>NC_091985.1:47489522-48089522 GCF_044704955.1 Pristiophorus japonicus | reverse complement strand
ACTACTCACCTTTATTTCTTAAGGCAGCAGAGCATAGCTGATGAACTTTTCAGGGAGAATGGCCATTAACTAATTTTTTTTTTGTATTGTAAGGCATATACAAAGCCCATTAAAATTAAAAGTTGAATATTTATTTGGCAGCACAAATAGCAAACCTAAATGCACTGTTTTGAAACACTGTGAGATCGACACACCCTTGAGTTACAGTTCTTTAAACTAGTGCTGTCCTGTCTGCACTTCAATGGACTGCCTTGTGTTAGAGTTTTGATTAACACAGTTGTTTACTTTTGGTGAAGTGGACTCTTTCAGTGCCAGTAAAGTTGTTGCTGAGGGGGAGGGGAATGGGGAAAGGGAGTGTCGACTGCTCCTGATCGGTTTGTTATTTAGTCAAGCTTCTGAGGGAATATAGCTAACTCACTTTTGCCAAAATTCCTGGGAAGGGAGAGTTTACAGGAAACAACTTTTGATTAATCTATAAATTAATTACATTAATATATAAAACAAATGGACTGTTTGTAGCAGTCAAAAAACTGCTGCAAATACAGTCAATATCACAAGTAAAAACAATTTCACTGATTTAAATGCATGCAAGTATCTCTCCCACTGACTCGCGGGGTGATGTTGCACTGAGCAATATAACCAGAAAGGTTCCAGGTTAATGATAAAAACAGAAAATGCTGGAAATACTCAGCAGGTCAGGCAGCAACTGTGGAGAGAGAAAGAGTTAACGTTTCAGGTTGTTGACCTTTCGTCAGAATTGCAAGAAAATAGATATTTAACAGGTTTTAAGCAAATACAGAGGCAGGGAGAGGGGATGAGGTGGAGGGAAGGAAAGAACAAAGGGAAGGTCTGTGATAGGGTGCAAGGCAGGAGTGATTGAATGATGGGATGATGGTGCAAGGCAAAAGGGGGTGATAATGGGACATGTAAAAAAACAAAAGATGGGTCTCAAGGAGCTGTAAATGGCAATAGCTCCTCCTCTTAGGCAGTCCCTCGGAGTCAAGAATGACTTGCTTCCACACTAAAAATGAGTGCTCATGGCTGGTGAGTCCTATGTGGGACCTACAGTCTCTGTCACAGGTGGTGCAGACAGTGGTTGAAGAAACGGGTGGGTGGGGTGCTTGGGTTGTCGTGCGTTCCTTCCGCTGTTTACGCTTGGCTTCAGCTTGCTCTCGGCGTAGAGACTCGGTGTTTGGCGCCTTCCCGCATGCTTTTCCTCCACTTTGTACAGTCTTGGGCCAGGTATTCGCAGGGGTCAGTGAGAATATTGCACTTTTTCAAGGAGGCTTTGAGGGTGTCCTTGAAGCGTTTCCTCTGCCCACCTGGGGCTCGCTTGCCGTGTCGAAGCTCCGAGTAGAGCGTTTGTTTTGGGAGTCCCGTATTGGGCATGCGGACGACGTGGCCCGCCCAACCGAGTTGATCGAGCGTGGTCAGTGCTTTGATGCTGGGGATGTTGGCCTGAGCGAGATTGCTAACAATCGTGCGCCTATCCTGGATTTGCAGGATCTTGCGGAGGCAGCGTTGGTGGTACTTCTCCAGTCCTTTGAGGTGCAAGCTGTACATAATCCATGTCTCTGAGGCATATAGGAGGGCGGGTATCTACTGCACTGTAGACCATGAGTTTGGTGCCAGATTTGAGGTCCTGGTCTTCAAACACACTCTTCCTCAGACGACCGAAGGCTGCACAGGCACACTGAAGGCGGTGTTGAACTTTGTCAGCGATGTCTGCACTTGCTGACAGTAGGCTCCCTGTGATGTATTTGCAGCCACGATCTGTACCATGTAATTACATGCAATAGCCAACAGATGGGGAAAGCCCGGGAGGCACAAATTACTGCACCTCATGCTGCCTCCTATATAAAGCAGGATCCCCCTGCAGTGCTCACTTTTGGAGTTTACATTAAACCTAGAGGTCACAAGGTGATCAGCTCCAGCATGGGCCACGTGTGATTTATTATAGTGATAAGCATATGTATCAACTGGCGACAAGAATGGGATACTAACACGCAGCTATGGCCACCGTTGACTACATCGAGCAATATTGCGTTGGGGAAGACCGGGATGACTTCATTGACTGGCTGGATCAACGCTTTGTCGCAAAAGACTTAGAGGGAGCCACGAATGCCAACAAACGCAGGGCCGTCCTCCTCACGGTCTGCGGATCACAGACATACACATTGATCAAGGACCTACTGGCCCCAACAAAACCCGCTGAGAAAAGTTACAAAGAACTGTGCGAGCTAGTTCGAAATCACCTAAAGCCGAAACGCAGTGCGCTCATGGCGAGGTACCGTTTCTACACCCACCGGCACGGGGTAGGCCAAGACATGGCAGCGTTCATCGCTGAGCTAAGGCGTCTTGCTGGGCCATGCAAATTCGGGACAGTTCTTGAAGAAATGTTAAGAGACTTCTTTGTTTTGGGAATCGGGCACGAAGGGATTTTCCATAAATTGCTAGCGGAGGAAGACTTGGACTTAGCCAAAGCCACCCGGATTGCTCAGGCATACATGACCAGAGAGGAAGAAACAAAGCTACTCTATTCACAACTTCGGAATCACCCGGGGCCAAACACCGTAAATAAGCTAAATTTGTCAGCAGACAGGAGAAGTGCCCTCAGCTGGGCTAATGGTACCTCTGCTCGACCTGAGATGACTCACTCACCACAACAATGGACTAATGCGAAGAGATCAGTACCTGTGAATGCAAGTCCATCAGCAAGCTGTTGGCGCTGTGGAGGGGCTCATCGCGCAAACCAGTGCAGGTTCAAACAATATGTCTGCAAGAGTTGCTCAATGATGGGACACCTCCAACGAAAGTGTAAACGTGTTACAACTCGATATGTAGCGGAGGATGGGAGGTCAAGCATAGATCCTGAGGATCGCGCAGAGATGGCCGAGGAGGAAGAGGTACATGGGGTGCACGTGCATGAAGTGCACACCTTTACCAACAAGAGTTCCTCGATTATGATGAACGTTAATGTAAAGTCCTGTCCCCTCAGTACAGATTCACACGAGGCATGTAGTGAAGTCAAGGTCACTCTGGACCTGCACCTTTATTTCACAGCTCTGGAATGCTGCACTTGCCTGAGACCTGTCCTTATTTGCCTGTCTCTTGCAAGTGCATCCCTGTGGTAAGGTATGCTGGTGGTTACAGGTCATATCTTATTACAGTCATGTATAGCATGTTAGGATAGTTATATATAATAATGTAAGATACATCGCCCTCCCCCAAGGTCTTATTGTCTTTATAGGTTCAGTCTCTCAGGTGGTCTACGCTCTTGCGTGGAGCGTCTGAGTTGTGGTTCAGTTGTTTGCCTTGGTGTCTGTTTTTTTTTGGGTGCGGCTGCTGGTATCTCGCCTGGGCTGTCTGTTTCGATTGGTGTGATTGTTGTTGACTCGCCTGGGCTGTCTGTTGGGATTGCCCTTTCCTCAGGTTGTTCCCTCTGTCTGTCCACCAAGTGTGGTGCGAGTTCCACATTGTAGTCTGCCTCTGGTTCCACAGTGTTGTTGGTAAATCTGCTTTTGACTTGGTCTACATGCCTCCGGCAGGTTTTGCCATTGTCCATTTGTACTACCAGTAGCCTTCCTTGCCCGTTACTATCCCTGCAAGCCATTTGGGACCCCTGCCATAGTTTAGTTCAAACACTTTGGACCCTATCTCATTCCATCTCCCCCTCGCATTTCTGTCATGGTACTCAGTCAGTTTATGGTGGTTTGCCTCAATGATTTCATGCATGTCTGGGAGGATTAATGAGAGCCTTGTTTTTAAAGTCCTTTTCATCAACAGTTGCGCGGGGGGGGATCCCAGTCAATGAGTGCGGACCGAGATCTGTATGCCAGCAGCAGTCGCGACAGGCGACCCTGCAGCATGGGACCTTGGATTTTAAGCATGCCTTGTTTAATGATTTGCACTGCTCTCTCCGCCTGGCCGTTGGAGGCCGGCTTGAACGGGACCGTCTTGACGTGATTTATGCCGTGGTCAATTATAAAGTCTTGGAATTCTGCGCTGGTGAAACACAGACCATTGTCACTGACCAATATGTCAGGGATTCCATGCATTGCAAACATGGTTACAAAGCTCTCTACAGTGGTGGAGGTTGTGCTCGAGTTTAAAATGGTGCATTCGATCCACTTTGAAAATGCCCATGAATGGGACCGCATCATCTACGTGCACCCGCGACCACGGTTTGGTAGGCCAGGGCCAGGGGCTCAGTGGAGCCTCCCTGGGGGCATTGCTGAGTTGGGCACAAATGGTGCACCTTCGGACGCAGAGCTCCAAGTCCGCGTCAATACCAGGCCACCAGACGTGGGATCTGGCTATGGCCTTCATGAGAACAATCCCCGGGTGCTCGCGCTGGAGCTCCCGGACAAATGCCTCTCTGCCTCGCAGAGGCATGACTATTTGGCTGCCCCACATCAGGCAGTCTGCTTGTAGTGATAGCTCATGCATGCGCCTGTGAAAGGGTTTTAATTCCTCAGGGCAGGCATCGCGAGCCTCTGCCCAGTCACCGGTTAGGACACATCTTTTTACTAAGGATAACGTGGGGTTGCTGGCTGTCCAGGCTCTGATTTGGCGAGCCGTCATGGGCGAACCTGTGGACTCAAAGGCATTGATTGCCATGACGATCTCACAGTCCTGTTTGTCAGACCCTTCCGTGGTCGCCAGGGGTAGCCTGCTGAGCGCGTCAGCACAGTTGTGTGTGCCTTATGGTATAGTCGTAGGACGCCAGCATGAGTGCCCACCGTTGAATTCGCGCCGAGGCGTTGGCGTTTATTGCCTTGCTCTCGGATAGGAGGGACGTGAAGGACTTGTGGTCGGTTTCTAACGCGAACTTGCCCCTGAAAAGGTATTGGTGCATCTTTTTGACACCGTACACGCACGCAAGCGCCTCCTTCTCTACCATTCTGTACCTGCACTCCGCCCGCGAAAGTGACCTGGAGGCATAAGCTATGGGTTGTAATTTGCCCGCACTATTGACATGTTGCAAAACGCACCCGACCCCATACGCTGACACATCGCATGTGAGAACTAGCTTTTTACCTGGGTCAAAGAAAGTCAAAACACTGTTGGAACACAGAAGGTTGCGTGCCTTATTGAAGGCGCGTTCCTGGGCGTCCCCCCAAAACCAATCGCACCCCTTCCTGAGTAGCACGTGGAGAGGCTCCAGCAGCATGCTTAAGTTCTGCATAAAGTTCCCAAAGTAATTGAGTAGCCTGAGAAAGGCGCGCAGTTCTGAGACATTCCTGGGCCTGGGTGCCAGGCGAATTGCTTCTGTTTTGGACTCTGTTGGCCGATTCCATCAGCGGCAATACTTCTGCCCAAAAATTCAACCTCGGTTGCGAGAAACAGGCACTTGGATTTCTTGACTCGTAGGCCTACCCGATCCAAAGGCTTTAGTACTTCCTCCAAATTACGGAGATGGGAGTTGGTGTCCCTGCCCGTGATAAGTATGTCGTCTTGAAATACCCGGGATGGACTTGAGCAGACTCTCCATGTTGCGCTGGAATATGGCAGCTGCCGACCTGATGCCGAATGGGCATCGATTGTACATGAAAAGGCCTCGATGTGTATTGATGGTGGTGAGAAGCTTGGATTCCTCGGTCAATTCTTGTGTCATATACGCAGATGTGAGCTCTAATTTTGAGAAAAGTTTACCTCCAGCCAATGTGGCAAATAAGTCCTCCGCTCTGGGCAGCAGGTACTGGTCCTGTAGGGAGACTCAGTTTATGGTAGATTTGTAGTCCCCACAGATTTGTACGGATCCATCAGGCTTCATGACTGGGACGATGGGACTTGCCCAGTCGCTAAATTCCACAGGTGATATAATGCCTTCCCGCAGAAGCCTGTCTAGTTCGTGTTCAATCTTTTCCTTGTGATGAACCGGTCTAGCATCCTGTGTGATGTAGATTTTGACTTTGGCCCCTTTGAAAGTGCCCACACCTGGCTGAAAGAGATGTTCAAATCGCTTTATAACTGTTGAGCAGGAGGTCCGTTCCTCTAATGACATGGCATGGATATCATTCCATTTCCAGTTTAGTTTTGCCAGCCAGCTTCTCCCCAGCAGTGCTGGGGGATCTCCGGGGACAATCCACAGGGGAAGTCGGTTCACTATCCCTTTGTGTGTGACAGAGAGCATGGCGCTGCCGAGGACTGGTACGATTTCTTTGGTATAGGTCCTTAGTGTGGTGTCGACCATTGTGAGTTTTGGTCTGTCTCTTTTATGCGGCCACAGTTGTTCAAATTGTTGAGTGCCCATGAGAGATTCACTCCCTCCCATATCCAGCTCCATGTTGACAGATATCCCGTTGAGTAGGACCCTCATCATTATAGGAGGCATCCTGTTGTAGGAGCAGCGGCCATTGATCGTGTTGACACGATGTACATCGGTGTCCCGGGTACTGTCCCACCATCTTCTGGTCCGCTTTCCAACCCATCCAATTCGTATACCAGCCAAGCTGCCTTTTTCTTTGCACAAGCGGGCCAAATGCCCTGTTTATTCACAATTTCTGCAAACAGCCTGCTGAAATCGACATCCCCTTGACGAGTGCCCACCCCCACACCTCCAGCACAGACCTGTTTCATTGTTCAAAGTGTTCCCAAAGAATGAGCTGCGTCTGGCTGATCTCTCTTGAGCTTCTCTCAGTTTGTAGTTGATTGCTCGCATTGTGGGTTGATGAGGTGTGAACGGCCATTCCTGTGGCCCTTGATGGCTTCTGCCTGCTGTCGAGAGCCTGTTCTCCCGGTTTTGTCTGTGTGTGGGGGTAGCAGCTTGTTTAGCGCTGTGAACTTCTTGTTCCGATATTTCGTTAGTTGTCGTACCTGCATTGTAAATCAACCTCGTTTCTTCTTCCCCTACCAAGAATGTCTGTGCAACCAGTGCTGCTGCCTCTAAGGTCAGGTTCTTGGTCTCTATGAGCTTTCAGAATATGCCTGCGTGGCCTATTCCTTCAATGAAAAAGTCTCTCAGCATTTCTCTCCTCAGTTCATCGGAGAACTCACATAAACTAGCCAACCTCCGAAGTTCCGCTACGAAGTCGGGTATGCTCTGGCCCACACAGCATATGTAGTTGTAGAACCTGTGCCTGGCCATGTGTAGGCTGCTCGCTGGCTTCAGGTGGTCTCTTACCAGTGTGCTCAGTTCTTCAAACGACTTGCTTGCTGGTTTCTCGGGTGCCAACAGATCCTTCATTAAACCGTATGTTTTCGAGCCACAGCTGGTCAAGAGATGGGCTCTTCTCTTGTCTGCCTTATCGTCGCCTAACCAGTCTTTGGTTACAAAGCTTTGCTAGAGCCTTTCTATAAAGTCCTCCCAATTGTCTCCTGCATTGTACTTTTCATCTGATCCGTTGTTCGCCATTCTGTGGATTCTGTAATCCCATCCTCGTCGCCACTGTAAAGTCCTGTCCCCTCAGTACAGATTCACATGAGGCATGTAGTGAAGTCAAGGTCACTCTGGACCTGCACCTTTATTTCACAGCTCTGGAATGCTGCACTTGCCTGAGACCTGTCCTTATATACCTGTCTCTTGCAAGTGCACCCCTGATGGTAAGGTATGCTGGTGGTTGCAGGTCATATCTTATTACAGTCATGTATACCATGTTAGGATACAGTTATATATAATAATGTAAGATACATGACAGTTAAATTGAATGGCATACCGGTACCAATGGAACTGGACATGGGTACGAGCCAATCGATCAGAAGGCCTTCGAAAAGTTAAGGGCAAACAAGGCACACAGGCCCAAGCTGAGCCCGATCGTCGCGAAGCTGAGCACCTACACTAAAGAGATTATCCCGGTCCTCAGAAGTGCAATGGTTGAGGTGCTGTATGATGGTTCTGTGCGTAAATTGCCACTATGGATTGTTCCCGGTAACGGGCCCACGCTGCTTGGCAGAAGCTGGCTACGGAACTTTAACTGGAAATGGGGCGATGTAAAAGCATTATCATCGGTAGAGAAAGCCACGTGTGCGCAGGTCTTCGACAAGTCTCCGTCACTGTTCCAGCCTGGCATCGGCAGCGTCACAGGGGCCAATGTGACAATTCACCTCAGCCCAGAAGCGAGACTCGTTCACCACAAGACCAGAGCAGTCCCTTACATGATGCGGGAGAAAGTAGAAGTCGAGCTAGATTGGCTTCAGCGCGAAGGCATCATATCGCCAGTGGAATTTAATGACTTGGCCAGTCCCATTATCCCCATTCTTAAAAGTGATGGGACAATTAGAATCTGTGGCGATTATAAAGTAACCATAAACCAAGTATCGCTACAGGACCAGTACCCGCTGCCCAAGATGGGAGCAGTGGGAGTCCAGGGACGTCGGAGCGGCCTATAAAGGCCTAGCAGTTGTCCAGGAGGTGGGAGTGCGAGCAGTGGGAGTCCGGGGACATCGGAGCGGCCAGAAATGCCCAGTAGTCATCCAGGAGGTGGGATTGCGAGTAGCGGGAGCCCGGGGACGTCGGAGCGGCCTATAAAGGCCCAGCAGTCATCCAGGAGGCCAGCTGGTGCAGCTGCAGCAGGGAGAGAAGGCAAAAAAGAAGTAGAAAGAAATCAAAAGGTGACATCACAGCCAAGAGGGTAAGTGATTGGTTGGTGACTGGTGAGTAGTTTTTCTTTTTCTTTTCTTTATCAGTAAGTAACCTTTCGTATTATTGTTGCCAAATTAAGTTAATCTAGGGGTTAAGTCATGGCAGGAGAGCTCAGACACGTGTTATGCTCCTCCTGTACTATGTGGGAAGTCAGGAAAGTGTATCCAGCTGCAGCTCCTGATAGACCGCATTGCGGCACTGGAGCTGTGGGTGGATTCACTCTGGAGCATTCACGATGCTGAGAATGACGTGAATAGCACGTTTAGTGAGTTGGTCTTACCGCAGGTAAAGGTTACACAGCCAGATAGGGGATGGGTGACCAACAGGAAGAGCAGTGGAAGGAAGTTAGTGCAGGGGTCTCCTCCGGTCATCCCCCTGCAAAACAGAGATACCGCTTTGGCTACTGTTGAGGGGGATGACTCATCAGGGGAGAGCAGCAGCAGCCAGGTTCATGGCACCGTGGGTGACTCTGCTGCACAGGAGGGCAGGAAAAAGAGTGGGAGCGCTATAGTGATGGGGGATTCTATTGTAAGGGGAATAGATAGATGTTTCTGTGGCCACAACCGAGAATCCAGGATGGTATGTTGCCTCCCTGGAGCAAGGGTCAAGTATGTCTCGGAGCGGGTGCAGGACATTTTGAAGGGTGAGGGTAAACAGCCAGTTGTCGTGGTGCATATAGGTACCAAGGATATAGGTAAAAGACGGGATGAGGTCCTACAAGATGAATTTAGGGAGCTAGGAGCTAAATTAAAAAGTAGTATCTCAAAAGTAGTAATCTCAGGATTGCTACCAGTGCCACATGCTGGTCAGAGTAGGAATCGCAGGATAACTCAGATGAATACGTGGCTTGAGGAGTGGTGCAGAAGGGAGGGATTCGAATTCCTGGGACATTGGAACCGGTTCTTGGGGAGGTGGGACCAGTACAAACCGGACGGTCTGCACCTGGGCAGCACCAGAACCAATGTCCCAGGGGGAGTGTTTGCTAGTGCTGTTGGGGAGGGATTAAACTAATATGGCAGGGGATGGGAACCTATGCAGGGAGACAGAGGAAAGTAGAATGGGGCAGAAGCAAAAGATAAAAAGAAAAGTAAAAGTGGAGGGCAGAGGAACCCAAGGCAAAAAGCAAAAAGGGCCACATTACAGCAAAATTCTAAAGGGGCAAAGGGTGTTAAAAAGACACGCCTGAAGGCTCTGTGCCTCAATGCGAGGAGTATTCGCAATAAGGTGGACGAATTAACTGCGCAGATAGCAGTTAATGGATATGATGTAATTGGCATCACGGAGACATGGCTCCAGGATGACCAAGGCTGGGAACTCAACATCCAGGAGTATTCAACATTTAGAAAGGATAGACAGAAAGGAAATGAGGTGGGGTGGCGTTGCTGGTTAAAGAGGAAATTAATGCAATACATAAGAACATAAGAATTAGGAACAGGAGTAGGCCATCTAGCCCCTCGAGCCTGCTCCGCCATTCAACAAGATCATGGCTGATCTGGCCGTGGACTCAGCTCCACTTACCCACCCGCTCCCCGTAACCCTTAATTCCCTTATTGGTTAAAAATCTATCTATCTGTGCTTTGAATACATTCAATGAGCTAGCCTCAACTGCTTCCTTGGGCAGAGAATTCCACAGATTCACAACCCTCTGGGAGAAGAAATTCCTTCTCAACTCGGTTTTAAATTGCCTCCCCCGTATTTTGAGGCTGTGCCCCCTAGTTCTAGTCTCCCCGACCAGTGGAAACAACCTCTCTGCCTCTATCTTGTCTATCCCTTTCATTATTTTAAATATTTTTATAAGATCACCCCTCATCCTTCTGAACTCCAACGAGTAAAGACCCAGTCTACTCAATCTATCATCATAAGGTAACCCCCTCATCTCCGGAATCAGCCTAGTGAATCGTCTTTGTACCCCCTCCAAAGCTAGTATATCCTTCCTTAAGTAAGGTGACCGATAGTAAGGAAGGACATTAGCTTGGATGATGTGGAATCGGTATGGGTGGAGCTACGGAATACCAAAGGGCAGAAAACGCTAGTGGGAGTTGTGTACAGACCACCAAACAGTAATAGTGAGGTTGGGGTCAGCATCAAACAAGAAATTAGGGATGCGTGCAATAAAGGTACAGCAGTTATCATGGGCGACTTTAATCTACATTTTGATTGGGCTAACTAAACTGGTAGCAATGCGGCGGAGGAGGATTTCCTGGAGTGTATTCGGGATGGTTTTCTAGACCAATATGTCGAGGAGTCAACTAGAGGGCTGGCCATCTAGATGTGTAATGAGAGTGACCATAATATGGTAGAATTCTTTATTAAGATGGAGAGTGACAAGGTTAATTCAGAGACTAGGGTCCTGAACTTAAGGAAAGGTAACTTCGATGGTATGAGATGTGAATTAGCTAGAATAGACTGGCGAGTTATACTTAAAGGGTTGATGATGGATAGGCAATTGCAAACATTTAAAGATCACATGGATAAACTTCAACAATTGTACATCCCTGTCTGGAGTAAAAATAAAACTGGGAAGGTGGCTCAACCGTGGCTAACAAGGCAAATTAAGGATAGTGTTAAATCCAAGGAAGAGGCATATAAATTGGCCAGAAAAAGCAGCAAACCTGAGGATTGGGAGAATTTTATAATACAGCAGAGGAGGACAAAGGGTATAATTAGGAGGGGGAAAATAGAGTATGAGAGGAAGCTTGCTGGGAACATAAAAACTGACTGCAAAAGCTTCTATAGATATGTGAAGAGAAAAAGATTAGCGAAGACAAACGTAGGTCCCTTGCAGTCAGATTCAGGTGAATTTATAATGGGGAACAAAGAAATGGCAGACCAATTGAACAAATACTTTGGTTCTGTCTTCACGAAGGAAGACACAAATAACCTTCCGAATGTACGAGGGGACAATGGATCTAGTGAGAAGGAGGAACTGAAGGATATCCTTATAAAGCAGGAAATTGTTAGGGAAATTGATGGGATTGAAGGCCGATAAATCCCTAGGGCCTGATAGTCTGCATCCCAGACTACTTAAGGAAGTGGCCCTAGAAATAGTGGATGCATTGGTGATCATTTTCCAACAGTCTATCGACTCTGGATCAGTTCCTATGGACTGGAGGGTAGCTAATGTAACACCACTTTTTAAAAAAAGAGGGAGAAAAAAAACGGGTAATTATAGACCGGTTAGCCACACATCAGTAGTGGGGAAAATGTTGGAATCTATCATTAAGGATGAAATAGGAGCGCATTTGGAAAGCAGTGACATGATAGGTCCAAGTCAGCATGGATTTGTGAAAGGGAGATCATGCTTGACAAATCTTCTGGAATTTTTTGAGGATGTTTCCAATAAAGTGGACAAAGGAGTACCAGTTGATGTGGTACATTTGGACTTTCAGAAGGCTTTCGACAAGGTCCCACACAGGAGATTAATGTGCAAAGTAGGAATTGAGGGAAATCTTTATTAGTCGGGAAATTGTGTTGGGGAAATTGATGGGATTGAAGGCCGATAAATCCCCAGGGCCTGATGGACTGCATCCCAGAATACTTAAGGAGGTGGCCTTGGAAATAGCGGATGCATTGACAGTCATTTTCCAACATTCTATTGACTCTGGATCAGTTCCTATCGAGTGGAGGGTAGCCAATGTAACCCCACTTTTTAAAAAAGGAGGGAGAGAGAAAGCAGGGAATTATAGACCGGTCAGCCACACATCAGTACTGGGGAAAATGTTGGAATCAATTATTAAGGATGTCATAGCAGCGCATTTGGAAAATGGTGACATGATAGGTCCAAGTCAGCATGGATTTGTGAAAGGGAGATCATGCTTGACAAATCTTCTGGAATTTTTTGAGGATGTTTCCAATAAAGTGGACAAAGGAGTACCAGTTGATGTGGTATATTTGGACTTTCAGAAAGCTTTCGACAAGGTCCCACACAGGAGATTAATGTGCAAAGTTAAAGCACATGGGATTGGGGGTAGTGTGCTGACGTGGATTGAGAACTGGTTGTCAGACAGGAAGCAAAGAGTAGGAGTAAATGGGTACTTTTCGGAATGGCAGGCAGTGACTAGTGGGGTACCGCAGGGTTCTGTGCTGGGGCCCCAGCTGTTTACATTGTACATTAATGATTTACACGAGGGGATTAAATGTAGTATCTCCAAATTTGCGGATGACACTAAGTTGGGTGGCAGTGTGAACTGCGAGGAGGATGCTATGAGGCTACAGAGTGACTTGGATAGGTTAGGTGAGTGGGCAAATGCGTGGCAGATGAAGTATAATGTGGATAAATGTGAGGTTATCCACTTTGGTGGTAAAAACAGAGAGACAGACTATTATCTGAATGGTGACAGATTAGGAAAAGGGAAGGTGCAACGAGACCTGGGTGTCATGGTACATCAGTCATTGAAGGTTGGCATGCAGGTACAGCAGGCGGTTAAGAAAGCAAATGGCATGTTGGCCTTCATAGCGAGGAGATTTGAGTACAGGGGCAGGGAGGTGTTGCTACAGTTGTACAGGGCCTTGGTGAGGCCACACCTAGAGTATTGTGTACAGTTTTGGTCTCCTAACTTGAGGAAGGACATTCTTGCTATTGAGGGAGTGCAGCGAAGATTCACCAGACTGATTCCCGGGATGGTGGGACTGACCTATCAAGAAAGACTGGATCAACTGGGCTTGTATTCACTGGAGTTCAGAAGAGTGAGAGGGGACCTCATAGAAATGTTTAAAATTCTGACGGGTTTGGACAGGTTGGATGCAGGAAGAATGTTCCCAATGTTGGGGAAGTCCAGAACCAGGGGTCACAGTCTAAGGATAAGGGGTAAGCCATTTAGGACCGAGATAAGGAGAAACTTCTTCACCCAGACAGTGGTGAACCTGTGGAATTCTCTACCACAGGAATTAGTTGAGGCCAATTCACTAAATATATTCAAAAGGGAGTTAGATGAAGTCCTTACTACTCGGGGGATCAAGGGGTATGGCGTGAAAGCAGGAAGTGGGTACTGAAGTTTCATGTTCAGCCATGAACTCATTGAATGGCGGTGCAGGCTAGAAGGGCTGAATGGCCTGCTCCTGCACCTATTTTCTATGTTTCTATGTTTCTAGCCTGAGCCTGAATTAAGAGGACTTTTGTCCCACGTGACGGCCAGAAACTAAGTAGGCGTAGGGAACACACTTAGACGGTGGGATCGTGATACCGAGCGACACTTCCCGGACCCAGTGGTGTGATTTGAAAATATACCCCGGGGACCAGGTGGTGCACAGCGACCAACGGAAATCAAACCTGTGAACAGGGTCGGAACAACAGACAAAACGGTGGTAGGTAGTCGTTAAGGAGGTGTGGGACACTGCGGGAATTGCTTAAGCGCGTTTTAAGAATTGTATAAGTTTGTGTAATAGCAGAACTAATGACCTGACAGTAGCCAGGAGATGGTCTACTACAAGTTACACTAGGTAGAAAGCGGACCTCTGAGAGTAGATTCCTAACGGTTCTCGTCCTACCCAGGAATGGCCAGTAAAGCAAGTAACCTCGAGTGGGGACCGGAAGGGTCCCTTACCCGCTACCTGGTGAAAAAACAAAAGAAACTAATTGAGAAGATGATTAAGTCAGGATGGGACCCCCAGGACCCGCCAGCAAATCAGCGGGAATGGTGGGAGAAGGAAAAGAAAGATAAAGATGAGAAAGCCGTGGTCTTGATACTGCGAGCCCATGTAAAATTAACAGAGGAAGTAAATCAATATGTAAGAACTAAAAAAAAAACCTGATAGTGATTATCTCAAGTGAAGTATGGATCCAAAAATAGAGCCAGCTAAACAATAAACTTTGTTGAATGAAAAGAGACTTCTGTGAATGTCTGTCTAGGAATAAGATAAAGAATGGAGAAGGGAAGCTGTAATGCCTTTAAAAAAAAAAGCCTGAGTGGATGTCTCGAGGCTGCAGGCTGGGGAAGTACGCTTCCATTTTTCCTTTGTGTAAAACCTTGACGCGAAAGCTTCTAGCTCAGTAAAGAGATTTTTAAATAACAGATTGGCAGTACAATATTTAAATTGGAATTTTGAGATATTTCAGGTGATTCTCATTGATAAACATTTTGGTTGTATTGGAAAATCTTGGGTTTGGAAGCCTTTTTAATAAAAGTACACGTACTGCGTCAAAAGCTGAAACTTTAAAAAGATGTAAGTTATGAGATATAGTACCACAAAATTGAAGTTACAGAGCAATAGATTAGAGTTTTTGATCAGTTTCTAAAACAGATGTTAGGCACAAAAAAAACAGTATTACCATATTTGACATTTTGTAATTCAACAATAAATACAAATTCTACAAAAGGGGAGCAGAAATTAGGATGGGAACAATGAAGAGTTCATTTTGTTGTGAAGATTTCAAGTACCACTGGTTAAGAAAAGGCAAAAAAAAATGCGATACATTTAAAACAAAAAGTTAAATCTGATCTCTTTTTTTAAAAGTTGTTTGCGATGGGAAAAGACATAACTTACTAAATACTGGTTGATATTGGCTGTGAAAAAGATATTGGTTTAATTGGGAAAAGAAAAAAAATTGGAGGTAAAAGACACTCTACATTGATAATGATTTTAAATTACGAGAAAGTTTCACTGCAGTTTGAAAGATTTCCAAAATGGGCGTTGTTTATCAAGAAAAGTCCCGAACAGTCTAAACAAGCAGAAGGGTTTTGAAAATAATGAGGAGAAAAGATCTAAGCTATGCGAACTCAGCAGAGAGATAAATAAAACACAAGATTTTCCCAGTGAACGGGCCCGTAAAAAAACCCCCGAAATGTTGGAATGTATACAGCTTGTGTGAAAATTGGATTTCAGTAAACAAAATAGCTATTAAAAATGTGTGCTCTCGTTTTTAAAAAAAATCTTTGGCAAGTACTTGAATTAGAAGTTAAGAAAAATTGGAGTTTAATCTAAAATGCTGTCTTTCCCAATGAGAAGAGTTTTATTATGACCACTTTACTAATGATTTCTGCTGTTTAATCGGATTCCTAATTTCTAAGCAAGTTTTGAAGGCACAAAGATTTGAATGATTATGCGAAGTCACGCAATTTGACATCAGGCCTTCTTACAAACCTGTAAAGGGGTTAACCATTTCCATTGACAGCTGTTTTACACTGGACCTTACTAATTTGAATTTCTTAATAAAATAAAGAAGACTCATCTGACAGACAGAGGAAATGGTGGGGTAGTCAGAATAAAAAATAAAACAGAACTAGCTGGTCAAGAGTTAAAAGCTAAGATAAATAGGCTGGAAGAGATTTTTAAAAACGGGACCTGACGGACAGTGCAGTGCAGTGCGCAGTCATAGCACCATCACCTATGGCAATAGAGCCACTGTACCCCACGGTGGGTACGTGTAGTCTACAAACCCAACCTAACAGTAAACCAGACTGCGATGTTTGGAGGAATAGTGGTGGCATTGGTGTTGATTGGAGTTTGGATAATATTTAGATGGGTCATCGTGCAGGCTCGAGCACAGCAGGCTCAAATGCAAAATCGACAGCAGCCCAGACAGGGACATGAAGTGATAGAGATGGTCGACTATAAAGAATATGGATAACCTAACCATAACCTCTGATTCCACAGAGTGGCCACGACACAAGTAGACCAGAACCTAACACCTGGTGACGACCAGGCTATCTTTAAAATTTGCAGATAAAACACTCACCGAGATGTGACCGCAGCGGCGACTTCGACTCTGGGGACTCATGATACTGGGAACCTTTAGGCCCACGCACACGCTCGGGAGGATACCAATGGACTACAGAGCACGCTGGAAGTGGACAATCAATGAACTATGGAGTTTAGTTTACTTTGACTGATGGAATACGCATTCCAGCAGCCAAGGACTGGAGCAAGGATAGAACTTATTTTAACGCGTGGCTGCAAGTGAATCCGGATAAGAATAGAGTATGTGTGCAATGCTCCAAGGTTACAAGGAGCAGTTGCAATAGACGAAGGGAGGCCGGGGGCCCGATGAATATACCTTTGGAATAATTTGCGCGCCTCCTGGCCAGCCACAACCGTTAGTCACCCACAAATAGGGGGTGGGGCTGTGTAGATACTATGAGGAAGTAGAGGCTGCTGCAATATCGTTGTATGTATGCTTCTCACCCCCTCCAACACCGCGCCCCAAAAGAACCACCACACTGCCCATGGAATTGCCATGTCCAACAATTACAAGGGGATCGGAAAATGGGATTGTGCTGTCCAATAAAGGTGAACTATTGTATGATAATGTTAAGCATGAAATTGTGCCTGTCCTGATCAATATCTCAGGTATACAGACTCCGGGAAATCCTGCCGACTTCGCCACTGTTAGCGTGAATGTTTTCTCACAAGAATCACTCAACACTCGGGATCGGTTCCAAAGCCAAAACGGCCTTCATTGCGCCGGCGGGGAGGAAGCCTCTGGTCTAAGTCCAGGCACCTCTCTCCACTGAACAAAGAAATTCGTCGATATTTATATGTTTTACAATAGTTCATTACAATTACTCAGCCCATGTCGGCTGGACACAATCCAATCATAACGATTACAGATCGATTCCACTGGGCCAATGGAATTGGCCGCAGGCACCAGGGGACTGCGTGAACATCTCATGTTTTAGCTGGGGCTTATTCATGGCCTCGTGATATTCTCCAGACCCCCTTATCTCTACTGTCCTTGGGTTCTGCTTGCACCTAACCTCCTTATCCTTACACAGTCACAGGAATTTCTTTGTTCAGTATTCTGCTAGGACATCTTGTCTGTGGTTTGTTGATTAAGGACGTTCTGCTGAGCTCGCCCTTTCCAGTGTTCCTGTACACGGAACTGCAGTGTCATCATCTACCCCAAAATGTAGTCAAGCTAACGGTTAGCTGAATTCCCCTAGTGCTTTGCGGAATCCCTGGCAGCCATTTTATATCTGGCTACCATTTTACACATACATACATGCATACATATATTCAGCAGGTGCCTTTGCCTTTGAAAGTGCCCAACAACAATCCCCCCTTTCGGTAAGGGACTAATCCTAGTCCCCTTTAACCGACAACATAATTTGTTACTCTATTTATATTTTTATGTACCACCCGGTACTTCCTGCCTCAACATGCTGGCCAGTCACGTGGTTTCAGAAGTCCCGGTTGTTTAGATCAAATTGATATAGTTCAGATTCCCCTGTCCCTTGCTGGACAAGTCTCTTTATTTACTTGAGCCCTTGTTCTGATACTCCTTTGTCGCGCATAATGCCTGTAGGATCGACATGCCATGACGCCCCATGTTCGTGCTAAGACCAGCTGTATCCCTCCCATTATGTGTGATATTATTTGAGTCCAGGGGTGGATGTTTACGTTCAACCCCAGTCCCAGACCCTCCTCCACCAACTCTGGTTTTGTAACTCTTGGTCAGTATCCTCCTCCAGTATTTCAATCTTTGTCTACAGTTGGTGGTAGGGTCTGACAGACTGGCCTTAGTTCCTTTAATACTTCAACTAAATGTGGGATAGGGCCCTGCTCTGGCTCGTCATAATCCTGCAGGTGATGGTGGAGCTGATCGATGGCGTTAATGATATGGATAATGCGGGCTTGTCCTATTGTGACGGGTCATAGGGGTGTGAAGCAAAAGTTTGGTTGCGAGATCTGGCATTGTAAGCCATTGTACCGATATGTATGCATCGTGGTAGAGACACAGTATTTCCCTTTGCCCCCATAACCTGCTCTGGCAAAATGTGTGGGGGCAGGTACTATTTCTAATACGCATCCATCGGTTGGATTAAATCCACACTCGTCTAGTTCTCCCTCTCCCACCGGGTGAGGGCACACCGTAATGTTACCCGTCTGCTTGCATCCCGTCAGGGAGATCTCACAGAGTGTGTTGTCTCTGAGGATAGCAGAGGCTGCGGTCAGATAGCAATGGAGAGAGGTGTTTTCCCGTATGATCCCGATATTCTACAGTTGCTAAAGGGGAAACGGTCCTGAGTCTTGTGTGATGATAGGTATCATCAGGGCTATTCCCACTCTGGCAGCTTTGCCCATTAGGCAGTTTGGGATCACTTGGTATACTCTGGTTAGTCCCTTCAGAGTGCAATTATCCAGTGTCCCCTTCACTTTGGCCAACTGAGCCAGATGTGGGCTGTCTATCCAATCTGGCAACTCCCCCCTTTGGATCTGATCGAGGTTGTGCCATATCTGTTCCACCATCCATGGGCCATAAGCGTGACAGAGTTGCCCCTGTTTTCCGGTATCTTCTCTCTCCCTGTCAATAAGGTGATTGATTGTTTTTGCATGAGCTTCCAGGACCGAGATGCCATCCAATTGGATTTCGGCACCCTCTCTTCCTAGTTCGGCTTGATCTTCCTAATTCCGCTCTGCCCGTTCTAATAATCCCTTTATCACCCCTTTAAGCTGCTCCACCCTTTCATTTAGCCCTTGTATGTCCAATGAGTTTACTATGGAGGTTCCGGCATTAAAACCGGTAGCAACATCATTAACTATTTCCCTCTTAGTCCTATGAACTGGCTCCTGTCCTCGGAATCTACTGGCAGCCTGCTGCATTACAACTTTACTTAATACATTATACATTTTTCTTGCCTGCTCTGTACAATATTCCGGCATCTGTATATCTGAGATATTGATCAGGACAGGCACAATTTCATGCTTAACATTATCATACAATAGTTAACCTTCATTGGACAGCACGATCCCATTTTCCGATCCCCTTGTAATTGTTGGACATGGCAATTCCATGGGCAGTGTGGTGGTTCTTATGGGGCGCGGTGTCAGAGGGGGTGAGAAGCATACATACAACGATATTGCAGCAGCCTCTACCTCCTCATAGTATCCACACAGCCCCACCCCCTTTTTGTGGGTGACTAACGGTTGTGGCTGGCCAGGAGGCGCGCAAATTATTCCAAAGGTACATTCATCGGGCCCCCGGCCTCCCTTCGTCTATTGCAACTGCTCCTTGTAACCTTGGAGCATTGCACACATACTCTATTCTTATCCGGATTCACTTGCAGCCATGCGTTAAAATAAGTTCTGTCCTTGCTCCAGTCCTTGGCTGCTGGAATGCATATTCCGTCAGTCAAAGTAAACAAAACTCCATAGTTCATGTGATTGTCCACTTCCAGCGTGCTCTGTAGTCCGTCGGTATCCTCCCGAGCGTGTGCGTGGGCCTTAAGGTTCCCAGAATCATGAGTCCCCAGAGTCGAAGTCACCGCTGCGGTCCCATCTCGGTGAGTGTTTTATCTGCAAATTTTAAAGATAGCCTGGTCGTCACCAGGTGTTAGGTTCTGGTCTACTTGTGTCGTGGCCACTCTGTGGAATCAGAGGTTATGGTTAGGTTATCCATATTCTTTATCGTCGACCATCTCTATCACTTCATGTCCCTGTCTGGGCTGCCGTCGATTTTGCGTTTGAGCCTGCTGTGCTCGAGCCTGCACGATGACCCATCTAAATATTATCCAAACTCCAATCAACACCAATGCCACCACTATTCCTCCAAACATCGCAGTCTGGTTTACTGTTAGGTTGGGTTTGTGGACTACACGTACCCACCGTGGGGTACAGTGGCTCTATTGCCATAGGTGATGGTGCTATGACTGCGCACTGCACTGCACTGTCCGTCAGGTCCCGTTTTTAAAAATCTCTTCCAGCCTATTTATCTTAGCTTTTAACTCTTGACCAGCTCGTTCTGTTTTATTTTTTATTCTGACTACCCCACCATTTCCTCTGTCTGTCAGGTGAGTCTTCTTTATTTTATTAAGAAATTCAAATTAGTAAGGTCCAGTGTAAAAACAGCTGTCAATGGAAATGGTTAACCCCTTTACAGGTTTGTAAGAAGGCCTGATGTCATTGCGTGACTTCGCATAATCATCCAAATCTTTGTGCCTTCAAAACTTGCTTAGAAATTAGGAATCCGATAAAACAGCAGAAATCATTAGTAAAGTGGTCATAATAAAACTTCTCATCGGGAAAGACAGCATTTTAGATTAAACTCCAATTTTTTCTTAACTTCTAATTCAAGTACTTGCCAAAGATTTTTTTTAAAAACGAGAGCACACATTTTTAATAGCTATTTTGTTTACTGAAATCCAATTGTCACACAAGCTGTATACATTCCAATATTTCGGGGGGGGTTTTACGGTTCCGTTCACTGGGAAAATCTTGTGTTTTATTTATCTCTCTGCTGAGTTTGCATAGTTTAGATCTTTTCTCCTCGTTATTTTCAAAACCCTCCTGCTTGTTTAGACTGTTCGGGACTTTTCTTGATAAACAACGCCCATTTTGGAAATCTTTCAAACTGCAGTGAAACTTTCTCGTAATTTAAAATCATTATCAATGTAGAGTGTCTTTTTCCTCCAATTTTTTTTTCTTTTCCCAATTAAACCAATATCTTTTTCACAGCCAGTATCAACCAGTATTTAGTAAGTTATGTTTTTTTCCATCGCAAACACCTTTTTTTTTTAAAGAGATCAGATTTAACTTTTTGTTTTAAATGTATCGCATTTTGTTTTGCCTTTTGTTAACCAGTGGTACTTGAAATCTTCACAACAAAATGAACTCTTCATTGTTCCCATCCTAATTTCTGCTCCCCTTTTGTAGAATTTGTATTTATTGTTGAATTACAAAATGTCAAATATGGTAATACTGTTTTTTTTTGTGCCTTACTTCTGTTTTACAAACTGATCAAAAACTCTAATTTTTTGCTCTGCAACTTCAATTTTGTGGTACTATATCTCATAACTTACATATTTTTTAAGTTTCAGCTTCTGACGCAGTATGTGTACTTTTATTAAAAAGGCTTCCAAACCCAAGATTTTCCAAGACAACCAAAATGTTTATCAATGAGAATCACCTGAAATATCTCAAAATTCCAATTCAAATATTGTACTGCCAATCTGTTATTTAAAAATCTCTTTACTGAGCTATAAGCTTTCGCGTCAAGGTTTTACACAAAGGAAAAATGGGAGCGTACTTCCCCAGCCTGCAGCCTCGAGACACCCACACAGGCTTCTTTTTTTTTAAAGGCATTACAGCTTCCCTTCTCTGTTCTTTATCTTATTCCTAGACAGACATTCACAAAAGTCTCTTTTCATTCAACAAAGTTTATTGTTTAGCTGGCTCTATTCTTGGATCCATACTTCACTGAAGATAATCACTATCAGGTTTTTTTTTAGTTCTTACATATTGATTTACTTCCTCTGTTAATTTTACATGGGCTCGCAGTATCAAGACCACGGCTTTCTCATCTTTATCTTTCTTTTCCTTCTCCCACCATTCCCGCTGATTTGCTGGCGGGTCCTGGGGGTCCCATCCTGACTTAATCATCTTCTCAATTAGTTTCTTTTGTTTTTCCACCAGGAGGCGGGTAAGGGACCCTTCCGGTCCCCACTCGAGGTTACTTGCTTTACTGGCCATTCCTGGGTAGGACTAGAACCGTTAGGAATCTACTCTGAGGTCCGCTTTCTACCTAGTGTAACTTGTAGTAGACCATCTCCTGGCTCCTGTCAGGTCATTAGTTCTGCTATTACACAAACTTATACAATTCTTAAAACGCGTTTAAGCAATTCCCGCAGTGTCCGACGCCTCCTTAACGACTACCTACCACCGTTTTGTCTGTTGTTCCGACCCTGTTCACAGGTTTGGTTTCCGTTGGTCGCTGTGCACTGCCTGGTCCTCGGGGTATATTTTCAAATCACATCACTGGGTCCGGGAAGTGTCACTCGGTATCACGATCCCACCGTCGAAGTGTGTTCCCTATGCCTACTTAGTTTCTGGCCGTCACGTGGGACAAAAGTCCTCTTAATTCAGGCTCAGGCTAGGCGTTTGAGATATTAGACCGTCTCCTCGTGTCGATCAACCGGCTTCCACCTTCCGCACCCTTTATAATTACATTTTTTTTTATACTTACCCTTGTTTTTCCAAGGGCGTCCAGCGACTCCGGGAAATCCTGCCGACTACGCCACTGTTAGCGTGAATGTTTTCTCAAGAATCACTCAACACTCGGGATCGTTTCCAACGCCAAAATGCCCTTTATTATGCCGGTGAGGAGGAAGCCTCTGGTCTAAGTCCAGGCACCTCTCTCCACTGAACAAAGAAATTCATCGATATTTATATGTTTTACAATAGTTCATTACAATTACTCAGCCCATGTTGGCTGGACACAATCCAATCATAACGATTACAAATCGATTCCACTGGGCCAATGGAATTGGCCCCAGCCACCAGGGGACTGCGTGAACATCTCATGTTTTAGCTGGGGCTTATTCATGGCCTCGTGATATTCTCCAGACCCCCTTATCTCTACTGTCCTTGGGTTCTGCTTGCATCTAACCTCCTTATCCTTACACAGTCACAGGAATTTCTTTGTTCAGTATTCTACTAGAACATCTTGTCTGTGGTTTGTTGATTAAGGACGTTCTGTTGAGCTCGCCCTTTCCAGTGTTCCTGTACACAGAACTGCAGTGTCATCATCTACCCCAAAATGTAGTCAAGCTAACGGTTAGATGAATTTCCTAGTGCTTTGCGGAATCCCTGGCAGCCATTTTATATCTGGCTACCATTTTACACATACATACATGCATACATATATTCAGCAGGTGCCTTTGCCTTTGAAAGTGCCCTACAACACAAGCTTAATTACTTACCTGTGGGCCATTGCGATAACAGTAGCCCAAACTTGGAGGACCTACCTCCTCCCATAGTGTCATCTTCATGATCATGTGGATCACTGCCAAATACCCGGGGCTCCTCGAACCTCACCATTTGTGCACTCCTGAATTTAATCCCCTCTGTCTTCTATCTCCCAACCAATTTCCAACCCAAGTCAAAAGGCCAATTTGCTGCGCTCTCATTTTTGCCAATAATTTTTTGTGTGGAAGTTTATTGAATGCCATTTGGAAGTCCATACAGATAGCTATAGATACTCTCTTGACTATTTTATTAGTGATCTCCTCAAAAAAGGCAGTAAGCAAAATGCTAGAATCTATTATTAGAGATGTGGGAACAGGGCACTTCGAAAATCATAGTATGATTAGGCAGAGTCAACAAGGTTTTATGAAAGGGAGATCGTGTTTGACAAATCTGTTTAGAGTTTTTTGAAGATGTAACTAGTAGGATGGATAAGGGGGAACTAGTGGATGTAGTGTATTTGGATTTTTAAAAAGCATTTGATAAGGTGCCGCACAAGAGGTTATTACCACAAAATTAGGACTCATGGATTTGGGGGTAATATATTGGCATGGATTGAGGATTGGTTAATGGACAGAAAACAGAGAGTAGGAATAAATGGGAATTTTTCCGGTTGGCCAGTTGTAACTAGCGGGGTACTACAATGATCAGTGCTCGGGCCTCAGCTATTCACAATCTATATCAATGATTTGGATGAGGGGACCAAATATAATATATCCAAGGTTGCTGATGATACAAAGTTAGGTGGGAAAGTAAGCTGTGAGGAGGACGCAAAGAGGCTGCAGAGAGATATAGACAGGTTGACCGAGTGGACAAGAGCATGGCAAATGGAATACAATGTGGGGAAGTGTGAAGTTATCCACTTTGGTAGGAAAAACAAAAAAGCAGAATATTTTTTGAATAGCGAGGGACTGGGAAATGTTTGCATTCAAAGGGACCTGGGTACATAAAACACAGAAAGGTAAGCAAGCAATTAGGAAAGCAAATGGTATGTTGGTTTTGTTACAAAGGGATTAGAGTATAAGGGGCCGAAATTGCCCACCGCCCGGAACGAATCGCACCGAACGCTTTTGAAGTGTTCCGGCCGCCCCAATGCATGGGGCAGCCAATTCAGAGAAATTCAGCACTTCGGGATTTTTTTTTGGAGCTGGGCAGAAGTGGTCTTATCATCGAGGCAGAAGTAGGGGCTGGCCGGAGCAGCCGTCATTAGCGGGGCGGTAGTGGGGGCAGGTCGGAGTGACCGACGCTGCAAGGCATCAGCGCTGCATTGATGAGGTCATCACGCTGGTGCGTCACAATGTCCCTCCCCTTCAGTTAAAGGGGAGGACCACTGAAAGCTCTGCAGCCACTTCAGTGGCAAACATTGGGCTACCAGGGAGGATTTCAGCCAGGTGGTGCCAGGCTGCCTGTTGGCAGCCCGGCCGAACCCACGGGCATAATTGTCAGCTCGACCTGGCAGCTGGCTGACAAAAAAAAATGGAGTTACCGGCAGTGCAACCCCCTCCTTCCCCCCCCTTTAAGGGTGGCCGTGCCACCAAGCCACAGAAAGGGTACTGACAGCAAAAGTGGCACCGGCTGGCAGCAGCGCCACTCCCGCGGGGCAATGTTCAAAAGGGGCAATATCCCGAGGGGCAATTTCGGGAAGGGGTTGATGCAGGTCAGTAAGGGATCGGCGCGTGCAAGAGTAGAGCGGTCCCGTACACCACTCCAAAATTGAGGAAGGGTCATTTATAAAATGGCGGCCCCATCGCGGGGACGCGACGGCCAGTCCGCACCGACCCGTGGCCGCCGCTTTCAGCCAGCCACGGGCCTTATAGAAAGGGGCAATTTCAGCCCCTAAGAGTAAAGAAATGTTACTACAATTATACAGGGCATTGGTGAGGCCACACCAGGAGTACTGTGTACAGTTCTGCTTTCCTTACCTAAGGAAAGACATACTTACCTTAGAGGGAGTGCAACAACGGTTTACTGGACTGGTTCCTGGAATGAGGAGATTGCCCTATGAGGAGAGATTGAGTAGACCAGGGGGCCAAAATTGCCCCTTTTGACGATGGCCGTTGGACGCAAAATAAATTTTGCCCAGGCGCAGCAAGAAGATCAGCCGACACAGAATTGGGCAGTGGTTTTGCGGAGAAAGCACCATCGTCGTACGTATCGCCCACTTACCGCCCCGGAAATGAAATTGCCCTGCGCAACCTATCTTAGCGCCTGCCGATGACATCGACAGCTCGAGCTGTCGAGTTTCAGTCGCAAATTCGATGCGCCTGCGCTATATAAAGGCGCCATTTTGCAAAGTTTTTTTTTATTGGCCATTACCTATTTCTGGTTTGCAACAGTTAGCCAGCGTGGCTGCTGCACCAATCTCAGCGATTTTTTTTTTTTTGCTAGCCATTGTTTTGCCTCCTACCTTTTCCACTGCATCACTCACGGCACTTTCGACATTGTACCATTTCGGTCGCTTCATGGGGTGCTGATAGTTGACCACCTGCTACGACTTCAGCGTCAGTGGATGCTTCGCCGAAGACAATGGCGTCGCCAATTGCAGAGCGAAAGGCATCGAGAGAGGGAGAGAGAAAGGCTACAACTAAGAGAGGGAGCAGCACAGGGAGAGGCCTATGGAGCATGCCACAAGGAGAGGCACAGGAAGAGGGAAACATAGAAACATAGAAAGTAGGTGCAGGAGCAGGCCATTCGGCCCTTCGAGCCTTCACCACCATTCAATATGATCATGTCTGATCATGCAACTTCAGTACCCCACTCCTGCCTTCTCTCCATACGCCCTGATCCCTTTAGACGTAAGGGCCATATCTAACTCCCTTTTGAATATATCCAATGAACTGGACTCAACCACTTTCATAGGTTCACGATTCTCTGGGTGAAAAAGTTTCTCTGGGTGAAAGGTAGAGGCAGAGAGAAGTACATCCAGTATCACAGGGAGAAGCACATCAAGATGCTGCCAGAGGAAGAAGGCAACAGAAGGCCTTACTCTCCCAGGATATTCCGTCAGCAGTTCTCCTACATCAATATCATTGTGTGTGTGAAGGCTGCATTTCAAGAAGGATGTGGTCACAGACCTCTGCCATCTGCTGCAACCTATCTTAGCCTCAAACCAGGATGAAGACAGCTCTCTCAGTGGCAGTGAAGATCACAATCGCTTTCAATTTCTACGCCAATGGATCTTTCCAAGGAGCAACAGGCGACATCTCCAACATCTCCCAGTTTGGCGTCCATTCCTCCATCTGCGAGGTCACAGATGCTCTGTAGAGAAGGAGGAGGAACTATATCTCCTTCCCTATGAGCAGAGAGAAGCAGCACGAGCGTGCATGTGGCTTTGCCAGGATTCCCTGGAGAGCGGGATTCCCCATGGTGCCATCGACTGCGTCCACGTAGCTTTGAGTGCACCACAGCACAATCCAGAGATCTTCTGTTAACAGCAAATGCTACCATTCACTGAATGTACAGTTGGTGTGCAACCACACACGCTGAATAATATCCGTCAATGCCCGCTATCCTGTCAGCAGCCACGATGCCTTCATCCTGCGCCAGGCCAGTGTGCCAGCTCTGTTCCAGCCCTCAAATGAAGCTCGGGGCTGGCTGCTCGGAGACAAGGGCTATCCGCTATGCACTTGGCTCATGACTCCCCTCCGCAACCCCAACACTCCTAGCCAGCACTTGTACAATGCGAGCCATGGCGCCACCAGGATCATCATTAAGCAGACCATCAGAGTGCTGATACAACGGTTCCGCTGCCTTGACCGCTCGGGAGAAGTCCTGCAGTACTTGCCTGAGCGGGCGTCCCTATTCGTCGTCGGCTGCTGCATGCTGCTCAACCTGGCCATCATGAGGGCACCAGGAGTAAGAGCAGGAGGATGAGGAGGAGCAGGAGCAGCAACACCCGCAACGGAGGAGGCAACGAGTCCATCGCAATCCTGCAAGGGAGGTCAGTGACCATCTCATCAGAGCTCGTTTCCACTGATTTGTATCCCATTTCCCAGTTCCCGTGGATGTCACCATCACCATATCAATTTGCCCTTCCATACCAAATCCCCAACACTAAAATGAGAGACAATAGCATACATTAAACATTCCACCACCATTCATCAAACAACAATAAAATCTATAACTGTATTTAATTATCACCCGTGCAGTTTCTTGTAGCCCCTTTGTCGACGACCTATTCTACAACTTCTCCGCAGTGTCTCCCCTGTGGCTGCAGCATGGCTGGTGGAAGGCTGCTGTGCGTCAGGGCCAGAGACTACAGATTAGGCTGGGATTAGGCTGGAGAGATGTTTGTTGACCGGCACGGACACGATAGGCCAAAATGGCCTCCTTCCGTGCCGTAGATTTGTATGATTCTATGAGATGGCCTTAATAGGACACCCTCGACCAGCTCTGGGCCTGGAAGGCCTGGAAGGCCTGGCTGCAGACTGTACTACCTCAGGCTGGGCGGCGGCTGTCTGGGCTGGTTGGGTGACAAGCAATGGCAGAGTGGCAGTGGTGGGATCAAGAATGCTGTCATCCTGAGAGAGGACAGCAGGTTCCTGCTCCACTTATCCAGTGCCATTCCCCGGTCGGCTGTGGTGGACCCAGCGGCAATGGCAGCAGTCAGGGCTTGCGTGGCATGCAGCTAAGACTGCATGACATCACCAAGACGTTGCGTGGCATCAATCTGAGACTGCACGAGAGCAGTCTGAGCATCCATGCAAGCAACTCTATTGCAGAACCAAGACATTGTGTTGCTTCCGCCTGTGCCACAATGGAAGCTGCCACATCGCCCATGACACGTGTCATGAGGTCTGGATCTGCACGGTCTGTCTGGGAATCCACCATCGTCTGCACAACTGGTAATGATTGGCTCCATGGTGTGAGCAAAGCTGTCTACAATGCGGAGGCGGACTCCTCCACGCTCCTTACCACTTGCGACAGGCACTCGGGCAACCTTGCCATTGAACCTATCGTGTCAGAGTGCATGGCCATCATCCTTTGTGTGAACGCCTCCCCATCGAAGTTCTCATCTGAGTCCTCGGCAGCAGAACTCACATGCGATCTCACCCTCCGGAGAAATGGCTCCCGAGCTTACCTTTCCCCTTGACCCTGCTGCAGCCTGCTAGGCCCCAGTGCATCACCCAGTGCATAACTGTGTCCTAAACTATCCTCCAATGACCGCGTAGTGCCAGTATCTGAGCAGATGAAAGAAGCAGTGACGCAGTGCTTGGCTCCTCCTCCTCGTCATCATCCTGCCCCTGTTCTTCTCGCAAGTGTCTGGGTTGTGGGGGGGAGGGGGGCCTCGGACACAGGCTGCTCATCTGCTGGCTCATTATCTGAAAGCATAAATGGCACAAGAGTCGTGTTAAGGTGAAGGCAGGGGGACAGGAATGGAGCAAGGAAGGCAAACAGAAAGTGATAAGGCCTGTTTCAAGGGAACTGTGGGATGAGAAGAAGGGATTAAGATATCATTGATGCCCCCAGCGGGCTCGACATCTCCCACGGCCATGGGTCCACCACTTGCGGGCCAATGAGCCACAGTACTCGCTCCTCCGAGTCGGAAAGCTGGCGCAGTTCAGCTTCTCCCCCTCCAGTCTGTTGCTGTTGCGTCCTGTTGTGTGCCATCTTGGCCTGCAAAGGAAAAGAAGCTGTGTGAGTAAAAGTCCAGCTATGTATGTGGAAGATATGCCTGCCGTGGTTAAATAGCTGTGAATGTAGGCAAGGTGTGAAATGAGGCTGTGAGTGTAAGTAGGCACAACATTTTGGTGGTTGCCTGCTGGGTAAAGTGCTGGTTTGCAGAATGTGCATAGACAGAGGCTCAGAGGCTGGTATGTAAGAGCTATGGAAACCCGAGTGAGGTCATTAAATTTCTTGCGACACTGTGTGGGGGTTCTAGCCACGACCATGCTGCCTGACACCTCCGCAGCCACCTCTGCCCACATTGCCCTAAAAATCTGTGGAGTAGGCCTTCTCCCCGATGGAGGGAACAGTACCTCCCTCCTTCCCTCGATGGCCCCCACCAATGTCTCCAACACCAGGTCGCTGAACCAAGTGCTCCTTGTATAACGCATTGCAGCAGCCATTGCACACCTTCCTTGCTGCTCAGTCAACAAAACAATTTATGAGATTGACCAGGTGTTGCCTGAAACGATATCCGCTTTAAGAACTGGAATGAACAGCAACCTCATTATCAGTGAATGAAAGTCAGGTGAAATTGGGTGCAGCCCAGGTAATAGCGCCCCTGCAATGTCCTACTGAGGCCATTAGCGCCTCTGATACCACCTCACTTCATTTCTGAGGGAAACGTGCCCAATTTCACGCAATATTGCAGGCCATCTCGCCGAGCATTAAATCGTCAATCTTAACAAATTTTGTCCCCTGGGACTATATTCCCTCGAGTTGATCTAACTGAGAGGTGATCTAATTGAAACATATAACATTCTTAAGGGGTTTGACAGGGTTAATGCTGAGAAGATGTTTACCTTGGCTGGGGAATCTAGAACACAGGGTCGGCCATTTAGGACTGAGATGAGGAGAAATGTCTTCACTCAAGGGGTTGTGAATCTTTGGAATTCACTACCCCAGAGAACTGTGGGTGCTCAGTCATTGAGTATATTCAAGACAGAGGTCGATAAATTTTGGAGAATTAAGGGATATGAGGATAGTGCGGGAAGGTGGAGTTGAGGTAAAAGATTAGCCATGGACTTGTTGAATGGTGGTGCAGGCTCAAAGGGCCAAATGGCCTACTCCAGCTTCTATTTTTTATGTTCTTATGCAGTCAGACATGACTTATCTTTAACAAAGCCATGCTGACTCTCTTTGATCAATTCATATTTATGCTCAGTCACTCTTTCCTTAATGACAGATCCTAGTAGTTTCCCCACAACTGACGTTAAACTGACAGGCCTGTAGTTACCTGCATTCTCTCTCCCATTGTTCTTAAGCAATAGGGTTACATTAGCAATTTTCCTGTCGAATGTCAGTTACAGAATCAAGAGAGCTTTGAAAGATTACATAGAATTTACAGCACAAAAACAGGCCATTCAGCCTCCCACCCTACTTCATCCAACCCTATCAGCATATCCTACTATTCAATTCCCGCTTACGTACTCATCTAGCTTCTCCTTAAATGCATCTATGCTATTTGCCTCAACTACTCCATGTAGTAGCAAGTTTCACATTCTAAGTACTCTCCAGGTAAAGAAGTTTTTACTGAATTCCCTACTGGATTTATTAGTGACTATCTTAGATTTATGGCCCCTAGTTTTGGACTTTTCCACAAGTCAAAAGATCATCTCCGTCTACCTTATCGGACCCCTTCATAATTTTAGAGACCTTGATTAGGTCAACCCACAGCCTTCTCGTTTCCAGATAAAAGAGCCACAGTCTTTTCAATCTTTCCTGACAGGTATAACCACTCAGTTCTGGTATCATACTTGTAAATCTTTTTCGCACCTTCTCTAGTTCTATATTTTTGTAATATGGAGGCCAGAACTGTTATTCCTTTTGAACTTCAATCAATTCTTTAGGGAGCCTCCTGAGGGTTACTTTCCCAAGGAACTGTCTTAGGTTTTTTAAATGTGTTCTACACCTGTAGTCAACATTAAGAATGCAGTATTTGAGATGGGTGGCTACACCATCCTCCTCCAACACCTCTCCTCTGTTGTTCAGCTCACGTGGTCGACCCTTGTTTGGCCCCAGTCTTACCTGTCCAATCATATCGAGAGTATCGAGCAATGGCTCCTCTTTCTTACCCTCCCTCCCCCCATGGTTACTTTTGAGGTCCCCCAAGGATCTGTCCTTGGCCCCTCCTCCTCCTCATCTACACACTGCCCTTTTGCGACATCATCCGCACACATGGGGTCAGCTGCCACATTTTGCCCAGCTCTATCTCTCCAACACCTCTCTCGACCCCTCACTGCCTCTATGCTGTCAGATTGCTTGTCCAACAGCAAGTCTTAGTTGAGCTGTACAAGTGGAATATTTGTCCTTTAGAATTATGTATCGGTATATCTTGTACTAAATACTTCTTTGAATACCTCCCATTGTTTTTCTGCAGGTGTACCTGTTAGCAGCTCAGCCCTGTTTAACGTGCTCGGCTTATGTCTCATTCCTTTGATATCACATTACTTAAGTTTAAATCCTTGCTAAGTGTGTGATCTTTCTCCTTCTCAAACTCTATCATATTATGGTCACTGTTTTCAAGATGCTTCCTTACTGTCAGATTATTAATTAATTCTGGCTCGTTACTCATTACTAAGTTTAGAATTGCCTGTTCCCTTGTTGCTTCTAAAACATATTGGCCCCGATTTTAAAGGGAGGGCGTGTATGGTGCGCACGAACCCCGAAACGGACAGCGCAGTCGAGCAATCCTGCTGCTCCTGATCTAGAAGGAAACCTAAAATAAAATGTTAATACTTATCTTTGGCCCACTATCCACCTCTCGGCAGGTCTGGCCTGACTGGGAAGCCTCACTGCTCCCCTGCTCAGAACTAAATTGCATCATCGGACACGATCAGCAATATTTAAAGAAGGACCCCACTGCTTTCTGTGGGTATTCTGCTCGTCTGCTGAAAAAAGCAGGCTAACATCGGGACACCGGGACGCCAGAGAGGGGGCGGGGTTGAAGTTAGTGGGATGGGGGGAGTCATTTTAACTAAGCCCCCTGACCGCTTTCCGCCAGGCAGTGGCCAGCTGACTCTTTCGGGCTTGGTGGAGGGGAACTAAGGTTTGGCGGAATTAGGTGAATTCATAATGGGGAACAAGGAAATGGCAGACCAATTGAACAAATACTTTGGTTCTGTCTTCACTAGGGAAGACACAAATAACCTCCCGAAAATACTAGGGGACCGAGGGTCTAGCGAGAAGGAGGAACTGAGGGAAAGCCTTATTAGTCAGGAAATGGTGTTAGGGAAATTGATGGGATTGAAGGCCGATAAATCCCCAGGGCTGATAGTCTGCATCCCAGAGTACTTAAGGAAGTGGCCCTAGAAATAGTAGATGCATTGGTGATCATTTTCCAAAATTCCATGGACTCTGGATCAGTTCCTATGGATTGGAGGGTAGCTAATGTAACCCCACTTTTTAAAAAAGGAGGGAGAGAGAAAACAGGGAATTATAGACTGGTTAGCCTGACATCGGTAGTGGGGAAAATGCTAGAATCAATTATTAAAAATGTAATAGCAGCACATTTGGAAAGCAGTGACAGGATCGGTCCAAGTCAGCATGGATTTATGAAAGGGAAATCATGCTTGACAAATCTTCTAGAATTTTTTGAGGATGTAATTAGTAGAGTGGATAAGGAAGAACCAGTGGATGTGGTGTATTTGGACTTTCAAAAGGCTTTTGACAAGGTCCCACACAAGAGATTAGTGTGCAAAATTAAGGCATATGGGATTGGGGGTAATGTACTGACATGGATAGAGAACTGGTTGGCAGATAGGAAGCAAAGAGTAGGAATAAACGGGTTCTTTTCAGAATGGCAGGCAGTGACTAGTGGGGTACCGCAAGGTTCAGTGCTGGGACCCCAGCTATTTACAATATATATTAATGATTTAGACGAAGGAATTGAATGTAATATTTCCAAATTTGCAGATGATACTAAGCTGGGTGGCAGTGTGAGCTTTGAAGAGGCTGCAGGGTGACTTGGACAGGTTAGATGAGTGTGCAAATGCATGGCAGATGTAGTATAATGTAGATAAGTGTGAGGTTATCCACTTTGGTGGCAAAAACAGGAAGGCAGATTATTATCTGAATGGTGACACATTAGGAAAAGGGGAGGTGCAACGAGACCTGGGTGTCATGGTACATCAGTCACTGAAAGTAGGCATGCAGGTACAGCAGGCAGTTAAGAAAGCAAATGGCATGTTGGCCTTCATAGCGAGAGGATTTGAGTATAGGAGCAGGGAGGTCTTGCTGTAGTTGTACAGGGCCTTGGTGAGACCACACCTTGAGTATTGTGCGCAGTTTTGGTCTCCTAATCTGAGGAAGGACATTCTTGCTATTGAGGGAGTGCAGCAAAGGTTCACCAGACTGATTCCTGAGATGGCAGGACTGACATACAAAGAAAGACTGGATCGACTAAGCTTATATTCACTAGAATTTAGAAGAATGAGAGGGGATCTCATAGAAGCATATAACATTCTGAGAGGATTGGACAGGTTAGATGCAGGAAGAATATTCCCGATATTGGAGAAGTCCAGAACCAAGGGTCACAGTCTAAGGATAAGGGGTAAGCCATTTAGGACCGAGATGAGGAGAAACTTCTTCATTCAGAGAATTGTGAACCAATGGAATTCTCTACCACAGAAAGTTGTTGAGTCCAGTTCGTTGAATATATTCAAAAGGGAGTTAGATGTGGCCCTTACGGCTAAAGGGATCAGGGGTATGGAGAGAAGGCAGGTGCGGGGTACTGAAGTTGCATGATCAGCCATGATCATATTGAATGGTGGGGCAGGCTAGAAGGGCCGAATGGCCTGCTCCTGCACCTATTTTCTATGTTTCTAAGATTCAGCCCTCTTAGGCTGGAATTTGGGTTGGGACCCAGATATGCCAGGTCCCAGCTTTCCTGGGCGTTGGAGCCTCCACCAGCACCAAAGAGAGCCAGCAATTTAGGGTGGTTGGGGACAGGGGCAGGAACTCCGAACACCAGGTCTTGGAGCAGATTGGGCAAACTGGGTGGTTTCTGCAGCCAGTAAAATTAAACCTACCAGCCCATCAACTAAGGTATGTGGGACCACTTCGGCGTCCATGCAAGGGTTGCACTGCCTAATATTGTCCTTCTGAGGGTACCCGGCACAAACCATAGAACTAAGGGCATTCAGCTAATTTTCTGGCCTTTGAGGGAAGGCAGACACCCTAGGTGAACCCCTAGTGACATGGGTACCTGATCATACCAAATTTGGTGGGATCAGCGGCAGAGGTCCTGGATGGGTGCATCCTGGCACTTATGCAAGAATGCCTCCTCTCGGCTACCTTTTGGCTCTTCCATTTTTATCACATTTACTCCCACAATAATTTTAGCACTCCATAAAATTATATACCATATAATCACCACCACCGAACTACAAATTACTCTTAATATGTATCATCACAATGCTATCCCACCAGATGATTTCAATTTACAAAACTGAAACAAGAAACAGATTAAGTGCTTAGTAGAGTTCCGACAGCTTTGGCAATCATATTCCATTCAGGAAAAACCCAGAAAATCTTCCATAAGTATTCTGATTGCCTGTTCTACGTATTGAACATTTTTGAAAATTCTTCTTCATTCACACAGCCACATCAGGTAAAGAGGGGCATATTTCACCTTTCCTTTGTACAAGATTTTCGTTAAGGTTAAATTGTGCTCTTCTCTTTTGCAGATTCTCAAATATGCAAGAAATATGATGTTCCAAGAATTTCCCACTTACAGATCCCCTAAGTTCCTTGCCTCTATGATCCTGGAATCTTTAGACACTTTTACATTAATCACTTCGAGAGTTTGGATCTCTGGAGAGTGACACTTGTGCACCCACTCAACCCTTATCCTGACAGCACATTTATAGACCCACATAAATGTGGGGGTTCAACTCTGCCATTGGTATAATGGAGCCAGTTTTAGCAATGTTGACAGGGAAGCCATTGCACAAACAGCTCTCCCACATGATCTGAGCTACATAAATGCTAAATATAAAAGCGTTAGAAGGTGGAAAGTTATAGACATGGGCCTAGAAATTCGGTCATGTCCAAAAACAGGTGCACAGGGAGTGGAGAGTACACTGCATACGCCTGTTTACTTGGGCACAGTGACCATGTGAAATTGGTGTTGAGCCCTCATTATAATGTGTCAGGCATGCCACCAGCGCTATCCGTGCTGCTTATTGGCTGCATGCATGTTTTGAGGGGGGAGGTCAAAAGTTAGTCTCTAACGCTACTTAAAGGCAGCCAGCACCTCTTGCGGGGAGGTGCACTATTGCTGCAGATGTGAGTGGACGCTTGTGAAAATAGAAATAATTACAAAACCCCAGGATCGAGCCCTCAGGTTCTCCAGTGCCACTTTGGAGGCCTTGGTTTAGATGACGGAGAGGAGAGAGGGGGTGTTGAGGGGGAGAAGATTGCCTTCCAAGTAACACCTCCGTCGCCAATAGGAAGAGGTGGCTAAGGAGATCAATGTGAGGCGCTTAGCTCCCAGGACATGGCTGAAATGCCAAAAAAAAGTTGAATAACCCCAGCAGAGGTCAAGATAAGAATCTTAACTCTAGCCTCAGTTACTCTGCTCACACCTCCATCACCTGCAATCCCACTACTCACAACACTCCCATCCCTTGCTTCCTACCACTTTCTTACCATCACTGCATCAATTACACTCCACCTCTTTCTGCTCTGCACCTCATACTCTCACCACTATTGCAACTTTCACTTCCCTATACCTCACATCTTACACACATCTGCATTATTCGAACATGACAAGCACATTTTCAACACAGTTTACAATGCTGTCACTAACACACTCTGTTCCTTTTTGCAAGTAAAGGTTGGACACTATGAGACAGCAGACAATGACTGGAGAAGCCAGTGGCCGCTTTGACACACTCTCCCCACTTGAGGAGGACATGCTGGACATCACGGGCAGGGGATGAGTTATGGTCTTGGTGAGCGGCAATGCTAGAGGAGATGTCTGGCTGGGTCTCTCGAGACCTCGCCCCCTTTTCTTCTCAATTCTATCTCACCCAACACACTCTGCATGACAAACTACAGCTGCTCATCACTCTCTGCATTCTTATCACACTAAAATCTAATCCTTGTTCCTCTCTTTCATTTCATGTGCTGAAAATGTCATAGGAGGATAGGATGCCACAGGCGCCAATTCAACTGGAGGATGAGATCACATACTAGCTCTGTTGCAGAGGACTCAGATGCTGATTTTGAGTGCCCAAACTACCGATGAAGGCTGATGGGCACAAATCAGGAAATGCGAGGTGTGCTGGGTAGCCTGCCAGCGAGCTTGCACACAATGGCTGAGAGCATGGAGGAGTCCAACTCCAACTTGTGTCATGGCTTTGCACAGAGCATGGAGACCATTCTGTCAGATATCGAACGAGTTTCAGGAACATGACAGTGGGGTCCACCTTCATTAAGCTTCTGGTGACCGCTCTGACAACTTCCATGACAGCTCACACTGCTTGGTGAAGCACAGGAACCTCACACATTGCTCTTCAGCGAAGTTGAGGTACGAGAAGTGCTCCCTGAAGATGTACTGTGGGTATGGCTTCCTGCACAGTGCCTTTCTCCTCTCTCTTTTGCCAACTGCTCTTGCTCTCTCTTTCTGTTACTATGGTTAGGGCTATAGCAGCAGAAACAAGAAGCTTTAGTTCTCTGTTATTTCCACTATTGTTTTGTTCTGGAGCAATTTCATGAAATGAAACAGACTTTAACCACGTGTGAAACTTTAAACTAATTTACCTGAGATCTCCTTCCCTTTTCTCCCCTTCTGAAGGCACAGGATGTATGCTGGGGTTTGGTTCCATGGGTGCCAACAGCTCAAATGTGCCTCAGCCAATTGGACATTCATCAAATGTGAGCAGGTTCAACCATGAACGGTGTAGCACAGCCAAGATCAACCCTGTCCTCATCCGATGTTCACATGTGTAGAGATAATGTGATACCATTGTACAGTTGAGATTTTAGCTACTTTCTGCTGCCTCTCTGGCCCAGAGAGCTGAAGTCAATGGTGGAAGAGGAAGGGGAAGGGAAAAGGATTGCATTTTTATAGCCACTTTCATGACCTCAGGATGTCCCAAAGTGCTTTACAACCAATTAAGCACTGTTGTAATGTAAAAGCAAAATACTGCAGATGTTGGAAGTCTGAAATAAAAACAGAAAATGCTGGAAATGCTCAGCAAGTCAGGCTACATCTGTGGCGAGGGAAACAGAGTTAACGTCTCAGGCCAATAACCCTTCATCAGAACTGGAAAAAGTTAGAGATGTAACAGATTTTTAAGCAAGTGTAAGGGAGGCAAGAATAAAAGGAAAAGTCTGTGATAGGATGGAAGGCAGGAGAGATTGAAATACAAAAGGGATGATGGTGCAAGGCAAAAGGAGATAGTAATGGGGCAAGTTAAGAAACAAAAGATGAAGTGTAAATGGGAATGGCAGAATCATCATCAGATGCCATGAGAAAAAAACAAGTTAAGGGCAGAGGTTCTGGTTTGAAATTGTTGAACTCAATGTTAAGTCCAGAAGGCTGTAAAATGCCTAATCAGAATGTTGTAAATGTAACTGTTTCCCAAAGGTCAGCTAACTCAATACAGATCAGGGACTGAGCCAGAGACTTTCCCTGGTCTGTATAGGTTAGTTAAGGTGGAAGTAGATCTTATACTTTCTGCCCGGGTGTAAACTGCCATTGCAGATCAGCTGCCTGTTATGGAAACTGCATGAAATCAATGGAATTGAAAATCGAGCGTTTTCTGTAACAGCCGGCCAATCTGCAAGGTCAGTTTTAGACCTGGGCAGCAAGCTGAAGATCTACCCCAAGCTACATTTACCTACGAAGCCATTATAGAGCTGAGGGAAATTGTTTTAGTAAAAATAATTTTGGAAATAAAGAAAAACACCTAATATACCAAATGGGGCAGCACTGCTTCCTACTGCTGTAAAAAATGCTTCCATTTATGGAACTGAAAAAAGATTTTAAATTCTAGTTTTTAAAATGGTGCATAAAATACTGCTGTGGTCTCGGAAGGGTTACAAGAATTGAATGTGTATAATTGGCTACGTCAATTTGAAACAGAAATGAACATGCCTTCCTCGCCTGCCCTTCCCCCAGCCAAACATTGGCTCTCTGAAATGGTTGCTATGGACCACGCCCTACCAACCATGATATGTTTAGTGTTTGTGCTGCTGTAACTCAAAAACAGGTATGTCCAGTCTCTCAGCTTTTGGGCTGTTCTCACAATCTCTCCACTTTATCTCGTAAATAATACACTACATTTGTGCGTGACCTGTAACTTTCTGCTATAGTTTTTGTATCTCTCATTCAAATATTCTCCCTTCGGCTCCTGAAATCATTGACTATTAATGGGGTACAGTTGCTCGAGCATCAGCAGCCCACCACTTCCTTGGTCCCATCATGACTGAGCCTAGACAGTGAATGTCGATATTCTATGCGGCAATGGAGAGCATCAGATCCTCACTCCTCATTCAACATCGACATACGGGCACTTATCATTAGGAATCAGTGATCAGGAGTGGGAACCCTGACTTATTTTTCCCTTCTCCAGCCCAGTTGTATTGCGGCCAATTCAAACATCCTAATCCTAATTTCCGCCAGCTATTTCAGCATAAACCAGAGATCGAACCTGGGACCGTTTTCTCCACGACACCCTAGTCCACTCTTCTATCACCCCTAACACCTGCTCCCCTTCCAACGATACCTTCCCATGCAAATGTAGGAGATGCAATACCTGCCCTTTCACCTCCTCCCTTCTCATGGTCCAGGGTCCCAAATACTCCTTCCAGGTGAAACGGCGATTTACTGTACTTCTTTGAATTTCGTATCATTACTGCTAACGATTCCTACATTGCAATAGTGACTACATTCCAAAAGTACTTCATTGGCTGTAAAGCACTTTGAGACGTCGTGAGAGGCGCTATATAAATCCAAGTCTTTCTTTCTTTTCAAATGCAGATTGGGTGATCGCTTTCCTGAACACTTCTGTATAGTCCGCAGGCATGACCCTGAGCTTCCAGTCATTTACCATTTTAATTCTCTATCCCGCTCCCACTCAATCCGTGGCCTTTTACACTGTTCCAATGAAGCTTAATGAAAGCTCAAGGAACAGCACCTTATCTTTCGATTAGGCACTTTACAACCTTGCGGTTTCAACATTGATTTCAACAACTTTGGATGATAACCACTGCTCCCAATCTTTTCAGGCAGCGGGTGCTGGTAATGGTTCTGCTCTTGCCCTTTACAGCTCCTCCAGACCCATCTTTTGTTTCTTTACGTGTCCCATTGCCACCCCCTTTTGCCTTGCACCATCATCCCTATTGCCATTTAATGAGTCCTGTCCTCCACCCTATCACAGACCTTTCCTTTTGTTGTTTCCTCCTCTCCTGCCCGTCCCCCCCCCCCACATTATAACAGTGACTACACTTCAAAAAGTACTTCATTGGCTGTAAAGCGCTTTGAGACATTCGGTGGTCGTGAAAGGCGCTGTATAAATGTAAGTCTTTTCTTTCAGAGTGGCCTTTCTTTTTGTATAAGCTTGGACAGTACTCCGTAGTGCCACTACCATGACAACTAATTCAGCACAGGACACAGAAAAATTACAGGACTGAAAATCCACAGCTTTTTTTGTACACTTCCATTATAACTCCAGTGGGAAAGTACCAAAAGGACCAGGAGATAGGCTGGCACCTGGATACACCGGGTTGCAGAGGACTTCCCACTCGGCCGAGTTGGGGGTGGATCCTCTACATCAAATAAGACCAGCAGCATATAGAAAGATTCGGGGATGGGGATACCCAACCCAATTATTTGGCCTCCTCTTCTGCTCTTCTTCCTCCATTGTAATGCCAGATAAACAAATACCCATTGGGAGTCCCATACCTGATCTTCAGAACCTCTCACAGGTGATCTCACAGTTCCCTAGGCAGTTAGAGACAAGTCCAGTGCTGTCGAGGGGAAGAGCAAAAACTATGTTCCAAAAACTCTTTCCCAGCTCCGGTAATCCATTGTCAAAGTTGCTGCACTTTTCAGGCTCAAAAGTTCTTAATTTCTACCAATCTCAAGCTGATCCTGGCAATCGATAGGCTTAAAAACACATTCCGAATAATCCCTAATGCAATGCAAGCATAACTGCTGCAATTTCGGCACACCAACGCCACTGGCCCTCATTTTAATCAATGATAATGACCTCTATGGGGACACAGTGGGAGATAGCAGGAAGGGCCAAATTGGAATCAGAAACTCAAGTGATTCATTATTGCGGGGGAGAAAACCGTCAGAAATGGCTAGTAAACAAAATAACACTAATTCTAAATCCCAGAAACGCTAAAACAGCAAGGAATTGCAGAGACAATTTTATTATCTGTTATAATTTCAGTATACAGTATAGAGACGCCACCTTTACCTAAATTCTAACTGGGCAGGCAAGAACAAGGAACGGTTGGGTGTGTGATTATTCCTGATATATGTTTTGATGTACCGATGCTAAGCATTGATTGAAAGCTTTAATAACCTTGCTTACTAATATTCCACATAATAACTAAAAGGAGTAAATGGGAAAAGTGAAATTCGGGTTCCTTGTTTTATATTTTAGAAATTTCTCTGAAAACTGGTTGGATGATAATGCTAGCACAGACAAATGGTAATAGGTGGGGAAGGAGATCCTAGTCAGAGCGCTGATGTGGCACTAAACCTCTCCACTCAAAGGTTTCATGATTTCTGCAAGGCATCATATGGAGAGCATTACAACCAAACATGATCCTGTCCTCACTAGTATCTAACAAGCCCATGTTATGCAGAAGTCACCGAATAGTAATCAGAACAAAAACCCTGGCTTGACACCCCAGCCCTGGGGTCAATTGCAGTGTCCCTACTGTTGGGATCAGCTAACTCAGCAGAGGTTGAATCTGGGATCGGTATGGCTCAGTACCTCACCAAACTGTGTATTGACTGCCTAGTATCAGCTTTGGCTCAGTGCAGCACTCTCACTTCTAAATGAGAAGATTGTGGGTTCAAGCCCCACTCCAGAGATTTGAGCATGTAATTGTTGACACATTGGATAAAATGTTAAATTAGGGCCCTTTCCGCCCTCTCTAGTGAATGACACTGTTTCAAAGAGTAAGGGACTTCCCGTGGTGTTCTGACCAGCATTTATCCCTCAAACAACACCACTAAAATGAATTATCTGGTCACTTACCTGATTGCTGGTCATGGGACTTTCCTATGTGCAAATTAGTTGCATTACAATAGTTACTGTACTTCAAAAGTACTTCATTGGCTGTTAACCATTTAGGGATGTCCTGATGACATGAAAGGCACTATATAAATACAAATTATTTATTTCCTTTATCCACTAGCCATTACAGAATGTATTGTTTTCCAATTTGCTTTGTTTGGGCCCATAAAATCCAGAGTTTATTATCCAACACAAGGTGCAATGTGCCTACACTTGTGTGATTGAGGAAGTCCAGAAAGAAAGAGAGAAATTAATTATCTATAATATGTTTATTTCTTTAACAACACTGATAAGACAGGCCGCAGATTGCATTGTTCAATTCAATAATCTTATCGGCCTAACATTATCAAGATAAGTCGCTGAGGCCCTGGAGCTGGTAGCCAGGAACACTGGTGGCAGAGGACTCCCAGTGGTCTTGGAGCGCGGCACTGCACCCCAAGGTGCCGCACCCCCATTGCCAACCACACACGAGAGCTAGCAGCAACATCTTGCTTCTGGCTCGGAGCGCGTTCCCACCTTGAGACCGTCCTCTCCTGTATCCGTCCAAGCAGTGTTTCGGCCGTCACCGCCCCCCCACCAATGAAGCATCGCCTGAAGAGCTCCTTGGCCAGGTGGCTTGGAGTCAGGAGGTGAAGGGGAAGGGGTAGAGGTAGAGGTGGAGAGGAGAAGTGGGGGTGGGGGGGGAACTGTTGGTTTGTACAGAAATACTGATGATTTCAGACTAATGTTCCGTTTAAATGTTTTTTATTTAACAAAATCTTGTGGCGCATTGGCTTAGATAGCTGCACCGTTATACGCTGGCGATTCCTTATCAAAGTGTATAATTATACTTAACTTCAATCAACTTAAACTTTAACTGTCACCAAGGTGATGCCCACCATTGATGTATCACCTGTACACCCAGCAGTGTGTCAGCCTTGTAAATAACACCAACATTCTTTCAGGCAAAGCGATCGTTGATGAGCTCCTGACATAAGGCCCTTGCAGCTATCATGCCACCACGGGCCGTTTCATGCGATCTACAGGAGGGGCGGGGGCATGGCTTCAGCGCCAGCCTGATTGTCTGGACCGATGTCAGCGTCCGCCTCCTCGTCCTCCTCTTCCTCTCTCTGGTGAGGTGGACTGTCAGACTCATCAGGCAATTTTTGTCCCCTCCTGCAGCATGGAGCACATCACCACGAATTGAGCTACCTGCTCAGGGTGGTATTGGAGCTCGCCTCCTGAGTGGTCCAGGCATCTAAAGCACTGCTTTAGCACTCCAATGGTTTTCTCCACGATATTGCGAGTTGCTCTGTGGCTCTCGTATTGCCTCTCGGCTTCTGTGTGGGTGTCACTCAGGAGGGTCATCAGCCAGGTGGCGAGGCCATATCCTTTGTCACCAAGCATCCAGCATTGACTTTGTGACTGATTGTTAAACAAGTCAGATACAGTGCTCTCACGCAGGATGTGAACATCATGGATGCTGCCAGGAAATTGAGCATTCACTGCCAGTATAATTTGCTGGTGGTCGACAACCAGTTGGACATTCAGGGAGTGGACTCCCTTGCGGTTCCTGAAAACCTCTGCATCCTGAAAAGGTGCCCGCATCGCAATGTGCATACAGTCTATTGATCCCTGCACCTTGGGGAAGTTGCAATTCTGGAGAATCCTAGAGCCCTCTCACTCTGTGCCTCCTTGATTATAGGGAAGCTGATCAAGTCACTCCTGCGTGCGTACAGTGCGTCAGTGACCTGTCTAATGCAGTGATGTGTGGCATGCTGAGAAACTCCGCAATTATCTCCAGCTGTAGCCTGAAAAGAACCTGCGGCATAGAACGACAGTGCCGCGGTGACTTTGACCTCGACGGACAGTGCGGTACTGATGGTGCTGGCAGGCTGCAGATCTGCCCTTATCAGCTGGCATACTTCAGTGATAACCTCTTTGTGGAAGCGCAGTCTCCGAAGGCAGGTGGTGTTGGGCAAGTCGAGATAAGAATGCTTCTCCTTGTTCTTGCGGGGGTTGTAACGTCTGGTCCTCCTCATCAGTCTGTCACGTCTTACATTAGGCACATAATGCAGTGGAGTGTTCCTTCGGCGATATCGAGTCTGCTGCATGTAATTGGTCACCAAGAGAGGGTGAGAAAGGACAGGCCCCATTGCAGTAGCGCTGTTTTCCACCGATTTGTCACAAACAAGGAATGTCTCGCGAAGACACCTATTCAATTCCAATCGGTCACTGTATAGTCAAGATATTTTTAGAGATGTTCACACCAACTCTAACGACCTGCAGAGTACATCCGAACTCCGCCGAGGTTGAAGCACTGCAGCCTTATAAAGCAATGCAACATGAATGTTCCCGATGTTGGGGAAGACCAGAACCAGGGGACATAGTCTTAGGATAAGGGGTACGCCATTTAGAACTGAGATGAGGAGAAACTTCTTCATTCAGAGAGTTGTTAACCTGTGGAATTCCCTGCTGCAGAGAGTTGTTGATGCCAGTTCATTGGATATATTGAAGAGGGAGTTAGATATTGCCCTTACGGCTAAGAGGATCAAGGGGTATGGAGAAAAAGCAGGAAAGGGGTACTGAGGGAATGATCAGCCATAATATTATTGAATAGCGGTCGGTGCAGACTCGAAGGGCCGAATGGCCTACTCCTGTACCTATTTTCTATGTTTCTATGTGATCTAGTCCATAATGCATGATTAGTTCCGGTTAGTTCCACTTTTTTGGGCGTTTTTTTGGACGCGTGATATTGTGGGCGATATGTGTGCGAGGTGGTGAAATTGACGGTGGGTAATCTCATGGCCGCTAGTTTCAGTAAATATGCTCTTTACGACAAAAAAAAGTGGGCGGGCGGTATTATTGAATCTCGGCATTAATTCCGTGCGGAAAGTAATGCTGGGCGATATTATGCCCGTTGATTTCGCCCATTCTGATGATTCCGCCCAAAAAAGGTGGGCGGGCAGTAATATTTTTTCCCGGCGTTAAGCACATGGGGAAAGTAATGCTCAGCGATAAGTTTCCTAAAAATGCCTGTCAGTTTCTATTTTGTGCCAAAACGGGTTATATATGGCCGTTATACGTCATTTCAGCGGTAAAGTGGGTGTTAAGCATACAATAAAAGTGGAGGTTCTAGCCTATTGTCATTGGATCAATACCTACACCATCATGGGAGCACCATCAACAGAAACCCACCACCATCTCCTCTCGGCAACTAGGAAGAGGCAATAAATGCAGTCTTGCCAACATCATCCACATTCTGAGACAATTTTTTTTTGAATTGTGGGGTGAACTCATTTGCAAGACCTTTGGCAGTTCATTAGCGCAGATCCTGTTTAACACAGAAATATTACACTGGGGGTCCTTGGAAATTAGATATTGTTAGCAAGGATGTGGCACCAGGTGAATCACAGAGCACAAGAGAACCAGAGGAGTGGGGAGTGGGTGAACATGTGCAACCTTCCCAACGGAGGCCAAGACTTTAGAATTATAGCATCAAGATCTCATGGGTACTCATCTGAAAAGAAAGATATACGAGGAACAACACCCTTAAATGCAGGCTCTGAGGTCAGTCACCAAAGATTTACAGAAACGGATATGGATGGCTGTAGAATCTATGGGCCCAAGTTTCCACAGGATAAAAAACGGGCGCCCCTCCGAGCTGGGCGTCCGTTTTTCGCGCCTAAAACGGCGCCAGAAAAAAAACGCGCTATTCTCGAGCACTTTGCAGCTCCTTGTCTGTTTGGCGCGGCTCCCAGGGGGGCGGAGCCTACACTCGCGCCGATTTTGTAAGTGGGAGGGGCGGGTACTATTTAAATTAGTTTTTTTCCTGCCGGCAACGCTGCGCGTGCGCGTTGGAGCGTTCGCGCATGCTCAGTGTGAAAAAAAACATTGGCACTCGGCCATTTTTGTAGTTCTTTGTAGCTGTTTAATTTTTGAACATTTTTTAATAAAATCACATTGCCATCAGCACATCAGCACTGAGGCTACCCTTCTCACTGTCTCCTTCCCCTCCCTCCCCTCCGCAGCAACAAACGGCTCTCTCCTTCCCCTCTCTCCCCTCCCCGCGCGGCAACAAGCCGCTGTCTCCTTCCCCTCCCTCCACGGCAACAAGCCGCTGTCTCCTTCCCCTCCCTCCCCTCTCTCCACGGCAACAAGCCGCTGTCTCCTTCCCCTCCCTCCCCTCCCCTCCACGGCAACAAGCCACTGTCTCCTTCCCCTCCCTCCGCTCCCCTCCACGGCAACAAGCCGCTGTCTCCTTCCCCTCCCTCCCCTCTCTCCACGGCAACAAGCCGCTGTCTCCTTCCCCTCCCTCCCCTCCCTCCACGGCAACAAGCCGCTGTCTCCTTCCCCTCCCTCCCCTCCACAACAACAAACCGCTTTCTCCTCCCCCCCACCCCCCCCCACTCCCGCTCAGCGACACGAACGGCTTTCTCCCCCCCCCCCTCCTGCTCAGCGGCACGAACGGCTGCAGAATTCTCCCTGGCTGAAGCACTTTCACACAGGTAGGAAGATGGTTTATTTAATCTTTTCTTTGCTTATAAATGTTTATTCAGATTGGATTTATTTGTATAATATTTGTATAAGTATAAATAAGGATTTATTATAGAATTTAATGACTTCCCTTCCCCCCCCCACCTTGTTCTGGACGCCTAATTTGTAACCTGCGCCTGATTTTTTAATGTGTAGAACAAGTTTTTTCAGTTCTACAAAAATCTTCACTTGCTCCATTCTACATTAGTTTGGAGTATGTTTTCACTGTGGAAACTTTGAAATCAGGCGTCAGTAGCCGGACACGCCCCCTTTTGAAAAAAAAATTCTGTTCCAAAGTAGAACTGTTCTACCTGACTAGAACTGCAGAAAAAAAAATGTGGAGAATTGCGATTTCTAAGATAGTCTGTTCTCCATCAGTTGCTCCTAAAAATCAGGCGCAAATCATGTGGAAACTTGGGCCCTATAACCTTCAGCTGCAACAACAATAAGAAAGTATTTTCTGTTTTTATAACAGGAAAGTATCATCTATTTTACAGAAGGCAAAGAACAGACAGTACTCTTTCCTATCTGATTTCAGACCCTGGGGCCTGGCATGCAAGATTCTGTCTCACAGGGCTTTCAGAACATGATAGCTACCATTAAGCCAGCCATATCGCTGGTTAAAATGAACACCGATGCCGGACTCAGTGGTATGAGAATGAGAGGAATTGACCTGCATCAGGCTACCGTTTTCCAAGACCCAGCTACGTGGGAATCACCTAATTCATCCTGCACTTTCAGAAACTAAGCAATACCATGAAAATGTTTGGCCTTGTCTCACTGCTGCGATGTCAAACTGGAAGAACTTCCCACCTCTCTGGAAAATGTGTCCGTTACCTAACAAATTCATGCCCGGATGGCCACTGGCTAATGTTACGCATATCCCCCATGACTGCCTTAAATGATTTGTTGACACAAAGGTTGAGTGTGGTCAGCCACAGGTGGAGCTGTGCAGGCAGATGACCGTGGCAGCAGGTCTTCAACTAGTAGCTGGCACAGCTGCCCTATTGCATCTTAGCTCTTCACTAAAGTCTGTATAGGATCTAAATATCCTGTAAATTCGTTGTTGGGTATTATCTTGTTTTTCTGATAATCTTCTTCACTTTCCTTTCCTACATGCTCTCCTGCTATTCCTCCACCTCCATTATAATGCAAAACAAAAGAATTTCTATTGGGAATCCAATACCTGATCCTCAGTACCTCTTACTATAGGTTTGTGAAAATGCCAAGGGTCTCATAGTCCCACACGCACACCTGATGACTGAGGAAACTGTGTCAGGGTTGCAGTAGTGTTGAAGGGGCAGGCAGAAGTCCTGTTCTGTTGGAACACTGCTACTGGGAGGAGAATCCTATCCCGAATAACTGGTTCAGAACATATTTCTTATACACTTCGATAATCTGCAAGACTTTTTCAAAGGCACAGAATTTTGAATATTTCCTGATGCAACATGTTTGTATATGGGTGTTGTTCAGCCATCAATTTGGACATAACCGACACTGAACAAAAATGTACAGGAAAGATTGCTGTATGTATTCCTAAATAAACAGGAAGCTGAATAAAGAACTGTCAAGCCAGTTCTTCAACAACAACAACTTGTATTTATATAGCACCTTTAGCATTGTAAAAACACCCCAAGGCTCTTCCTTCCTAGGCAGTCCCTTGTATCAAGAATGACTTGCTTCCACCAAAAAGGGATGTGTTCACAGGTGTTTCAATGAAGAACCTAATATTCCAGGTCCCGAACTGCATATTGAAGGGTGGAAGATACCTGTGCGTGGATTTTTTTAACATGTGGTGGCGAGTGTGCAGGCTTGACAGAGCTAGGTCTTGGTCCAGGGGCAAGGATTAACCAAGACGACTGGAGAGCAGCTCTGCTGCATGGACCTAGTGTGCACACATATCGCAGTGTGGACTGGCCCGTGCTGCCGCTGGGCCCTCGCCTCTTCTGAGCCCCTAACTCATTCCTCTCCTGGGACCCGATCACATCGCTCTACAATCTCTTGCCGCTCCTTCGCCCCGACCTCGTGATACCTGCCCACGATCCAATCAGCGACCTGGATTTTGGTGACATCCAATCCAATCACCCTCTTCACAGACGTCGCCCTCCCAGACCGGCTCACGCTGTACTTTGCAGTGGCATGCTCCTTTTATAGCCCCGACCTGCCGCAGATGGTTCCTCGCTGGTCGGGGCATCGCAGGAGTGTTATCAAACAAATTTTGACACCGAGCCACATGAGATATTAGGACAGGTAAGCAAAAACTTGGTCAAAGAAGTAGGTTTTAAGAAGTGACTTCAAGGAGGAGGGAGAGATAGAGGCAGAGAGGTTTATGGAGGTAACTCAAGGGCTTAGGGCCTAGACAACTGAAGGCACGACCACCAATGGTGGAGCAATGAAAATCAGCAATATGCAAGAGGCCAGAATTGGGGGAGCGCAGTGATCTTAAAAGGTTGTGGAGTTGGAGGAGGTTACAGAGATAGGGAGGGGCGAGGCCACGGAGGGATTTGAAAACAAAGGTGAGAATTTAAAATCGATGTGTTGCCGAACCAGGTACCAATATAGGTCAGTGAGCACAGTGGTGATAGATGAACGTGACTTGGTACAAGTTACAATATGGGCAGCAGAGTTTTGGATGAACTGAAGTTTTCAGAGGGTGCAAGATGGGAAGGTGACCAATAGAGCACTGGAATAGTTGGGTCGAGGTGTAACTCTAGTTCAAAGATACAATGGTGCATTCAGTGCATTGAATAAATTATCGAGTTGATATTCATATCACGGATGGGCTTTGAATAACAAATTAATGCTTTGACTATATATACGATGGCAAAGTTCAACATCCTGGCTCACCTGCAGCTGATAAGACAGTAGGTCTCCTCCATATCCTCTACACCAGCGTGTGCAACCTTTATGGACTGTTATGTATGAAGAAAGAGTCAGACTGAATACTGTGAACTCAAAGTAAAGTGTGACTGTAGTCTTTTATTGCAGGTCTCCAGAGTGCCTCTCCAACCTGTGAGGCCTCCTTAAATACCTGTGCTCCCAAGGGATTATGGGATCCCTTGAGACTCCAGGGGATGAGCCCTCTGGTGGCTGTACAGAGTATATACAAGTTTACATATATAACACTCCCCCGCAAAGTCAACAGTATAACTATTTACAAGGTGAGTCGATCTGGAGCCCTTCTTGCCCTGGTGGATTGTCTCGGGGCAAACGCTGGTATTGGTGAATTGTCTGTTGGGCCCTCGCTGGGCTGCTGTGCAAATGGCCTTGCTGGGCTGCCTGGTGTGGTGAGTCCTGCTGGGCTGCTATGGATGATGGGTTCTGCTTTGTGGTCAACCGCTCTGTCAGTTGCCTGAGTTGGGGGGGTCAAAGAAGGTAGGGTCCAAAGTGGGCTGCTCAGGATAGTCCGTGAATCTGAGTTTGATTTGGTCCGGATATGTCCTTACTATACAGTACAAATGCACACGAGGCCCATACTTGAGAGAAGGTCACTCTGTGACCAGTAACCTTTATTCCAGCACTGAAGTGATGAAGGTGGGTGGAGCTTACCCTTTTATACCTGAAAGTCCAGGTTATGAGTGTCTCCCACACGTTCACCACCTAGTGGTCAGCGTTCTCACAGTGTACAACTTAGGTCAGTTTATACATGGATTACAATGACAGTTGAATACATGACATCACCTCCCCCCAAAGTCTTATTGGGATCACAGGTTAAGTCTCTCTGGTGGTTTACGCTCCCTTGTAGAGCGCCTGAGTTGGGGCGCCGGTTGTTGGACGCTGGCCTGAATGTCTGCTGTTTGCGGTGCCTCAGGCCTGTCCGGACTGCCCACAGTGACTGGGCTCTCCTCCACTTGGTTCGGGTGTTTGGTCACCTGTGGTGGAGTGTTCTTCCTCTGCTTCTTCTATGGGGTTGCTGAACCTCCTTTTTGTTTGATCCACGTGTTTGCGACAGATTTGTCCATTGGTAAGTTTAACTACCAGAATCTTATTCCCCTCTTTGGCAATCACAGTGCCTGCGAGCCATTTGGGCCCTGCAGCGTAGTTGAGGACAAAGACAGGGTCATTGGCATCAATACATCACGCCCTCGCATTCCCGTCATGATAGTCACATTGTGACCGGCGCTTGCTCTCAACAATTTCTTTCATGGTGGGGTGTATGAGGGATAACCTGGTTTTGAGCGTCCTTTTCATTAGCAGCTCTGCGGGTGGAACCCCTGTGAGCGAGTGTGGGCGGGATCTGTTGGCCAACAGGAGGCGTGATAAGCGGCTTTGTAGGGAACCCCCTTGGATTCTGAGCATCCCCGGTTTGATTATCTGCACTGCTCGTTCCGCCTGGCCGTTTGAGGCCGGCTTAAACGATGCTGTTCTGACATGGTTGATACCATTTCCTGCCATGAAGTCCTGAAACTCAATGCTTGTAAAGCACGGGCCATTGTCACTGACCAAGACGTCCGGTAGACCATGGGTGGCGAACATTGTCTGTAGACTTTCTACCCTACCGTAGCAGAGGATGTGCTTGAATTGAGAATGTCACACTCGATCCATTTGGAGTGGGCGTCTACTCCAACCAAAAACATTTTTCCCATGAAAGGACCTGCGTAGTCCACATGGATGTGTGACCATGGCTTGGCAGGCCAGGGCCAGGGGCTAAGGAGGGCTTCCCTGGGCACACTGCCCAGCTGGGCACACATGTTGCACCTGCGAACACGAAGTTCCAGGTCTGCATCTATCCCTGGCCACCAAACGTGTGACCTGGCAATTGCCTTCATCATGACATTGCCCGGGTGCTCCTTGTGGAGTTCTCGGATGAACGCCTCTCTGCCCATCTGGGGCATGGCTACTCGGTTCCCCCATAGTAGGCAATCGGCCTGAATCAAGAGTTCATCCTTGCGCCTGTGAAATTGTTTAAATTCCACAGGGCATGCCCCGTACGTGGCTGTCAAGTCCCCATTCAGGACACATTTCTTGACTAAAGACAGTAGCGGTCTCTATTAGTCCAGACTCTGACGGGCTGTCACGGGTGAGCCTTCGCTTTCGAAAGCTTCAACAGCCATGACCATCTCAGCAGCATGCTCGGTTGCCCCATCCCTGGTGGCTAGTGGGAGCCTGCTGAGTGCATCGGCGCAGTTTTCAGTGCCCGGTCTGTGCCGAATTGTATAGTCATAAGCGGCTAACGTGAATGCCCACCTCTGTATGCGGGCCGAAGCATTTGCATTTATGGCCTTGTTGTCAGCCAAAAGGGACGTAAGGGGTTTGTGATCTGTCTCCAGCTCAAATTTCCTGCCAAACAGGTACTGGTGCATTTTTTTTACTGCATATACACATGCAAGCGCTTCCTTTTCTACCATCCCGTAGCCCCTTTCTGCCTGGGACAGACTTCTGGAGGCATAAGCTACCGGCTATAACTGACCCTTGGCATTAACATGCTGCAACACACACCCGACCCCATAGGACGACGCATCGCATGTTAAACAAGTTTCTTATATGGGTCATATAGCGTTAACAGATTGTTAGAGCACGCAATTTGTTATGCTCGATCAAAAGCCCTTTCCTGGCTGTCCCCCCAGACCCATTCGCGACTTTTGCATAGGAGCACATGTAGCGGCTCTAACAACATGCTCAATTTTGGAAGAAAGTTACCAAAATAGTTCAGGAGCCCCAGGAACGAACGCAGCTCCGTCGTATTACGGGGTCTGGGTGCTCTCTGGATCGCTTCCGTTTTGGACGCGGTAGGTCTGATCCTGTCTGCTACTACCCTCATCCCCAGGAATTCTACCTCTGGAGCTAGGAAGACGCACTTCGCCTTTTTCAGTCGCAGACCTACCCGATCCAGTCTGCGTAGCACCTCCTCCAGGTTGTGGAGGTGTTCTTCAGTATCGCAACCCGTGATGAGGATGTCGTCTTGAAAAACCACCATCCTTGGAATCGACTTGAGGAGACTTTCCATGTTTCGTTGAAAGATCGCGACGGCCGAGCAAATCCCAAACGGACATCTGTTGTACTCAAACAAACCCTGTGTGCCGTGATGGTGGTCAGCTTCTTCGACTCACTCGCCAGCTCCTGGGTCATGTAAGCTGAGGTCAGGTCCAATTTTTTAAAAAAAAGTTTGCCATCTGATCGCATCGCAAAGAGGTCCTCCGCTCTCGGTAGCGGGTACTGGTCTTGGAGTGACACCCGATTGATGGTGGCCTTGTAATCACCACATATCCTGACCGACCCATCAGCACAATCGAGCTCGCCCAGTCACTGAATTCAACTGGCGAGATGATGCCTTCCCTCAGCAGGCGGTCCAATTCGCCTTCTATCTATTCCCGCATCACGTACGGCACCGCTCTGGCCTTGTGGTGTACTGGCCTGGCATCCGGGTTTATGTGAATCACTACCTTGGTCCCCATGAAAGTGCCAATGCCGGGTTGAAATAGTGAGTCAAATTTGTCCAGGACCTGTGAGCATGATATTCACTCCACAGAAGAAATTGCATTGACATCGCCCATTTCCAGTTCATGACAGCAAGCCAACTCCTCCCCAGCAGTGCGGGACCGTCCCCCGGGACAATCCAGAGTGGCAACCTGTTCTCCGAATCTTTGTGGATCACGATTACCGTGGCACTGCCTAGCACCGGAATGATCTCCTTTGTATATGTCCGTAGCTGTGCGTCAATCGACAATAATTTTGGCCTCCTGGCCTTGGACGCCCACAACTTGTCGAACTGTTTGATACTCATCAGGGACTGGCTGGCCCCCGTGTCTAGCTCCATTGATACTGGGATGCCATTGAGGAGCACTTTTATCATTATCGGTGGCATCCTGATGTATGAAGTGTATATGTGCTCCACATGAACTCACTGAACTTCAGCTTCCAGCGATTCCCCCCAGTGTCCATTTGGCCTCGTAGGGCTTACATCGGGCCCGTCCTCCTCGTACATCAACCTGGCTGCAGGCTTCCTGCACATACGCGCCAAGTGACCGCTGACGTTGCAATTTCTGCAGGTATATTGCTGATACCTGCAAGCTCTGACTGCGTGTTTGCCTCCACACCTCCAACATGAGCCGTTGTTGGAAACAAAAGGTCCATTACCAGTCGATCGTTTCTGACTGTCTCTGTAACTGTCCTTAAATGCACCATTGACAGGCGTTGATGGCCCCATTACTGGCCGCATTGTCCCTTGCGATGGCATGAATTGCCGTTCAGCTTGCCATTGTCTCTGTTGAATTCCCCCTTTGGGTTCGACTACATGCTCGGGCATGTCCGATTGCTCTTGTCTGCCTGGAGAACTGTGTGCCGCATTAACAATTTTGACGCCCTGTCCCTGTGTATTTAAACCAAGATTTTTGTCAAACAAAATTCTGGTCTCTTCCTCCCCTGAGATGAATGTCTGTCCACCTGATACCTGCAAGTGCCTCTCCAACCTGTGAGGCCTCCTTAAATACCTGTGCTCCCAAGGGATTATGGGATCCCTTGGGACTCCAGGGGATGAGCCCTCTGGTGGCTGTACAGAGTATATACAAGTTTACATATATAACAGGGAGCACGTTCATTGGCGAGAGACTTGTAGGCAGTGCACACATTTTTTTTTTGATAAACTGCCTACATCGCAATGCAAAGCCCTGTTAGTGGCAGTAGGTATCAGAAAACTTTGCCCAATATTTATTTTATTTGTAAATAAATTAAATATTAGTTTTTGCATGATGAGAGAGTTTGCTATCTTACTTGGAATATTTATGTAAATAATGAGGAACTTACTGAAGAATATATGTATTGTCTCAGTAAAGCATATTCATTAAATTAAGTTCAGTTTTGTGGCAACTGCACGAAACCCAATTATCTGCCATTGTAAACTTGACATTTTTACATACATAATCAAATTCCCTTCAAGCATAAATCAATAGTTAAACTACTGAAAAGGAAAGAAACAAATAACAAGATAAAAAGACATGTAGCAACATTTTTATGTTGGAAACTTCAGAATTCACTAAAGATGAACTGAGGAAACAAAATGTGTTCCTTTCTAATCCCATCCCCAGAAACACATGTTGGCAGGCAAAAATATTTTAAAATATTGAATTTAAAAGTGGATTGTAGAATATTGAAATATTAGCAAATTATTTATGTATATATTTATATTTCAACCATTCATTTTCATATGCCACCACACACATATGGAGCTATAAATACCCAATTTCCTCTGTTCTTTGCTGGGGTAGCAGGAGAAATACTAAATTATGTAAAAGGTGCTGTATAAATATAAGTTGTTATTGTAGATACGTTTGGCCAAAAAAATAACTAAAATGAATTCAAAAAATATGCTTTTCCAGCAGAAGTTGAAATAGATTCTGTAATAAAACCAACATTAATATAACCTAAAACAATTGCCCTAAGCTTTACTTATCTTGTCCTCACCTTCCACCGCACCATTCAAAGGATCATCCTCTGCCGTATCTGCCACCTCCAGCGTGCTGCCACTAACAAACACATCTTCCCCTCCCCTTTCAGCATTCCAAAGGGACTGTTCCCTCCACAACACCCTGGTCCACTCTTCAATCACCCCCAACACCAGCTCCTCTTTCCATGGTACCTTCCCGTGCAAGTGCAGCAAATGCAACATCTCCCCTTTCTCCTCCTCCCTTCCCACCATCCAGGGCCCCAAACACTTCTTCCAGGTGAAACAGCAATTTACTTGTACAGGTATTTTTTTGATTTAGTATACTATGTTTGCTGCTCACGATGCAGTCTCCTCTACGTTGAGGGGACTAAGTGGAGATTGGGTGATCGCTGAACTCCTCCATACAGTCCGCATGCATGACCCTGCGCTTCCGGTTGTTTGCCATTTTAATTTTCCATCCTACTGGGTACATAAAAAATCAAAAAGGCTAATGGGATGCTGGCCTTTATATCTAGAGGACTAGAATACAAGGCAGTAGATGTTATGCTGCAGCTATTCAAAGCCCTGGTTAGACCACATCTAGAGTATTGTGAGCAGTTCTGGGTACCACACCTTAGGAAGGATATATTGGTCTTGGAGGGAGTGCAGTGTGGGTTTACCAGAATGATACCCAGACTCCAAGGGATAAATTACGAGGAGAGATTATACAAATTAGGGTTGTATTCCCTAGAATTTAGAAGGTTAGGGGGTGATTTGATCGAAGTTTTCAAGATATTAAGGGGAATGGATAGGGTAGATAGAGAGAAACTATTTCCGCTGCTTAGGAATTCTCGGACGAGGGGGCATAATCTAAAAACTAGAGCCAGACCTTTCAGGAGTGAAATTAGGAAACACTTCTACACATAAAGGATGGTGGAAGTTTGGAACTCTCTTCCGCAAACAGCAATTGATGCTAGATCAATTGTTAATTTTAAAACTGAGATTGCTAGATTTTGGTTAATCAAAGGTATTAAAGGATATGGGCCAAAGGCGGGTATATGGAGTTAGGTCACAGATCAGTCATGGCAGAACAGGCTCAAGGCGCTAAATGGCCTACTCTGTTCCTATATGTTCCTATGTTCACTCTCATGCTCACCTTACCGCCGTCGGCCTCCGACACTGCTTCAATGAAGCTCAATGGAAGCTCGAGGAACAGCACCTCATCTCTCGATTAGGAACTTTACAACTATCTGGTCTCAACATTGATTTCAATAACTTCAGATCATAACCACTGCTCCTATTTTTTTTGAAAGGCAGTTGCTGTAAAGGTTCTGCTGTTGCCATTTACAGCTCCACTAGATCCACCTTTTGTGTCTTTACATGTTCCTTTTGCCTTACACCATCGTCGTTTTTGTCATTTAATTACTCCTGCTTTCCACCTTATGAAAGATCTTCCCTTTTGTCCTTTCCTCCCCTCCCCCCTTTCGCTGCCCCTGTACTTACTTAAAAACTGTTACATCTCTAACTTCTTACAGTAATGACCAAAGGTCATCAACCTGAATTGTAACTCTGTTTTTCTCCACAGATGCTGCCTTACCTGCTGAGTAGTTCCAGCATTTTCTCTTATTTCTTATTTAAACTCGTTTATATATTTATCTAATATCTTCATCTGTAGTGTTTCAATTTATTTAATTTATAAAGTTGTAATGCAGAACAATAATTTGCTTACTAAAGTATTAAAAAAATATATACATACATATATAAAATGAGTTTTGAGTGACTAGGCCCCACGTTAGTTAACATTAAAATAAACATAAAGAACAGCATGGTCTGGATTCGGATGACCCCACATTATAATTTGAGATTACGTGATTCTCTCGATCTAAGGGTGATGAATAAAATGCCAGTGATTCAGTGTCACGTCCTTATCGGTATTCTCCACTTTCTGGGTGGGGTGAAGAGGGGAATTAATCTTTGTATTTTGTTCTCAACGATCCCAGAGCGAGAACGAGAGGTAGGATCACGCCCTTTTCTCGAGAAGAGGAAGAAACAAATATAATATGGAACAAGGTAGAGACTTCAGCGAAACGGTGATATCACCTCACAGGAAACGACTCATTCCAGTTTCAACAGGTAATGAACTGACGTCAGCTTCCTTAAGGTATAAATACCTGAAGCGAGGAAGAAACTCGCATTGAGACTCCGACGGGGAAGGTCGACATAAGCAGCTGTGGTGCTTAAAACAAGTTATTTGTTTATTTACAATTAATATATTGGGGCCAATTGTAGCTGGTCTTAAGCCAACAGCTGCAGAATCAACGTTGACGTCAAGAATTCATTTGTTGCGACTGACTGGGAAGTGAATCCGACCTGAAACTTGCCGCTGACTTTCCTACCGGTTGATCAGGAGATCGGGCATCGGCTCCGGCTGCTGACGTTGTGCGGGTTTTCTCCCTCTCCCTGCCGCTGAGTCTGTGAAGGGTGAAGATGCGTGTGCTGGGCTCGCTGGTACTGGCCGTGTTGGCGCTGGTCGCCTTCGCACAGGAGGAGGAGGAGGAAAAGGGTGAGTGAGGGAGGGAGGGAGTGCCGACCTGGCGCTTTGTTCTCCAGGTGCGGCTCCACCCAGGCAAGCTGCTCGCTGAAGTAACTTTTTTTTATGGTTTAAAACCACGAATTAATTCATTTCCACTGCAACAAGAGTAAAGCTAACCAATGCTAATGGATTAATTAAATGTGTGGGTTTAAAAAAAAATACCTGTGTTTTTGTTTTTTTAACTTTTTTTTCTGAGCTTATCCACTCGTTTAGTTGGGCGGTAGAATTGTTTAGTGGCTTCGGACTGTTGCCCTGACGAGCGAATGCCCGGGGTTTGGGGGTTGACGGTTTGCCGCTGTTGGGGCGCGGTCCAGTGTCCCCGCGCTGGCCGCCAGGGGCAGGGGCCGCTGGCAATCTCCGGAGCGGGCTGCTGCTGCTTGCTCATGGATAGCTTCAGTGCGGCTAACAGTAAACACCTGGAACCGTATTGTCTAACTTCTTCACCCTTTCCCCTTCCCTAATATGGGTCTTTTTAAGTGGCTGGCCATGGTAAATCTGTCAAGTTTACTGTTATGAGTGTCGGTGGCTCTACTATCCGCCTAAGTTCCTGTGCGTATCCCGGTTGAATTTTGGGGAATATCTGGTCTCTTGACTCGTTTAAACTACAGGTTAGTTCAGTCGGTAACAGCCTTGACTGAGTCAAAAGGTGGTGGATTAAGAGCTGCTCCGGGGCTTGAACATGATCCAGGTTAACACTTGGTGCTCATTTTGGGGTTTAACATGATGTAGAGGACCAAAAAAACCCACACTTGTCCATCTGATTTGAGATGTTTTGTATAGTCATGGGTCCAAAATTTGATTTCCCACAAACATTCTGTTTTGAGCTTCAAACAACTGGCTCATTTGTACTTGTGTAACTGCAATGAATTGTCTTGATTACAATGTGGTTGGACTGAATTTTGAAAGCTCTCTCTAGCAAACTTTTGTATTTAACTGATTTACTGAGGGGGCAAGCAGTGAGCAGGAATTGCAATTCCCATTTTTTAACACTGGTCTCAGTTAATGAGTGAATTTGTCAGCTATACCAGTATTTTGTTGTAAGTTATGTATAATTTTGGTCTTGACAAATTGCATCTAATGTATAACTTTTCTTCCAGAGTGTTCTGTATGTATGACAAACCAATTTGCCAAATGTCAGGGTTCCAATTGTGAGTGTACCTTGCAACTATCTACTGACAATACCCCTATAGTAAATTGCAGCACATGTAAGTTTTTTAAAATATTTTTACTATAAAGATCTAAAAATGAATATTTTAAGCAGGATGTGTATTAATACTCGTGAATGCAGGTACCTTCAGTTTGCTTACACACTGTCCCTTGTGCAATATCGTGCTGTGCAAATTACTACTTGCAGTTGAGTTTCTTTTTATTTAGCATAATGATGGTCAGATCTTTAAGTTTAAAACATTGATTGTAGTATGCTGGGGGGGGGTGAAACTAGTGGGTTTTTTAGATCTATGGTTCCCAGTAATGGAGGGGGGGGGGGTTCCCCTCATGTGCCTTGGTCAGAGATTTATTGCCATGAATATGATTTATCATATAACTACCATGATGGTAGAGGCAGACTAGATGAACCTTGATATTCCAGTCAACCTTGTTTCTATCTTTAACATTCTAGAGAAATGGTTTTAAAATGTATAGTAGGACATCAATCCATTATATGGCTGGTTCCTCAATTAACTACTCATAATTTGCATTCCCATTTAAGCTTGATCTTAAAAACCCTGGGTCAGGAGCGTGGCAGTAAAATTCAGTTTGTCAGTCTAGATGACCAAGTTGTCATTTTTGGTCTCTAGGTATCCATCATATTTATATCTATACAGTATTGGTCTTTACATGCAGCACATGTGTAGTGAGTGAATGTGGAGCAATCACTAGTTTTGTTCTACATTTGGCTAATAGCATAAATGTTAATAGAACTATTGGAGCCAATCTATGACCTAGACACTGAGCTCTGCCCAGAGAATCAAATAGCAAGGAAAAACTATACTTTCAGGCCACTGCAATATTGCAATTAATTAAGCATAAAGTTCTGCATTGAGTTAGAATTTTTTGTTACTTTTGCATGCACAAGCTTCATTTCTGTAACCAACAGTTTCATGTATCAAATGTGCACAACTTCAGTGTCATTTCCATAGTTTTAGTACCTTGCATTTGGTATGCTTTTAATGTCCCTTGCTGTGGTTTATGCATGTGACTGGACTGTAGTTTTTTTTCCAAAAGCTGCTAATGTCCTCTTCTGCCTACTGGCTGATGATGCATGTACCCAACACTAAAGTAAGCAGGGGATTCAAACTTCACTGAGTCATGGGGTACTTGAGTTGCTCATTTATTTGATGTAATGCTTCAGAAAAGTCTCTTGACTGCTTTTCATATAGGTCCTGCACTGACAATATTTCAATTTGAACTGCACTTAAGCCTAGAGATGTAACAAAATGCAACTGAGTCAGTTTTTTTTTAAACAAACTGTTCATAATAGGATAATGCATAGTGGAAATGGTTGTATTGCCAATAGGTTCAATGGGTAACTGTTAAGAAGTTGTAGAATTTGGCCATTAATTACTTCATCCTTCGCAGTTCAAATTGGGGGGACTCCATTAACTGTAATCAGTTGGTGTTGCCTTTCCATTATAGTAGATAATTGCAGTTTCATTTTCCTAAATCCCACTTGTCCAACAGTTCATATTCTGGCAGCCCTCAAATTTCAACTGGTGGGGAAGTAGCAAGGGAATGAGTGGTATCAAAGCAGCTGCAGGCTCTGCCAGCAATTGTGGGGTGAAAACAGGGAGGAACTGCAATCAGAAGGGTTTGCATGACACACATAGGATGAGCAAGATTGAGAAACTTGGAAGACTAGAGTGAAGAGTTACAATTAATACACTAGAGGACAGCAAGGGCAAAAGTGATGGGAGCACAGCTTTAATGACAAACAGGATACTGATGGCTGTAGTTTGTGGGTGGGAACAGAGTCTAGATGTGATCAACACAGATCAGTGTTTTGGCAGGGCCAGAGATGTGCATGTGGAATTGGGGTGGTGGTCTTGATTGAATATAATTTGGTTCGTGATGGATGGCAGGTCAATAGGTATGGATCACTTCAATTCTGAAAAGAATATGAAGTAAATATTCAAAAAAAAGTTTACCATTATCTTGAGGGCAACTTTAGATGGGCAATAAATCACTTTGCCATCAATGTTCACATCCTGTGAACCAAAAATAATTGTATAATGAATGAGGATTGGATACATTGCATGAGCCTATTTGTCAAATATCAACATACACTTTTGAACCCTTTAGTGACTAGCAAATGCTGGATGATGAAGAATGAAATGTACAGAATAAAAAATGGAATTGGAACCCGCAGAAAGCCCACTGAGCATGCTATGTTGGATAATGATGGCATCTATGATCCTGATTGCCGGGATGACGGAAAATTCCATCCCAAGCAGTGTAATGGGACTAGCACCTGCTGGTGTGTAAACAGTGCAGGTGTTCGAAGGACTGACAAGGGTGATGAAAACCAGCAGTGCCCTGAACTTGTGACTACTTTGTAAGTGCATTGCAATCCTAGGTATTTTGGAGGGAGGGGTGTGGTCAATGGGAGGGGGTTGGTTGATGACAGCCCTGTAATGCCAAGAACATAAATAAGAGCAGGCCATTTGGCCCCTCATGCCTGCTCCACCATTTAATAAGATCATGGTCGATCTGACCTTGGGCTCAGCTCCACTTTCTTGTCTGCTCCCCATAACCCTTCACTCCCTTATCGTTCAAAAATCTGTCTCCGCCTTAAATATATTTAATGACCCAGTCTCTACAGCTCTCTAGGGCAGAGAATTCCTTAGATTTACAACCCTCAGAAAATTCCTCCTTGTCTCTCTTGTAAATGGGTGACCCCTTATTCTTAAACTATGCTCCCTAGTTCTAGATTCCATCATGAGTGCAAACATCCTCTTTGCTGCATCTACCTTGTTGAGCCCTCTCAGTATCTTGTATGTTTCAATAAGATCATTTCTTCTTCTTGACTCCAATGAATATAGGCCTAACCTGCTCAATCTTTCTTCATAAGTCAACTTTCATCTCAGGAATCAACCTAGTGAACCTTCTCTGAATAGTCTCCAATGCAAGTATATCCCTCATTTTTTTTTAAAAAATGAGATCAAAACTGTATGCAGTATTCTAGGTGTGGTCTCATCACTGTAGCAGGACAAATCCCACTTGTAATAAAGGCCAACATTCCATTTGCCTTCCTGATTATTTGCTGTACCTGCCTACTAATGTTTTGTTTCATACCCTAGGTCCCTCTCTACTGCAGCATTTTGTAATCTTGCTCCATTTAAATAATTTGCTTTTTACTTTTCCTGCCCAAGTGGATAACCTCACACTTTCCCACATTATATTCCATCTGCCAAATGTTTGCCCATTCACAGCCTGATTATATCCCATTGTAGATTCTTTGTCCTCCACACAACTTTCTTTCCCACCCATCTATCATCAGCAAACTTGGCTACATTACACTTGGTCCCTTCATCCTCTTCTTGTGCATTCCATTTTGGGCAAATGAAAACCCTGCAGGTGGCTGTAGGTTTATTAATAGATGCATGGTGATGAGATACTCAGCTGACAGAAAAATAAGAATCACTGTTTTAAATGGATGTGAAATTTCAAAAATTCCCTTATGTACTTTTTGTATATTAACTGTTTATGCATCTGTCTTGTCAGACAAATAATTAGTAGTTTTTTCCTTTTTATTGCAGTTGGTTTCAAATTCAACTGAGGCATAAAGCCATGGATAAAGAAATGGATGAAGCTAAACTTAAGGAGTAAGCATCACTACTTTTCAAATGTGTCAAGTGCTATTTTATGTCTGCTTGTGTCCTGAGTCAAAAGCTATGGGTTTAAGCCCCATTCCCTGGATGTGGAGTGAATAATTTAGGTTGACATTTTAGTGCATTCAAGTGCAGTCTTTCAGATGAGATATTAAACAGGCCCTGTTTTGCCTCTATTGAATGAATAGTGCCACATGATCTTTCACAAACAGCAGAGATCTCCTGGTGTTCTAACCAACACATATCCCTCTGACCAACATCACAGATTATCTGGTCCTTTATATTGCTGCTGTTTGAGACTTTGCTACATGCAATTTGGGTGCTGTTGTCCTACATTACAACAAAGTACACTTCAAAGTAATTCATTGGTTGTGTAACACTTTGGAAAGCTGTGAAAACTGCTTCTACAAATGCAAGTTTGTTCTTTAATTGGGCATGGAACATTTGCATTTCAGGCACCTGGTGTTGCATAAAGTACAACTCTACCTCGAGCAACATTGTTGCACCAGGGTGCCAGGACTTGAGGCTTGAATTGTTCAGCAATGGGGGAAACTGGATTGAGTTTCTAAACTTGATTCAGTCTATTTAGCTAGTAGAGGGGTAGTTTTTCTTTCTTCTATTTAGGCTCATTTTAAGTCTAAGTTTAGGTCTGTCTAATCTATTGTGGGAGCCTGTCTTGTTGCAGTAGTACATTTGATGACTATTGTGTGTACACTTTGCTTACAATATTTTCTTTCAACAGAGTTATCACAAAGTCTTTTGCTGCCTACCAGGTGGACCCAGGCTACATCGAGAAGATTGAGGTAGTCAAATATTCATGGACTATTTTCTCTTGCCTCCTTTTTTAGAAGTATTGCTGAATATGTTCCTTGGAATTTCTTAACCTTAGTTGTTGCAGAGTATGACTATTACAGTGCTGGCCTCTTCCAACTGATTCTTCCAATTGACTGCTGGATTAATGTGGAAACTTGTGTCATTCCAGTTTTCTGACTTGGGAGTTAATTAACCTACAGATGTTTAATTACTCAGCTATTTAGCTTTTCAATGGCCAAATCAAAAGTGCAGATAATATGAATGAGATTACTTGTGTGATCTAAATTTAAAGGCTCTTGGCAGCAAGGCCAACTACAGTTGTTTTCTAAGCAATTATTTTTTTAGACTAATTTTTAGCTAACTATTGGCTGACAGTTTAAGGATTTTACTTTCTCGCTTCCACTCCTTTTCTCCCCTGCCCTATGACAAAAAATGTATTCTTGGCTAAGATTTCACCTAGTTGCTTTTCCAAAAGGATGAAGTATCTTTTTATAGGCACTGAAGTTTAAATTCCAACAGACTAACTTGTCTTTTTTTTTTTAAAGTATCTTAAGGAGGACCGGTATATCCTGGTGGATCTGAAACAAAATCGTACTGTGCAGACACCAACTGATCTTGCAACTGCTGCATATTATATAGAGAAGGATGTAAGTTACATTTAAATATATCCTACAAACTAGATGCTAGCTGTAGCTCAAACTTTCTTGCCCTTATTCAAACTATCATACCTCAAAGGTTGGAAATTAATTGCCAGAAAGAATATTGAATGTTACTAGCTTATCGCTCCCCTTGAGCAGAAGGCTTTGGAAGATGATTAGAGGAAGGTGATCTTGGCTAATGCAATGGGAGACTTTTTAAGCATCACTTGTATTAAAATTTGTGCTTGTGAACTAATCCCCTAGAAGATAACTTGTTTCTTATGGATTAGCTGCAATAAAACATTAACTGTAACCCTTTTTTCTTCCCTACCAGGTCAAGGGTAGCAGCTTGTTCTCTTCCACATATAATAGATCAATTCTGGATGATGGGATCCCATTTAATGGAGATAAGCTTAGTTTTGAACAAGCTTATGTGTACTATATTGATGAAAAAAATCCAGAGTTCTCCATGAAGCAAATGACTCCTGGCATTATTGCAGTCATTGTGGTGGTGTGCCTTGCAATTGTTGCTGGACTTGTTGTGCTTGTAAGTATAAATGGAAAGAACTTCAAAAGCTGCAGTTTGTTACTGGAAGATTAATTTTGTACCCAATGAAACCTTTGCTAGCATGAATAATTTCTTGCTCCTCCACAAATCTATTGAATTGTGTATTTGCAGTTTCCATGTATTGTGAATTACAATTAGTGGGTGTGGCATACTTGAAGTTTCCAAGTCTGCACTTTGTTTATCAATGACCAACTATGTTTCAAACTTCTATAGTGGGACAGAGTTTAATGCCTTGTGTTCCTCTTTCAGTTTGTTACCAGAAGGAAGGCAGCCAAGTCTCACATCTATCAAAAGGCTGAGGTAATTTTTCCACCATCTTAAGCTCCAATGTTTTTTTAAAAAGATGGAAACTTTTTCTAAATGTTTGCATTCTTCTATTACAGGGAAGAGAATTGGATGAAATTCAGAAACAGCAGCTGACTACCTCCTAAATAACTGGACCCTTTGCTAGGATGTCAATATCCACCCTGAATTTGGGGACATTTTGAACTAGTGAGAAGGCAGTGCAAGTGGGACAGTCGCCTAGTTTTGGGTTATCTACAAGGTTGCTGTACAGCTCCTTAATTTCCATTCATTGAATTTAATTTAACTACATTCCATCCTTGCCACTTGCCTATGGAAGAACATCACTTGATACAAAATGGTACTGTTACGGGACTTTTCCCCCAAGAAATCGGATGCAATATTTCTGAGACCAGCCTTTTATTGGATTAAGATGAGTGATTTTTGTACTTGGTCTCTTAGACTGTCATCTTAGCATTAAAACTAGGATTGTGTTTTTTTGGGGGGGTGGGGGGGAGGATGGAAGGAACCTTGCAAATAGTCAATGTAATTCATAACTTTTTTAAACTATGCTGTACAGTGCAACAGCCTGTTTTAGGTCGGTAAGCTTTGATACTTTAACAATTCAGAATTTATGTATGAAGTACTTTTTTAAATGACCATGTAAAATTTCATTTTTAATAAAGACTGACTGACTATTTCTGAAGCAGTGGTTCACTTGTTAAATTGGAAGTCCAGGCTCTTAAAATGCAGTGATTTGTAATGGTGCCTTTTCTACCTCGTGGGCATAGTTAACTTCTGTACTACTTGCTGCTCCTTCTGTGCCCAGGCTCCTGAATTTTGGTGAGCTACTTCATCCCAAGCTAGGATTAACCATGAATCCTTGCAAACTTGTTTTTTCCAAGCCCCTACCCAGCCCAGAGTACAGCAAATTGCTGAACTGACTAAGTGTAGTTCTAAAGTTACTTGGTATGCTAGTATTAATTGTTTCTCATAAGCACGATAGGAACTTATTAAATCTTGAACTTTAAAAAAAAACACATTGAAGACTTGCAATTTGCTTAACCATCAAATGCACAAGGATGTAATTAACAGGGTGGATAAAGGGGAACCAGTGGATGTGGTATATTTGGACTTTCAGAAGGCATTTGACAAGGTGCCACAAGGTTTTACTGCACAAGATAAAAGCTCATGGGTTTGGGGGTAATATATTAGCATGGATAGAGGATTGGCTAACGAACAGAAGAGTCAGGATAAATGGTTCATTCTCAGGTTGGCAATCAGTAACTAGTGGGGTGCCACAGGATCAGTGCTGGGACCCCAACTATTTACAATCTATATTAACTAAAGGAAGGGATATACTTGCTTTGGAGGCAGTTCAGCAAAGGTTCACAAGATTGATTCCAGAACTGAGGGGGTTGACTTATGAAGAAAGGTTGAGTAGGTTGGGCCTCTACTCCATTGGAATTCAGAAGAATGAGAGGTGATCTTATTGCAACGTATAAGATTGAGGGGGCTTGACAAGGTGGATGCAGAGAGGATGTTTCCACTGATGGGGGAGACTAGAACTAGAGGGCATGATCTTAAAATAAGAGGCCGCCCATTTAAAACTGATGAGGAGAAATTTCTTGGAGGTTGTGGATCTGTGGAATTCACTACCTCGGAGAGCTGTGGAAACTGGGACACTGAATAAATTTAAGATAGAAATAGACAGCTTCTTAAATAAGGGGTTATGGAGTGCGGGCAGGGAAGTGGACCGGAGTCCCTGATCAGACATGATCGTATTAAATGGCGGAGCAGGCTTGAGGGGCCGTATGGCCGCCTCCTGCTCCTATTTCTTGCATTCTTATGAGTGGCTGAATCTGGTTGGTAGCTACTGATTTTCAGCCAGCAGAACTTCAGTGCTTTCTACAAATTGACTCAATTGACTGGTGTGGGCTTTCACAGTGCTCCATTCTGGCTGATAAATTTTTAAATATACCAGGTATAGCTAGGAGAATTTTGCACAAGTACCCTAAAAGATCACAATTTATAGACCATTGCATAGCTGCTAATTTTTTTACTTGGTAATCTATGACTGCAGCTTTTTTAAAATGGCAGCATCCACAATAGTCTAGCATGATTTGGGATAAACACCAGTATATAAGTTCTGACTCCAGGGCAATGAGGATAAAGGAGCTCCAGTAAACATCTGTTGAAGACCAATGCCATATGATAAATACACTAATTGATTAATGACACTGATTTGAAATCCAACTCTCTCAGGCTGTAAGCAGAAGAAATGAGAATCTACTGGGAAGAGTGCATGCATTTTATTAAAAATCTAAAGCTGGTGAGTGTGGGAAAAGGGTTAGAAGAGAGCTGTAGAAATTAGTCCTATGGTGCTAGTCCAAAAGGAATTGCATCTTTAAAAGGATACACATTGGGTTGAAGTTAACTTAAAATGCTTGTCCTGGAACATAATTGATGGCATGAACATCCCCCAACCTCAATGATGGCAAAGCCCAGCATGAATGGGAATACACATGGCTGGTGTTCATAATCATCAGCCAGAAGAGCTAAGTGGATGATACTCCTGAGGTGCCCATACCAGTCTTCATCCAATTTGATTTCACTGACATCAGGAAAAGGCTGAGTGCACTGAACACAGCAAAAAGTTCTAGTCCTGACAAGCTGGCTAGTGTGTTGATGTGTGCTCCAGAACTAGCCATGCTATTGTCTAAGCAATGTGGAAAATTGCCTGGGTATGTCATGTTGACAAAAAGCAACACTAATTGGATATTGCCAATTATCTGCTTAACCCCCCCCCGGCTTACTCCCAATCAATATTTCCCCCAATCTGTGCGGCACCAATCAGGAGGTCCTGTGCAGGCCACTTACCAGCTGTTGCACTGGAAAAGATATAGTGAATTTAAAGGGACCACACACCAAAATTAAAATTATAAAAGAACATTGCTCCTAATCATCAGCAAAATAATGGAAGGCATCTTCAATAATGCTATAACGGGGCACTTGTCAATAAACTGTACACCGATGCTCAGTTTAGGTTACTCCAGAACCACTTGGCTCCAGACCTCATTATCGGTCCAAACATGGACATGAGCAGAATTCCATAGATGAGAGTGACTATCCTTGACATCAAGGCAGCATTTGATGCGAATGGGGCACCAAGGAGCCCTGGCAAAACAAGTCAATGGGATCAAATAGAAAAAACTCTCCAGTGGCTAGAGTCATAGCTGGCAGAAAGCAAGATGGTTGCGGTTGTTGGAGAGCAATCATCTCAGCCCAGTCTGGCCCAACTATCTTCAGCTGCTTCATCAATGACCTGCCCTCCATCATAAGGTCAGAAGTGGAGCTGATGATTACAAACTGTTCAGCACCATCTGTAATGCCTCGAATAATGCAGCTCATGCCCACATACAGCAAAACCAGGACAACATCCGAGCTTGGGTTGATGAGTAGTAAATAACATTTGCACCACACAATGTCAGATTATGACCATCTCCAACAAGAGAGCATAATGGCATTAGCATCGCCAATTCTGGGGTTCACCATTAACCAGACATTGAACTGGACCCCGTGGTTACGAGAGCAGGTCAGAGGCTGGGTATTTTGCGGTGAGTGGCTCACTTGACTCCCTAAAGCCTCTACCATCTACAAGGCACAAGTCAGGAGTGTGATGGAATACTCTCCACTTGCCTGGATGAGTGCAGCTCCAACACTATAGAAGCTCAACACCATCCAGGACAAATCCCAAAACTGCAACACTCATGCTTGCTCGGCACCCCATCCATTGGCTCCACAATCATACCATGGCTGCACGGTACTATCCACAGGATGCACTTCAACAACTTGCCAAGACTTCTTTGGCAGCATCTCCCAAATCCATAAACCGCACCATTTATAAGGATATGGGCATCAGGTGCATGAGAACACCCTCACCGCCAAGTCACTCACCATCCTTATTTGGACAAAAATTACCATTCGTTCATTGTCGCTGTTTAAATCCTGGAACTCCCTACCTAACAGCATTGTAGTAATACTTTCACCAAATGGACTGCAACAGTTCAAGAAGGCCCACAATACCTTCTCTAGGGCAACTAAGGGTGGGGCAATAAATGCTGGTTTACCAATGATGCCCAGATCCCGTGAATGAATTATAAAGACTTCCAAAAGTGTAGTACTCCCTCAGTAATGCATTATAATGTTAACATAGGTTATGTGCTAAAGTGTTGGAGTGAGGATTGAACACATAACATTCCACCTCCACAACACTGACTTTACCTCATCCCCATCACAGTTGAAACGTTCCTTTGACAGTTCCAGGCTTGCCTTCTCCAGTGCTGTCCTCACTGGCCTCTCGAGTTCCATCGACCTAAATTCCAACTACTCCCAAAACTGTTACCTCCCTCCTTTCCCATGCTGTTTGCAGTGTCATCCCTTTGTCTTCAGCAACCCTACTGGTTCCTCAACCATCTCCAGCCACAGGTACCAGTGTACATCTTCTGCCCTTTTGACTTTGACCTCCTTTGCATCTTCATCTTGACAGGGCACCCATCGTGCAAACTCCAACTTGTTCAAGATTTAGCTGCCATATTCTGCACAAAGTCCTGCTCACCCATCACTCCTGTACTCGCTGACATTCCCAACGTATTGAATTTAAAATTGACATCCTTATCTTCATCTACAAATCCCTACATGCCTTCACCTCACCCTTTCTCCATAACCTCCTCCAGCTTTACCCACCACCCACCTCTGCATGCCCTCTTGTTCTATTTTCCAACCTTTGCCCCAATATTGATCAGTCCTGGTCTCTGGTGCCTCTTCCCCAACACTTTCTGGCTTAACTTTTCTCTCCACCGTCTAAAATCTCATCTTTCTTTTTAACCAAGTTTTCGGTCACCAGCGAGCCAGTAAAAGTATATTCGATGATATACTTTTACTGGTGACTGAAAGCTTGGTTACAGAGCAGTCTACAGAGCAGTAGTGATATCCGCCCTCCAAATGCTTCAGAGATATGGACCATGTAGAGCAGGCACTTCAAAGCACTGGAAGGGTACCACCAACACTGCCAACGCAAGATCCTGCAAATTCATTGGCAGGATAAGTGCACCAACGTCAATGTTCTCGCTCAGACAATCATCCCCGTCATCGAAGCATTGACCGCGCTCGATCAGCTCCGTTGGACAGATCACATCATCTGCATGCCCGATACGAGACTCCCAAAACAAGCACTCTATTCGGAGCTCCGACAAGGCAAGAGAGTCCAAGGTGGGCAGAGGAAATGCTTCAAGGACACCCCCAAAGCCTTCTTGAAAAAGTGCAACATCCCCACCGACACCTGAAGGCCCAAGACCACTCAAAGTGGAGGAGAAGCATCCGGGAAGGCGCCGAACACCTCAAGTCTCTTAGCTGGGAGCAAGCAGAAGCCAAGTGCAAACAGCGGAAGGAGTGCACGACAACCCAAGCACCCCATCCACCCACCCTTTCAACCACCGTCTGCCCCACCTGTGACAGAGACTGTATATCCCGCATTGGACTCATCAGTCACCTGAGAACTCATATTAGTGTGGAAGCAAGTCATCCTCGACTCCGAGGGACTGCCTAAGAAGAAGAGTAAAAGTATAGATCTGAATTCAGTGTGAGTCCCACGTCATTGTGTCATAATACATTAGCTGCAGAAGGAATCCCTAGCTGTTTTAGTGTCATGGTAACATTTGTTGCTATGCAAGCTCACTAGCCAAGCTATTGCAGCCAGTCTGTGCATACACAAAATGCAGAAATCAAGTTCGCAGCTGGTCTACACAGAGGCCAACTGAATTCTATATAGTAATAATAACTTTTATTTATATAGCGCTTTTAACGTAGTAAAACGTTACTTATATGCATAAACGTAAGAGAATAGCATGCTTAGGCCACTATCCTACAACCCGGCCCTCTTGAATTACAAAAGGCGGGTGATGCATGTTAACTCAGTTTCCTTATCTGATGCAGAAACACAGTGCAGCCATCCCATAACCTATTACTGTCAATGGTGAATGATCAGAGAATTTTGATTTGAAATCAGCAAGCAGATAAATTATATTAAAGTTATAAATTCTGAATTTAAAGTTGAAGGTGATTCCTTCTAAAAGTTGATTTTAGAATGATCCCAGAGTTTAAATATAAATTGCACTGAGGCACTCGTGTTGTGTACATTGATGGCTAGCTACGTGCTTATTTTCTATTTCTATTCTCTATAATGCAGCTAATAAAAAGTTAATTATTGATGTTATGTGTCTGAAGACAGCATCTAAAGAGAACACTATGTTTCCTGACTGAATTATAATGCACCATAAGCTGAACTAATTTACAGTATTGAATTTACAGCTGTAAAGTAGTGTTAATTATTATTTTTTACCTTTTACCCTACCAATTAAACTGGACCGTCGAAATGGTTTGAAAAAATGACTTACTGTTATTATTGTCTGGAATAATACAAGACATTCTACAGCTCCATAGTTTGAACTTGAAGGGAAAATTAAGTTAAAAAAAGCACTTCATTAGTAACTAAAACAGAAAATACAAGAAAGACACAGGTCTGTGAATATCTGAAAAGTAAAAAGACTGTTAACATTTTGATCTGAACAGGAAGCTGGAAGATAAATTAATTCCAAATAGGATGGAAGAAACAAAAGTGGGGGGAGGGGAAGGGGAGAGACTAAAAGGTAGAAATCAAGAACCAGGAAAGCTGACTTGTCACACAGCGGAGTTAATGGACTAAAGGGGATGCCAATATGTTTTTTTAAGTGTAAAGAGGTGAACACATATAAGTGGTTTTGCCCTTGGTAATTTCAAATCACCCCCCCCTTACAACAGTTCTAGACACCGGAATTATAGTAGTGAACAGATATACACAGTTATAGCCAGATCTTTCGGTCTCAACCGTGCTTTTATTCAAGTTAAAGCACACACCTGCACCCAGTAAAACACACCCTGGTGGTGTAAAACAAACACAGTACAACACATAACCCTGGTCCATCTGAACAGGCTCCTATCGTGAAGTACCCACGACTAAAACACACCTGCTTGGTTCGATAGGGCACCACCGAATCTGTCCAACAGAATGTGCGTATGCCTATGATCCGTGCAGAAACCTCCCCACTAAACCCCTAAGGCTTGGTTAGGACACACGACACCCCTTTACACTATGCGGTGGTCTTAAAGAATGCATGAGCTGGGATAATGCTCACCAGTTACCTCTCTGGCTTACTCGCTGCTTCTCCCGATGAGCAAGGCTCTTTTTGCTCGTAGATGTTGTTTCTTCTCTCCATCCCAGACAGAGTGCTTGGTCTTTGAGTGCATTGAACGAAGCAAGCAAGCATAGAACAGGAGAGAGAGAGAGAAATGGCAGCCAAAACTGCCTCTCTTATACCTGCAAAGATGCTTCTTCTCGCGCCAAAAATTAGTTCTTCGCCTGAGGCAGTACAGCTAAAAAGCAAATGAAAGACCTTTTCGGCCGGTGTCTTTGTCAACTGGCTGTTCCTGGGGATAAGGCTCCAATAAGTCTGGGTGGCCAAAAAGCTTCCTTTGTGTCTTGAGCACCGACCAATCTTCCTGATGGGTTCCCATTATATGACAAAGGATCCTCCATTAGGTTCCTTCCTGCGATGCTTTCCTGCATTCAGCCATCGACCCATCCCTGCCCACTTGATGTGTATTCCTGTGGAACATGTTTGGACCTGTCCCAAGTAATGCTGTTCTGCTCTTCTGCAGTAACAGAAAATGTGTCCAAAAGCAAAGTCCAAAACTTAAAGTCCAAATGTTTATGCTTTTGCTGTCGATGTTTTCGCCGAATCCTTACCCTATGATATTTCAAGAATCCTTCTGGAATATCAAACGTCTGCTGGTGAAAAAACATCATGGCTTCCAACCAACCCTATATACTTTACTTTTAAATACACCGAGTACATCCCTTAAAATACAACACGAACACATTCATACAACATATTTACAGAGAAAAACATTCAGGTTCAACTTTTAACCAAGGCCTCCCACTGACTTCGGAGCGCTTTGCTTCACCTTTTGCAAGACAGCGCAACAATGAGAAAATGTATAATTACAAGAGTGTGAGCAAATCCGGATCCACAGAGGAACTTCTACATTCAAACCAATGTCCCACCAGGGCGGTGAATTTATCCCTTTAATTTCCTCCCGTGTTCCAGTTTGTCTGTTCCAATGTAAAATAATGTTTCTGCGAGAGCTCAACGGCTTTTATTAACATTGTGAGGTGTTCAGGCAGAAAAGGAATCTGATATCCGAACTGTGTGATGTACTGCTGCAGATTATGGATTGTGTCATTCACCGTGATGTGTACCGTGGATGGCTCTGGGATTGGAAGGATGCACTCTTGGGCCACTTGAACTTTGGCATGGGGTTTGGAGCAGAAAGTCGTGTTGGTGACCGGTCTCTAGGCCATCACCTCCATGCTCTGCACTCTCTGATTCAAATCCGCACTCTGGCCGATCGAACGCATTCAAGTGCTGGGGACACAATATGACATGTGCGCCCCTGCTGTGGCACCCCTGGAGGTCAGTGCCGGCCATGACGTGCTCCCACTTTATTACAAACGGTGGGGCCCCTGGTACCACACGTGCATACCCTTCTATAAGACGCCAAGTTTTCCACTCGGTATACCGGCACTGGCTGTGGTGTCCCGCCCATCACTGGCATACGCAACACAATCACCATAACCAAGTGGTTAGACCGACCGACCACAATCCACTGGGACTGGGAAGGCTTTGGAAGCTAAGCGGAGCTGACACAGACTCAGCGATTTATGATACGGGCTGAGCGCTGCGAGGTGCCGGTTGCTGACCCACGATGGGACACGACTTTGCCAGAGGTCCTCCAAATTACTGCGTCCTTCATTCAGCAACCAGACACCGTAAAAAACACACACTTCATGGCTGCCTGTGCCGAGGCATTCCTGTCCTCTTGTATCAATTCATTAACTGTTTTAGCATGTGTCATCAGCTCCGCAATGACCTCTTGTAAGTGAATAGCCATCGCCTGGTCTTCCTTTTGCTCCGACCCTACCACTTCGTTCCCTGACCCCAGGATCTTCTGCAGCTAGTCCTTTAAACTGCTAACCTGCATTTGCAGCTGCACATTGTCCATACCATTGATGAGCGATGTACCCGCGCTAAACGCTGTAGCGACATCATTGAGCACCCCTCGCCTCTGTCTCCCCGGACTAACGTTATCATACACTTCCATGTCGTACAACTTTCCCCGACTCGCATCCCAGTAACTGAGTTCAAAGAACTGGCAGAACATTCTTTAATGAGGGCCTCATACAGCTGCTTAATTTCTTTTAGACACCACTCGGGCAGATGTACCCTGGTTAAATTTAAAATGACTGATGCGACCGCGTAATGCATCCCTGGAGTAGAACATTCCCGATCATGACTAAAACTAAAGCATTCCCTAGGCCTGGTGTGGTGGCGGGACACCTAACTTCTGTCGTCTGTACCGGTGGGGCTGTGGGCAGGGGCTTCCTCTTGTGTGCGACAAGCTCCGTGGAATTTATTCTCTTGGGAGGGTCTGGGATCACGCGGGAGTCCATACTTTGATCCCATCTGATCCCAGCCCCGGCATCCTGCCATTGCCTCGAAAAGGTAATCGACACACCTGCTGGGCAGATCCGTTCCGACCCCCACATACACACATAAATTCCCTGTTCCTCCTTCCACCACTTGTCCCAGCACACTTCCACTCCCCCCTGTGACCCTGTAATTTGTCGGTATGTATCGTTCCCTAGTCCCTCCCAGTCCGTTGTCTGGTTCCCCGTGTCCTGACTCAATTTCCTGAGCCACCACCACCGTCCCAGAAGAATGTGTCCCTTGCACTTCAAGCATGCACGCTTGCCCTCGGTCACCCTAAACCGTGTGGCTGTGGACCTTCAGTCTGGGACACTGTATTGAAGCCTCCCTGTATGTGAACCCGGAGTGGCTGGAGTACTTCGTCGAATTCGACCCCAGCCACCCTGACCTCCTTCTCTCGTGGTAGTAGGCTGCCATCCCGTCCGTGTCCCCTGTCCTACCCCCCTGTGTCACGGTGGGTCCTTTGCCCCCAGTAGAGCCATAGAGGAAGGACAACTCGGTGACTGCTCTCCTGCTGTGCCCCATTCTGGCCAGCATCCAAATCATGCTCAGTCTCAGGGCTGTCTCCATTCCGTCCTCAGCTTCCTGCAAAACAAAACTAACAAGCATCTTGCTGTGAGAGGGGCTACCTCCACAGGTCTGGCTTTATTACAACTAACCAAAACACTTTAAAAGAAAACTATGTACAATACCATCCATGACGCCGGGTGGCCCCATTAGCGCGCCTCTTGCCTGGGCCTTTTACGGCTCCTGGTCGGCGTGTAAGGAGGCATCCACGGCATCCTTGGTCATGGGATCCTGCTGCTCCTTCTTACAGCCCCCACCACGGGGTCCTCGCTGTCCCAAACTATGGGAGGAAGACCCGCGTCCACCATGCTGTTTACTTTCCTTTCATTTCCCTTTCCCCTGGGTTAAACAACTTACACTGGTTCACGTGGAACCACTTTGTGCACCTTGGAAGTTTAACCGCGTAAACCATGGGGCTTGCCTTATCCACTATACTGTAAGGGCCCATATACAGTGGCTCAAACATCCCTACACGAGCGTAGTTTTGGACCATCACCTGGTCCCCTACCTTCCACTTGTGCGTTCTCTGGAGTTCGAGCAGCAACCGATTACTCCGTTGCTGCTTCTCCATGTTATTGGCTGCCTGCCAATGAATCTGCTTCAACCTCTCGTACAGATTTTTGACAAACTTATCCCGGTTTACTTCTCTCACTTGACCTTCGGTGAGAACCGGTGCCAGAACATGGATGGACGTGTGATGACCCTCCCGATCATGAGCTCGTGCGGGGAGTACCCTGTGCACCTGGAGAGGCTGCCTTGGACCCCCATCAAAACTAATGGCAGGACCTCATCCCACCTTTTCGGGGACGGCACTGTTTCCTTCCGCAGCCTTTCTTTGATGGTCCAATTAAGTCGTTTCACAACCCACGACGACTGTGGGTTGTGAGCCACATGCCATTTACCTTCTATCCCCAGAACCTTCAAAGTGGCCTGCATGACTTGCCCCGTGAAGTGGCTCCCTTGGTCGGACTCCACGATCTGTGGCAGTCCCCACCTGGAGAATACTTCCCTTACCAAAATCCAACGCCGTGGCTGATCGGCAAGGGAAGGCTTCCACCCACTTGGCGAACACGCCTACTAAGACCAAACTTGTAATCCCCCCTTTGTGGTGGGAAAGGGCCTGATGTAATCAACCTGTACTGACTGCCATAGTTCCTCTACCCTTCTCGTCCTTAGCCAGCTGCTCCAGGACAACCTTGAGGACGGGATCCTGTGCCTGGACTTGCCTCTATCGCGGCTAATGCTACCCCTACACTCCCTGATGTCCCTCCTTTGTCCCGAATCACTGCCACTGGGCTGGACCCGTATGGATCCCAAAAAACTCCTTCCCTGGCTCCCTCCTTTGCTAACTTGTCTGCCCTTTGGTTACCTTCCCCTCTGGGCTCTGTCTTAGAGTGAGCCTTTACTTTGTGGATGTAATGACATCCTGGGGTCCCTGTGGCCTCTAAGACTTTTCTCAGCAATGGTGCTGTTGCTACGGGCTTCCCGTCTGCGGATGTGAAACCGCGACGAGCCGAGATGGCCAAGTATTCGGTACATGAATTGCACGTAAACATGGATTCTGAGCAGATGGTGTATGGGGCCGGGAACTTGTCAGCGTGGGTAATGACGTACACCACTACTGACAGTTCAGCGTGGTGGGCGCTCAGAGTGCTTGGGAGTTTAATGGCCCTTGCTATCCCAGCCATAGCGTCATAAAACCCGCACCCGGTGAAACGCTCCCCGTTCACTACCGAACTAGACCCGTCGACGTAGATCTCGCGGCCTGTTGGGTGTAACCCGGACTGGAATCCTACATCCATGTCCCATACCCCTTCCGCCGTATACTTGTGGGCCATCCCTGGGTAGATCTTGTTGGCGGGCCAACTTTTGCTCACTCAGGTCTTGCACTCTCAGATGCATTTGTGAGAGCAATAAAGTCCAGTGGGCAATGCGAGCACTGCTCACTGTGATTGGGATTACAGAGACGTGGCTCCAGGATGATCAGGGCTGGGAACTCAACCTCCAAGGGTATTCAACATTCAGGAAGGATAGAATAAAAGGAAAAGGAGTTGGGGTAACATTGCTCCTAAAGAGGAGATTAATGCAATAGTTAGGAAGGACATTAGCTTGGATGATGTGGAATCTATATGGGTAGAGCTACAGAACACCAAAGGGCAAAAAACGTTAGTGGAAGTTGTGTGCAGACCTCCAAACATTAGTAGTGATGTTGGGGAGGGTATCAAACAGGAAATTAGGGGTGCATGCAATAAAGGTGCAGCAGTTATCATGGATGACTTTAATATGCATATAGATTGGGCTAACCAAACTGGAAGCAATACGGTGGAGGAGGATTTCCTGGAGTGCATAAGGGATGGTTTTCTAGACCAATATGTCGAGGAACCAACTAGGGGGGAGGTCATCTTAGACTGGGTATTGTGTAATGAGAGAGGATTAATTAGCAATCTCGTTCTGCGAGGCCCATTGGGGAAGAGTGACCATAATATGGTGAATTCTACATTAGGATGGAGAATGAAACAGTTAATTCAGAGACCATGGTCCAGAACTTAAAGAAAGGTAACTGTGAAGGTATGAGGCGTGAATTGGCTAGGATAGATTGGCGAATGATACTTAAGGGGTTGACAGTGGATGGGCAATGGCAGACATTTAGAGACCGCATGGATGAACTACAACAATTGCACATCCCTGTCTGGTGTAAAAATAAAAAAGGGAAGGTGGCTCAACTGTGGCTATCAAGGGAAATCGGGGATAGTATTAAAGCCAAGGAAGTAGCATACAAATTGGCCAGAAATAGCAACGAACCTGGGGACTGGGAGAAATTTAGAACTCAGCAGAGGAGGACAAAGGGTTTGATTAGGGCAGGGAAAATAGAGTATGAGAGGAAGCTTGCAGGGAACATTAAGACGTACTGCAAAAGCTTCTATAGATATGTAAAGAGAAAAAGATTAGTAAAGACAAACGTAGGTCCCCTGCAGTCAGAATCAGGGGAAGTCATAACATGGAACAAAGAAATGGCAGACCAATTGAACAAGTACTTTGGTTCGGTATTCACTAAGGAGGACACAAACAACCTTCCGGATACAAAAGGGGTCAGAGAGTCTAGTAAGAAGGAGGAACTGAGGGAAATCCTTATTTGTTGGGAAATTGTGTTGGGGAAGTTGATGGGATTGAAGGCCGATAAATCCCCAGGGTCTGATGGTCTGCATCCCAGAGTACTTAAGGAGGTGGCCTTGGAAATAGCGGATGCATTGACAGTCATTTTCCAACATTCCATAGACTCTGGATCAGTTCCTATGGAGTGGAGGATAGCCAATGTAACCCCACTTTTTGAAAAAGGAGGGAGAGAGAAAACAGGGAATTATAGACTGGTCAGCCTGACATCAGTCGTGGGTAAAATGATGGAATCAATTATTAAGGATGTCATAGCAGCGCATTTGAAAAGAGGTGACATGATAGGTCCGAGTCAGCATGGATTTGTGAAAGGGAAATCATGCTTGACAAATCTTCTGGAATTTTTTGAGGATGTTTCCAGTAGAGTGGACAAGGGAGAACCAGTTGATGTGGTGTATTTGGACTTTCAGAAGGCTTTCAACAAGGTCCCACACAAGAGATTAATGTGCAAAGTTAAAGCACATGGGATTAGGGGTAGTGTGCTGATGTGGATTGAGAACTGGTTGACAGACAGGAAACATAGAGTAGGAGTAAATGGGTACTTTTCAGAATGGCAGGCAGTGACTAGTGGGGTACCGCAAGATTCTGTGCTGCGGCCCCAGCTGTTTACATTGTACATTAATGATTTAGATGCGGGGATTAAATGTAGTATCTCCAAATTTGCGGATGACACTAAGTTGGGTGGCAGTGTGAGCTGCGAGGAGGATGCAATGAGGCTGCAGAGTGACTTGGATAGGTTAGGTGAGTGGGCAAGTGCATGGCAGATGAAGTATAATGTGGATAAATGTGAGGTTATCCACTTTGGTGGTAAAAACAGAGAGACAGACTATTATCTGAATGGTGACAGATTAGGAAAAGGGGAGGTGCAACGAGACCTGGGCGTCATGGTACATCAGTCATTGAAGGTTGGCATGCAGGTACAGCAGGCGGTTAAGAAAGCAAATGGCATGTTGGCCTTCATAGTGAGGGGATTTGAGTACAGGGGTAGGGGGGTGTTGCTACAGTTGTACAGGGCCTTGGTGAGGCCACACCTGGAGTATTGTGTACAGTTTTGGTCTCCTAACTTGAGGAAGGATATTCTTGCTATTGAGGGAGTGCAGCGAAGGTTCACCAGACTGATTCCCGGGATGGCAGGACTGACATATCAAGAAAGACTGGATCAACTGGGCTTGTATTCACCGGAGTTCAGGAGAATGAGAGGTGATCTCATAGAAACATTTAAAATTCTGACAGATTTAGACAGGTTAGATGCAGGAAGAATGTTCCCAATGTTGGGGAAGTCCAGAGCCAGGGGTCACAGTCTAAGGATAAGGGGTAAGCCATTTAGGACCGAGATGAGGAGAAACTTCTTCACCCAGAGAGTGGTGAACCTGTGGAATTCCCTACCATAGAAAGTTGTTGAGGCCAATTCACTAAATATATTCAAAAAGGAGTTAGATGTAGTCCTTACTACTAGGGGGATCAAGGGGTATGGCGAGAAAGCAGGAATGGGGTACTGAAGTTGCATGTTCAGCCATGAACTCATTGAATGGCGATGCAGGTTAGAGGGGCTGAATGGCCTACTCCTGCACCTATTTTCTATGTTTCTATGTGCCGTCCTTTGTCCTCCCACCTAATAACAGCTGAGTGGGGGTATGGTGGGTTAGTAGAACGATCAGGGATATTCCCGTAAAGCGCTGTAATTCGTGGCTAGGAGATGCCTCTCGCCATTGGAATATCCCCGTTCTACATGCGTGAGGACTCTTGATAAGTGCACCATGAGCCTCAGTTTGCCATGTCGCTCCTGGAGCAGCACCGCGCTCAAACTGTCCCCGCTAGCGGCTTCTTCCAAAAGGAAGTCCTCCCAGGATTAATCACCTCTGAAGCGGGTGCCATCTGCAGGTCTCCCATGAGGCGATTAAACGCTGCCGTGCAGTCCTCATCCCATTCCCATCCAACTCCCTTGTGAAGGAGCCGAAGCAGAGTGGCTGCCGTGGCGGCCTAATCCTCAATGAAATCCCTGCACTACTCCGTGAGCCCCAGGAAGTGACGGGGGGGCTGGGAACTCCTGTACCGCCTTCCGTTTGGCCTCGTCTGTAGCCCTTTCCCAGCCCTCACGGTCAGCCCAAGGAAGTTTACTTCCCTCTGACCAATCTGAGCTTTCCTCGGATTGACCTTGAACCATGTCTCTCTCAGCAGCTCCAGCAGCTTGGCCAGCAGCAGTCCATGCTCTTCCCCCTCATCGGCGAACAAAAGCTGGCACAAAAACTGTCAGAAGGGTGGCCACCAGAACATCAAATTGTTTTGTGGTCAGTCCCTTCACCTCGACAGGTTTTGTCTTAGGCACTGTCTTAAAGATTGCATGAGCTGGGATAATGCTCACCAGTTACCTCTCTGGCTTACTCGCTGCTTCTCCCGATGAGCAAGGCTCTTTTTGCTCGTAGATGGTGTTTCTTCTCTCCATCCCAGACAGAGTGCTCGGTCTTTGAGTGCGTTGAACGAAGCAAGCAAGTGTAGAAAAGGAGAGAGAGAGAGAGAGAGAGATAGAAGCCAAAACTGCCTCTCTTATACCTGCAAAAATGCTTCTTCTCGCACCAAAAGTTAGTTCTTCACCTGAGGCAGTACAGCTAAAAGGCAAATGAAAGACCTTTTCAGCCGGTGTCTTTGTCAACTGGCTGTTCCTGGGGATAAGGCTCCAACAAGTCTGGGTGGCCGAAAAGCTTCCTTTGTGTCTTGAGCACCGACCAATCTTCCTGATGGGTTCCCATTACATGACCATTAGGTTCCTTCCTGCGATACTTTCCTGCATTCAGCCATCGACCCATCCCTGCCCACCTGATGTGTATTCCTGTGGAACATATTTGGACCTGTCCCAAGTCATGCTGTTCTACTCTTCTGCAGTAACAGAAAATGTGTCCAAAAGCAAAGTCCCAAACTTAAAGTCCAAAGGTTTATGCTTTTGCTGTTGATATTTTCGCCGAATCCTTACAACACTGGATATGCAACGATCACCACAGTGAAGCAATGAAAAGAGTTTCAAATAACCAAAGGGTGAGAAAGTTAAATAAGGCATGGGGAAAAATACAGCAAAACAAGAAAATGGGAGAAAGGAAAACTACAAACATATGGACTGAAATAAGAACAAGAAATCCTGGAAACACACAGCCAGCTCCTGGGGTGTTAGTCTTTCATTTCTGTCTTCATGTGTTGGCAGATCTGTTGTGCGTTTCCAGCATTTTCTGCTTTTATTTTAGATTACCTGTTTTTTTTCCTTTTAATTTGAACACTTAATCAATACAATTGATTTTGCTGGTGTACAGTATTACAGGCACCTGGGGCTAGAAATTCGAATTTCAGCGAAAATGGTATTTTTGTGCCAAAATTACTGTTTTCGCTTCACTACTGTTATTAGGCCCGATATTCAGCCTTTAATTTGAGCAGTGGTAAAAATCGGCGTTGCACAAGGATTCACGGCGCAAACCGCGAATTTCGGCAACTTTAGTCCGAAGCCAATAGTGCTGTGAGAGAGGCCTTGGGAGTCGTGGCCCCCTGAGCTGTGAGAGAACTCCTCCGCAGGTCGGGGATATAAACGAGCTGGAGCGGCAGGCATGGAACATCGTGCCCTCCCCCCCGACCTGTGAGAGAACACCTCCGCAGATCGGGGATATAAAAGAGTATACCACTACAACTTCCAGCGCGAGCTGCTACAAATGTACAATGATTTCGAGGTGGGTGACTGGGTGATGTCATCAAAACCCAGGTCTCCATTTGGAGCATGGGCAGGAACATTGGCGGGGCCCTAGTACAGTGGAGGAGCGGGAAAGTCGGGGCGGATGAGTGGCAAGAGATCATGGCAGAGGTGCGGCAAGTGATCGAGGCGGAGGAGCGATGAGAGATCATGGCTAAGATTCGGCGAGTGATCGTGGCAGAGGCTCAGCGAATGCTTGATACGGAGGTGCGGTGAGAGATCGTGGCGGAGATGCGGCGAATATTTGTGGTGGAGGAGCGGCGAGAGATCGTGGCAGAGGTGCGGTGAATGTTTTTATGGCGGAGGAGCGGCGAGAGATCGTGGTGGAGGAACGGTGAGAGATCGTGGCGGAGGTGCGGCAAATGTTTGTGGCGGAGGAATGGCAAGAGATCGTGACGGAGGTGCGGCAAATGAGGGTACGGGGGCCCAGAAGAGTTGAGGGCCATGGGGCAGCACGGGCCAGCCCACACTGCGATATGTGTGCACACTAGGTCTGTGCAGGTCTCCAGTCGTCCTGGTTAACCATTGCCACTGGATAGAGGCCTAGCTCTGTCAAGCCCGTGTGGTGGCTGATATGCAACGGTCACCACACGTTAAAAAAATCCACGCACAGGCATCTTCCACCCCCTCAGTTGGAGTTCAGGACTGGAACATCGGATCCTTCATTGAAACATTTGTGAACTCAAGTGGAAGCAAGTGATCCTCGTTCGAGGGACCGCCTATGATGATCATGGGAGGGGGGAAAAAAACAACAAAATAAAAATTAGAAAAAACAACAAAAAATTCACAAAACATTCACGCTCTTACCGACTAAATCGCTGAAAAAGAATTAAAAAATAAAAACGGTAACTGACTTTTTTTGAAGGTATTCATACTTACCGCAGCTCGCAAGGCTGCAACGCAGGTTTTCCCCTGTTGGTATTCTGGGCGCAGAATACAGGTGCGGAGAGAGCCAAATTTCAGGCGAAAACGACATTTCGTGTGTTGCACGGCGGCGCCCCTCTCCCCGGTGGTACATGGAAAGCGCCATTGCAAAAGGTCACCGAAGTTCCCACCGACCATTTTTTCGCCGCGGAGGGTGAAATATCACCAAACACCCGGACCCAAACTCAACAGTGTGTGTAGGCAGCCTACTTTGTGTGGCATCACAAAAACTGTCCACACCTGTGCAATTCTATCCAGCAGGACTTACAATCAGAAAAAAATTAATTTGTATTTATATAGCGCCTTTCATGACCTCAAGATACCCCAAAGCACTTTACAGCATGGCAGGCAATTTGAACACATTAAGATCCCACAAACAGCAATGGATAATGACCAGAAAATCTGTATTAGTGATGTTGGTTAAGGGATAAATATCGGTCAGGACACTGGGGAGAACCAATCTTCTTCGAATTAGTGCCATGAGATCTTTTACATGCACCTAAGAGGACAGATGGGGGTCTGATCTAAAAGCCGGCACCTCCAACAGTGCAGAGCTTCCTCAGTACTGAATGCTCGAGTGTCAGCCTAGATTTTGTGCTCAAGTCCCTGAAGTGAACTTTCAATCTTCTGTCTCAGAGGCAAGAGTGCTATCACTGAGCCACAGAACAAAACCTCCAGCTGATCCTTCCACTCACAAAATTAGTAGCACTGATCAATTCCCTGAACGATATCACTGCTCCAGCTGAGATCAGCACAGACAGAGATCAGCACAGACAGAGGAACTTTATCTACTAAGCCAGGTGCTGCATTTACAGACCGAATCTTTAGAGAAGTTACAAAGGCATCTTATGACTTAGAACTGTGTGAGAGACGCTATCGGGTGTGGTATCAACATACTATACCATGACAATCAGGGGGACACAAGCTTGATACCACAAATGCAATTGTATTCCTATTTCAGCTACATTGGTATGTGGAGGAGCTGAGCAAAGGTCAGGAGATTCCACCATAGAATAGGAAAGACCTGAGAAGAACAATTCTTGTGGGTGGTCACGAGATACTGGGAAAAGTGGGAGAAAAAGAAAGCGGCTGATAATATTTTACAATGATTGTATTTGCTCTAGTCAATTAAAAACATCTTTACTGCATTTTCAAATTCCACAAAGATCCGAAAATTCCGCTTACCAAAATAAGCCAAATAGGAGTTACTTCCTGGCTGCACTGAACTGAAATGGAATAAAGGTCCATAGTGAAACTTTCTGAAACTCAGCATAACCTCTGTAGTGTGTGCATGTGTTGACATGTGACTAGCTGCAGTCACTCCCTTGTGCTGGGACAATAACCTTGTTGTTCCTAACCTGCAATTTCTCTTCTGGCTAAGTTGTCATTGGGTAAACTGTTCCCTTGTGTTGTCATCACAGTCCCAGCAATTGAACAATGGTTGTTTTTATTCACGAACTGCTGCTATTTACAAAATAAATATCTTTCCAAGCTCCCTCAGTGCCTCAGTGGATGAATGCACCATGTGCTGTACGATTGAGCCAAACAGAGCAAGAATGTTTCAGGTTCCATCCATGGTGAATTCGGTAGTCACAGGAAAGTGTACAATCAGTTTCTTTACTCAAAGAAAGAAAGATCGTGCATTTATATAGCGCCTTTCACAACCTCAGGACATCCCAAAGCTCTTTACAACCATGAAGTACTTTTAAAGCATAGTGACTATTGTAATGTAGAAAATACGGCAGGCAATTTGTGCACAGAACATTTCCATAAACAGCAATCTGATAATGACAAGATAATGGGCTGGACTTTCCACTTTTTTTGCATTGATACCGCCCACTTAACGTCCATTTTAACACTGAGATGAGGTATAACACCCAGATATCGCCCAATTAGCAACAAAATGGAAACTAGCGCCCATGTATTGCTCACTTATCGCCCAGTGTTACTTTCGGCTTGTACTTAACGCCGAGAAATAATAATACCGTCCACCCACTTTTTTTTGGCGTAAAGATCAGAATGGGCGAAACTAAGGGCCATAATATCGGCAAGCGTTACTTTCGGCACCTCGCCCACATATCACCGAAAATATCGCCGCCGAAAAACCCGCTGAGAGATAGTTGCCCTCACCTGAACAAAACCCAGCGGTATGGACGCCATTTTGTAAATCGGAGGTTGATTCATATAAAAGGCTGCTTCAACTTCTGGGGAGTTTTGATGTACTCTGGAGGTCTTTTAAGGTGATTTGAACATCTGAACAAACATCTTATCATACTGTGGATGATCTGAATTCATTTTAGGTGTTTTAGTAGGTAAATTTATTGTTTGTGAACAATAGGTATAATTGTAATGTGTGTGATTGTAATGGGGCCTGTAATTTCTCAGCCTGTCTTGATGACTACGCACATGCTGCAGACTAGAGATGGCAGAAAGTATATTCAAGAGCATTATGTGCACAATCAAAGAGGTGGACAGACTGATGAGGAGGAGAACTTACACCCCACGCACTTACAGGGAGAAGTGGTCTTACCTGAACTTGTCCGATAACACGTGCCGTAGGAGACTGCTTCCGGAAAGAGGTTATCAGTGAGATATGGCAGCTCATCAGGAGAGATGTGCAGCCTGCCAGCACCATCAGGACCACATTGTCTGTTGAGGTCAAGGTCACTGCGGCACTTGCCTTCTATGCATCGGGTTCCTTTCAGGCCTCAGATGGCGACATTTACGCTATATCTCAGCATGCCACACATTGCTGCACTAGACAGGTCACTGAAGCCCCTTACGCACGCAAGATGTACTTTATCAGCTTCCCTATGACCAGGGAGGCACAGACTGAGAGGGCTCTAGGATTGTCTGGAATTGCAAACTTCCCCAAGGTGCAGGGAGCAATAGACTGTACGCACATCGCCATGCGGGCACCTTTTCAGGATGCAGAGGTTTTTCGGAACCGAAAGGGATTCCACTTCCTGAATGTGCAACTCATTGTTGACCACCAGCAAATTATAATGGCAGTAAATGCAAAATTTCCAGACAACATCCATGATGCTCACATCCTGCGTGAGAGCATCTGTATCTGACATGTTTACCAGTCAGCCACAAGGTCAATGCTGGATGCAAGGTGACAAAGGATATGGCCTCGCCACCTGGCTGATGACCCCCCTACGTAACACCCAGACAGAAGCCGAGAAGCGATACAACAAGAGCCACAGAGCCACATGCAATATCATTGAGAATACCAGTGGAGTGCTTAAGCAGCGCTTTAGATGCCTGGACAACTCAGGAGGCGAGTTACAATATCACCCTGATCAATTCGTGGTGGTGTGCTGCATGCTGCACAACTTGGCTATCAGGAGGGGAGAAGAATTGCCAGAAGGGACTGACAGTCCACCTCAGGAGAGAGAGGAAGAGAAGGACGAGGAGGTGGGCGCTGACCTAGGGCCACACAATCAGGCTGATGATGAAACCATGCCTTCGCCCCCCTCTAGACTGCAGGAAAGGGCCTGTGGTGGCTACATAGCTGCAAGACTCTTACATCAGCAGCTCATAAATGAGCGCTTTGCTTGAAATAACGTTGGTAGTATTTACAAAGCTGCAACACTGCTGTGTCTGCAGCTCATACATGAATGGTGTGCATCACCTTGGTGACAGTTAAAGTGATGTTGAATTATCCCCTTTAATGTTAAGTAATCACCAGTGTGTAATGGTGCAGCTATCTGAGACAGTGCACAACAAGGTTATGTGAAATAAAAAACATTTAATGGAAACATTTGAATAAAATCATAATTATAACTGTAAAAACATCCTACGCCACCCCACCACACAACAAATTTATAACATTTATATCATTCATTAAATGTTTAACATTTCCAACAACACTTCATAAACATAGAACACAAATGCAAAAAAAACGAGGTGCCCCCCTCCCCCCAAACCTCCCAACAAAATAGCAGCAACAACATAAAAATACTGTGACCAAGACAACACCTGCGGTCATGCACCTCACTTTCCTTTCCCCCCCACCCTGCTTCTCAACCCCACCTCTACCCCTTCCCCTCCCCCTCCTGACTCTAAGCCGCCTGGCTGAGGAGCTGCTCAGGCGCTGCTTCATTGGGGGGGTTGACGGCAGAACCGCTGGTTGGATGGATAAGGGAGAGGACGATCCCGAGGTGAGAACATGCTCCGAGCCAGAAGCAAGATCTTCCTCATGGCTCTCATGTGTCATTGGCAATGGGGGTGCGACACCTTGGGGTGCAGTGCCCCGCTCCGGGACCATTGGGAGGCCTCTGCCACCAGTGTTCCTGGCTATCACCTCCAGGGCCCCCGCCATCCGCGACATGTACTCACTCATGGTGACGGACATGCTGGCCAGCTGGTGGGATATGCCCCCCATTGTCTGTAGGATCAGCTGACCTATGTTCTGGACAAGTGTACCATGTTGCCACTCAGATCTGCCGATCGTGAAGCAGACCTGCTGTGTCGAACCAACCTCCACGTGGTCGGCGCCATCCTGGAGACACCTCGGGTGCCCTGCGGTAAGGTGCTTGGGCCCGGTACCTCCACAGTGGAGGAGGGAATGACCGTGGGAGCACTAGATGTCATGGGTATCGACTGCATTATGGAGCTTGGCGATGCAGGCTCCTCGAAGTCCGCACTCTCATCCATGGAGAAGGCACCCAGCAGCTCCACAAGTGAGATTCAGGGCTTCTCAGCACCAGATGCACGATCATCCGGCGAGTCCGGCCCCACACTCCCATCTTCTGGGCTCGGTGGTGTTGCATGCAGCTGCACTGCTGGCTGAGCTACAAAACATAAATTGGGTTATTAGAGGAGAAGAGGGTGCTAGGGTCACAAGGTGATTCCAGCACTATAGACAGCATATGCATGACAAAAGCACCACCGTTATCAAAATCATCACAGACATTACATTTCATGACCATCACCAAATTCTGCATTGCAATGATTCTCATGAGGCCATCATTATTTATCTAACACTTTTATCAATCATCTATCATATATTATTGGTCGGATATGAGTGGGTGTGGCATCTATTGACTTTACATCACGCAATGGTGTATACTTTACTCACATGGTATCACATCAGGTTCTGCAGCTGTATGCATGGCCGACTGGGGGTGGCTCCCCACTAGTGCCAGCACCCGCTCCTCGATGTCGGTGAGCTCGATGATGACTGCTGGCCCGCCACTCGTTCGCCTCTGCTCGGCCCTATTCTTCGAAAGCTTCTTCTGTAAAAGATAACACCAGCACAACATGGCATGAGATCATTGCGTGTGATCATTGTTAGGTACTGTCACAGAGTCTGATACAACACATAACCGACAGATGTAATCATGATTATTATGATAATTATCATTCTTTACCTAAAGACATACACCGTAAACGCAGGCTTTGAGTGAAATATTCCTGGTATAAGTCCAAGACATCACATCTGATTTTAATAAATCATTACTCTTACAATTCAAATTATATAAATATATAAGTATATGTAAATAAATGTAATAATTGCTCTGGCGGATCCGCCAAGGTCGTTCCAGCGCTTGCGGCACTGGTTGCCCTCACGCTTCTCGTTGGTAGCCGACGAAACCACCTCGGCTATGTCGGCCCATATCTTCTGGTAGACCTTTGGGGTGGGCTTCCCACACACACCCCGGGTCAATTGACCCCAGCGTGACTCCATCTCCTGCAGGAGGGAGCCATTTGCCTCGTCGGAGAATCTCCTCACTCGTTTGTGTCCTCCCAATTGTTCCTCTCCCACCTCACTGCTTTCGCCATCGTCCTCAGTCTCCACAGCATGCTGGGTCACCTCCTCCATTCCTTCCATTTTAAATATTTATTTTCGTCAAAAGCTCGGTGGGAACAACGTTCTTTGTGCTCAGCAGTCTTTTTGCTGCTGGTAAATCTCCCTCCTACCTCCCACAACAGCCAACCAAGCACACAACACACCCACATAGGCTTTCAGTTCCTCTCTGCTCCCTCTCTTTCCTCTTCTGCGCATGTATTGATGACCCTTGACCTCCTGAAACGCAGGAAACAACCAATGCCATGCCGTTGCTATGGACACCGACACTTTACAGCAGAAGGTCAAAAAATTTAACGCTAACTTCCATTTCAGATCGCTCGTGGTAACGCCCATTTTCTAAAATGTAAAGTTGGGGTTTTGAAAATGGGCGATAATCCGGCGATCTCAAAATCCATATTTACCGCCAACACTAGAAATAACGCCCATTTTTGGACGATCTGCACAAAAGTGGAAAGTCTAGCCGAATCTGTTTTAGTAATGCCATTTGAGGGATAAATATTGGCCAGGACACTGGGGATAACTGCTCTTCTTTGAAATAAAATATTCAAAGGGCTCTGCTCACTGTCCAGTGAACCTCCTGATGAAATGTTAGAATATGTGTTTGCGTGGATGTGAGAGGTGGAACAGATCAGATTCATCTGTGGTCAAGTAACTTTCCAACACTCACTGTCTGTGCTTGCACATGAAGAACGGACGCTTGGTAGGGTATCAGCGAGCTGGCACCCATCGAACTGTACCCATAAAGCGTTAATCTCTTTCCCTCCTGAAGATACTAAGTCAAAAACAAATTTGAAAAAAACTATTTTGCTTACAGTAGTTATTACAAATTGATTTTATTGACCTGATCACCGATATTGACAGCGACAGTTTTGGAATTGGGTTCCCAAACCAATTAGCTATCTCATCATACATTTTATGTTGCATCAGAATAGATTCATTTTTCAAAATTTATAAACTTTTGAGAAAGTTCATTCAGCTGTTGAGAAATGTTTAGAAGATTTAAATGATAATTGTAATGTCCTTACACACTACTATAAATCCACACAAGGCACATTCTGTAGACAAGGTCACTCTGTGATCTGAATCTTTATTTACCGGACCAAGAAGTAATGACCCTGCGTGGGACCTCCCTTTATATCCCTGGATGACCAGGTGAGGACTGTTCCCCACAAGTTCACCCCCTGTAGTCAAGGTGTGCATTTCTTAGGTGTATAAAGTATGCAGTGTTGTTATGAAGGTTACAGTTACATGCAGGTTACATACATGACATCACCTCCCCCCCCCGCCCCCCCCAACGTCTTATGGGGTCAAAGATTAAGTCTTTCAGGTGGTCGACGCTCTCTCGTGGAGCGCCGCAGTTGGGGCTTTGGTTGTTGAGCCTTGGCATACGTCTCTGTCACCTGTGGTGGTTCTGGCTTGTCCGGGCTGGCCGCAGGGACTGTGCATGCTGCTGAATGTTCTTGTTGGTCGTTCACTGGCGGTGGTGTGGGCAACATCTCATGATCTTCCTCAGGTTCCTCAGTGTCCATGCTGAACCTTTTGTTTACTTGGTCCAGATGCTTGCGGCATATCTGTCCATTGTTAAGTCTGACCACTATGATCCTATTCCCCTCTTTGCCAATTACAGTGCCCTCGAGCCACTTGGGCCCCAAATCGTGATTAAGAACAAATACAGGGTCATCGATTTCTATACATCTCCCCTTTGAGTTAAGGTCATGGCACTCAATTTGGGACTGGCGCTTTCCCTCAACAATGTCTGACAGAACTGGATGAATGAGGGACAGCCGAGTTTTAAGTGTACGTTTCATGAGTAGTTCCACGGGCGGGACTCCCGTGAGCGAATGCGGTCGGGACCTATAGGCCAGCAGGAGGCGCAATAGGCGGTACTGAAGGGAGGGTCCTGGAATCCGGAGCATGCCCTGTTTTATAATTTGGACTGCATGTTCCGCTTGGCCATTGGAAGCCGGCTTGAACGGTGCCGTCCTGACATGTTTGATGCCATTACCCGACATGAACTCCCAGAATTCATAGCTAGTGAAACACGGGCCATTGTCACTAACCAGGATGTCCGGCAAGCCGTGGGTCGCAAAGACCGCACGCAGACTCTCCACAGTGGTGGATGTTGTGCACGAATTCAATATGATGCACTCGATCCATTTCGAGTACGCATCAGCAACAATGAGGAACATTTTTCCCATGAACGGGCCCGCGTAGTCTATGTGAATATGTGACCATGGCCTGGTGGGCCAGGGCCACGAGCTGAGTGGGGCCTCGCTGGGGGCATTGCCCAGCTGGGCACACGTTGTGCTCCTGCGAATACAGTGTTCCAGGTCTGAGTCAATTCCCGGCCACCATACATGTGACTGGGCAATGGCCTGCATTAGCACGATGCCTGGGTGCTCGCTGTGGAGTTCCCTGATGAATGCTTCCCTTCCCTTCTGGGGCATGACTACCTGGCTGCCCCATAGTAGGCAGTCGGCTTGGATGGAGAGCTCATCCGTCCGTCTGTGAAACGGTCTGACCTCCTTGGGGCATGCTCCATGTGCGGGCGCCCAATCCCCAGTAAGGACACATTCCTTAATCAAGGATAGGAGGGGATCTCTGTTGGTCCAGATTTTGATCTGGCGGGCTGTGATGGGGGAGCCTGCGCTGTCAAAGGCTTCAACGGCCATGACCATCTTGGCGCTTTGCTCCGCTGCCCCCTCAGTGGTGGCCAGAGGAAGCCTGCTGAGCGCATCAGCGCAATTTTTGGTGCCTGGCCGGTGCCGTATGGTGTAGTCATACGCAGCCAGCGTGAGAGCCCATCGCTGTATGTGAGCTGATGCATTGGCATTGACAGCTTTGCTGTCTGACAACAGGGATGTTAACAGCTTGTGGTCCGTTTCTAACTCGAACCTTCTGCCAAAAAGGTACTGGTGCATCTTTTTCACCCCGTAGATACATGCGAGTGCTTTCTTTTCAACCATGCCATATCCCCGTTCTGCTTGGGAGAGCGACCTGGAGGCATAAGCCACAGGTTGGAGTTGGCCCTCATCATTACTCTGCTGCAACACGCACCCAACCCCATAGGATGATGCATCACATGTCAAAACCAATTTCTTACAGGGGTTGTACAGAGTCAACAGTTTATTAGAACAAAACAGGTTCCGCGCCCGATTGAAGGCCCGTTCCTGATAGTCCCCCCAAAACTACTCGCAACCCTTATGCAGGAGTACATGTAGTGGCTCCAACAATGTGCTTAAGTTCGGCAGAAAGTTCCCGAAATAGTTCAAGATTCCCAGAAATGAACGCAACTCCAATGTGTTGCCGGGCCTGGGCGCACGATGAATCGCTTCCATTTTGGATTCCGTAGGCCGGATCCCATCTGCGGCAACCCTCCTGCCCAAAAACTCGACCTCTGGGGGCCAAAAACACACACTTGGACTTCTTTGGTCACAGGCCTACCCGGTCCAGTCGGCGTAGCACCTCCTCTAGGTTGTGGAGGTGTTCCTTGGTGTCTCGACCCGTGATAAGGATGTCGTCCTGAAATACGATTGTTCCAGGGATGGATTTGAGCAGGCTTTCCATGTTCCTTTGAAATATAGCGACCGCTGATCGAATGCCAAATGGACACCTGTTGTAGACAAACAGCCCCTTGTGCGTGGTGATGGTGGTCAGTAGCTTGGATTCTTCGGCCAGTTCCTGGGTCATGTAGGCTGAAGTGAGGTCCAACTTGGTGAACAGCTTGCCGTCTGCCAGCGTGGCAGAAAGATCCTCCGCTCTCGGAAGCGGGTATTGGTCTTGTAGTGACACTCGGTTGATAGTGGCCTTGTAGTCGCCACAGATCCTGACCGAGCCATCCGTTTTTAGGACAGGGACGATGGGGCTTGCCCAGTCGCTGAATTCAATGGGCGAAATTATGCCCTCTCTTAGCAACCTGTCCAACTCACTCTTAATTTTCTCCCACATCACATACGGCACAGCTCTGGCTTTGTGGTGCACTGGTCTGGCGTCCGGGGCGATGCGTATCACTACTTTTGTACCTTTGAAACATAGAAACATAGAAAATAGGTGCAGGAGTAGGCCATTCGGCCCTTCTAGCCTGCACCGCCATTCAATGAGTTCATGGCTGAACATTCAACTTCAGTACCCCATTCCTGCTTTCTCGCCATACCCCTTGATCCCCCTAGTAGTAAGGACCTCATCTAACTCCTTTTTGAATATATTTAGTGAATTGGCCTCAACAACTTTCTGTGGTAGAGAATTCCACAGGTTCACCACTCTCTGGGTGAAGAAGTTCCTCCGCATCTCGGTCCTAAATGGCTTACCCCTTATCCTTAGACTGTGACCTCTGGTTCTGGACTTCCCCAACATTGGGAACATTCTTCCTGCATCTAACCTGTCTAACCCCGTCAGAATTTTAAACGTTTCTATGAGGTCCCCTCTCATTCTTCTGAACTCCAGTGAATACAAGCCCAGTTGATCCAGTCTTTCTTGATAGGTCAGTCCCGCCATCCCGGGAATCAGTCTGGTGAACCTTCGCTGCACTCCCTCAATAGCAAGAATGTCCTTCCTCAGGTTAGGAGACCAAAACTGTACACAATACTCCAGGTGTGGCCTCACCAATGCCCTGTACAACTGTAGCAACACCTCCCTGCCCTGTACTCAAATCCCCTTGCTATGAAGGCCAACATGCCATTTGCTTTCTTAACCGCCTGCTGCACCTGCATGCCAACCTTCAATGACTGATGTACCATGACACCCAGGTCTCTTTGCACCTCCCCTTTTCCTAATCTGTCACCATTCAGATAATAGTCTGTCTCTCTGTTTTTACCACCAAAGTGGATAACCTCACATTTATCCACATTATACTTCATCTGCCATGCATTTGCCCACTCACCTAACCTATCCAAGTTGCTCTGCAGCCTCACAGCATCCTCCTCGCAGCTCACACTGCCACCCAACTTAGTGTCATCCGCAAATTTGGAGATACTACATTTAATCCCCTCATCTAAATCATTAATGTACAGTGTAAACAGCTGGGGCCCCAGCACAGAACCTTGCGGTACCCCACTAGTCACTGCCTGCCATTCTGAAAAGTACCCATTTACTCCTACTCTTTGCTTCCTGTCTGACAACCAGTTCTCAATCCATGTCAGTACACTACCCCCAATCCCATGTGCTCTAACTTTGCACATCAATCTCTTGTGTGGGACCTTGTCGAACGCCTTCTGAAAGTCCAAATATACCACATCAACTGGTTCTCCCTTATCCACTCTACTGGAAACATCCTCAAAAAATTCCAGAAGATTTGTCAAGCATGATTTCCCTTTCACAAATCCATGCTGACTTGGACCTATCATGTCACCTCTTTCCAAATGCACTGCTATGACATCCTTAATAATTGATTCCATCATTTTACCCACTACCGATGTCAGGCTGACCGGTCTATAATTCCCTGTTTTCTCTCTCCCTCCTTTTTTAAAAAGTGGGGTTACATTGGCTACCCTCCACTCCATAGGAACTGATCCAGAGTCAATGGAATGTTGGAAAATGACTGTCAACGCATCCACTATTTCCAAGGCCACCTCCTTAAGTACTCTGGGATGCAGTCCATCAGGCCCTGGGGATTTATCGGCCTTCAATCCCATCAATTTCCCCAACACAATTTCCCGGCTAATAAGGATTTCCCTCAGTTCCTCCTCCTTACTAGACCCCCCGACCCCTTTTATAACCGGAAGGTTGTTCGTATCCTCCTTCGTGAATACCGAACCAAAGTACTTGTTCAATTGGTCCGCCATTTCTTTGTTCCCCGTTATGACTTCCCCTGATTCTGACTGCAGGGGACCTACGTTTGTCTTTACTAACCTTTTTCTCTTTACATATCTATAGAAACTTTTGCAATCCGTCTTAATGTTCCCTGCAAGCTTCTTCTCATACTCCATTTTCCCTGCCCTAATCAAACCCTTTGTCCTCCTCTGCTGAGTTCTAAATTTCTCCCAGTCCCCAGGTTCGCTGCTATTTCTGGCCAATTTGTATGCCACTTCCTTGGCTTTAATACTATCCCTGATTTCCCTTGATAGCCACGGTTGAGCCACCTTCCCTTTTTTATTTTTATGCCAGACAGGAATGTACAATTGTTGTAGTTCATCCATGCGGTCTCTAAATGTCTGCCGTTGCCCATCCACAGTCAACCCGTTAAGTATCATTTGCCAATCCATCCCAGCCAATTCACGCCTAATACCTTCAAAGTTAGCCTTCTTTAAGTTCTGGACTATGGTCTCTGAATTAACTGTTTCATTCTCCATCCCAATGCAGAATTCCACCATATTATGGTCACTCTTCCCCAAGGGGCCTCGCACAACGAGAGTGTTAATTAATCCTCTCTCATTACATAACACCCAGTCTAAGATGGCCTCCCCCCTAGTTGGTTCCTCGACATATTGGTCTAAAAAACCATCCCTTATGCACTCCAGAAAATCCTCCTCCACCGTATTGCTTCCAGTTTGGTTAGCCCAATCTATGTGCATATTAAAGTCACCCATTATAACTGCTGCACCTTTATTGCATGCACCCCTAATTTCATGTTTGATGCCCTCCCCAACATCACTACTACTGTTTGGAGGTCTGTACACAACTCCCACTAACGTTTTTTGCCCTTTGGTGTTCTGCAGCTCTACCCATATAGATTCCACATCATCCAAGCTAATATCCTTCCTAACTATTGCCTTAATCTCCTCCTTAACCAGCAATGCTACCCCACCTCCTTTTTCTTTTATTCTATCCTTCCTGAATGTTGAATACCCCTGGATGTTGAGTTCCCAGCCCTGATCATCCTGGAGCCACGTCTCCGTAATCCCAATCACATCATATTTGTTAACATCTATTTGCACAGTTAATTCATCCACCTTATTGCGGATACTCCTTGCATTAAGACACAAAGCCTTTAGGCTTGTTTTTTTAACACCCTCTGTCCTTTTAGAATTTTGCTGTACAATGGCCCTTTTTGTTCTTTGCCTTGGGTTTCTCTGCCCTCCACTTTTCCTCATCTCCTTTCTGTCTTTTGTTTTTGCCTCCTTTTTGTTTCCCTCTATCTCCCTGCATTGGTTCCCATCCCGACACCAGGTTGAAATAATGACTCAAATTTCTGTAGGACCTGTGAGCATGAACTTCGCTCCACAGACGAAATGGCGTGCACATCCTCCTATTTCCAGTTCATGTTGGCTAGCCAGCTCCTCCCCAAAAGCGCGGGACCATTTCCTGGGACAATCCAGAGTGGCAGCCGGTTCTCTGATGCATTATGTGTGGCCACCAACATTGCACTGCCTAGCACTGGGTTGATCTCTTTGGTGTACGTCCGTAGTTGCGTGTCAATGCGTTTGGGTCTGCTAGCTCTGAGCGGCCATAGTTTCTCGAATTGTTGGACACTCATAAGTGACTGGCTGGCCCCTGTGTCCAGCTCCATGCGTACCAGGATGCCGTTTAATCGGACTTTCATCATCATAGGTGGCGTTTTGGTATATGAGCTGTGGATGTTTGCCACATGAACCCGCTGAACTTCAGCGTCCATTGCTTTGTCCCAAGCATCAACCTGCCTTGCAGACCCCTCTTCCGGTTCATCTGCCTCGTAAATTAGCCTCGCTGCAGGTTTCCTGCACATTCTGGCTAAATGTCCACTGAAGTTACAATTTCTACAGATAAATGTTGAAACCTACAGGTTTTTGCAGCATGTCTGCCCCTGTACCTCCAGCATGAGCTGAGATCGTTGTGAACAAAAGGGCTGTTACCAGGCATTCCTCTCTGATTGTCTCTTAGTTTACTCTTGAGCACTCTGTTAATGGATGTCAATTTGTCCACCGTGATGGCGTAAATGTCCGTTCAACCTGCCATTGTCTCTGTTGAGAACCCACTCTAGAGTCTGTTGCTGCCTGGGTGGTGTCGAATTGCCCTTGCCTGCCTGCGGGGTTCTGAGTCGCGTTTACAATGTTAACTCCCTGATCCATCGCCATGTTGGAAGCAGAGTTGCGCGCGTATATTATCTTGGTATGCTCCTCCCCCGCCATGAAGGTCTGAGCCATCAACGCCGCCGCTTCCAAGGTCAAGTCCTTGGTCTCAATTAGCTTTCTGAAAATCCCGGCATGGCCAATGCCCTCAATAAAGAAAATCCTTAATATCTCCCCCCTACAGCTCTGTGAACTTACAGAGGCTGGCCAAGCACCGAAGGTCTGCAACGAAGTCCGGTATGCTCTGTCCTTCCCGACGTCAGTGTGTATAGAATCGATGTCGGGCCATGTGTATACTGCTTGCCAGTTTGAGGTGCTTCAAAGGTTTTGTCCGCCGGCTTCTCGGGTGGAAGCAGGTCTTTCATCAACGCGTACGTCTTAGGTCCACGGCTGGTCAGTAAATGCGCCCTATGCTTGTCAACCGCTGCATCTCCCAGCCAGTCCTTCATCACAAATCTCTGCTGGAGCCTCTCAACGAAATCGTCCCAGTCCTCACCAACACAGTACCGTTCCTCTGTGCTACCGGCGGCCATTCTCGTGAGTCGTTGATTCCCGTTTCTCGTCGCCAAATATAATGTCCTTACACAGTATTATAAATTCACACGAGGCACATTCTGCAGACAAGGTCACTCTGTGACCTGAACCTTTATTCACAGGACCAAGAAGTGATGAGCCTGCGTGGGACCTCCCTTTATATACCTCGATGACCAGGTGAGGAGTGTCTCCCACAAGTTCACCCCCTGTGGTCAAGGTGTGCATTTCTTAGGTGTATACAGTATGCAATGTTGTTATGAAGGTTACAGTTACATGAAGGTTACATAAATGACAATAATGGTCCTTGCGTCAAGGAAAGGAATTCACTGGGAAGATACATCACACTTTTATCACATTTATGCCACACATGAGATACAATGAGAATTTTGTAACATGATGACTTTCTTCAATGCAATTTGTGTCATCAAGGCAGTATGTCTGCAATTCATTCAAAATATCACTGCCTGTGTCCTTAACCCACTCAAACCCTTATACTTTCACTATACCATAAGGCTTCCTTGGCTCACTGTACCCATACCAATAATTTTCCTTATCCTCACCTACAAATGCCTCCATGAGCGAACTCCACCTTACTTCAGTGACCTCCTTCAACTCTGTTCCTGCTCGAATCCTTTGCTTTTCTGATACTAACCTACCCCTCATTCCAAACCTTTTTTGGTCTATCATTGGCGGCTGCTCTTGCAGCCACCATGCTCCTTTCCCCTTGGACGCCCTCTCAAAATTCCCTCCACATTATCTCCTTCCTTTCTGTTCTCAAAAGTCGGTTTGAGATTTTCCAATCATTCTTTCAACCCTGCCTTTAACCACCGTGCGACCAATTGGTGTCCATTTCATTGCCTGATCTGTAAAGTGCTCTGGGATATCTTTCCAATGTAAGGAGAGCAATCTAAATTAAAGCTTTGTTGGTGGGTGGCAAATAAACTATTTAAAAAAAAAATCCCCTTTAAAAATTTGTAATTAGGTGAAAATGTGCTTAAGAACACTTAAGCATGCTTTTTAAAATTTGTTACAATACATAAAATTATTATTTCTGTGGAGTCACAAAAAAAATACCTATGTCTTTATTGCACTCAATAGGAGTCACCTGCCCTGGGTCCTTCCATACTGCAGCAGAGAGCGTAGCTAAAATCAAAACAGCTCTATTCAGATAAAAAAAACAGTGTGACATTTTAGATAGAAGCCGATGAAGTAACATAACTGTGTTTCTCGTCAGTAGCCTAATCCGGCAGGCAATATACTCTTTATAGAGCCTCCATATAACAACAAGCTTGCATTTATATAGCGCCTTTAATGTAGAGAAATTTGAGCAGGAACTTCACAGAAGTGTAAGCAGAGAAAAATTGACGCTGAGCCAAAGGAGAATGTAGAATGGGTGACTAAAATCTTGGACAAAGAGGTGGGTTTTAAGGAGTGTCTTAAAGGAGGAAAAGGAGATTGAGAAATGGAAACGTTTATCGAGGAAAATACATGCCAACCGTCCATGTTTTACATAAACAGTCAGTATTTCAGACATAGTGGAGTAGAAATTGGATCCTGCCCAAATCGAGGTGCAATGGAATGGTCCTAATACCAGTTTCAGGCACACATCCTAGACGCCTACTGAGCAACCCTAACCAACCTGGTGGGTAGTGCAGTGACATCGCGGAATGAACGTGTGCACCCATTGTACGCCTGCAAAATGGGATGGGCACAGCACCATCCAATTTTTGAGCCAGTGTCCACTTGTCTGTGTTTGTAGGGGCGCTGCTTAATTCTACTATCACTGCTACCAAAACTTACTGCTCGAGAGATAAGAATTCTGCTATAAGCTGTGACAGTTTTGTGATAACAGGAATTCCTCCTTGCAGAATATAGTGAAGTTTCAGTCCTCAAAATGAACAACTTTAGGTGGGAGAAGGATAAATTACAGAAGTGGGGAGGGGTTGGTGAGAATTAAAAATTGTTTGCATGAACTGGGGGGTGGGGGAGTATTGAAGATTAATGAGGGGAAAAATCAGGGAAGAGTGCTGGAGTGAGGGAAATGAATGCCATTATGTCAATGTAATAATCTTATGAACAATGTAATAATTGTATTTAGCAACAGAGAGTCCAAATACTTAATCACAATGGCTTGCAATTTCTGTTCAAGAAATGACCAGAAATCCTCCAAATTTCTGCCCTAGTCTTTCAACATGCAAGTAATGAAATGTTGGGTATACCCAAAGCTTAATTTAGGACTTAAATTGTATGTAGTTCTGGTCCCTCAGACACATTGGAGATGTATAGAAGCTCTGAGAACATAAGAAATAATAGCAGAAGTAGGAGGCCATTCAGCCCCTCGAGCCTGGTCCGCCAATCAATAAGATCATGGCTGATCTTCTACCTCAACTCCACTTGTTGATGATACAAAGATAGGTGGGAAAGCAAGTTGTGAGGAGCACACAACGAATCTACAAAGAGATATAGATAGGCTCAGTGAGTGGGCAAAAATTTGGCAGATGGACTATATAATGTGGGAAAATGTGAGGTTATCCACTTTGGTAAGAAAAATAAAAAAGCAAATTATTATTTAAGTGGGGAGCAAGTACAAAATGTTGCAGTACAAAATGCTGCAGTACAGAGGAATCTGGGGGTTCTTGTACATGAAACGCAAAAGGTTATCATGCAGGTACAGCAAGTAATCAGGAAGGCAAATGGAATGTTGCCCTTTATTGCAAGGGGGGATGGAGTTTGAAAGTAGCGAAGTTCTACTCCAACTGTATAAGGCGTGTAAGACCACACCTGGAGTACTACAGTTTTGGTCTCCTTATTTAAGGAAGTATACTTGCATTGGAGGCAGTTCAGAGAAGGTTCACAAGGTGAAGGGGTTGTCATATGAAGAAAGGTTGAGCAAGTTGGGTCTATATTCCTTGGAGTTTAAAAGAATGAGAGGTGATCTTATTGAAACATGTAAGATTCTGAGGGGGTTTGACAGGGTAGATGCTGAGAGGATGTTTCCCCTCATGGGGGAATCTAGAACTAGGGGCATAGTTTCAGAGGGGTCACCCATTTAAAACAGAAATGAGGAGGAATTTCTTCTCTCAGAGGGTCGTGAATCTTTAGAATTTTCTACCCCAGAGAGCTGTGGAGGCTGGGTCTTTGAATATATTTAAGGTGGCGATAGACAGATTTTTGAATGATAAGGGAGACAAGGGTTATGGGGAGCAGGCAGGGAAGTGGAGTTGAGGCCAGGATCAGATCAGCCATGATCTAATTGAATGGCAGAGCAGGCTCGGGGGGCCAAATGACCTACTCTTGCTCCTATTTCTATGTTCTTTCCAGCACTATCCCAATATCCCTTGATTCCCTTAATATCCAAAAATCTAGCGATCTCTGTCTTGAATATACTCAACGACTGAGCCTGCACAGCCCTCTGGGGTAGAAAATTCCAAAGATTCGCCACCCTCTGAGCGAAGAAATGTCTCCTCTTCTCAGTCCTAAATGGCCAACCCCTTATTCTGAGACTGTGACCCCTGGTTCTAGACTCCCCAGCCAGGGGAAACATTCTCCCCGCATCTACCCTGTCAAGCCTGTATGTTTCAATGAGATTACCGCTCATTCTGCTAAACTCTAGAGACTATTGACCTAAGTCTTCGCAATCTCTCCTCTTAGGATAATCCCCCATCACAGGAATCAGTCTGGTGAACCTTTGTTGTCCTTCCTCTACGGCAAGTATATCCTTCCTTAGGTAAGGAGACCAAAACTGTACACAATTCCCCAGGTGTGGTCTCACCAGGGCCCAATATAATTGCAGTAAGACATCTTTACTCTTATACTCAAATCCTCTTGTAATAAAGGCCATCATACCAGTTGCTTTCGAATTGCTTGCTGTACCTGCATGTTAACTTTCAGTGATTCGTGTATCCAGGTCCTCCTGATCATTTCTCAAACTCTCATCATTTAAAAATTATTTATTTTTCTATTTTCCCACCAAAGTGGATAACTTCACATTTCTCCACATCATATTCCATTTGCCATGTTCTTGCCCAGTAGGACTTAGATATGAGGATAGACTGGAATGGGCTCCCAAGTAGGGAGGCAGAATCCTGGAATAATTGAAGAAACGATTGGACCATCCCTGCGATAGGGAGTGGAAATGATTTCCCAGTGGAACAGCTTAAGCAAAGGTCTTTGTTCATTCATCCCTCATCAATTGTGACGTTGCATAGCCCCGCCTCCCAGTCGGCGCAGGCCCCGCCCTCGCTGGTTCTCCCGCGCTGTGGCGGCGGCTGGCCCGTGACCTGTGACCCAGAGCTCGGCGAGATGGCGGTGCAGCCGCGGGACCGGCTGTGCGGAGCGGACGGTGGGCAGGATGGCGGCGCCTTCGTGGCCTTCTACAGGTCTATGCCCGAGCAACCCCACACCACCTTCCGCGTCTTCGACCGTAACGACTACTACACGGTGCACGGGAAGGACGCGCTGTTCGCCGCCAAGGAGGTCTTCAAAACCAACGGCGTCATCAAGTCCCTGGGATCCGGTGGGTGCGCGCTGGGCCCACCGGGGCGGGGAGGAGGGAGAAGGCCGAACCCTGCGGGGCCGCAGCCCGGGCCGATCCGACCCGGCCTGGCCGACTCCGAGCAGTCCATCTGGGACTTTGTCCTCATTCATTCATTAACGAGACAAGCCCCTGAGCTACGCGGGACACGGGGCCCCGGTTCTTTACGGGATGCGGCTCCGCCGTGTGTGCGGTGGTCGGGTGTTTTTTGTTGTTTCCGATGAAAAGATGCAAATGCAGAAACCGCCCTCTCGATTCTTGCATTCTCTCTTGCAGCGCCCCTTCAATCTGTGCAGCCGTCTGACCTGACGACTCGAGTACAACACTTAACCCCATGTGTAAAACATGATGGGGAATGAGTTTACATGGTGGCATTGGGAAACCTACCTGTTAGTAAGCATCAGCGTGTAAGTTTGTAAATACCCTCTAAATGGTGCAGCATGGAAATTTGTAACCTGCAAGTTTAGGGGCATCTGATTAAGCCGGTGAGTAGCTGAGTTATGCAGAGTTGGAAAATCACAGGAATGATTCCTGGCCTGTGCTAAATTGATCTTAGTGAGGGGAGCAGAAGCAGCCATGGTGCTTCTCATGGTAGGTTTTTGTCTTTCCTGGACCACCAGATGCACACTAAATGCAGGCTACATGTAAAGTTTAAATGAGCTGAATTCCATGTATCTTAAGGTGCAGATATTTGTAATCCTAGTGTTGTTCTGATTTAGGATTTATCCAGCAATGTGTCAACAGTACTAAGAATACTTGACCAAACCCATGAAATTCAAACAGGACAATCCAGCAAGTCAAAAAACTATAACCACAAATAGAAGTGGAGTTGCCTGGAGCTTAGTGGGCCAGATTGCCAGGGATGAGGACAGAATTGGGTATGATAACTGTCTAAGCTCAGGTGAAGAATATCCACTTGGATGAATTATTGCATGTCTACTGGTGGCTGTGGAATAGTCTTAGCCAGAATCAGTGCTGATGCCTGGTGTGGGTGGGGGCTGATTGTGGTGTGGGGAAAAAGTTATATTAGTCATTACCATCCCTCTTTTTGCAGGAAACCATAAGATTGAAAGTGTCGTGCTGAGCAAAATGAACTTTGAATCTGTTGTCAGGGATCTTCTGTTGGTCCGACAGTACCGTGTGGAGGTTTATAGGAATAAAGCTGCGAGTAAGTCCTCAAAGGAGAATGATTGGTACTTGGCCTGTAAGGTAAGTGTTGGTAAACAGTAAAACTGTTCAGTTACTATAACTTCCATTCTTAAGCTAGAGAATTAAAAAAATACATTGGGCCCAAGTTTCCACATAATAAAAAAACGGGCGCCCCTCCGAGCTGGGCGCCCGTTTTTCGCGCTGGAAAAAAATCCGCGCAATTCTGGAGCGCCCTACAGCTCCATGTCTGCTTTGCGCGGCGCCCAGGGGGCGGAGCCTACCACTCGCGCCGATTTTGTAAGTGGGAGGGGGCGGGTACCATTTAAATTCGTTTTTTTCCTGCCGGCAACCCTGCGCGTGCGCGTTGGAGCGTTCGCGCACGCGCAGTGTGAAGGAAACATTGGCACTCGACCATTTTTGTAGTTCTTTGTAGCTGTTTAATTTTTGAACATTTTTTTAATATAAGCACATTGCCATCAGTACTGAGGCTTCTTGCAGCAGCGAGAAGGCTGCAGGAAGCCTCAAGCCTCAAAGTTGAGGCAGCCGTTTCCCTCCACCTTCTCCCCCCCCCCCCCCCCCCCCAAGCCTGCCGTCGGGAACGGCTTCCTCCTCCTCTCCCCCCCCCCCCCCCCCGGTGGGAATGAACGGCTTGCTCCCCCCGCCCCCCCCCCCCCCCCCCCCCCCGCGGGAACAAACGGCTTCCTCAATTCTCCCTGGCTGAAGCACTTTCACACAGGTAGGAAGATGGTTTATTTAATCTTTTCTTTGCTTGGATTTATTTGTATTAGTATAAATAAGGATTTATTATAGAATTTAATGACTTCCCCTCCCCCCCACCTCGTTCTGGACGCCTAATTTGTAACCTGCGCCTGATTTTTTAATGTGTAGACAAGGTTTTTTCAGTTCTACAAAAATCTTCACTTGCTCCATTCTAAGTTAGTTTGGAGTACGTTTTCACTGTGGAAACTTTGAAATCAGGTGTCAGTAGCTGGACACGCCCCCTTTTGAAGAAAAAATTCTGTTCCAAAGTGAAACTGTTCTACCTGACTAGAACGGCAGAAAAAAAAATGTGGAGAATTGCGATTTCTAAGCTAGTCCGTTCTCCACCAGTTGCTCCTAAAAAATCAGGCGCAAATCATGTGGAAACTTGGGCCCATTATGTTGCAGTGAGTGGTGGAGGGGAGGGGAAAGAGAGTGATTGCCTATTAGGTGGCATGCTTTTCCTTATGTCATGTCTACTAGTGTGAAAGAGGTGTTAAAAGAGCTTCCCTGGATATTCAAGTGTTGGATGGAGATGTCCAAGGCAATAATATGGCGATTCACCAAAGTGTTCATGAGCAGAGTTCCAGGAGTGTGTGTTGCAAGCAATAAACTCAGTTATGGAATAGCTATGATGAAAACAATATTGATTATCATGGATCATTCCAGATGATTAGCAGCTTCCCTAATTTTAGAAAGTACGGATGTAGGTAAAGACAGCAATTTTTAAAGAAGGAAAGGCAGACTGATGAGATGGGAATGGGGTGGAGACAGCAATTTTTCAAGGAGGAAAAGTAGACTGATGAGGTGGGATAGGGAGTAAGTTTTCAGGCAAATATCTTGAGATATTAAAATCCTCTTTAAGGCATGCTGTAGCAAAAACATGTGATGTACACTTGGGGCCCATTGGTTGGGAATCAACAGCCAGAGGAATTCTATTCCTTGTGATGTAATTTTTAAAAATCCCTAGAATTACTGTCTGCTTGGTAAAAAATCATTTTTTTAACCTTTTTCTCTCCACAGGCCTCTCCTGGTAACCTCACTCAGTTTGAAGAGATTCTTTTTGGCAACAATGATATGTCTACTGCAGCTGGCGTAGTGGGCGTTAAACTGGGCACTGCAGATGGGCAGAGGTTAGTTGGTGTTGGTTACGTCGACTCCACACTTCGGAAGTTAGGCGTGTGTGAGTTCCCGGACAACGATCAATTTTCCAATCTGGAGGCTCTGCTGGTGCAGATTGGGCCCAAAGAATGTGTACTGTCAGGTGGCGAGACTGCAGGAGATATCACGAAACTGCGACAGGTAAATTTCTGACTTTTCACTTGATGTCCGGTGAGAGTGGGTAAGTGCGAGATGTGAATTTTAGTTGCTGCTCAAAATTGCAGAGCTAATATTTACAGTGTTGCCATGTTGTGATTGAGGCTCCCCATTGTATCAGTTGGTTAATTACTGCTTGGTACACCTAAGAGGGGTCTAGGTTTAATCAGTTGTCTGTGCTGGGTTAACTGATCTCAACTGCGGTGCTACAAACAGCTTTGGGGTGGCTAGCTCTAAAATTGGGCTAAGGAAGACATAGAAGTGAGATGGGCTGAAACATTTGATAGCAGGACATGGGCTAAAGTGGAGGTGGCACAGAGCCTGGGAAAAATCGGGGTTGGGGCAAGGAGTGGGCCAGAGATCAGGTCGGAGGTCAAAGAAGCAGGTAAGAGCTGCCACTGCACCACCAATACTGGGAGGCCTGCAACTGCAGTATGACAGGTGTTTACATTGCAAATTCCCATTTCAGTGTTTACATAGTTCAACTATGAACTTGACAACAGGAGGTTGGGCAGAATTATATGCATATGCATAACTTTTAATCAGATATAAATTATGGACCAATTGTTAACTATTATGATGCAAGGCCTTTTTGATTTGTTAATGTGAAATGACGCACGACTGAGCAGAGTTGCGAGTTCTTCTGTAATTCTTTATCTGCAGTGCTGTATAAGTACCTGGAACCACATTGCAGAGCTTGATGCTTGTTTCCCTCTGACACATGACCCTCCGTGTTTCTTTATTCCTTCCTTTACTCCATCTTTCCTGTAGACAAGTCACCCGTGATTGGGTATAGCTTTGTGGACATTGCTTTTTTTTAAACTCCCCTTATCAAAGTGGCCATTAGCCTAGACACTGAATGTTGGCAGGCTATTTCAGTTACAAGGCTGATACCAGAACTAACAGGGTATAACTATCAGGAATGACTAATCAGACTGGGGTGCATTTCTCTAGCAAAGGGAATACTGAATGGTGACCTGAGGTCTTCAGAATTATGAAGGGGTTCGATAGGATAGTAGACTTAGGGAGGATGTTTCCACTTGTGGGGGAGTCCAAAACTAGGGGCTATAATATAAGATAGTCCAATATGAGATAATATAAGATATAATAATACAAGATAAATCCAATAAGGAATTCAGGAGAAACTTCTTTCCTCGAGTGGTGAGAATGTGGAACTTGCTACTACGTGGAGCAGTTGAGGTGAATAGCATTTAAAGAAAGATAGACTTGGATTTATATAGCGCCTTTCCTGAACACCGGACATCTCCAAGCGCTTCACAGCCAATGAAGTACTTTTGGAGTGTAGTCACTGTTGTAATGTAGGAAAGTGGAAGCTAGATACGTACATGAGGGAGAAAGGAATAGAAGGATATGCAGATAGAGCGAGATGAAGTAAGGCGGGAAGAAGCTCATTTGGAGTATGAACCAGTTGGGCAGAATGGCATGTTTCTGTGCTGTACATTCTATATAATTCTATGTGGACAGTAGGAGTGTGTGTGTATGTACTCGGCCCATGCAGCAGAGCCTGGTCTCCAGTCGTCTTGGATCCCCTTGCCACTGGACCAAGACCTTGCTCTGTCAAGCACGTGTGGTAGCTGGTGTGCAACGGCCACCCCACGTTAAAAGAATTCACGCACTGGCATCTTACACCTTTTTAAGATAAAGTTCGGGCCCTGGAACATCAGGACCCTCATGGATAACAGCAACAGACCGGAACACCGTGCTGCTATCATTGCCTGGGAACTCAGATGTTTCGACGTAGTCATCGCCGCCCTAAGCGAGACCCGATGGGCAGTGGAAGGCCAGCTCAAGGAACAAGGTGGTGGTTACGCCACCTTTTGGAACGGTAAACCAGAAGAAGAACGCTACCTCCCCTGGTCATCAGTGCATACACTGGAAGCTACAGACGAGACCAAACAGGAATTCTACTCTAGCCTTGAACAATCCCTGTCCCGAGTACCAACGGGCGACAAGCTGATCCTCCTTGGCGACTTTTAACGTTAAGAGTTGGGGAGGTGTGATCGGCAGAGAGGGGGGAGGGAAAACCAACACCAATGGTACCCTCCTCCTGATGAAATGCTTAGAAAATGGCCTTATCATAACCAACGCCTTGTTCCATCAGAGGGACAATTACGAAGTTTCATGGCAATCCCCCTCGCTCCAAGCACTGGCATCTGCTCTATTCCATCATTGTCCGAGCGAGGGACCGCATGGACATGCGCATCACCTGCGCCATGACAGGAGCAGACGACTGCTGGACGGACCACTGCCTAATCCGCTCTGTCATCACCATCCATATAGCCCCAAAACAGCGGCGACAACAGAAACAGTGCCGCAGGAAAATCAACGCTGGAGCACTCAAAGACCCTGCTAAGAAAGCCCTATTCAGCCAGCGCTTCGCTACCATCCTAGCGACTTCAAGTGATCCAGAGTCGCAGAGTGAACACAGCGCCTGGTCTGCCCTCAAGGCCTCCATAACTAGCACCTGTGAAGAGATTCACTCAACCAGGAAACACCAAGACTGGTTCGACGAGGATGACCAGGAGCTAATAAGCCGCAGGCGCAAAGCATTCTTGAACTGGAAACAGCAACACAACTCGAGAGCAAGAAAGCAGCTCTACAGATGTCTGAAGGCCAAGGTCCAACAAAAAAAACTCTCAACCTAAAGAACAGATGATGGGTGGTGAAAGCGCAGGAGATCTAGCAACTAGTCGACAACCACGACGTGCATGGATTCTTCAGTGTAGTCAAGAACAACTACGGCCCAAGGCCCTACCCCACTGAGGGCCAAGAACGGAGAAGTACTCATCAAGGACCGAGAGGCAGTCAGCGCCCGCTGGAAGGAGCACTTCCACTCTGACACAGCAAGTGAGCTCTGACACAGCAAGCGAGCACCAGGTGAGCAGAGGAAACGCTTCAAGAGCACCCTAAGCCTCCTTGAAAAAGTGCAACATTCTCACTGACACCTGGGAATCCCTGGCCCAAGACCGCTCAAAGTGGAGGAGAAGCATCCGGGAAGGCGCCAAACACTGAGTCTCTTCGCTGGGAGCAAGCAGAGGCCAAGCGGAAGGAACGCTTGACAACTCAAGCACCCAACTTACCTGTCCCTCCAACCAATGTCCCTTCAACCATCGTCTGCCCCACCTGTGACAGAGACTAGGTCCCGCATCGGACTCATCAGTCACCTGAGAACTCATTTTTGGTGTGGAAGCAAGTCATCCTCTACTCCGAGGGACTGCCAGAGAGAGAGAGAATTCCATGTAAGCCCAATGCCTACACAAATAAATGTACTTTCTAGGAGGGGTGATTGGATAGCAATTAACAGCAAATCCGGTGGATTTTTCTGCTGTAGGTCAGGAATTGTCATGCCAATTGTAGTGTCGACCTATTGGGCCATGTGGCCTGTTTCTGTGCTGTAGAATTCAAGGTAACATCCACATATGAATCACTGGTTCGTGACCTCCACTGGCTAGTTTTTGCTCTTCATGATCCATGCAGAGGCCAATTTCAGCACCCCATTTATACTGCTATTATACTGACATCACCAAACTCATCACAGACCAGCGACTGAACTTGGGAGCATTCTGATCTTCATGGCTTAGTATCAGAACATGTATATATCAAATGAGTTTGGGTACATTTCCCTGTGTACAAAATAATTATACTCTAGTTTAAAAAGAAACCAAGCTATTTTTTTGTTTGCACAGATTGCACTTTTTTGCCCCCTCGATTTTGAAGAGTAGGCGTTTGTGTATGTTTCAGTCATTCTGCACTGGGGCGAAATGCAAGTTTACTGCCTTTGATTATCAATCAGAAAGCATGTCATGGGTGTTTATCTTTTATACTGTTGTATGGGTTTGAGCAGAATTCTGATGTCCATTGCTTGTGCAATTTATTACCAAACTGTGAGCTGTGATGCACATCATTAGACAATTGATTTTAAAGGACAAAATGACTGGCAAAGTCCTTTTGAATGCGAAGTACTTAACTCTGGTTGCACTCCAAGGAGTTACTTATTAATTAACAAGGGAGACTGGTATCTGAAATTCCATGGCAGGAATCCTCTCGCTCTCTCCACCCCACTAACACCATGGTTTTACATTTAACCCTAATTTCCTTTGTTAATCCTCCACTCTTGGCATTTTACCCACTCTGCCTGACCTCTGGTTGCTCCTTGACATCCTTCCAGGTTTCGCTTCATTCCTGGGATGAGCATCAAATTGTACTCTGATTCTTCCCAGGCCTGCCATGAGTGCTCCGTCCTCTCCTTAATGCCAAGGCATAACAGTACTCCTGGCTGAGCTCCCTCCCTTGCAGTCCTTTTAGGAAGACTGCTACGGAAGACTTTGCACCTTGAGCTCTTGCATGTCTTCGATCACCCAGAGACCCCCAGGATGATGCAGATTTAGCCACATTTTCTTTCTGTTCCCACCCCCCTAACTCAACAGCACCTTCCCCCTTGTAGTAGGAACTCCGAAGCGGGTAATGTGTGCAGGAGATCAAGTCTTGCCCGGTCAAAGACACAAGCATGTTGGTTATGTGGTAAACCTGTTCGAGAGAATCATTGCTGTTTTAGGAGGAAAAATCATTTAGCATTTTTAGTGTCATTACATTTGAATTGCTATTGTATATAAACAGCAGGGGATGGATGATGAGCTTCTGTAATAACCATGCAGTGCCTTGATAAACATACTGTTAGTTTTCAAATATCCTGCTTGACTGAGACAGTGTGTGTTAATGTATAATACAGGTAGTGCAACGGGGAGGCATTTTGATAACGGATAGAAAGAAAAGTGAGTTTACAAATAAAGACATTGTACAGGATCTGAACCGCCTGCTGAAAGGAAAAAAAGGGGAACAGATGTCAAGTGCTGCTCTGCCAGAGATGGAAAAACAAGTGAGTAAAGTGTCCTTCGCTAATTGCTCGACAGAGGGAGACAGTTATGTTCTGCGTACCTCCACCCTTTCTTAGATAGTTAAACGGAACATTTCCATCTGAGCTCCGTCAAAATGTTTGACATTTAAGCACTATATTAAATTGTTGATTCGTTTTTATGTTCATTACAATAAGAAAAAGTGCTGGCAAATGGAGTACTCAGTTATCATGAAGATGAGACTCTTTCCTGGCTTATTTTCTCTGCTGTCCACATTTCATACAAGGTCTGTGGCTAACAGGGTAGATGGGTGGCCAACTTGTTTCCAAACCTCTGCAGTTCCCATCCTGAAAGGGACTGTAATGAAGTGTGGCAAGTGAAAGATTGACTTTCCAGACCCTTCTGGAGGGGAAACTCCTGATCTCAATTCATAAACCGCCTTCCCCCTCTCCCATAGTAATATGGGTAAGATCAGCCCTTTGCGAATTGTGCGCAAGTCCACATCCCACAATCCTGTGCCACCTGTGGTGCTTCTAAAGTACTGCATTCACATTAAAATTTACACTCCCTGACGGTTTATGCATTGAGTGATGCCTATGAAATATTTATTTATATATTTGGTGTAAACGCTGAAATATTCGGTGTTTATTTCCCTGATCGATTAACTGTCCCACCATGAACTGGAAACGCTATCTGGCCTGGAATGCCATCCTGCAATTTGGTTTCCTTCACTTAAAAGATTTTTTTTAAGTGCTGAGGTGGCCTGTTGGGTCAATGGTTAAATATTCTGACTAGTGGCCCAGATAGATCTCAAATTTGATTCTGTTGGTCTGAATTTTATGGAAACAAATTGACTGCCGAGGGCAGACTCGGTAATCTAATACCTGAGACAGATATTAACAGTACTCCAGGGTACGGGTAATCATGGCGCAGGCAGCCTGAATCACTAATTGAAGCTGGAGAGGTAGAACCTGCCACTGGAGGTTGGGATTCTGCACACTCTCCAAGAAATCCCTGCAAGCCAATGCCCCAGCTTTAAGGCCATCCTGGCTGAGCAGGAAGCTTACCAGTTCTGTGCTGGCAAACTAAATGGTGTTAGCTGATTAAACTCTGCATAGTTGAGGCTTCCTGAGCCTTGCCTCAGTCATGTTGCACCTAATTGGGGTGTGTTTTTACAAAGACTCTAGTTGTGTAGATTTTTCATCTGCTTGGAGACTCCTGCATGACAATGGCCTTATGTGTGTCTGATATCTAGCTGACCCCCAAAATTAAATAATTGATTAGCATTGAAATTAATTTTGTTACAATGTGGGTACGGAAGATAAGATTGTGAAATAGGCTTCAACTTACACACGTTACTGCTAAGTTGCAAATGATAGGCTCCTTCAAGACTTGATCTTGTATGTAGTTGATAAGTGCATTATTTTTATTGTGGTTAGTGCAGCTTTACATACAGTAATAGTGACTACATGGCTAATGCAATTCTTTTTTCAATTTTAAAAGGTCGCCATGTCTTCTGTTTCTGCTGTGATCAAATATTTGGAACTCCTGTCTGACAAAAGTAACTTTGGCCAATATGAGCTGATGACCTTTGACCTGAATCAGTATATGAGGCTGGACAATGCAGCGGTCAGTGCACTCAATCTTTTTCAGGTGAGTGCTAGGTCTGACCCTTTGTACCTGTCAGTCTGAAGACAACTTCCCGCTTAGCAGGAGGAGCAGAGAAGATTCCAGCCCTTTAACCTGCCACACAGCTAAAACAGCAGCGTGCTTCAGACCACATTCTGTGACCGTTCCTATTTCCAGTGGTTTACTAAAGGGGAACTTTAGCATTGGGATAAATATGAAGAATTAATGTACAGTACTTTGCACAATGTGTTAAAAAATTATTCAGCAGGAAAGAAAATCTAAGACTAGTGTAGAAGCACTATATAAACATTACAGAAACACAATCACCAGTGGAGAGCAGATGTGATGCACTGGATAAAATGTGCACAAGACTTTTTGGAGCCCTGTAAATACAGTTGCACCAGACATTAATTGGGGCAGGAGGACAGTTATTGGTACATAATTCAGATCAGGGTAAGTTTATACACCAAAGCTCCATATTAAGTTGCCATGTTCATGAGATTATGCTACAGACTGAAGCACAGCTGGTATGTATTGTTAAATGGGAGAGGTGGAAGAATAAGACTTCCTATTTTATTCCCCAAGATATTTTCTCACCTTCCCCTTTCTTGGATCTCTCTCAGTGCATGTTCTACGGTCAAGTACATAGCCTATTCAAAGGTCAATGATATCCTCAAAGTCTACATTGTGTTTGAGAGTGGTATGAGAATTCTCTCTCCCTCCCCACCCCCCCCCCCCCTTTCCCTTCCTTTCTATGGGGAAACATTGCTTATAGCATACTTCCTATAGCACAGCTGTGATTAGCACTTCAGAATATGGGGGAATTTTAAGAGGGAAGCTGGGTTCTTCTCTCTGGCAACCCTCCATTGTTTACCACAATAAGTACAGATGAGGGAGGATATTTGGGCCATCTAGGTTATCCTTCCATAGCAACTTCCAGGATCTTGCCCTCTTAAGCAGCCAACCACCTGTTGAATGACTCCAGAATCTTTGTCTCTACAATCTCTGGAACAAAGGAATTGATGGATGGAAAAGACCACGGTCCATCTAGTTTGCCTTCTGCCATCCTGGTACTTGCATGATACAACAATAATGGAGTTGTTGACTAATCATAGCAAGCAACCAATCAATCTCTTATCAGTTAGTCGACTACAACAGACCCAGAGATGAGGTGAGGAAAACCCCCAGTGGTGGAAAACCATAGGTCCAAGGTCACCTGTTCCTCCCAAGCATGCTATATGATCAAATAACTTCCTTTTTCCCATTTATTTTTGTACGCTTCTGTCCTCTTATCTCCCTACTCTTTTTACTACCCCTCTCTGGAAATACAACAACTTTGGGAAGCAATCATATTTGAATGTTTTGAATTTATTGCCCCCTGCTCTGTCAGACCCAATATGTTGCAGAAAAGGCAGGTAAAAGAGATCTACAATAAAAAAATATCAGTTAGGGAGGAATTAAGGAAAAGCACACTGAACTGTCTTTAATAGGGTTTTTAAAAGCTGATAGCTTTCCTTCATTCCTCTCCTGCAGCTAGGATATTCTGCTACCAGTAGATCTTCCATCTCCTGGCTTGGCTGAGATGCAGTGAAACTCAGATTTCCGATTGAGTTCAGGTGTTCTAGTTCTTGAGAACTTTGCACTTGATATGTTTTCTGTTGTAACTAAATAGTAGTCAATACTTAAAAGCTTTTGATTGTGACACGTGACAGAATTGAAAAAGTGTAAAAACAAATGGATATCGTATTGTCGCTGGTACCCACAAAAGGTTGCCCCTATTTCTTTGGACAAGTTTTTCTGCAACAAATTAATTCAGGAGGCTAAGTTGTGGAACCTTGGGCCTTAAAGTTGCCCAATTGCTTTTGAGAGAACCAGGTAAATGGTCCTAATGCAAAGTCAAAAAAAGAGAAAAGACTATATAAATGAATTTAATTTTGACAAACTGAAATGTTAACACATAAATAAACATTGAGAAGTAAATTAAGTAATGAGCCTGTGCCATCAATTGATAGGCACGCACAATATATACAGCCCTTTTAAATTCTGGAACTATAGAACAGCATTTTGAAGTCGGGCAAAAAAAGTAGACCAAATCCAAGCGAGTTGGTATTTTTTCTGGTTTTCGTCCATTGCTGACTCAAATCTTCCATAAAGAATGTTATGGCAATTGTTCGTTATATTGACTGTAATCCACGCTGATCGAATAAATCTCCGTTTAACGAAACGTTGTACTGCTGCTGTTATGAATACAATATAATAGGGGCGAGGAACTGCCACAAAACAATTGGGAGGGTGAAAAATATGACCTGCAATGTTCTTTTCATCTTAGGGCTCATCAGAAGATGCTAGCAATACGCAGTCACTGGCCGGTTTACTGAACAAATGCAAGACCCCTCCGGGACAGCGCCTCGTGAATCAGTGGATCAAGCAGCCACTAATGGACAAGAACAGGATTGAGGAGAGGTAGACAGTTTTATAATACGAAAAATCATCTCAGTAGTTCTACAAGTAGCAGCTGTCCTATGGTACCTTGCCCAAATGGGCATTCTTTGCCTCAGCCCAGAGGTGAGGGTCATTAAACTATTCGACAGAGAGGTTGGGCATCTCACCAGAGTCTGATCCTCACTTGGCTGTTAACACGCTGTACTTCTCAGTAGGGCATCAGTGACCAGAAGCAATATCCCAGACTGACTTCCCCCCCCCCCCCCCTCAACCTACGCATTTGATACCAATTGTATTTATTCTATGACCACAGCAGCTGACGTTTGCTAACTCGTGCCTTGGACTTTCCTGGTCTTTATGGCTTAGTTTCACTAACGGATGTATATTTAACCACTGAAACTCTGGGGGAGTATGATCTACCTTATTTCGTGCAGTAGTGGTTTAAGAGCTGCGAGTTGAAAAAGCATCTAACCTGATAATATGGAGGGGGGAAAAAACAGAATTGTTACTGTTACCAATGTAGACTATGAACCCAGGAATTCATCACATGGCATTGTCATTACAATCGCAATGCAAAGTGCATTCAGGCTATTGTCAATCTCAAAGGCAGTGTTTGGGAATGATTAAACAACCAAAGTTATTTCCATTTAAGGCAGTTTTTTATTAACAGCATTTAATGATGCAGAGATAAATTGAGCTGAGTATTGTAACATTGTACCATTTCCCTCGCTATTAACTTGTAACCAATGTTAGAACTAGCAGTTCAAGTCTTGCATGATTTAGGCTTGTTTGAGATCTTCGTTGTGCTAGCTGTTAACCCTCTGCTACTAAAGTGTTCACTTGACAGTAGGATCTGATTGAGCTGGATGGGTAAGTGACACAACTGTTCCCGTTTACAAGCAGAGCAAGCACTAAAAATTGGATATCAAATATGTTAAAATAATTTGGGAATATTTGACCATTCCCTGGATTTGTGTCTTTTAATGAATTGAAGCAAACATAATCCAGTGAAGGAATGTTATTTTTCTGATTTTCTTCCCTCCTCTTGCTTAGGGACGCTTCCATAGGTATCAACAGCTCTTAGTACTTCATTCGAGGCCATTTCTCATGTGAAAAATTAAGCAACAAGTGAGAGCATCACATTTGAACCCAATTCTGTTCTCAGTGTTCACACACATGCACTTCCCAGCAAGGTCACCAGATATGAATTTGGACCAGGGAATCATGACTGATAATTCCACATCATCTCTCACATTCCTAGCTCCCTGCTGAGTAATGAAAGTATGGCGGAGAGGCGCTGTTGGCTCGGATACATGACCTCCTCTCACTCATCTGGCGGGAGGAGAGCATGCCGGGAGATCTCAGAAATGCAGTGATTGTGACCATCTTTTTAAAAAAAAAAGGGGACAAGTCCGACTGCGGCAATTACAGAGGAATCTCCCTGCTATTGGCCACTGGGAAAGTTGTTGCTAGAGTCCTCCTCAACCGTCTTCTCCCTGTGGCCGAGGAGCTCCTCCCGGAGTTACAGTGCGGATTTCGTCCCCTACGTGGCACAACGGACATGATCTTTGCAGTGCGACAGCTGCAGGAAAAATGCAGCACCAGCCCTTATACATGGCTGCCTTCGACCTTACAAAAGGTCTTTGATACTGTCAACCGCGAGGGTCTATGGAGCGACGTCCTCCGTTTCGGATGCCCCCAAAAGTTTGTCAACATCCTCCGCCTGCTCCACGACGACATGTAGGCCGTGATCCTTACCAACGGATCCAATACCGACCCAATCCACATCCGGATCGGAGTCGAACAGGGCTGCATCATCGCCCCAACCCTCTTAATCTTCCTCGCTGCCATGCTCCACCTCAGTCAGCAAGCTCCCCTTTGGAGTGGAACTCAACTACAGAACCAGTGGGAAGCTGTTCAACCTTCGCCGTCTCTAGGCCAGATCCAAGACCACCCCATTCCTCTCTCGTCGAGCTACAGTACGAGGACGACGCCTGTGTCTGCGCACGTTGAGGCTGAACTCCAGGACATAGCCGACATATTTACTGAGGCGTACGAAAGCATAGGCCTTATGCTAAACATCTATAAGACAAAGGTCCTCCACCAGCCTGTCCTCGCCGCACAGCACTGCCCCCCAGTCATCAAGATCCACGGCGCAGCCCTGGACAATATGGACCATTTCCCATACCTCGGGAGCCTTTTTATCAACAAAAGCAGACATTGATGAGAGTCAACACCGCCTCTAGTGCGCCAGCACAGCCTTCGGCTGCCTGAGGAAAAATGTTCGAAGACCAGGCTCTCTCTTCTACCATCAAGCTCGTGGTCTACAGGGCTGTAGTAATACCCGCCCTCCTGTATGGGTCAGAGACATGGACCATGTACAGCAGACACCAAGTCGCTAGAGAAATACCACCAACGATGCCTCCGCAAGATCCTACAAATCCCCTGGGAGGACAGACACACCAACATTAGTGTCCTCGACCAGGCCAACATCCCCAGCATTGAAGCACTGACCACGCTTGATCAGCTCCGCTGGGCAGGCCACATTGTCCACATGCCAGACACGACACTCCCAAAGCAAGCGCTCTACTTGGAACTCCTTCATGGCAAATGAGCCAAAGGTGGACAGAGGAAATGTTACAAGGACACCCTCCAAGCCTCCCTGATGAAGTGCAACATCCCCAACGACACCTGGGAGTCCCTGGCCAAAGACTGCCCTAAGTGGAGGAAGTGTATCCAGGAGGGCGCTGAGCGCATCGAGTGCATGCAGGAAACAAGTGCAGGCAGTGGAAAAAACGTGCGGCAAACCTGTCCTACCCTCCTTTACCCTCAACTACTGTCTGTCTCACCTGTGGTAGGAACTGTGGCTCTCGTATTGGACTGTTCAGCCACTCAAGGAATCCTTCTAAGAGTGGAAGCAAGACTTCCTTGATTCCGAGGGACTGCCTATGATGATGATGATAATGCTGGTTGCTTCTGATCTTGTAATCTTTGACCTGAAATTGGGCAAATTGACAGTTTTCCCAAACAAACTACAATTAACTCTGAATAAGCTTCCATTTACAACTGAGACTTTGTAGCCTTAAAGGAACACAGCTCTATTTTTAGTAGTATTGTGAATTATATGCTTTAACATTCTTGCCCATATAAAACAAACATATTCTCCAATTTGAACAACATCACAGATAGCCACTCGTTATGTACTTAAGAGTCTTGTATATAAGCAGCAACAACTTATATTTGCAAAATGTCCCCAGGCACTTCACAGCAAGCATTGCACTTAAAACATGTTTACTGATAATATGTTCCTCCTGGCAAGGCATTGCCCTACCTCCAGTGTTCTGAGTTCACTCTGAATCTCTCTATCAGGTCTGGCCCACTACCTCTCTACAAGGCATCGTGGCAACACCCTCGATCCAAACACTGGCACCCCCTCGACTGTCATTGTTCGAGCCAGGGATTGCAAGGATGTGTGCATCATTCGTGCCATGACAGGAGCTGACAGAAGTCAATGTCTGGGTAATCGAAGATCCAGCTAAAAAAAACCAGCGCCTCATTGCTAACCTGGCAACCCTTGATGACCCCGAGATGCAGAATGCCCACAGCGCTTGGTCTGCCCTCCAGGCCACCATAACCAATGCCTACGAAGAGACGCTCGGTCACTCAACCAAGAAACACCAGGACTGGTGTGATGAGTGACCAGGAGATCCAAGAGCTAATAAATCGCAAGCGCAAGACATTTCTGAACCAAAAACACAACCCAACTCTGGAGCAGCAAAGCAGCATTACAGACGGCTTAAGGCTGAGGTCCAACAAAAAACCCGCGACCTAAAGAATAGATGGTGGGTGGAGAAAGCACAGGAGATTCAGCAACTGACTGACAGCCATGATGTGCGAGAATTCTTCACCGCAGGCAAGGCCCCACCCCACTGCTGGCCAAGAACAGGTAGACACTCATCAACGACACCGAGGCAGTCGGGACCCGCTGGAAGGAGCACTTCGCGGATCTCCTTAACCGAGATTCTGCCTTTGACTCGAGTGTCCTTGACTCCATCCCGCAGCATGGTACCCACCACCACCTCCGCAAAACCCCAGCCCTGCACGAGGTAGCTCAAGGGCAATGGGAGCGGATGGAATCCCCACTGAGACTCTAAAGTATGGCGGAGAGGCACTATTGGCATGAATGCATGACCTCCCCTCTCTCATTTGGAAGGAGGCGAGCATGCCGGGAGATCTGAGATTCAGTAATCGTGACCATCTTTTTAAAAAAAAAAAAAGGGGGGACAAGTCCGACTGTGGCAACTACAGAAAATCTCTCTATTATCAGCCACTGGCAAAGTCGTCGCTAGAATCCTCCTTAAAAGTCTTCTCCCTCTGGCTGAGGAGCTCCTCCCGGAGTCACGGTGCGAATTTCGTCCTCTACGGGATACAACAGACATGATTTTTACAGAGCGACAGCTGCAAGAAAAATGCAGGGAACAGTACCAATCCTTGTACATAGCCTTCTTTGACCTTACAAAGACTTTTGACACTCAACCGTGAGGGACTATGGAGCGTCCTCCTCTGTTTCAGCTGCCCCCAAAAGTTCATCACCATCCTCCGCCTGCTCCACGACGACATGCAAGCCGTGATTCTTACCAACGGATCCATCACAGACCCAATCCACATCCAGACCGGGATCAAGTAGAGCTTCGTCATTGCGCCAAACCTCTTCTCTCTCTTCCTCGCTGCAATGCTCCACCTCACACTCAACAAGCTCCCCCGCTTGAGTGGAACTAAACTACAGAACCAGTGGGAACCTGCGATGCTTGCGTCTGTGCACATTCAGAGACTGATCATCAAGATCCACGGCACGACCCTAGACAGCGTGGACCACTTTCCATACCCCGGGAGCCTATTATGAGCAAGGGCAGACATCGACGATGAGGTTCAACACCGCCTCCAGTGCGCCAGTGCAGACTTCGGCCACCTGAGGAAAAGTGTTCGAAGATCAGGCCCTCAAATCTGCCACCAAGCTCATGGTCTTACAGGGCTGTAGTGATACCCATCCTCCTGTATGGCGGAGACGTGGACCATATAGAGTAGACACCTCAAATCACTGGAGAAATACCACCAACGTTGTCTCCGCATGATCCTGCAAATCCCCTGGGAGGACAGACGCACCAACGTTGGTGTCCTCGATCAGGCCAACATCCCCAACATTGACCACACTCGACCAGCTCCGTTGGGCGGGCTGCATTGTTCGCATGTCTGACAAGACTCCCAAAGCAAGCGCTCTACTTGGAAACTCCTACACGGCAAGCGAGCCCAAGGTGGGCAGAGGAAACGTTTCAAGGACACCCTCAAAGCCTCCTTGATAAAATGCAACATCCCCACCAACACCTCTGGGAGTCTCTGGCCAAAGACCGCCCTAAGTGGAGGAAGTGCATCCGGGAGGGTGCTGAGCCCCTCGAGTCTCATTGCCGAGAGCATGCAGAAAGCAAGCGGAAGGAGCGTGCAGCAAACTAGTCCCACCCACCCTCTCCTTCAATGACTGTGTCCCATCTGTGACAGAGACTGTAATTCCCTTATTGGACTGTTCAGTCATCTAAGAACTCACTTTTAGAGTGGAAGCAAGTCTTGATTTCGAAGGACTGCCTATTTGTATGTAAACTACCTCTGTCCATTTGTGCCGTCCATCTTTTCCAGCAACCACATCTCGGCCCAAGTCAAAAAGCATATGGTGGTTTATTTTAGGCTAAAGTTCCATCACTTTGTGTGTGTTAGTCATATACTCTGTGCGGCCCAATTTAACTTGTGTATTAACTGTTTTGTTGCGCTTTTTGTGGTCGTTTTTGTTTTCCTGCCAATTTTCCCATCTAACACTGGGGATGTGGGAGGGAGGAGAAGCTTTGACACATGATGCCCAATCTCATCCATTAAATCCTGTCCATTAATCAATGGCCTCACATGGCCCTCCAGCGGGGGTTGCTGGATAATGATCAGTAACCTTGTCTAATTCTGCCTCCCCCTTCCCCCTGCCCCCAACCCCCCTCAAAGCTTAGGACAATTGTAGGGCCCCTACTGCTGCTTTAGCTCTGATCACTAATTTAGCACGGACTGGTAATTTTCAGATGCAGATTGTTCCGTCGCTAACTGCTTCGATGACCTCTCTTGTATTGCCGTGCAGGCCCTCCTTTTGCTTTTTGTGCATCTGTTCCTGTTTGCTAAATACCGTTCCACCAAACGGAAGGAATGATAATTATTTATCATTAAACACTTCACAAGGAAGCAAGTGAACAGTCACATGCAGCATTTGGAGAAGCTGTAGCAGTCTTGTTTGTTTCGGTGGAGAGCTTGAAGGTGGTTATTAGTCTGTGATCAGTGGAAACCAAACTAGCTTGATGAAACCTTTGTGTTTTGTCTGTAAAGCATTTCACTGGCTTGATTCATCATAAGCTATGAGAAGGTTCCTGTAATCGTTCTGCTGAAAGGAGCATTGCCTTAGGGTGTGTGTGTGTACCTTAAATAGGCACTCCCATTCTAACCAGTTCAAACAAGTTTCAGGTGCTGCAATTTCCTGCAGAGAATGGGCGAGCAGTTTCGGTGGATTTGGATACTTGGTCTGGTGGGATAGCAATTAGTCAGTGAGCTGACAAGTTCCAGCAAATACGTTTCTTTTCCTTTGACGCAATCTACTCCAAATATCCTCTTGGGTTCAATGAGACACTAGAATCCCCAGCAGTGTTGTTTGTTGATGTTTTGAAATCAAACTGAGAATCTAAAGGTACTATATAGTGGCGGACGAGCCCTGTTCTTTACTTCCGTGCATGAAAACCAATAACTGCAAAGGGTTGGACCATTTCTCTTTTAAATTGTGGTTTCACATTGACTGCAGTAAGGGAACTGGTTTTAGCTATTGGGTGCTGGCATTGAGCCTGAATGTTCTACAACAACAACCACTTGCATTTATTTAGTGCCTTTAAGGCAGTAAAACCCCCCAAAGTGCTTTGCAGGAGCATAATCAGACAAACTGGGCCAAAGAAGCAGATATTAGAATAGGTGACCAAGCGTTTAGGGCCTACACGACTAAAGGCATGGCTGCCAAGGGTGGGACGAAGGAAGAGAGGGATGCACAAGAGACCACAGTTGGAGGAATGCAGAGATCACAGGATTGTGGCTGGAGGATGTTACAGAGATGGAGAAGGATGAGGCCATGGAGAGATTTGAACATTTGGATGAGAATTTTAAAATTGAGGCATTACCGGACTGGGAGCCAATGTAGGCCTGTGAGCACAGGGGTGATAGGTGAATGGGACTGGGTGCAAGTTAGGATACTTGTCCTAGATCGAATCAAAGCTGGTCTTTTGCTCTGTATGATTCCATATTGCAAAATACACTAGGCCATCATGGCAGCTACTTTTAAATGATTTTGCAAAATTAGAAGTATTAATTTTCCTCTTAATTTACACTTCTGCCCTTTTTAAAACAATTGTTCTCAAAAATCCCTTTAGATCAGAATTTTGAATCAGGAGAACAAGTTGGTTGTGTGAATCCAATAATAAAATTCTCTCATACTATATTAAAGGAATGTAATTTTGCCTTTTATTGATGTGACCAAAGTTGTATAGGTAAAAAATGTCACTTCACACTGAGATTATTGGTGAAAATTACAATTGATGGGTTGGAATAATTTGTGGGTGGGCTGCACTCGGCAGTGCAGTGCCATCAGTAAACTGCTGCTGGCTTTCCAGCCAATCATATGAGTGAATGGTGAGAGGGAAACCAAGGAATAGAAACATAGAAAATAGGTGCAGGAGTAGGCCATTTGACCCTTCAAGCCTGCATCATCATTCAATAAGATCATGGCTGATCATTCACCTCAGTACTCCTTTCCTGCTTTCTCTCCATACCCCTTGATCCCTATAGCCGTAAGGGCCATATCTAAATCCTTCTTGAATATATCCAATGAACTGGCATCAACAAGTCTCTGCGGTAGAGAATTCCACAGGGTAACAACTCTCTGAGTGAAGAAGTCCTAAATGGCTAACCCCTTATCCTTAGACTTCCCCAGCATTGGGAACATTCTTCTTGCATCTAACCTGTCCAGTCCCATCAGAATTTTATGTTTCTATGAGATCCCCTCTCATTCTTTTAAACTCCAGTGAATACAGACCCAGTCGATCCAGTCTCTCCTCATTTGTCAGTCCTGCCATCCCGGGAATCAGTCTGGTGGACCTTCGCTGCATTCCTTCAATAGCAAGAATGTCCTTCCTCAGATTAGGAGACCAAAACTGAACACAATATTCCAAGTGAGGCCTCACCAAGGCCCTATACAACTGCAGTAAGACCTCCCTGCTCCTATACTCAAATCCCCTAACTATGAAGGCCAACATACCATATGCCGCCTTCTCCGCCTGCTGTACCTGCATGCCAACTTTCAATGACTGATGTACCATGATGACCAGATCTCGTTGCACCTCCCCTTTTCCTAATCTGCCGCCATTCAGATAATGCCATCCAGATAATAATCTGCCTTCCTGTTTTTGCTACCAAAGTGGACAACCTCACATTTATCCACATTATACTGCATCTTCCATGCATTTGCCCACTCACCTAACCTGTCCAAGTCACCCTGCAGCCTCTTAGCGTCCTCCTCACACCTCACACTGCCACCCAGCTTCGTGTCATCTGCAAAATTTGAGATATTACACTCAATTCCTTCATCTAAATCATTAATGTATATTGTAAATAGCTGGGGTCCCAGCACTGAGCCCTGCGGCACCCCACTAGTCACTGCCTGCCATTCTGAAAAGGACCCGTTTATCCCGACTCTCTGCTTCCTGTCTGCCAACCAGTTCTCTATCCACGTCAGTAGATTACCCCTAATATCTTGTGCTTTGATTTTGCACACCAATTTCTTGTGTGGGACCTTGTCAAAAGCCTTTTGAAAGTTCAAATACACCACATCCACTGGTTCTTCTTTGTCCACTCTACTAGTTACATCCTCAAAGCATTCTAGAAGATTTGTCAAGCATGATTTCCCCTTCATAAATCCATGCTGACTTGGAGCAATCCTGTCACTGCTTTCCAAATAATTGATTCCAACATTTTCCCCACTACTGATGTCAGGTTAACCGGTCTATAATTCCCCGTTTTCGCTCCCTTTTTAAAAAAAAAAGTGTGTTACATTAGCTACCCTTCAGTCCATAGGAACCGATCCAGAGTCGATAGACTGTTGGAAAATGATCACCAATGCATCCACTATTTCTAGGGCCACTTCCTTAAGTAGTCTGGGATGCAGACTATCAGACACTGGGGATTTTAACGGCATTCAATCCCATCAATTTCCCTAACACAATTTCCCGCCTAATACGGATTTCCTTCAGTTCCTCCTTCTCACGAGACCCTCGGTCCCCGAGTATTTCCAGAAGGTTACTTGTGTCTTCCTTCGTGAAGACAGAACCAAAGTATTTGTTCAATTGGTCTGCCATTTCTTTGTTCCCCATTATAAATTCACCTGAATCTGACTGCAAGAGACCTACGTTTGTCTTCATTGATCTTTTTCTCTTCATGTATCTATAGAAGCTTTTGCAGTCAGTTTTTATGTTCCCAGCAAGCTTCCCCTCGTACTTTATTTCCCCCTCCTAATTAAACCCTTTTTCCTCTGCTGAATTCTAAATTTCTCCCAGTCCTCAGGTTTGCTGCTTTTTCTGGCCAATTTATATGCCTCTTCCTTGGATTTAACACTATCCTTAATTTCCCTTGTTAGCCACGGTTGAGCCACCTTCCCCGTTTTATTTTTACTGCAGACAGGAATGTACAATTGTTGAAGTTCATCATGTGATCTTTAAATGTTTGCCATTGTCTATCATATCACTCGCCACTCTATTCTAGACAATTCACGTCTCATACCATCGAAATTACCTTTCCTTAAGTTCAGGACCCTAGTCTCTGAATTAACTGTGTCACTCTCCACCTTAATAAAGAATTCTACCATATTATGGTCACTCTTCCCCAAGGTGCCTCGCACAACAAGATTGCTAATTAGTCCTTTTTTATTACACATCACCCAGGCTAGGATGGCCAGCCCTCTAGTTGGTTCCTTGACATATTGGTCTAGAAAACCATCCCTAATACACTCCAGGAAACTCTCCATTGTATTGCTACCAGTTTGGTTAGCCCAATCTATGTGTAGATTAAAGTCGCCCATGATGACTGCTGTACCTTTATTGCACGCGTCCCTAATTTCTTGTTTGATGCTGTCCCCAACCTCACAAGTACTGTTTGGTGGTCTGTACATAACTCCCACTAGCGTTTTCTGCCCTTTGGTATTCTGTAGCTCCACCCATACAGATTCCACATCACCCAATCTAATGCCCTTCCTTACTATCGTGTTAATTTCCTCTTTAACCAGCAACTCTACCCCACCTCCTTTTCCTTTCTGTCTATCCTTCCTGGATGTTGAGTTCCCAGCCTTGGTCACCCTGGAGCCATGTCTCCGTGATGCCAATGATATCATATTCGTTAATTGCTGCCTGCGCAATTAATTCTTCCACCTTATTACGAATACTCCTCGCATTGAGGCACAGAGCCTTCAGGCTTGTCTTTTTAACACACTTTGCCCCTTTAGAATTTTGCTGTAATGTGGCCCTTTTTGATTTTTGCCTTGGATTTCTCTGCCCTCCACTTTTACTTTTCTTCTTTCTATCTTTTGCTTCTGCCCCCATTCTACTTCCCTCTCTCTCCCTGCATAGGTTCCCATCCCTGTGCCATATTAGTTTAACCCCTCCCCAACAGCACTAGCAAACACTCCCCCGAGGACATTGATTCCGGTCCTGCCCAGGTGCAGAGCGTCCGGTTTGTACTGGTCCCAGCTCCCCCGGTTCCAATGTCACAGGAATTTTTGAATCCAATCCTTCTGCACCACTCCAAGCCTGTATTCATCTGAGCTCTCCTGCAATTCCTACTCTGACTAGCACGTGGTACTGGTAGCAATCCTGAGATTACTACCTTTTGAGGACCTACTTTTTAATTTAACTCCTAGGACCTCATCCTGTTTTTTTTTACCGATATCGTTGGTACCTATATGCACCACGACAACTGGCTGTTCACCCTCCCCCTCCAAAATGTCTTGCAGCCGCGCCGAGACATCTTTGACCCTTGCACCAGGGAGGCAACATATCATCCTGGAGTCTTGATTGCGGCTGCAGAAAACATCTTATCTATTCCCCTTACAATAGAATCCCCTACCACTATAACTCTCTCACTCTTCTTCCTGCCCTCCTGTGCAGCAGAGCCACCCATGGTGCCATGAACTTGGCGGCTGTTGCTGCCCTCGCCTGATGAGCCATTTCTCCCCCCCCAAACAATACCCAAAACGATATATCTGTTTTGGAGGGGGATGGCCGCAGGGAACCCCTGCAATACCTTCCTTCCACTGCTCTTCCTGTTGGTCTCCCATTCCCTATCTGTCTGTGTAACCTTTACCTGCAGTAAGACCAACTCACTAAACTTGCTATTCACGACATCCTCAGCATCGCGGGTGCTCCAGAGTGAATCCACCTGCAGCTCCAGTGCCGCAATGCGGTCTGTCAGGTGCTGCAGCAGGATACACTTCCTGCACATGTAGTCGCCAGGGACACTGGAAGCGTCCCCGAGTTCCCACATAGCACAGGAAGAGCATGACACGTGTCTGGGCTCTCCTGCCATGACTTAACCCTTAAGATTACTTAATTTGGCAACGATGTCAAAGGTTACCTACTGATAACGAAATAAAAAGAAGAAAAAAAAGATTAAATACTCCCCAATCCACCAGTCAATCACTTACCCGCTTGGCTGCGACGTCACTTTTCGATTTCTTTCTACTTCTTTGTTTACCTTCTGCCCCTACCCGCTGCACCAGCTGGCCCCTCCGAACTGTTGAGACTGTTGAAACCCATGGAATTGAAGGCAAATTATTGACTCAGTTAAGAATTTGGCTGAGCGGCAGGATACAGAGAATAGGGATTACGGGTAGGTATTCAAATTGGCATGATATGTCTATTGGTGTCTTGCAGGGATTTGTGTTGGGGCTTCCAACTATTCACAGTATTAATGACTTCAGTGATGGGATAGATGACCATATCCAAATTTGCCAATGAAACATAAATAGGTGCATTGTAGGCAGTGTAGATGAAAGCATAACATGACAGAGATATTGCTAGATTAAGTTCCCTGGACCTGATGGCTTACATCCTAGGGTCTTAAAAGAAGTGGCTGCAGAGATAATGGATGCATTGGTTGTAATCTACCAAAATTCCATGGATTCTGGGGAGGTCCCAGCGGATTGGAAAAGGAGGCAGACAGAAAGCAGGAAACTATAGACCAGTTAGCCTAACATCTGTCGTTGGGGAAAATGCTGGAGTCAATTATTAAGGAAGCAGTAGCAGGATATTTGGAAAAGCATAATTCAATCAACGATATAGGTAAAAAATGGGATGAGGTCCTAAGAGATGAATTTAAGGAGCTAAATTAAAAAGTAGGACCTCAAAAGTAGTAATCTTGGGATTGCTACCAGTGCCACGTGCTAGTCAGAGTAGGAATCGCAGGATAGCTCAGATGAATACGTGGCTTGAGCAGTGGTGCAGCAGGGAAGGATTCAAATTCCTGGGGCATTGGAACCAGTTCTGGGGGGGGGGGGTGGGACCAGTACAAACCGGACGGTCTGCACCTAGGCAGGACCGGAACCAATGTCCTAGGGGGAGTGTTTGCTAGTGCTGTTGGGGAGGAGTTAAACTAATATGGCAGGAGGACGGGAACCAATGCAGGGAGACAGAGGGAAGCAAAATGGAGACGGAAGCAAAAGACAGAAAGGAGATGAGTAAAAGGGGAGGGCAGAGAAACCCAAGGCAAAAAACAAAAAGGGCCACTTTACAGCAAAATTTAAAGGGTCAAAGTGTATTAAAAAGGCAAGCCTGAAGGCTCTGTGCCTCAATGCGAGGAGTATTCGGAATAAGGTGGACGAATTAACTGTGCAGATAGCAGTTAATGGATACGATGTGGTTGGCATCACGGAGACATGGCTCCAGGGTGACCAAGGCTGGGAACTCAACATCCAGGAAGGATAGACAGAAAGGAAAATGGACTGCAAAAGCTTCTATAGATATGTAAAGAGAAAAAGGTTAGTAAAGACAAACGTAGATCCCCTGCAGTCGGAATCAGGGGAAGTCATAACTGGGAACAAAGAAATGGCAGACCAATTGAACAAGTACTTTGGTTCGGTATTCACGAAGGAGGACACAAACAACCTTCCAGATATAAAAGGGGTCAGAGGGTCAAGTAAGAAGGAGGAACTGAGGGAAGTCCTTATTAGTCGGGAAATTGAAGGGATTGGAGGCCGAAAATCCCCAGGGCCTGATGGTCAGCATCCCAGAGTACTTAAGGAGATGGCCTTGGAAATAACGGATGCATTGACAGTCATTTTCCAACATTCCATAGACTCTGGATCAGTTCCTATCGAGTGGAGGGTAGCCAATGTAACCCCACTTTTTAAAAAAGGAGCGAGAGAGAAAACACGGAATTATAGACTGGTCAGCCTGACATCGGTAGTGGGTAAAATGATGGAATCAATTATTAAGGATGTCATAGCAGCACATTTGGAAAGAGGTGACATGATAGGTCCAAGTCAGCATGGATTTGTGAAAGGGAAATCATACTTGACAAATCTTCTGGAATTTTTTGAGGATGTTTCCAGTAGAGTGGACAAGGGAGAACCAGTTGATGTGGTGTATTTGGACTTTCCGAAGGCTTGCAACAAGGTCCCACACAAGAGATTAATGTGCAAAGTTAAAGCACATGGGATTGGGGGTAGTGTGCTGACATGGATTGAGAACTGGTTGTCAGACAGGAAGCAAAGAGTAGGAGTAAATGGGTACTTTTCAGAATGGCAGGCAGTGACTAGTGGGGTACTGCAAGGTTCTGTGCTGGGGCCCCAGCTGTTTACATTGTACATTAATGATTTAGACGAGGGGATTAAATGTAATATCTCCAAATTTGCAGATGACACTATGTTGGGTGGCAGTGTGAGCTGTGAGGAGGGTGCTATGAGGCTGCAGAGTGACTTGGATAAGTTAGGTGAGTGGGCAAATGCATGGCAGATGAAGTATAATGTGGATAAATGTGAGGTAATCCACTTTGGTTGTAAAAACAGAGAGGCAGACTATTATCTGAATGGTGACAGATTAGGAAAAGGGGAGGTGCAACGAGACCTGGGTGTCATGGTACATCAGTCATTGAAGGTTGGCATGCAGGTACAGCAGGCGGTTAAGAAGGCAAATGGTATGCTGGCCTTCATAGCGAGGGGATTTGAGTACAGGGGCAGGGAGGTGTTACTACAGTTGTACAGGGCCTTGGTGAGGCCATACCTGGAGTATTGTGTACAGTTTTGGTCTCCTAAACTTGAGGAAGGACATTCTTGCTATTGAGGGAGTGCAGCGAAGGTTCACCAGACTGATTCCCGGGATGGCGGGACTGACCTATCAAGAAAGACTGGATCAACTGGGCTTGTATTCACTGGAGTTCAGAAGAATGAGAGGGGATTTCATAGAAACTTTTAAAATTTTGACGGGTTTAGACAGGTTAGATGCAGGAAGAATGTTCCCAATGTTGGGGGAAGTCCAGAACCAGGGGTCACAGTCTAAGGGTAAGGGGTAAGCCATTTAGGACTGAAATGAGGAGAAACTTCTTCACCCAGAGAGTGGTGAACCTGTGGAATTCTCTACCACAGAAAGTTGTTGAGGCCAATTCACAAAATATATTCAAAAAGGAGTTAGATGTAGTCCTTACTACTAGGAGGATCAAGGGGTATGGCGAGAAAGCAGGAATGGGGTACTGAAGTTGCATGTTCAGCCATGAACTCATTGAATGGTGGTGCATGCTTGAAGGGCCGAATGGCCTACTCCTGCATCTATTTTCTATGTTTCTAAGCAGAGTCAGCATGGTTTTATGAAAGGAAAATCATGTTTGAAAAATTTGCTGCCGTTCTTTGAGGATGTAACGAGCAGGGTGGATAAGGGGGAACCAGTGGATGTGGTGTATTTAGATTTCCAGAAAGCATTCGAGAAGGTGCCACATAAAAGGTTACTGCACAAGATAAAAGTTCACGGGTGATATATTAGCATGGATAGAGGATTGGCTAACAAACAGAAAAGAGAGTCGGGATAAATGGGTCATTTTCCAGTTGTCAAACAGTAACTAGTAGGGTGCTGCAGAGATCGGTGCTGGGGCCTCAACTATTTTCAATCTATATTGATGATTTGGATGAAGGGACTGAGTGTAATGTAACCAAGTTTGCTGATAAAATGAAGGGTAGGAAAGCAAATTGTGAGGAGGACATAACACAGCTGCAAAGGGATATAGACAGGCTAAGTGAGTGGGCAAAAATTTGGAGATGGAGTATAATGTTGGAAAATGTGAGGTTATCCACTTTGGCAGAAAAAATAGAAAAGCAAATTTTAATTTAAATGGAGAAAAATTGCAAAGTGCTGCAGTACAGAGGGTCCTGGGGGTCCTTGTGCATGAAACACAAAGTTAGTATGCCGGTACAGCAAGTAATGAGGAAGGCAAATAGAATTTTGGCCTTTATTGCAAGAGGGATAGAGTATAAAAGCAGAGACATCCTGCTACAACTGTACAGGGTATTGGTGAGGCCACACCTAGAGTACTGCATACAGTTTTGGTCTCCATTTTTAAGAAAGGATATATTTGCATTGGAGGCTGTTCAGGGAAGGTTCACTAGGTTGATTCTGGAGATGAGGGGGGTTATGAAGATAGGTTGAGTAGTTTATGCCTATACTTATTGGAGTTCAGAAGAATGAGAGGAGAACTTATCGAAATATATAATGAGTGGGCTCGACAAGATGGATGCAGAGAGTATATTTCCACTCGGAGAGGAAACTAAAACCAGGGGATATAGTCTCAGAATAAGAGACTGCACATTTAAAACTGAGATGAGAAGGAATTTCTTCTCGGAGGGTTGCAAATCTATGGAATTTTGTACCCCAGAGAGCTGTGGAGGCTGGGACGTTGAATATACTTAAGGCGGAGATGGACAGATTTATGAGCGATAAGGGAATAAAGGGTTATGGGGAGCGGGCAGGGAAGTGGAGTCGAGTCTATGATCAGATCAGCCATGATCTTATTAAATGGCGGAACAGGCTCGAGGGGCCAAATGGCCTATTCCTCCTATTTCTTATGTAAGTGAATAGGCAAAACTGGCAAATGGATCTCAACTTAGGCAAATGTAAGGTCATCATCCACTTCAGACCTAAAAAGGAACGAACGTGGTATTTTCCAAATAATCATCATAGGCAGTCCCTTGGAATCGAGGAAGACTTGCTTCCACTCTTAACATGAGTTCTTAGGTGGCTGAACAGTCCAATACGAGAACCACAAACTCCGTCACAGGTGGGGCAGATAGTCGTTGAGGGCAGGGGTGGGTGGGACTGGTTTGCCGCACGCTCTTTCCGCTGCCTGCGCTTGTTTTCTGCATGCACTCGGTGATGAGACTCGAGGTGCTCAGCGCCAAAGAGGGTTTTTACACCAACCTCAAAAAATCCCTGTCCTGCGTCCCCGCGGGCGACAAACTGATCCTCCTCGGTGACTTCAGTGCCAAGGTTGGCAAGGACACAGACCTCGGTGGGGGGTGGGGGGGATTGGCAGAGGGGGTAGGGAAAGCCAACTCCCAGTGGTACCCTACTCCTGATAAAATGTCTAGAGCACGAACTTGTCATCACCAGCACCTTGTTCCGCCAGAGGGACAAATACAAGGCACTGTGGTAACACCCTCGCTCCAAGCACTGGCACCTGCTCGACTATGTCATTGTCCGACCCATGGATCGCAAGGATGTGCGCTTCACCCGTGCCATGACAGGAGCCGACGACTGCTGGACGGAACACCACCTAATCCGATCCATCATCGACATCAACATAGCCCCAAAGCGGAGGGGGCAGCAGAAGCAATGCCGCAAAAAAGTCAATGCTGGAGCACTTAAGAACCCAGCTAAGAAAGCCCTATACAGCCAGCGCTTCACAGCTAATCTGGCGTGCATTGATGACCCCGAGACGCAGACAGCGCTTGGTCTGCCCTAACCAGTGTCTGCAAAGAGACTTTCGGTTATTCAATCAGGAAGCACCAGGACTGGTTTGATGAGAATGATCAGGAGATCCAAGAGTTAATAGATCGCAAGCGCAGGGCACTTCTGAGCCATAAACAGCAACCCAACTCGGAAGCAGCAAAGCAGCATTACAGACGGCTCAAGACTGAGGTCCAACAAAAAACCCGGGACCTAAAGAACAGGTGGTGGATGGAGAAAGCACAGGAGATACAGCAGCTGGCCGACAGCCATGATGTGCGAGGATGCTTCAATGCAATCAAGGCCACCTACGGGCCAAATACCCAGGGCCCCACCCCACTGCTGGCCAAGAACGGGGAAACACTCATCAAGGACACCGAGGCAGTCAGGGCCTGCTGGAAAGAGCACTTCGAAGATCTCCTCAATCGAGACTCTGCCTTTGACTCGAGTGTACTCAACTCCATCCCGCAGCATGCTACCTGCCACCACCTCAGTGAGACCCCAACACTGCACGAGGTAGAAAAAGCTATAAAACAGCTTAAAAACAAGGCTACAGGTGCGGCCGGAATCCCTGCTGAGCCATTGAAGTATGGTGGAGAGGCGCTGCTGGCGTAAATACGCGACCTCATCTCTCTCATTGGGGAATCTCAGAGATGCAGTAATCGTGACCATCTTTTTTAAAAAAAAAAGGGGGTCAAGTCCGACTGCGGCAGCAGGAAGATTCCTCTGTAGTTATCAGCCACTGGGAAAGTCATCGCTAGAGTCCTCCTCAACCGTCGTCTTCCCGTGCCGAGGAGCTTCTCCCGGAGTCACAGTGCAGATTTCGTCTTACGGGGCACAATGGGCATGATGGTTGCAGCGCGAAAGCTACAGGAAAAATGCAGGGAACAGCACCAGCCCTTATACATAGCCTTCTTCGACCTTACAAAGGCCTGTGACACTGTCAACCGCGAGGGTCTATGGAGCGTCCTCCTCCATTTCAGATGCCCCCAAAAGTTCGTCACCATCCTCCGCCTGCTCCACGACGACATGCACGCCGTGATCCTTACCAACGGATCCATTACAGACCCGATCCATGCCCGGACTGGGGTCAAACAGGGCTGCGTCATCGCCCCAACCCTCGCCACCATGCTCCACCTCACGGTCAACAAGCTCCCCGCTGGAGTGGAACTAAACTACAGAACCAGTGGGAACCTGTTGAACCAGATCCAAGACCACCCCAACCTCTGTCGTCGAGCTACAGTACGCGGACGACGCCTGTGCCTGCACACATACAGAGGCTGAACTCCAGGACATAGTCGACATATTTACTGAGGCGTCCAAATCCTGGGTCTTCAGTTAAACATCCCTAAGACAAAGGTCCTCTAACAGCCTGTCCTCGGCGCACAGCACTGCCCCCCAGTCATCAAGATCCACGGCACGGCCCTGGACACGGTGAACCACTTTCCATATCTCGGGAGCCTCCTATCAACAAGAACAGGCATTGACGACGAGATCCAGCACCGCCTCCAGTGCAACCTTCGGCTGCCAGAGGAAAAGTGTGTTTGAAGACCAGGTCCTCAAAACTGCCACCAAGCTTCATGGTCTATAGGGCTGCAGTGATACCTACCCTCCTGTATGGCTGAGAGACATGGCCCATATAGAGTAGACACCTCACATCGCTGGAGAAATACCATCAACGATGTCATCTCGATCCTACAAATCCCTTGGGAGGACAGACGCACCAACGTCGTGTTCTCAATCAGACCAACATCCCCAGCATTGAAGCACTGACCACATTCGACCAGCTCTGTTGAGCCGGTCACATTGTTTGCATGCCTGACACAAGACTCCCAAAGCAAGCACTCTATTCGGAACTCCTACACAGCAAGCGAGCCCCAGGTGGGCAGAGGAAACGTTTCAAGGATACCCTCAAAGCCTCCTTGATAAAATGCAACAATCGCACCGACACCTGGGAGTCCCTGGCCAGAGACAGTCCTAAGTGGAGGAACAGCATCCAGGAGGGCGCTGAGCACCTCGTCGCCGAGAGTATGCAGAAAGCAAGCGCAGGCAGCGGAAGGAGCGTGCGGCAAACCAGACTCCTCCCCACCCACCCTTTCCTTTAACGACTGTTTGTCCCACCTGTGACAGACTGTAATTCCTGTATTGGACTGTTCAGTCACCTCAGAACTCAGAGTGGAAGCAAGTCTTCCTCGATTTCGAGGGACTACCTATGATGATGATGAATGTTGTGCAAATATGTATGCTTTAAGTGTTGTGTGATGCTCTTGATTCACCCACATCAACTTGCTCCTGCCCTCTACCATCACCACTGCTAGTGAAAGGCCTGTAACCACCAGTATGTCACTAATACTATTTCCAAACACAACCCTGGAAAGGCAGAACTACAAATGCTTTATTGGGTGAACAAATACAGATAAGCAGCCTTTCCTTGGTGGTCAGTCTGAGATTGATATACGGGGCATTGTGAGCAGGATAATTCCATTTTTTTTAAAAACAAAGATTTCTCTTTCTGCCCCTCCACTTTTTCTGAAGGTCACAAGGTCTATAGATACCTACTGCTCTCCTTTATTGTGAATTTTGCCCTCACTAGCCCAGGAGAGCTGAAGCTAATTTTAATTATATAGACAGGCTAAGTGAGTGGGCAAGAACTTGGCAAATGGAATATAATGTGGAGAAATATGAAGTTACCCACTTCGGTGGGGAAAAATAGAAAAACAGAGATTAGTAAATGTTAGTGTTCGGAGGGACCTGGGTGTCCTTGTACACTAATCAGTAAAAGTTAACATACAGGTGCAGCAAGCAATTAAGAAAGTGAATGGTCTGTTGGCCTTTATTACAAGAGGATTTGAGTACAAGTGTAAAGGTGTCTTCCTGCAATTATTTAGGGCCTTGGTGAGAGTACACCTGGAATATTGTGTACAGTTTTGGACTCCAAGGAAGGAGATACTTGCCAGAGAGAGGGAGTGCAATGAAGGTTCACCAGACTGATTCCTGGGATGGGGTGATTGTCCTATGAGGAGAGATTGAGTAGACTAGGTCTATGTTCTTTATAGAGTTTAGAAGAATGACGTGATCTAATTGAAAAGTACAAAATTCTTACAGGGCTTGACAGGGTAACATAGAAACATAGAAAATAGGTGTAGGAGAAGGCCATTCGGCCCTTCTAGCCTGCACCGCCATTCAATGAGTTCATGGCTGAACATGCAACTTCAGTACCCCATTCCTGCTTTCTCGCCATACCCCTTGATCCCCCTAGTAGTAAGGACATCATCTAACTCCTTTTTGAATATATTTAGTGAATTGGCCTCAACAACTTTCTGTGGTAGAGAATTCCACAGGTTCACCACTCTCTGGGTGAAGAAGTTTCTCCTCATCTCGGTCCTAAATGGCTTACCCCTTATCCTTAGACTGTGACCTTAGATTGGGGAAGTCCAGAACCAGGGGACACAGTCTAAGGATAAGGGGTAAGCCATTTAGGACCGAGATGAGGAGAAACTTCTTCACCCAGAGAGTGGTGAACCTGTGGAATTCTCTACCACAGAAAGTTGTTGAGGCCAATTCACTAAATATATTCAAAAAGGAGTTAGATGAAGTCCTTGCTACTAGGGAGATCAAGGGGTATGGCGAGAAAGCAGGAATGGGGTACTGAAGTTGCATGTTCAGCCATGAACTCATTGAATGGCGGTGCAGGCTCGAAGGGCCGAATGGCCTACTCCTGCACCTATTTTCTATGTTTCTACCCCTGGTTCTGGACTTCCCCAACATTGGGAACATTCTTCCTGCATCTAACCTGTCTAAACCCGTCAGAATTTTAAACGTTTCTATGAGATCCCCTCTCATTCTTCTGAACTCCAGTGAACAAGCCCAGTTGATCCAGTCTTTCTTGATATGTCAGTCCCGCCATCCCGGGAATCAGTCTGGTGAACCTTCGCTGCACTCTCTCAATAGCAAGAATGTCCTTCCTCAAGTTAGGAGACCAAAATTGTACACAATACTCCAGGTGTGGCCTCACCAAGGCCCTGTACAACTGTAGCAACACCTCCCTGCCCCTGTACTCAAATCCCCTCGCTATGAAGGCCAACATGCCATTTGCTTTCTTAACCGCCTGCTGTACCTGCATGCCAACCTTCAATGACTGATGTACCATGACACCCAGGTCTCATTGCACCTCCCCTTTTCCTAATTTGTCACCATTCAGATAATAGTCTGTCTCTGTTTTTAACCACCAAAGTGGATAACCTCACATTTATCCACATTATACTTCATCTGCCATGCATTTGTCCACTCACCTAACCTATCCAAGTCACTCTGCAGCCTCATAGCATCCTCCTCGCAGCTCACACTGCCACCCAACTTAGTGTCATCCGCAAATTTGGAGATGCTACATTTAATCCCCTCGTCTAAATCATTAATGTACAGTATAAACAGCTGGGGCCCCAGCACAGAACCTTGCGGTACCCCACTAGTCACTGCCTCCCATTCTGAAAAGTACCCATTTACTCCTACTCTTTGCTTCCTGTCTGACAACCAGTTCTCAATCCATGTCAGCACACTACCCCCAATCCCATGTGCTTTAACTTTGCACATTAATCTCTTGTGTGGGACCTTGTTGCAAGCCTTCTGAAAGTCCAAATACACCACATCAACTGGTTCTCCCTTGTCCACTCTACTGGAAACATCCTCAAAAAATTCCAGAAGATTTGTCAAGCATGATTTCCCTTTCACAAATCCATGCTGACTTGGACCTATCATGTCACCTCTTTCCAAATGTGCTGCTATGACATCCTTAATAATTGATTCCATCATTTTACCCACTACTGAGGTCAGGCTGACCGGTCTATAATTCAGTGTTTTCTCTCTCCCTCCTTTTTTAAAAAGTGAGGTTACATTGGCTACCCTCCACTCGATAGGAACTGATCCAGAGTCAATGGAATGTTGGAAAATGACTGTCAATGCATCCGCTATTTCCAAGGCCACCTCCTTAAGTACTCTGGGATGCAGTCCATCAGGCCCTGGGGATTTATCGGCCTTCAATCCCATCAATTTCCCCAACACAATTTCCCGACTAATAAGGATTTCCCTCAGTTCCTTCTCCTTACTAGACCCTCTGACCCCTTTTATATCCGGAAGGTGGTTTGTGTCCTCCTTAGTGAATACCGAACCAAAGTACTTGTTCAATTGGTCTGCCATTTCTTTGTTCCCCGTTATGACTTCCCCTGATTCTGACTGCAGGGGACCTACGTTTGTCTTTACTAACCTTTTTCTCTTTACATATCTATAGAAACTTTTGCAATCCGTCTTAATGTTCCCTGCAAGCTTCTTCTCATACTCCATTTTCCCTGCCCTAATCAAACCCTTTGTCCTCCTCTGCTGAGTTCTAAATTTCTCCCAGTCCCTGGGTTCGCTGCTATTTCTGGCCACTTCCTTGGCTTTAATACTATCCCTGATTTCCCTTGATAGCCACGGTTGATGCAGGGAGAAAGTTTTCCCTGGCTGGGGAGTCCAGAACCAGTCTCAGAATAAGGGGTCGGCCATTTAAGACTGAGATGAGAAATTTCTTCACTCGGAGGTTGGTGAATCTTTGGAATTCTCCACCCCAGAGGGCTCAGTCGTTGAGTATATTCAAGACAGAGATCAATAGATTTTTGAATATTAAGGGAATCAAGGGATATGGGGATAGTGCAGGAAAGTGGAATTAAGGTAGATCAACCATGATCTTATTGAATGGCAGTGAAAGGGGCCGAATGGCCTACTCCAGTTCCTAATTCTTATGTTCTTAGTAGCCCCATGTGCTGTTCTGGCTCAGATCAGCTGACTTTGTGCTGACCAGAAATTGAATGCCTCCACTTTTATGCAGGAAGGCCCAAAAGTCTTCTTAACTTTAGGGAGAATCTAGAGCAGAGTCACCAGACCTGGATTATACTTCTGTGGCATTGGGAGATGAGAGCTTTAGGCGTGGAAGCTTTCTTCATGCATTGCCGGTCCTGTGGTTAAACAGTAACTGCTTTTAAACCCCTGTGCCCTTCAGAGCTGCTGTTTCGGCAGCTAGTCACGCAATACACTTGTCAAACTGGTCGTGTGGTTGCATTGCCAATTTGGGCGTGCTCAATTGAGAAGTGTATTCTACTTGTGTTTTAGAATTGCTGGAAGCAACCATTTAGGGTAGGCCCCTCTCCAAGGGCCCAACATTGGCCATGACTTGCATCAATTTTTTTGGAGTAAGTTTTTTCTGGTGTAAGTTTAAAAAAATGCCATTTTCTCCCCAAAATTTGCTCCAGAGTAAGTCAGTTAGGTACGACCTTTTTTAGGTCAATTTTTTTTTTCAAAAGGGGGCGTTCCCAGACACACAACAGTTTTGGCCATTTATGCCACCTTGGCCAGCAAACACTTACTCCAAATCCACTTCGGTCAGCATATGTGGCCAGCTCTGAAAAACCTTGCGGGCAGTGAAGAAAAAGCAGCGCATATTCGGCAGACATTAGGGCAGGGATAGGGGAGGGAAGGGAACTGGAGAGGGCCTCAACAACCAAGCACCAAACATTGCAAGGAAAAGCTCAAACGATTAAAATACTAATAAAAATGAAGTAAATCCTACCGGAGAAATGAGGGGGGTGGGGGGGTAGAGAGAGAGAGATATACAAAACAATCTTTCTTTCTCTTTTCTCCCCCCCCCCATACATTATTTCTCTCTTCCCTCCCCACCCCCCCCCAAAAAAAACTCTCCTCTCTTTCCCCCCCCCCGGCCAATCAAAAAGTCTCAAGCACAGCCACTAAATAAAAAATAGAACCGAAGTCCTACCTCACCCGGGAACTCGGCCGGCCGGTGCGGGAGGCCGCTCAGCCGGGGATGGGGTGCAGCGAGATCGGGCGTCCCTTCGGCCGGGGATAAGGGCTGCGAGCATCGGGTCCTGCTCACAGCCCGCAGGATCATGCGCGCAGGTGCAGGCAGGCCTGTTGCACCGCCCCCACCTTCAGTCTCCACGCCACGACTCCGGAGACTCCGAAGAGCGGCTAGGGTGGGGCTCCTTTTTTCTGGCGCCCTTTCCAGTGCGCAAAGTCAGCGCGCTTCAGGTCAGTATGCTGAAAAACCGGTTTGGGCAATGTTGGGCCCCAAATTACTCCCCGTGTCCTGTGACATTAAAATGGCACTACTGCCTCCCCCCCCCCCCCCCATCCCCTATTTTTTTCATGCTACATTCTGTTGATTTTTCTGGCCTTTCATAGACACGATTTTGAGATTCCTTCCGTCTAGACCTGTGTTGGAGCAGCTTTATTTTTCACTGTAGCTTCAAGAGTTTATATCCACAATTTATCAATGTTTTTGTTGCTGTACGGCTTTCAAGTTTTGGGTGGTCGTTGGATATTCTTTGTGGGGGGAGAGGTATTGATGGGAGGTAGCGATGCCAAGTGTGTCTCCAAAAATGAGCCTCAGGATTTGGTGTCTCCCATTCCTGGTGGAGGCAGAGAGACACTCATTGCGATTTGGATGTGCCCTACAGGTGCTTCATAGACATGTTTGTTGTATGGAGGCCTGCACTTTGTAACAGTAGAGGGAGGCACTTACCAGAAGTCAGACTTGAAGGCAGGTTTTGGGCAAGGTCCTTTTAATTATGAGGCTAGGCATGGGCCTTGTGGTTTTCTGGACCATTGTCCACAAAATGAATGAAGGAACATGACCAGAACATGTGATGGTGGGTCCTGTCCATAACCCCTCTGGGAGTCAGCTCATATGAAGGGATGGAGCAGATGCTGTATGTACACAGTATGATTTTGATATTTTCTCTTTCTCTCACTTTCCCCACCCCCTCTCTTGCCTGCTCTCTCCTTGCTTTTATTATCTTGCACATTTAATAATATAGCAAGGAGATATTTTTCTTTTCTTGGGTCTTCATGGGCACTTGGAGCCACTGTGATGTATCCTGTGGGATGCTTGACTTGGGAAATGTTTTTTTTAAAACCCATACCTGTCCATACAGGTAATTGCAGGCGAAGAAGCTGCTCGCTGCTGCCTTGTGGCTCAGCACCCACTTTCCCACACACATAATAGAGTTGTGCAACTCTGTATATTCCTCTGACATGCTGAATGTTGATTATTTGGGATGGGATCAGAATCTTGCTTACCTCCAGTTTATTATATTATTCCACCTTAAGCCTGGTGACACGTTCAGGTACTTTGAACTACAGAAAGCTTGTCTGTGACACCCAGATATTGTACAGACTGAGAAGATGCATGTGGGAAAAAAATGCTTTTTGTGCTTCATTACACACTTTGTATGGTAATTTAAAACTGGCGTCACCCAGTTCGAGCCTAACCCGACAGGTCTTGCATTGCAGACAATAGGGCCGCAGGCCTGTGATTTTCTGGCCCGAACTTTCTACGAGTGTATTACCTTGCTGGGATCACCCATTCGTGGAATCGGCCCTTGTAAGGACCAAGCTTATGCCTTGTGTTAAATAGCGCAAGATACCCGTTTGCTGTAAAAATATGCTTTGTAGCTTATTCTGGGGTGGGGGGGTTGTAGGATGTGATTTTCAATAATATGTTCCAAAGCTGCACTGGAGCCAAGCCAACCTTATTACCTCAGATAAGACAAAGAACCAGTGGTGACTTGTGTTTGCAGGCCTTGTTTCAACTGTTGCGATGAAGGTGCAGCTAGCATATAAAGCTGTATGTCTTCTCTTCTTAGGCGGTCCCTCGAATCGAGGATGACTTGCTTCCACGCCAAAAAGTTTTGTGTTCAATGAGTTCACAGGTGTTTCAATGAAGGACCTAATATTCCAGGTCCCGCACTGCATATTGAAGGGTGGAAGATGCCTCTGTGGATTTTTTTAACATGTGGTGGCTGTTGCACACCAGCCACCACAAGGGCTTGACCGAGCTTGGTCCTGGTCCAGGATGTAAGTAGACTGCAGCACATAGTACATGTTGCAAACCCCACCCCACTCCCAGTTACGCAGTGAAATATAGTTCTCCCTTCTTCACCCCCTCCCTCAACCCCGTCCCCCATGCAAACAGGAGTATCCTGACTTAAATACTCAATGAAGCCACCTCATTCAAAACATGCTTTGTCATCTAATGCATGTTTCTATGGAATTGCTCCTGCCCATCCATTTTGCACATTGCACAGCCTAACCTTCCTCCACTCAAACTTTTTCTTTGTGATCATAAATGTGGCAAGCTCACTTTTATAGCTTGGTAATGTTACCTGTTGCAGCCAGTAAAATGGGTGTGCATTTGGCAGCAGTCTTGTCACTTTGATGGAAACAATCTCTTTGGCGTGGCACCCATTTTTCCTCCTTGTGCCTCTATAAAGTACCTTGAGACATTTTTCTACAGTAAAGGCAAATTTTTGGCCCAGAAATCCCGGCCTCCCTGGGTCCGTATGGTGTGTGTACAGACCCGGGAAGGCATCGCAAAAGCTGGTTTTCAGCGCACAATGCGCATGCGCTGAAAACTGGCTTTTCCGATCTGTCAAGCTGGAGCTTGACACATCTTCCGTATCTGCAGCCAGGATATTCACATGGGCAAGATTGCGGCATTTATCCATATCTTGCCCAGCGGATGTCCTGAAAACTCTTGTGCCTGATAAAAGCAGACGCATAGCCTACTTTTACAGGCGTAAGAGTTTTAAAATACGCAAAAACATAATTAAAATAAAATCTTAAACACTTTGTTCAAAACCATCCCCACTACGGTAAGTTTATTTTTTAAAAAATCAAAATTTTTTTTAATACATAAATAACTAACTAATTTAAATTAACAAATATGTGGCGTATTTTTTCTATTTTTTTATTAGTGTTTGGGACGGGGTGGGGAGGGGGGTTCTCAATCATCATAATGGGAACTTCAACTTACGGCGTTCCCATTATTATGAATGAGAACATACTTTACCTGGATTGGCTGCCCAGAGCCTTGTGACTAACTCCAGCTCTGCTGACGTGTACACGATCTGATGCGCAGGCAATGGAGGCCTCAGGACCGGGATCTCATGGGCGCAACAGGTTCAGGTAAGTGCGCATCTTTTTAAACTTTTTTACCCGATCACACACGGGAAGCAGCCGACTGGGATTTATAAGCTGTTCTATAAATGCAATTTGTTGGTGTATGTCTAGATTCTTTCAAAATGGAGGGTAGTAAGATTTGAAAAATAAAGATCCTGCTGCCCACTGCTGGTCACACCATAAAACTGTTCAGAATTTTATGCTCTGAGACCATGCAGCAAAAGGTTGAGATCAATGTTCCCTCTAAGCTGTGCAATAATCTGCAAGGTCCTGCACAGATCGGTCGAGCTTTTACATTGGAAATACCGTGCATGCGCAGAAATTTAAAGGGACTGCTCATTGAAGGAAACCGGTCGCGTAGAGCAAAGCGATTGATTGGTATAAAATTCTGCTCCAGGAACTATCCTGAATATGACCTGTAAGGGATTAATTTCAAAATGTAAATTTTCCTTTCTCTCCAGTTATCTTCCATTTTCTGTTCTGCCATTTCGCAAGTACCTTTTTAATGGGGGGAGGGGGAGGGGGGGGGGGGGGGGAAGGAAAAAAGGATAATTTTTGTGTGGCATCTTCATGGTTTTTGTCTCTACTATATTATGGCCACAGGGTGGCAGTGTAATACCCAAGACTGATTTATTTGCCAGTTGTAAGGTTAAAAAAAATAATTACTGCTGCAGAAAATAGAAAGATTCAAAGCCGAGAATGCAACATGTTAAAATGTTAAGAGAAGTAGGATTTTTTGTAATCTTCAAGTTATGGTTATTACATATTTTTTAATGTTAATATATTATCCCAATTAATCTAGAATGCTTCCACTCAAATGAGTTTCCCATTATTTGGTGGAAAGCAGTGTTGGAGAAGGAGTGGCTCACTGGCACTTCGCAATGCAGAAGGCTATGTGACCGTTGGCACCACAACTAGACTTGATTCTGATCGCACCCAATGTGCGCTTTGGGGGTGGGTGGGGGGGGGTGCACTGGAAAATGATCAGGAGTGAGAATCCTGGCTCTCTGTCTCCTCTCATCCAGGGGCACTGTGCAAGTTCTAATGTTCTGGCTGCCTGGTGGTTGAAGTAGAGTAGCTCAGCATTGATCAGATATATTTCTGAGGCCAACTTGGTTTGTACAGGGCTTGTTCCATGTGTCTCATACGTTGTAATAGTGGCTGCAAAAGTACATAATGGGCTGTGAATGCTTTGAGGTATCCTGAGGTGGTGAAAAGAGCTTGACAAATGCAAGTTCCATCTTGTGAACAGGAATTCTTATTGTAGGTGCTGAGGTTTCTGTTTTGCTTGGCAATCTCCAAAGCAAGGAGGGTAGAGGGGGCTGTTGCTTACCTCAGTTTTATCCCCTGCCCTGACTTTCTCCTCAACCCTCACCAATGATTGGCTTTGAGCCCTGGCCTAGCAAATGAGGTGGTGTCTGGGCCCCTGCCAATTTGACACTAGAAGCTCAATGATACCAGTCAAGAAAGCCTTTATCTCCCAAGCCCCCTCCCCAAGACCTGGTACCCGGCCTTTGTTTGATTCCTTTCCACAGAAATGCAGATAAAATAGAGAATTGGACAGAGTGGGACAGTGAGGCTGTATGTCAACTCTCTCTGTTGACACATTCAGTGTGCTGTAGCACAGCTTCATATGGGTGAAGGTGTTATCTTCATGGGCTGTTTTCCTCCATTATGAGTTTCTGACTGAACCGACCGTGTTAAGTAGTTTAAAACAAATGTGTAATGAGTTCTCCTCATTGCCTGGAACAGGCTGAACCTGGTGGAGGCTTTTGTGGAGGACACGGAGCTTCGGCAGAATTTACAAGAGGATCTGCTTCGGCGATTTCCTGACCTCAACCGCTTGTCGAAGAAGTTCCAGCGTCAGGCCGCACTCCTACAGGACTGCTACCGGATTTACCAGGCTGTCAATCATCTCCCCAATGTGGTACAGGCGTTGGATAGATATGAAGGTAAGAAATAACATACAGAAATTGTCTTGTTCAACATATATAAATATGTTACGTGCTGCATCATGCAGTTTTGGGAACCAATGAGTTTTCATTTTAATGATCTGCAGCAAAATTGAGGATAAACTGGACTCTTAATTTCAAATCCTGTAAATAACTAAGCCCCATTTGGCTGCCCTTGTTTACTGGCCCCATCTCACAGACTTAGGCTTTTTTTCACTGTGAAAAAAGCCTATCATTGCTATTTTGTGTATCCAATTTTTTTGTGAATTTTTGTTCAAGCACTTCCATTTCACGTATAGCCAAGGCTACTGGTTTTCATTTTTTTTTAAACAGTAAGCAGGCCAGATTCAGGAGTATGATCCCCAAAACACTAGCAAAATCCTGAAATCCCACAAAATTGCAGTTTGATTTATTCGGTCACAGATTAGCGATGCCAGCTTTGTTTATTAATAGCAATGCTACTAATTTCACAGAAAAACTTGCAGAATAATTGTGTGATCAACATGCCCAAAAAGCAGAATAAAAATTGCAGAATCATATATATAAAAATAGAATTCGACTTTATACAAGCAACTCTCATTTATCCGGATACGGATCTAACGGAAAACCCGCTATAATGGAATTTAAAATAACTGTCACACACGTGAATACCTCGCTCACTTCAACTATCAGTTACACATAAATTGACACAGGCGTGGACTTTCTCACTTTTCAACTGTCACACGTGTTGAAAGCAGTTCAAGCAGTCGGGTGTACAATTTAAAGGCCCCAAGTTTCCACATGATTTGCTCCTGATTTTTAGGAGCAACTGGTGGAAAACGGAGTATCTTAGAAATCGGAATTCTCCACATTTAAGTTTTCTGCAGTTTTAGTCAGGTAGAACAGTTTCACTTTTGAACAGAATTTTTTTTTCAACAGGGGCCGTGTCCGGCCACTGACGTCTGATTTGAAAGTTTCCACAGTGAAAACGTACTCCAAACTAACTTAGAATGGAGCAAGTGAAGATTTTTGTACGCTTGAAAAAACCTTGTCTACACATTAAAAAATCAGGCGCAGGTTACAAATTAGGCGTCGGGAACGAGGGGGGGGGGGGGGGGAGGGAAGTCATTAAATTCTACAATCAATCCTTAGTTATACTTCTACAAATATTATACAAATAAATCCAACCTGAATAAAAATTTATAAGCAAAGAAAAGATTAAATAAACCATGTTCCTACCTGTGTGAAAGTGCTTCAGGCAGGCCTTTCAGGCAGCGGTGTGGCGTCGGTCCCGACGGCAGGGGCAAGAAGCAGCAAGCAGCCTCAGTGCTGATCATGGAAGGGCAATGTGGTTTTATTAAAAAATGTTAAAAATTGAACAGCTACAAAGAATTTGAATAGTCTGAAACAAGTGCATGTGTCCCGTTTATCACAGTCTATCTTTAATTACAGAATGAGTGGTGGAGATTGAAACGGTAACGAGTTGTAAAGGCTGAATTAAAATGCACAGTTGCTGCAGTAACACTGGTTAAAGAGCCAACATTAATTCAGCAGGTGATTTATTCAGCAGTGCTTCTAAAAGCACTCCCTCACACACAGAAATATCAAGAAAATTAAAATACAAGCCTTTGCAAGGGTTCAATAAACAAATTTTCACTTTTTCTGCAGCACTTTTAAAAATGACCGAGTGCCAATGTTTCGCGCACGCGCAGGGTTGCCGGCAGCAAAAAACTCATTTAAATTGTACCCGCCCCCTCCTACTTACAAAATCGGCGTGAGTGGTAGGCTCCGCTCCCTGTGCGCCGCGCCAAGAGACATCGAGCTGCAAGGAGCTCGAGAATACCGCGTTTTCTTTTCGGGCGCCGTTTTCGGCACGAAAAACAGGCGCCCAGCTGTGAGGGGCGCCTTTTTCGCCACGTGTGGAATCTTGGGCCAAAATGTCTTGTGGTACTAAAAGGAAACAAAGTATTGAACATTCAGCAGAAATTAGAAATTAGAAAGAAGTCTGAAGCTGGCAGAAGTGTGTGCACCTTGATAGACGAATATGAAGTTGGATCATCAACAATTTGTGATATGAAGGAGCAAAAGAAAGATTTAGAAAGATTAACCGATGCTTCTGAATGTCCCGTGAAGGTAATGGCCCGCAAGAATTTGCGAAAGCCGAAGCTTGACAAACTAGACCAGGTGCTTTATGAATGGTTTTCTTTGAAACGGTCTGAAGGTGTGCCAATTTCAGGGCCAATGATTACAGCAAAGGCCAAGGACTTCAAGATGAAACTGAATCTAGCAGAAGAGTGAATTTTCTCAGAGGGATGGCTCACACGTTTTAAGCAGCGCCATGGCATTCGCCAGCTAGATGTGTCGGCCGAGGAAAGATCAGCAGACAATCAGACCGCACAGAATTATTAAAGAACATTTGCTGAAATGGTGCAGGAAATGAAATTGACCGCAGATCAAATATACAACGCCGATGAGACTGGCTTGTATGGAGGTGTTTGCCAACTGCTACGTTGGCTGCAGCAAGGGAGAGAGAAGCTGCAGGCTTTAAAATGGAGAGGGTAACAATCTTGAATGTGCCAATGCCTCTGGAGAACATAGACTTCCACTTTTAGTGATTGGCAAATCAAGGAAACCACATGCTTTAAAAGGAATTGCTCATTTACCAGTTCGCTATAAGGCTCAGAAAAGTGTGTGGATGGACAAGGATATAGTCATGGAATGGTTTACCACAGAATTCGTCCCCGAGTTTGAGAAAACATGAAGAAAATAGGCAAACCTAGTGGAAAGTTTGTGCTGCTTCTGGACAATTGCAGATCGCACCTGCATGAGTCAAAGTTAGTGTCCAGTTGTGGCACCATCTTCGCATGCTATCTGCCCCCCAATGTGACCTCGCTCATTCAACCTATGGATCAGGATGTCATACAAAACTTCAAGTGCCACTATAGGAATGACTTCATGCGCAATTTGATTAATAGCGATCAATCAATCTTTGATTTCCAGAGAGCATACAATAATAAAGATGCCATCTATGCATGCTCTCTGGCGTGGAGAGAAGTAAAAAAATGTTACATTTGACGAGGTGTTGGCGCAAGTTGTAGCCCAATGTCATATTCGAAGACCGTGTTTCTGATGAAGAATTAAAAGGTTTCAATGTACGGGCTAATAAACAGGCTGTCACAGAAATCGTGGGGATTGTCAGCAGTGCACACGAAACAAACGCACTTAAATCCCTAGCAGAAGGTAACATTGCTGAGTGGATAGATGTTGACAGATGTAGCACAAACTCATACTGATGAGGAACTCATTGGCATAGTCTCCAATAAAGACAAATCTGACACAGATGAGCGCTTCAGACAATTAAATTGAAGAAAAAGAAAAAAAGACTTGGACACGTGCTGAAGAAGCAATGAAATATGTTGTTGGTTTTTTTGAGGAGAATTCTTATTTTACTTCTCAAGGTTCTGCAAACTCATATCATCCACAACATTTTAATTAAGAAGAAAATGAATTCATTTAAACAAGCAGATATAAGATTGCTATTTTAAAAATCAAGCTCAGTTTTAACAAAAAAATAATTTTTAATTTCGAGACGTTATGAATCAATTTTCATGTATTTTATTACGTTCACGTTCAGATAACACAAATTAAATCTTCAAATTATTATCATCAAATATCAGATTTAAAATGTAAACCCGCCCTAATGGAAAATTAGTTTACCCGGAATTGCTGAATCCCTGAGCGATCCGGATAAACATGCGTTTACTGTAATTATAAACTAGTAGCTCAGGATGTTTAGATGTATAGAAAAACTTCCTTTGCTCTGCCAAACCCCTACTATACCATCTCCCATGCCATAATCCTGTGCCCTGACTTAGTGAGTTTTTCAATAGGGGCATTTTTATGCTGTGAGCTCATGTAAATGAGGAACAGTGTTGAGACTGTGAAAACCTATTTTACTTGGGACAGTTACAGCCAACAATCAAAAGAAAAAGTGCCATGTACAATCCACTTAACCATCCAGTGTCCACCAGTTTGGACATCCTACCACTCTTGTGGCTGCTAGCATATTGCTGATGGGGAATGCTGGTATGGTGCCCATTTTGATTTGCTGATGATTCATAAAGGTGAAGGAGAAAGAACTTGCATTTATAGGGCACTTTTCAGGACATCCCAAAAGGGCTTCACAGACAATGGCCTTGATATTTACGTGGAGAGTAACAGTTGCTGCGTGGGTTTCCCAGGGTTTGAGAAACCTGGCAGTAAAAGGGAGGTGTGAGCTGGCAGCACAAGAAGTTAAGTGCCTGTTACAGCACTCCTTGTGGGCCAGACAGGGCAGGATTGCTTTCTATGTGTTGGGGCCTCAACTATTTACAATCTATATTAATGACTTGGATGAAGGGACCGAGTGTAATGTAGCCAAATTTGCTGATACAAAGGTGGGTGGGAAAGCAAGTTGTGAGGAGGACGCAAGGAATCTGCAAAGGGATTATAGATAGGCTAAGTGAGTGGGCAAAAATTTGGCAGATGGAGTATAGTGTGGGAAAATGTGAGATTATCCACTTTGGTAGAAAAAATAAAAACGCAAATCATTGTCCTTGGAGACAGAGGGAGACAAAAAGGAGGCAAAAGCAAAAGACAGAAAGGAGATGAGGAAAAGTGGAGGGCGGAGAAACCCAAGGCAAAGAATAAAAAGGGCCACTGTACAGCAAAATTCCAAAAGGACAAAGGGTGTTAAAAAAACAAGCCTGAAGGCTTTGTGTCTTAATGTAAGGAGTATCCGCAATAAGGTGGATGAATTAACTGTGCAAATAGATGTTAACAAATATGATGTGATTGGGATTACGGAGACGTGGCTCCAGGATGATCAAGGCTGGGTATTCAACATTCAGGAAGGATAGAATAAAAGGAAAAGGAGGTGGGGTAGCATTGCTGGTTAAAGAGGAGATTAATGCAATAGTTAGGAAAGACATTAGCTTGGATGATGTGGAATCTATATGGGTAGCGCTGCAGAACACCAAAGGGCAAAAAACGTTAGTGGGAGTTGTGTACAGACCTCCAAACAGTAGTAGTGATGTTGGGGAGGGCATCAAACAGGAAATTAGGGGTGTATGCAATAAAGGTGCAGCAGTTATCATGGGTGACTTTAATATGCACATAGATTGGGTTAGCCAAACTGGAAGCAATACGGTGGAGGAGGATTTCCTGGAGTGCATAAGGGATGGTTTTTTAGACCAATATGTCGAGGAACCAACTAGGGGGGAGGCCATCTTAGACTGGGTGTTGTGTAATGAGAGAGGATTAATTAGCAATCTCATTGTGCGAGGCCCTTTAGGGAAGAGTGACCATAATATTGTGGAATTCTGCATTAGGATGGAGAATGAAACAGTTAATTCAGAGACCATGGTCCAGAACTTAAAGAAGGGTAACTTTGAAGGTATGAGGCGTGAATTGGCTAGGATAGATTGGCGAATGATACTTAAGGGGTTGACTGTGGATGGGCAATGGCAGACATTTAGAGACCGCATGGATGAATTACAACAATTGTACATTCCTGTCTGGCGTAAAAATGAAAAAGGGAAGGTGGCTCAACCGTGGCTATCTAGGGAAATCAGGGATAGTATTAAAGCCAAGGAAGTGGCATACAAATTGGCCAGAAATAGCAGTGAACCCGGGGACTGGGAGAAATTTAGAACTCAGCAGAGGAGGACAAAGGGTTTGATTAGGGCAGGAAAAATGGAGTATGAGAAGAAGCTTGCAGGGAACATTAAGGCGGATTGCAAAAGTTTCTATAGGTATGTAAAGAGAAAAAGGTTAGTAAAGACAAACGTAGGTCCCCTGCAGTCAGAATCAAGGGAAGTCATAACGGGGAACAAAGAAATGGCAGACCAATTGAACAAGTACTTTGGTTCAGTATTCACTAAGGAGGACACAAACAACCTTCCGGATATAAAAGGGGTCAGAGGGTCTAGTAAGGAGGAGGGACTGAGGGAAATCTTTATTAGTCGGGAAATTGTGTTGGGAAAATTGATGGGATTGAAGGCCGATAAATCCCCAGGGCCTGATGGACTGCATCCCAGAGTACTTAAGGAGGTGGCCTTGGAAATAGCGGATGCATTGAGTCATTTTCCAACATTCCATTGACTCTGGATCAGTTCCTATCGAGTGGAGGGTAGCCAATGTAACCCCACTTTTTAAAAAAAGGAGGGCGAGAAAACAGGGAATTATAGACCGGTCAGCCTGACCTCAGTAGTGGGTAAAATGATGGAATCAATTATTAAGGATGTCATAGCAGCGCATTTGGAAAATGGTGACATGATAGGTCCAAGTCAGCATGGATTTGTGAAAGGGAAATCATGCTTGACAAATCTTCTGGAATTTTTTGAGGATGTTTCCAGTAAAGTGGACAAAGGAGAACCAGTTGATTTGGTATATTTGGACTTTCAGAAGGCTTTCGACAAGGTCCCACACAAGAGATTAATGTGCAAAGTTAAAGCACATGGGATTGGGGGTAGTGTGCTGACATGGATTGAGAACTGGTTGTCAGACAGGAAGCAAAGAGTAGGAGTAAATGGGTACTTTTCAGAATGGCAGGCAGTGACTAGTGGGGTACCGCAAGGTTCTGTGCTGGGGCCCCAGCTGTTTACATTGTACATTAATGATTTAGACGAGGGGATTAAATGTAGTATCTCCAAATTTGCGGATGACACTAAGTTGGGTGACAGTGTGAGCTGCGAGGAGGATGCTATGAGGCTACAGAGCGACTTGGATAGGTTAGGTGAGTGAGCAAATGCATGGCAGATGAAGTATAATGTGGATAAATGTGAGGTTATCCACTTTGGTGGTTAAAAACAGAGAGACAGACTATTATCTGAATGGTGACAGATTAGGAAAAGGGGAGGTGCAAAGAGACCTGGGTGTCATGGTACATCAGTCATTGAAGGTTGGCATGCAGGTACATCAGGCGGTTAAGAAAGCAAATGGCATGTTGGCCTTCATAGCGAGGAGATTTGAGTACAGGGGCAGGGAGGTGTTGCTACAGTTGTACAGGGCCTTGGTGAGGCCACACCTGGAGTATTGTGTACAGTTTTGGTCTCCTAACTTGAGGAAGGACATTCTTGCTATTGAGGGAGTGCAGCGAAGATTCACCAGACTGATTCCCGGGATGGTGGGACTGACCTATCAAGAAAGACTGGATCAACTGGGCTTGTATTCACTGGAGTTCAGAAGAATGAGAGGGGACCTCATAGAAACGTTTAAAATTCTGACTGGTTTAGACAGGTTAGATGCAGGAAGAATGTTCCCAATGTTGGGGAAGTCCAGAACCAGGGGTCACAGTCTAAGGATAAGGGGTAAGCCATTTGGGACCGAGATGAGGAGAAACTTCTTCACCCAGAGAGTGGTGAACCTGTGGAATTCTCTACCACAGAAAGTAGTTGAGGCTAATTCACTAAATATATTCAAAAGGGAGTTAGATGAAGTCCTTACTACTCGGGGGATCAAGGGGTATGGCGAGAAAGCAGGAAGGGGGTACTGAAGTTGCATGTTCAGCCATGAACTCATTTAATGGCGGTGCAGGCTAGAAGGGCTGAATGGCCTGCTCCTGCATCTATTTTCTATGTCATATGAGGAGAGACTGGATCCTTTATTCACTGGAGTTTAGAAGGATGAGAGGGGATCTCATAGAAACATATAAGATTCTGATGGGACTAGACAGGTTAGATGCGGGAAGAATGTTCCCGATGTTGGGGAAGTCTAGAACCAGGGGACATAGTCTTAGGATAAGGGGTAGGCCATTTAGGACTGAGATGAGGAGAAACTTCTTCAACTCAGAGTTGTTAACCTGTGGCATTCCCTGCTGCAGAGAGTTGTTGATGCCAGTTCACTGGATATATTCAAGAGGGAGTTAGATATAGCCCTTATGGTTTAGGGGATCAAGGGGTATGGAGAGAAAGCAGGAAAGGGGTACTGAAGGAATGATCAGCCATGATCTTATTGAATGGCGGTGTAGGCTCGAAGGGCCGAATGGCCTACTCCTGCACCTATTTTCTATGTTTCTATGTTTCTATTATTTAAATGGGGAAAGATTACAAAATGCTGCAGTACAGGGATCTGGGGGTCTTTGTACATAAAACACAAAAAGTTAGCATGCAGGTACAGCAAGTAGTTAGGAAGGCAAATGGAATGTTGGCCTTTATTGCAAGGGGGATGGAGTATAAAAGTAACCAAGTCCTACTACAACTGTATAGGGCGATGTTGAGACCACACCTGGAGTACTGCGTGCAGTTTTGGTGGTCTCATTTAAGGAAGGATATACTTGCATTGGAGGCAGTTCAGAAAAGGTTCACGAGGTTGATTCCTGAGATGAAGGGCTTGTCTTATGAAGAAAGGTTGGGCCTATACTCATCAGAGTTTAGAAAAATGAGAGGTGAGCTTATTGAAATGTATAAGATTCTGAGGATAGATCCAGAGAGGATGTTTCCTCTCGTGGGCAAATCTAGAACTAGGGGGCAGAGTTTCAGAATAAGAGGTCGTCTATTTAAATATAAAATGGAGATGAGGAGGAATTTCTTTGTGGGTTGTGAATCTTTGGAATTCTCTGCCCCAGGGAGCTGGGTCATTGAATATATTTAAGGTGGAGATAGACAGATTATTGGACAATAAGGGAGTGAAAGGTTATGGGGAGTGAGCAGGGAATTGGAGTTGAGGTCAAGATCAGATTAGCCATGATATTGAATGACGGAGCAGGCTCGAGGGGCCAAATTGCCTACTCCTGCTCCTATTTCTTATGTCTATTCTTGTGTATAACGGAGAACGCCATTAGACTCACTGTTATTTTGGCACCAAATTATGAGCCATTTTGTTGTATGCTCAGTGGAATGTTGATATTTGTGAGTTGGAATGCTATTCATTAAATAACAATGTATACTGGAATAAATCTCTCCTTTTGCTGTAGGCCACAGCTTGTCAAATGTGATCGACACTAATTATTTTCACAGGAGTACACCAGATGTTATTGAAAGCTGTGTTTATCTCCCCATTGACGGATCTCATCTCCGATTTTGCCAAGTTTCAGGAATTGATTGAGACAACATTAGACCTGAATCAGGTATGTGGCTAAATTCAGAGTGTTAATATGCTAGGCTCTTAAAGATGAATCAAGTTTGTGGGAAGACGAGAGAGAGAGAGAGTCTGTGTGGGTTAAAGAAAAAAATAAAAGTTTATATATTGTACAGCGCCTTTCAACAGGTCGAATTAATTTAGGAATCCAGCCACTGCTGGCAGTGAAAAAGGAATGGGGTTCATTTTGCAACCTTTTTAGAAAGTGCTGTTCGGCAACCTAATTAATTTCTTGAAAAGTCATAAAGAATGAAATTTGGAGAGACTGTTTGAATTCCTCATAATTATAATAAATTATAAAATTATCTCAATTATTGGGAAAGACTGTCATTTTTAACTTTGTAATATATCTGATAAAACATGAATTTTAGAAATCCCTCTTCTTCAGATTTGTGCTTTGGATATAGTAGGCTGGATTTTTGCTGACTTTGCGACCGGGTTTTCGCCGCGATTTGACCCTCCGCGGCGAAACCCGATCAGCGGGATCCTCGGTGACATCTTCGCGGTGGCGCATCCACGTACCGCCGGGGAAAAGTGTGCTGACGTGCAACAACGCAGATTGCATTTGCTTCACACTTTTGGTGCTCTTGACCCATGCGCCACGCCCAGAATACCGACAGAGTTTGTTTTCATTGGAACAGAGGAGGCTGAGGGGAGACCTCCTGTGTAAAATTATGAGGGGCCTAGATATAGTGGATAGAAAGGGCCTATTTCTCTTAGCAGAGGGGTCAACAACCAGGGGGCATCAATTTAAAGTAATTGGTAGAAGGTTTAGAGGTGATTTGAGGGGAAATGTCTTCACGCAGTGGGTTGTGGGGGTCTGGAACTCACTGCGTGAAAGGTTGGTAGAGGCAGAAACCCTCACCACATTTTTTTAAGTTTTGGATGTGCACCTGAAGTGCTGTAACCTGCAAGCTAATGGAGCTAGAGCTGCAAAGTGGGATTAGGCTGGATATCCACTTGATGGATACGATGGGCTGGAATGGCTTCCTTCCGTGCTGTAAACTTCTATGATTCTATGAAACCTGTCGATGCAGCCCTGCCAGCAGTGTTAAGTATGAAGATCTGCAAAAAGATAAGTTAAAGTTTTTATTTTATTAATTATTTTTCAGCAATTTAGTAGGTAAGGGTTTTTTGAATGTTTTGTGAATGTTTTTACAATTTTCTTTTGTTTTTCCTCCCTCCCAAGGCACCTCTCGTAGCACTACCGACTCCGGACTAAAGTTGCCGAAACTCGCGGTTTGCACCGCGAACTCTCATGCAACGCCGACTTTACCGATGTGCAGACGTAAAGGCCGAAAGTTATGCCTGAAAACTGTAATTTTGGTGTAAAATTACCGTTTTCACTGAAAGTCCAGCCCAGTATCTACAGCTGTATCCCAGTGCCAGCAAAATAGCCACCCACAATGTATCAGAAGGGGCTCTAACTGTACCATTAATTTCTGACTAGGATCTGCTTCTGCGTTAACCCAGCAAGACACCAGCTCCTGAGGGCCATTCCCAGAAGTGGTATTGACAACAAAAGACCGACTTTGACTTGAGGAAGCAAGTCAGTCTGGAAAGTACTTGCCCCAAGTAGTCTGGGGTGGGGGACGTGGGTCTATCTCTGTGACTTGAATGTAGGTTGAGTGAACCCAACTCCATTTGCAATGTTGGTGCTGTAGAATAAAGGGAGATGTCCTTCATTATTCTGGGCCATGACACACTGATGTTTGAGAGTTGAGCAGATGCTTTTCAGGTGGAGGTGAAAAAGGGAGTTTTATTGGTGATGGTGGACCTGTTAACAATTGCTGGAGAAAAATATACGTAAGGGGGGTCGAGAATTTGTCTTTAGTAAAACCACTCGATCAGCTTCATGACTGGTACTGCCTTCACTCTAGATCCACAAAAATGTGGGAAAACTGAAGCAACGGTCAACTGATTTGTAAACATAGAAACATAGAAAATAGATGCAGGAGTAGGCCATTCAGTCCTTCTAGCCTGCACCGCCTATCAATGAGTTCATGGCTGAACATGCAACTTCAGTACCCCCTTCCTGCTTTCTCGCCATACCCCTTGATCCCCCTAGTAGTAAGGACTTCATCTAACTCCCTTTTGAATATATTTAGTGAATTGGCCTCAACTACTTTCTGTGGTAGAGAATTCCACAGGTTCACCACTCTCTGGCTGAAGAAGTTTCTCCTAATCTCGGTCCCAAATGGCTTACCCCTTATCCTTAGACTGTGACCCCTGGTTCTGGACTTCCCCAACATTGGGAACATTCTTCCTGCATCTAACCTGTCTAAACCTGTCAGAATTTTAAACGTTTCTATGAGGTCCCCTCTCATTCTTCTGAACTCCAGTGAATACAAGCCCAGTTGATCCAGTCTTTCTTGATAGGTCAGTCCCACCATCCCAGGAATCAGTCTGGTGAATCTTCGCTGCACTCCCTCAATAGCAAGAATGTCCTTCCTCAAGTTAGGAGACCAAAACTGTACACAATACTCCAGGTGTGGCCTCACCAAGGCCCTGTACAACTGTAGCAACACCTCCCTGCCCCTGTACTCAAATCTCCTCGCTATGAAGGCCAACATGCCATTTGCTTTCTTAACCGCCTGATGTACCTGCATGCCAACCTTCAATGACTGATGTACCATGACACCCAGGTCTCTTTGCACCTCCCCTTTTCCTAATCTGTCACCATTCAGATAATAGTCTGTCTCTCTGTTTTTAACCACCAAAGTGGATAACCTCACATTTATCCACATTATACTTCATCTGCCATGCATCCCCTCACCTAACCTATCCAAGTCACTCTGCAGCTTCATAGCATCCTCCTCGCAGCTCACACTGCCACCCAACTTAGTGTCATCCGCAAATGTGGAGATACTACATTTAATCCCCTCATCTAAATCATTAATGTACAATGTAAACAGCTGGGGCCCCAGCACAGAACCTTGCAGTAACCCACTAGTCACTGCCTGCCATTCTGAAAAGTACCCATTTACTCCTACTCTTTGCTTCCTGTCTGACAACCAGTTCTCAGTCCACGTCAGCACACTACCCCCAATCCCATGTGTTTTAACTTTGCACATTAATCCTCTTGTGTGGGACCTTGTCGAAAGCCTTCTGAAAGTCCAAATATACCACATCAACTGGTTCTCCCTTGTCCACTTTACTGGAAACATCCTCAAAAAATTCCAGAAGATTTGTCAAGCATGATTTCCCTTTCACAAATCCATGCTGACTTGGACCTATCATGTCACCTCTTTCCAAATGCGCTGCTATGACATCCTTAATAATTGATTCCATCATTTTACCCACTACTGAGGTCAGGCTGACCGGTCTATAATTCCCTGTTTTCTCTCTCCCTCCTTTTTTAAAAAGTGGGGTTACATTGGCTACCCTCCACTCGATAGGAACTGATCCAGAGTCAATGGAATGTTGGAAAATGACTGTCAATGCATCCGCTATTTCCAAGGCTACCACCTTAAGTACTCTGATGCAGTCCATCAGGCCCTGGGGATTTATCGGCCTTCAATCCCATCAATTTCCCTGAGTGATCTTCGTGTTTGTTTCTGTGTTTCCTATATAACGACAGTGACTACACTTCAAAAGTACTTAATTGGCTGTAAAGCGCTTTGTTATAAAAGGTGCTATATAGTACAAGTCTTTGGGCCCAAGTTTCCACAAGAAAAAAAACGGGCGCCCCTCCGAGCTGGACGCCCGTTTTTTGCGCCAAAAACGGCGCCTAAAAAAATCCTCGGTATTCTCCACCGTCTTACAGGTCCTGTGGCACTCTGCGCAGCCAGCACGAGCTGTGGGGGGGGGGGGGGGCGGAGCCAGGTCCCGGCGCTGAAAACAGGGCCGGGACCTCTGCACATGCACGCTACAGTCGGCACGCAAGTGCAGTAGCTCCAGGCGCCAAAGCACGCAGCCCCTGGCCCAATGGCCTCACTGGGGCTGCGTGAATGAGGCTCCTCCAACGGCCAGCTCCTGCTCCCTGCCCGACCAGACCCGACACCCGCTCCCCCCCCCCCGCCCCACCCGACATCCGCTCCCCCCGACCCGACACCCGCTCTCCCCCACCACCGACCCGATTCTCCCCCCCCCCCCCCGACGCGACACCCGCTCTTCCTCTCCCCCCCCCCCGACGCCCGCTCTCCCACCCCGACACCCGCTCTCCCCGCCCCCCCGACCCGACACCCGCTCCTCCCCCCCCCCCCCCCCCCCACCGACCCGATTCTTCCCTCCTCCCCCCGACGCGACACCCGCTCTCTCCCCCCCCCCCCCCGGACACCCGCCCCCCCGCCCCCCCCCCCCCCCCACCGACACCCGCTCCCCCCCGACACCCGCTCCTCCCCTCCCCCCCCCGACACCCGCTCCCCCCGACACCCGCTCCCCACGACACCCGTCCCGTCCCCCCGACACCCGCTCCCCCGACACCCGCCCCCCCCCCCCCGACACCCGCTTCCCCCCCCCGACACCCGCTTCCCCCCCCGACACCCGCTCCCCCCCCGACACCCGCTCCCCCGACACCCGCGCTCCCCCCCCCCCCCACCGACACCCGCTCCCACCCCCCACCCCCGACACTCGCTCCCCCCGACACCCGCGCCCCCCCCCCCCCGACACCCGCTCCCCCCCGACACCCGCTCCTGTTCTCTTCCCCGACCCCTCCCCCCTCCCTCTCCCTCTCCCTCTCCCTGCCTCCCCTCTCCCCCTCCCTCCCCTCCCCTCTCCCCTTCTCTCTCTCTCCCCTCTCTCCCTCCCTCTCTCGCTCAGCGGCACGAACAGCTGCAGAATTCTCCCTGGCTGAAGCACTTTCACACAGGTAGGAAGATGGTTTATTTAATCTTTTCTTGGCTTATAAATGTTTATTCAGGTTGGATTTATTTGTAGAAGTATAAATAAGGATTTGTTGTCGAATTTAATGAGTTCCCCTCCCCCCCCACCTGGTTCTGGACGCCTAATTTGTAACCTGCGCCTGATTTTTTAATGTGTAGAACAGGTTTTTTCAGTTCTACAAAAATCTTCTGGCGCCATTCTACTTTAGTTTGGAGTACATTTTCACTGTGGAAACTTTCAAATCAGGCGTCAGTGGCCGGACACGCCCCCTTTTGAAGAAAAAATTCTGTTCTAAACTAGAACTGTTCTATCTGACTAGAACTGCAGAAAAAAAAATGTGGAGAATTGCGATTTCTAAAATAGTCCGTTCTCCACCAGTTGCTCCTAAAAATCAGGCGCGAATCATGTGGAAACTTGGGCCCTATGTGTTATAAGTAATTACTTTAGTCCCTCTGAGTATCTTTATCCAGTTCCATTTCTGTGTCTGTTTATTTCTTTAGTTTCTCTGGTATTAAATGTTTTTTTTGGTTTATTTTATGACTTCCTTCTCCTTCGGCCAATACAGTTTCGCTATGGAGGCTCTCAAGTGTCTCTTCACTGCGGCTGTATAGCTGGGTTAAAAGGAAAGCATTGCAGATGGATTACTGTTCTGTTACAGAATGATGAGTGATTCCCTGAAATGCTAATCATCTTTTCTCTACAGATGCTGACAGATTTGTTTCCTATTTTTTGCAGTTTTGTTTTTTATAGCTAGATGCAAGGAGATGGGCACCTCCCTCCTTGGCAGGATCCACCAGATCTTCACTGATTCTCCTTTTCTCACTCTCGTTCTCACCCATCGCACCCCCTACTTCATTCTTTTTAAAATGGAGAACTCACCATGTAGAATAGAAATAGAAACTGAAAATGGGCACTTAAGAGCTTTAATGTGCATAATGGCCTTCCTTTGCAGTAATAAAGGCATCAATTAGATAGAGTTGTTGTAATTCTTCATCATAGGCTGTCCCTCGAATGAGGATGACTTGCTTCCATGCCAAAAAAGGATGAGTTCACAGGTGTTTCAATGAAGGACCCAAACTACATCCTCAAGGGTGGAAGATGCCTGTGCGTGGATTTTTTTTAACATGTGGTGGCTGTTGCAAGATTAAAATCTCAACATTAAAAGCAATCACTTGATTTAACAGGTGGAAAACCATGAGTTCCTGGTGAAACCATCCTTTGACCCAAATCTAACTGAACTGAGAGAGAAGATGGATGACCTGGAGAAAAGTATGCAGTCAGCACTCAACCAAGCTGCCAGGGAGCTAGGTAAGAAATTGATCGGAGATAAACATGTACACTTTTTCACAGTTACAATTGATCAGAGTAATTCCACTCTTTTTGTGTTCATCAAACAACAACTTGCATTTATATAGTTCCCTCAACATAATAAAACATCCCAAGGTGCTTCACAGGAGCGTTATCAATCCAAGATATGGAAAGTGCGCTGATATCCATTTCGGGCCCTCCGTGTCAGCATCAAGCATAGTTAAATGCAGCGTAAAGCCCCTGCTCTATTTCAACAATGCCCTTGACCCAACCTTAGAAGAACATTGCCTACTGGACTAGTGTGACAGTTGTCCAATTCTCACATCAGCCATTCTGTGGCCTGCAAGAGTGAGAATACCAGTTGTTACTAAGTTAGCGTCAGTTTCCCACTGTGGCTCCATCCTCGCCAGGATCTGGATTGAGACTCATTTCATGTTGGACTCTTAAAGCCAACAAACACAGGAGAGTCCCATCTCATCAATCTGGGCTGGATTCAAATCTGATCCCAGAATTGGAAGGCCAGTGTCCAACCCACTGCACCACTCTAGCTTTACTGATAGTTAAAAGGTGCTCTATATTAAATATACAGTTATGTATGTAACCACTAATGTGGTTTAACAAAGTGCTAAGATTTAGGGTTTTCGCTGATATTTTCCTTGAGTTCCCTATATCACCTGTGGAAGTTTTGAGTGGGTGAGGCAGTTCCCCATCCCAAGACAGGGAAATTTGAAGATAGTCTGGTGCAATTACTCGTGCACATACTCTCTACTGCAGGATAATAGAACGTGGAAACCAGGCACTCCTGTCTTCCTGTTTAAAATTAGGTACATAGCACAATGGACCTTATACTTGGTAGAGTTTACTTGAAAGAAACAAGTCAAGTGAAGGAAGAAAAAAAACAACCTGATGGATTTCACACTGTTTAAAAACTAATTTCTACCGGAGATCAGTTGTTGATAGAAATATAAATGTCCCTGTAAAGTATAGAACCGATAATGTTTTATTCATATGAGGAAGTACCTAGCCTCCTCTTAGTAACTGCTCATGTGATTTAATGCAGAAGTCCACTGTGTAGAGAATCTCATCACAGACCTTGTAACCCTTCACTCCATAATGGGGCTTGTTTAAGTAGCCCTTAAGCAAGAACCTGCTTGGGATTGTGGCTCTCAATGAAATGTTAGTGAGTATAAGACGTGCTGTTGGTACTAGGTCAGCTGTAAGCACCAGTAGCAGTGTGTTTCAACTTGTATAGGGTTTGTATATAGGTTATGGGGAATGACTCCAAAAACCTAAATGCAAGTTAAATGTGGAAAACTCTTGCCTTGCTAAAAATATTGATACTTGAAAAATAAAGTTCCTTGGGAGCACACTTCACCCATTGATTATGTGCAATCCCCAGCACCGGCATTAATACTGGGCAAACCTTATTTAAATCCCCACATTTTTTTCATTTTTATTTTCTTCTCCTTACTGGCCACGTGCCTGCTCCTGGTTAGGGGATGGGCAGGTGGCCGCTTCCACAAACAACTCAACTCATAGTGAGAGTTAAAATACAATCCATGATAAAACTTACTCTGTTTGTTTCCTTTGTGTCCTCCACTCCCTTTCCTACAAATGATCTGTGAGACACTGGCTTTATTCAGTGCCATAATAAGTCTTTAATTTGCCTTATGGATACTGGGATAGGTTCCAACTGCTATTCCTTTACCTTCTCTGACTGGATGGCACTAAATCTGAGTTCTGCTGACGTCCACTTTCACCCATCCCCAGCAACGGCACTGTGGATGGCAGGTCAAGGGCAAGTGGGCTGCAAGTGACCCCTGAACTATACTAGGTGTAGGTATCACTGACCTTATAGTGTCAATGTGAGTTAATAAATGGGGATTGTTTAGCACTGCTTAAAGTTTCAAAGATTTTATTGAAAGAGGGCAGGAGCATTTAAAAAAAGAATACATTGTAATTGAATATCTGTGGGACGGTTTTAGCAAATTATTATCTGGTTGATTGATTTATATGTAGGTCTTGAAGCCGGCAAGACTGTGAAACTGGAGTCAAACGCTCAATTGGGTTATTATTTCCGTGTCACCTGCAAGGAGGAGAAGGCTCTTCGCAACAATAAGAAATTTAACACTATAGATATCCAGAAGAATGGAGTCCGGTTCAGTAATGGGTTAGAATTTTGTTTTTTCTTTTTTATTGCCATACAGTCGTTTGGTTGATTATCATTGAGGCCTGTCGTACTGGATGGATGTCCAAAGCTACACTTTCTATCTCTGTTTTGGGAATATTGATACAATATAACCTTCAAATCATAGTATCAAGTTCAGTACTGTAGTATAACATGAAATTCCTTATATTAAAAAAAAACTTTTATGGAAGTTGGTTGGAAACTTGATATATAGAAGTTGAACTTCTTTCAGATAATTTATTTACATTTCCTAGAATTTACTTGTGCTTAAATGGAGCTGGAGGATGCAAGGACTTTGCACTAAGGATGCCAGCCTTTAATAAAGAATGTTAGCCTGACCGCAAGAACAAAGAGAAATCGTAACATTCGCTCAAATGCGCTATCCAATGTGGAGCTGAGGAGCTGAGCCATCCAGACCAGAAAGGTTCCAGGCTTGATCTGTAGTCGGTGCTGAATTTGCTGATCTTAGCCAGAGTTGCAGTTTGCATACTGCAGTTTGCCTTGCTGCTTCTGGGCTACAATGGGGGAGGGGTGTCTGGGGAGGGGGTTGTGGGAAGGTAGGTTGGGGAGAGGGGGGTGGGGGGGCGGAAGAGAGGGAGAACAAACCAGCCAAGTCAGGGCTCCTGCTCCTGATCGCTGGTGGTAGGTGTGTGTGGGGGACATTGGTTTAGGGCAGGCACTGCTGTGATCCCAGATGCATTTTCCATGGTTGTCCTCCATTTCTCCATATCCTTCAATTTGGTTGACCATCGCCGTGACACCATGGTTGCATGCCGACCTAACTCCCCTAGCACATGTGTTCCACTTCTCCTTTTTCACATGGTCACTTTTGGCATGCCTCTTATTCCTAATTTTACATGCTGCCTCTTTTAAGACATTATGTAAGCATGGCCTGAACCTCTGCATGTATATTGATGGCACCTAGCTTTACCTCTTTGCTATCACCCTAGATTGCACGATTGCTGCTGTGGTATGAGACAACCCGTTCCCTCCAGCTAAACATTGGCAAGACTGAAGCCCTCATCCACCAGGCTCAACTTTTGCCAATGTCCTCTTGACTGGCCTCTTGTGCCCACACTATGCAAACTCCAACTCCACCAGACCTCCACTGGTTGCATCCTAACTTGCATTAAATCCTGCTCACCTATCACCTCTGACATGCAATCCCCTCGCAAATTGATTTCAAAATCCTCCGTGTTTTTGGCCTTGCTCACTATATTTCTGCAGTGTCTTTCAGTCCTATGTCGTAGTTTACATCTCTGCTTTTGAGTCTGGATTAGAACACAGCACCCACTCCCACCACGTATAGCCTTTAGCTATCATACTTCTCTGCTCAGGAATTCTGCCCCTAAATCAGTCTGTATTACTACATCTCTTCCTACTTTGAGAGGGGGAGGTACACCATACATTCCTGTTCCTGCAGGTGCATGTATAATTCAGTGTAATTTCAGAGCAGAACGGATCAAAAATTAAAATTAATCTAGTCAATTTAGCTGCTGTAGAAGCTGTTGCAGGTGGGACTGGGAGCCTAGTATTGGAGCATGACTTCAGGGAGTGCTTCTCCAATATTAATACATCATTAGTCTACAGAATGTAATATTTAATTAGGTAATAGGCTATGAGAAACCAAGTGCACAGCATTGAGATGAATTAAGTAGGTGAACTGTCTGTTGGTGCAGGGCCAAAATATATATCATGACAGGAATGTACAAGATCAAAAAGACCATTGTGGTCTGTTTGATTGCTCCCATTGTCTAGGAAATACGTGCATCTGAGTCCCTTTCAAGTTTTTCTCATGATACTTATCCAACTCTCTGAATTTGCTGATACATTCAGCTCCCAATGCCTCCACATGACGGCCCATTCAATGCGATCACTGCTCTGCATGATGTAGTTAAATCTAACCTGTCTCTTTTTCATCCTCTCCTCTAATTTTGAGGCTCATGTAGAATTTGACCATTAAACTATAACCGCAAATTTGGACGGCCTGTGCTCCAACTGCACTATCCTCCATGCCTAATATTTTCGACGTGCGCTCAGCGTACACTACTCAGCACTGGAAGCACAAAAGTGGAATATTGCTCCTATCTCCTTTCCGTGCTGTGGTGCAGTGCATGCCACATAGCCATCTGCATTGAGTTCTGCTTGCCAAGTACAAAGATGAACATCCTTAAAATGCACTGCTTAAATCAGAAACTAGAAAGGCTGCTCAGCTGGTTAGAATTTGTGAAACATTAACTCATCAATCTTCCTTCCAGTAAGCTGAGCTCCTACAATGAGGACTACATGAAGAGCAGGGAGGAGTATGAAGAAGCCCAGAATGCGATTGTTAAAGAAATCATTAATATCTCTGCAGGTAAGATGTTCTGGAACAAATTGCTCTGCATGTTTTTGACCAGATGAGGTTCTGCTGATCTATTCATTTGAACATTAGCGATATTATTTCATAATTGGAAGAAATGTCAATAATTATTTATTTAGCGGAATTTACAAATGTGGTTGGAGTAGGGTACTCTACTTTTTGTAGAGTATTGGTAGTCTGGGTGACTGGAGACCCATCATTTGATGTCCTGTACAGTGTCAACAGGGCATCGATCTCTTGTGGTAGCAACTTTTGGCCACCTGCCATGTTGCTGTTCAGTAGATTACATTTAGGTTGGGCAAGCAGAGGTGAAACTTCAGTGACGCCCAAGATTAGTGTCATTAGTTTTTAAGCAGATTGTATTTTTAAAGGGTAAAAGTCAGACTTCAATTATATCATGCCCTGATTATATTACTTTTTGATGGTAGTGCAGCTTATTGGCAGAAACCTCAATATAATTGTAGCTGGTTTAAGGATCGATGCCTGGTGCTAAAGTAAGAGTTTTAAGCTGCACTGCTGATGGCAGTACTCCTTCAGCCACCAATATAAACCCTGCCATAGGAAGCAAAGGCAGCCAGAAAAAAGTGGAAGCAGTTTTGCTACAGCTGGGATATATGGAACTTCTCCAGCCATGCGGGAAAATAGTGGCATTGCAGAAAATAAATTGCATGCGCAGTTTGTGTTTCTTTTGTGCTGAGGTGAGGGATATTCAAGCTGGTGAATGGAAAATGTTCTGTTTCAGGCACTCCGCGTCAGCATCGAGCACTGCCAGATCAGGTACCAGATGCAAAGTAAAAGCTCCCTTTACTCTTGTCCCCAGCAATGTTCCTCAGCCCCAACTTCAGAAGAGCACTCCATACTGTACCAAGTGGGCGCTTTGTTTCCACTTCCCACACCTTGCTTTAGCTGAATGGGGTTGTAATTGGTGCCTAATTAGGGACAATTTTTTTGCTGTGGGCCCATGCCCACCAGGAGCTGGATGGAAGTTGCACAGTTATTTCATATGGGACCCTTAGCCAACAGACACAGGTGATTTGTATCCCATTGGTCTAGGCTGGATTTGATCCCAGAGATGAAAGACTCACTGCACCATCCAGTTTATTGCAGCTTTTACGTCGTTTTGGAAGCTAGAAATTGCTATGCAGTACAGTAGTGAGGCTGGGAGCTGGCACAGAGAAGCCTCTTCAGGAAGTGGTTGTCCATTTATAAGTGCAGCATTACTCTATAGAATTTGATTAATTTAATTGGATAATGGGCTTTGAGACTCCAGCTAGTAATTGACCTTTAGGATTTTCGTGTATGGATGATTTTTATCTGTTGTACTGAAGGTACAAATAAGATGCTGTAAATGGTGCTTAGATTCTAGCAACATTATGTAATCAGAGCAGTGAACAGTGTTTTGACATGCTCCTTGTACTGTAGCTTTGTGTGTTATTGGCAGTAACTTCCTGTGTTATTAAAATTAGGTCATATATCCTCGAGTTTGAACATAGCATTAAATTGCAGACGATGCCCAGCTTTATGCCATCTTCAGTTTTGATGGTGGTTAGTATGGTCTCAAAGAATCAAAAGGCATGTTTGTTATAGCCAATTTAGATTGATGTTGTTTTATTCACAGGAGGTTACAACAAAGCAATTATTGTATTTTTAAAGCAAAATTATGAAGTTTTAAGCGCCCACATGTAATTTAATATCCAATTTCTTCTGAACTAATATCTGAGTTTGCTAACAGTGGGCATGCAAGTGTGATGATAACTTGGGCAAGTCTGCCTCCTAATGTGTTGATATAAATTCAGGATAACTGAATAGTCAAGTTATTGGCTAAGTGGATGGCTTCAGTCGGACCTATGAATGAGTCTTCCAGACTGGGTTCAGTTGATTGAAGTGAATTTATTTCAAAAAAGTTTTTTTTATTTGTACCTAATAAATATTTTTTTTTTATGGGGAATGTTTATGCTTTTTGGAGAAAGCATTACCTGAGTGTTTATGTTCTAACAGAGACAGCTATTGTTACAGTATTCTTAACTAAAATAGTGGGAACGGATTGACAGTATTATTGAGGAAACCTGTAATTTATCATTCCACCTTTGATTTCAGACCTGTTTCCTATTCCCATTATATTTATTAATTCTGACAGATGGAGTGTCAACTAAATGACATCAATCCTGGAATGAATATTGAGTATTGCAGTATTTTTTAATCAATGTTTGCAATTAAGGCATGGTTAGAACAGTTTGTTCAGCTATAATACAATGGCTTCATGATCTGTCTTAGAGAGAGAGAGAGAGAGAGAGAGAGAGAGAGATATATCTTCTGCTTTAAAAAAAATTCCCTCAAAAATCTTAATGTAATTTACAGCTCTGCTGCATTTCTGCTGCGTAGCTTAGCAGTGATGATCCCTGGCTGTTGAAGTCAGCCTCTATTAAATTTTGGTGGGGAAAGAAATTGTTTGTCAGCCAGTATCCACATTGAGTTCCCCTATGTCAGGTATAGCAGGATTAGTTATAGAGCAAAGTTCCTTCTATTCTGTCCTAGTAATATGCCATACAACCTTATTAGAGCTCTTACTGGGCAATTTGACAATTTCCCTTCCCATATGGCCTTTCTGAGTAAGACTGTCAATTGGTGCTGAACTGGGATATTGTCTGTTGAGAGCAGGATTGAGACTACTATAACTTCATTTCACTGAAGATCCTGACAGTTGTCAGAGAAGTTTTTCATGTCTTCACTATGGTTGAATTCACATCCGGGTACCAGATGTGAAAGGAGTGTGCCAGCCAGTCCCTTATTCAGTGCAAAACCAGTTAGAATTTCCAAAATAAGGTTATAAAATAAAAAGGATTGCTGTGAAAATTGAGCCTCCTACAAGCAGATCCTCATCGAATTTGAGCTGTGGTATTTCCAGAACTTGTGCTGTTGTAGCATTTTAACATTCGGAATAATTTTGGCCAGTTCAGTTATCCCTTGCTTACCTGTTCATTGGAAGCTATTGCAATGAGGGGAGGGGACATCATATCTAAGTCAGTACTGTTCTTGTGACGTCCTAATTCTTCATCTTTGCTTACTCTCACCATTACCCCCAGTGATGGACGTCAACCATGAATACTTCACCCTGACGATATATCCCCAAATTCTCTCTCCAACTGCAACCTAACTTTGGAAAGGCAGTTTAACTGTGCTGCTGGTTGTTCTTCTGCAGGTCAAGTGGACATAGTATGAGTATTCCATATGCATCTTTTGTGCTTTACTGAAATATAAGTGAAAATGAACCACTGAAAACTTCAGAGCTCCCACCGGAGGGGTAATTAGTATAACTGTTGTCAGTTACCCCCACCAATCCCTCTTCTGTCTCGGTGTGTTCTCATATTAACTTGCTCTTTTGAGCAGGGTGCCGCAGGAAGAAAGCGGGGTTCTGTTTTAAACATGCAGACCGGGTCTGATCATGACCTGATCTGCAATATCAACCAGAGCCTTGAGCAGGGGGTAGGTGCCGGTGTCGGCGTCCCCGTTGGGAAAAATCTACCGGGAGTCGGATCCTGGGCCAGAAGAGGCCCAGCAGGTAAGTTTAAAATGTGTTTTTTTGTAGGCCACGAACGCTCCTCTGGGCCTCTCGAGTAAGCCGTGGGTCTTCCTTGCACTGGGCTACCATCCCACACCCTGCCCTAGCTAGGCTGTAAATCTAACCAGCTTTCAGATGGCAGGAGACTGCAATATTTTATTTAAATTATACCCTGTCATTAAGCTTGGCATGGCCTCCACTTCCCTGGCTGTGCCAGGTTTTTTGATGTGCTCTCCTGTGCCCTCCCCACCTCCCCATTAAAATCGGGGGCCCAGGTGCCTGCAGTTTATTTGCACTGAAATCTTAGTGAGATTCTATAGAAAGTTTCTATAGATATGTAAAGAGAAAAAGGTTAGTAAAGACAAACGTAGGTCCCCTGCAGTCAGAATCAGGGGAAGTCATAACGGGGAACAAAGAAATGGCGGACCAATTGAACAAGTACTTTGGTTCGGTATTCACTGAGGAGGACACAAACAACCTTCCGGATATAAAAGGGATCGGAGGGTCTAGTAAGGAGGAGGAACTGAGGGAAATCCTTATTAGTCGGGAAATTGTGTTGGGGAAATTGATGGGATTGAAGGCCGATAAATCCCCAGGACCTGATGGACTGCATCCCAGAGTACTTAAGGAGGTGGCCTTGGAAATAGTGGATGCATTGACAGTCATTTTCCAACATTCCATTGACTCTGGATCAGTTCCTATGGAGTGGAGGGTAGCCAATGTAACCCCACTTTTTAAAAAAGGAGGGAGAAAGAAAACGGAATTATAGACCGATCAGCCTGACATCGGTAGTAAGTAAAATGATGGAATCAATTATTAAGGATGTCATAGCAGTGCATTTGGAAAGAGGTAATATGATAGGTCCAAGTCAGCATGGATTTGTGAAAGGGAAATCATGCTTGACAAATCTTCTGGAATTTTTTGAGGATGTTTCCAGTAGAGTGGACAAGGGAGAACCAGTTGATGTGGTATATTTGGACTTTCAGAAGGCTTTCGACAAGGTCCCACACAAGAGATTAATGTGCAAAGTTAAAGCACATGGGATTGGGGGTAGTGTGCTGACATGGATTGAGAACTGGTTGTCAGACAGGAAGCAAAGAGTAGGAGTAAATGGGTACTTTTCAGAATGGCAGGCAGTGACTAGTGGGGTACCGCAAGGTTCTGTGCTGGGGCCCCAGCTGTTTACACTGTACATTAATGATTTAGACGAGGGGATTAAATGTAGTATCTCCAAATTTGCGGATGACACCAAGTTGGGTGGCAGTGTGAGCTGCGAGGAGGATGCTATGAGGCTGCAGAGTGACTTGGATAGGTTAGGTGAGTGGGCAAATGCATGGCAGATGAAGTATAATGTGGATAAATGTGAGGTTATCCACTTTGGTGGTAAAAACAGAGAGACAAACTATTATCTGAATGGTGACAGATTAGGAAAAGGGGAGGTGCAAAGAGACCTGGGTGTCATGGTACATCAGTCATTGAAGATTGGCATGCAGGTACAGCAGGCGATTAAGAAAGCAAATGGCATGTTGGCCTTCATAGCGAGGGGATTTGAGTACAGGGGCAGGGAGGTGTTGCTACAATTGTACAGGGCCTTGGTGAGGCCACACCTGGAGTATTGTGTACAGTTTTGGTCTCCTAACCTGAGGAAGGACATTCTTGCTATTGAGGGAGTGCAGCGAAGGTTCACCAGACTGATTCCCGGGATGGCGGGACTGACCTATCAAGAAAGACTGGATCAACTGGGCTTGTATTCACTGGAGTTCAGAAGAATGAGAGGGGACCTCATAGAAACGTTTAAAATTCTGACGGGGTTAGACAGGTTAGATGCAGGAAGAATGTTCCCAATGTTGGGGAAGTCCAGAACCAGGGGACACAGTCTAAGGATAAGGGGGAAGCCATTTAGGACCGAGATGAGGAGGAATTTCTTCACCCAGAGAGTGGTGAACCTGTGGAATTCTCTACCACAGAAAGTTGTTGAGCCAATTCACTAAATATATTCAAAAAGGAGTTAGATGAAGTCCTTACTACTAGAGGAATCAAGGGGTATGGTGAGAAAGCAGGAATGGGGTACTGAAGTTGCATGTTCAGCCATGAACTCATTGAATGGCGGTGCAGGCTAGAAAGGCCGAATGGCCTACTCCTGCACCTATTTTCTATGTTTCTAACACTGAACAGTATCAGGTGTTTTAGAATAAGTCACATAAGCTATCTCTCTTCCTACACTTGCAGGATATGTGGAACCTCAACAGACTCTAAATGATGTGATTGCTCAACTGGATGCAGTGGTCAGCTTTGCCCATGTAGCCAATGGTGCGCCTGTGCCATATGTGCGACCTGTGATCCTCGAGAAGGGCCACGGTCAGATTATCCTGAAGTCTTCCAGGCATCCTTGCATTGAGATCCAGGATGATGTGGCCTTCATACCCAATGATGTTACTTTTGAGAAAGATAAACAGATGTTCCATATAATAACAGGTAAGCGTTGGTGCTTTTATTAGAGAAATTACTAATTAAAGGATAAGGTAGGAAAAAATGAAATATTTAACATATTTGGGATTTTTGATGAGGAAAAGAGAAAAGGAGGCACATATTACTCTATTTTGGTTACCTCAAACTGAGGGTTTGCTTGAGATTGTTCAATGGTTGTTGTCCTAATAAAATAGGTCAGTAACAACGTTGTCTGCAAATATTCTAATATCCTGGTGTTCAGCCAGGTTTAAGAAGGATTTGAAGCTGTCGCTAGCTACCTGCAGAATATTCTTGTGCAGAGGTTCCCAAACTGGGGTGTTGCTACAAGGTTATTGGGGGCGGGATGGGGTGGGCAGTGGAAGCACAGGCAGAATGGGCTGGCCTAAATTAACAAGTATGAGAGCCATTGATACAGCCACGTATAGCCAGAGGTCATGCATTCTCGCCATAGTATGGGATGTTTGATTCCCTGCTGAATTCTAGTAGTGAACGCTGGACCCATCACAGCTGCCTGCCGACTGAGCATTTGTATGAGTGAAACCTCTTTGAAAAATGGCAATATAAACCTATGTGGTGGAAACAAACATTGATTTTACTTGATAGGACGGCAGCTGATTGCAGAAGTGGGATTCAACTCACTGTCTGCATTCATAAATATAAAACAGCATGACCCATAGGGAACCGACGTCAACAGTGTCCCAGGAAATTGCAGGTCTAAAAATCTGCTGTCTGGTTAAAGGCTGCTGTTCCAATAAAGTAAATGGAAGGGAGATAACCAACGCACCAGAGGCCAGCATCCAACAATGAAAGCATAATGGAGAGGGAGAGCCAGCACAGGGAGGTTGTGACCCGCAGTTACAAATGTCCAGTCATGTATAAGCATCCACGTGTCTGGCTTGATTCAAGGATCATTGAACTGCCACATGTGAAACTGAGCACTGTCCCTAACCTAAACCACTGAATATTGTTTCCCACCATTATTGATGATACACATTCCCCCTGGGATGGCAAAGTCCTATCTCCTGTGCTTCATGTTACCATGTGCACAATACAGTTTTAAATTCATAGCTCCTCTCGACTTGTGGAGAGACAGGGAACTAGTCTGAAGGAGATTACCTAGATAGAGAGGGGCGAGGCTATGGAGGGATTTGTAAACCAGAATGAGAATTTTGAAATCGAGGCGTTGCTTAACTGTACAGGGTATTGGTGTGGCCACACCTGGAGTACTGTGTACAGTTTTGGTCTCCTTATTTAAGGAAGGATATACGTGCATTGGAGGCTATTCAGAGAAGGTTGATTCCGGAGATGAGGTGGTTGAGTAGGTTGGGCCTATACACATTGGAGTTCAGAAGAATGAGAGGTGATCTTATCAAAGCATATAAGATAATGAGGGGACTTGATAAGAAAGATGCAGAGAGGATATTTCCACTCTTAGGGGAAACTAAAACTAGGGGACATAATGTCAGAATAAGGGGCTGCTCATTTAAGACTGAGATGAGGAGGAATTTCTTCTGAGGGTTGCAAATCTATGAAATTCTCTGCCCCAGAGAGCTGTGGAGGCTGGGACATTGAGTATATTTAAGGTGAAGATGCACAAATTTTTGAGCGATAAGGGAATAAAGGGTTATGGGGAGTGGACAGGGAAGTGGAGCTGAGTCCATGATCAGATCAGCCATGATATTAAATGGCGGAGCCGGCTCAAGGGGCCAGGTGGCCTACTCCTGCTCTATTTCTTATGTAACCGGAAGCCAATGGAGGTCAGCGAGCATAAGGGTGATGGGTGAGCGCGACTCGGTGCGAGTTAGGACACGGGCAGCCGAGTTTTGGACAACCTCAAATTTACGTAGGGTAGAATGTGGTAGGCCAGCCAGGAGTGCGTTGGCTTTCTGCCATAATGGAAATGATCACTGACTGAGGCTGTCTGTTACAGACTTCAATGCTTCTTGGATGGGGAGAAGGGGATGACTTCCCAAAGCAGTACAACTGATATCAGGAAACTCATTTAAACAACAGGTTTCTTCCTTCACAGAATTCTGTGGCGCTAGATTGCAAATGTGAATCACTGTGTTGACGTTGTAAACTCCTTTTTACATGGTGTTGATCTAGTTTGCCTTTGTTTGTCTGTGCCTGCATTTAATAGGTCCAAACATGGGTGGTAAATCAACATATATCCGGCAGACTGGCGTGGTGGTTCTGATGGCCCAGATTGGTTGTTTTGTACCTTGTGACTCAGCAGAGATCAGTATCGTGGATTGCATCCTTGCTCGGGTTGGTGCTGGTGACAGTCAACTCAAGGGTGTTTCGACCTTCATGGCGGAAATGTTGGAGACTGCAGCTATCTTGAGGTAGAGTGTTCCTATCACAGCTAACTTGGTGCTCCACCTTCCTGAAAAGGGAGTGTTCTGTAGGTGAAGGGTATGCATTCATTTTACTGCCTGCAGTAAAAATAGTTTTCTGTCAAGAGCAACTCTAAAGCAGACTGGGTGGAAAGTGGGAATAAAGAAATATATATCTGTATCTGCTAGCATTGAAAGTGCTTATCCCCTGACTCCCTCTCCTTTCAGTGCAGTCTTGGAACTGTGCTTTACCTAGACCCTTTTGTCTTCTACAAAGTGTGCTGGAGTTTTTTTAACTAAATATGGGCATGCTAATAACGTGAATTTTGAGAAGAGGCGTGTATGTTGCAGGAAGTTGTAAATGACTGATAATTGTCACATTGAAAGCACTAATTACTGACTGCTCTTTTTGGTACATTCTGATGACTTCCATGTTGCTATTGTTAATCCACCATAATAACTTACATTTTTGTAGTGCTTTGTTTTTAATGAAATGTCACAAGGCACTTAAACATATCAATTTTGTCAATTGTTTTTAAAATTTATAGGGAACAAGATGGTGCAGTGGGTTTAGACACTAATGTTTCACCTCTGGGAAATTGTCCAGTGGAATGATTTATTTTCTGACGCAATTGCTACTACAGCCCTTTGCCAAGCTCTCCAATTTTTTCTATATTCTTTTCACTTTTTAAGCTGGTGCCAGCCTGTCCCCTCTCAGCCTCTCGCCTGGTGCGTGCCTGTTTTCCTCAGTCTCTCGCCTGGTGCGTGTCTGTTTCCCTCAGTCTCTTGCCTGGTGCGTGTCTGTTTCCCTCAGTCTCTCGCCTGGTGCGTGTCTGTTTCCCTCCCCCCCCCCCTTGCCTGGTGCATTCCTGTTTCCGCCCCCCGCCCCCCCTCTTGCCTGGTACATGCCTGTTTCCGCCCCCCCCCCCCCCACTTGCCTGGTGCATGCCTGTTCTCCCCCCCCCCCCCCCCCTTGCCTGGTGCATGCCTGTCCTGTCCCCCCCCCCCCTCGCCTGGTGCATGTCTGTCCCCCACCTCTTGCCTGGTGCATGCCTATTCTCCTCTCCCCCCCCCCCCCCCCCCCCCCCTCGCCTGGTGCATGTCTGTCCCCCCTCCCCACCTCTTGCCTGGTGCATGCCTATTCTCCTCTTCTCCCCCCCCCCCCCCCCCCTCGCCTGGTGCATGCCTGTTTCCCCCCCGCCTGGTGCATGCCTGTTTCCCCCCCCGCCTGGTGCATGCCTGTTTCTCCCCCCCCCCTCGCCTGGTGCATGTCTGCCCTCCTTACAGCATGGCCTGGTGGTGCCTGTGCCCACCGCTTCAGCCTCTGGTCTTGTCCCCTCAACAAGTTAAAAGAAAGGATTATTTATTTGAAAATTTTATGTCTGAACACACAGATTATTTTTCTACAATCTTTGTAGGCATGCCACTGAGTAATGAGAGATCTGAACAGGCAAATTATATAATCTTTAAAAGAATTATTTATTTGAATTAAATTTCATCACTAAATGCCTAAATCACTAAGTGCAACAATTCACTCTTGTATATGGTTGCATTGGGGCATCTATATTGCCTCTGAATTTATTATTTTAAAGATGCTTGAGCTTTTATAGGACTTCGGACGTCTATGGAAAGAGTCAGTTCATGTTTGGGCTGAAAGAATATAGCAATATCCTGCACTTTCTTCAAAGAAGTAGAAATTCATTTTATGCACAAAACTTATCCACTGTCCTATGCCAATTAGTAGATGAAGGTGCAGGTATGCTTGTTCAATTGTGAACGGTTCTATTACTTAGCCTCAATACTGTCTGTTTTCCTTCTGTGCCAATTTAAGTAACCTCATCATTCCTGCGTCTAGCTTACAAGTTCTAGCTGACGTAGACAGATACTACAAAGATGATTTAATTTTAACAATTTTCATTTTTGACATTAATTTGTCCAATGAGTTTTAATTCCTGTGTTTTGGATAGGTTGTCTCAATTTTGCATCCCCATGCTTGGGAAGGGAGGACTTTTTACTACAGTGAAGCTATTCCAACAGTAATGAGAATATTCCAAATGCCCGGAAATAATTTGAGTGTTGATCCCATTCTGTACGTGTTGTATTCAGACAGTGTTTGTAGCTTCTGTTAGTAGGAACTAAACTTGTCAGCAATCGTTCACATCGGTCAGATTTTGGCCTTTGAGTCAGAAGTTCTGAAAATGTTTTCTATAGAATAAAGCCAAACGGGAATACAGTTAAGCTTCTGTTATCTGCTGCAACAGAGGACAACCTACCCTGGTTGACTTTTTTTTTAAGCTTTCCGTTGATTTTAGATTACCTAATCAAATTTCCAGCATGTGCATATAAAACGCATGTTTTTCCTTGCTTGAAAAAAAATTGTTGACAACCCAATGCCTGCTAAATAAAGTCTTCTGGACCTATAGCCCTGACTTGTACGAACATCAGAATTAGGAGCAGGAGAAGGCCCTTCGAGCCTGCTCTGCCATTCAGTGAGATCATGGATGATCTTCTAGTTCAACTCTGCTTTCCCGCACAATCCCCATATCCCTTAATTCCCTTAGTGTCCAAAAATCTATCTTATCTTAGCCTTGAATATACTTAACAACTGAGCATCCACAGACCTCTGGGATAGAGAATTCCAAAGATTCACAACCCTCTGAGGGAAGAGATTTCTCCTCGTCTCGGTCTTAAATGGCCGACCCCTAGTTCTAGATTCGCACTGCTCTCATGGATTGAAACTAACATTCAGAGCAGTGTGGATAGTAAATGCTACCAGGGTTTTTAGGCATGCGGAGAATTGTTACATCAAGATCCAGAGCCTATCAAAATTAATTTAAAAACGCTCACATGCATTTTAGCTGATTTAGTAATACGAAGTACAAACCTGCACATACAAAATTGCAGGTAATGGGAGAGAGTGTTAGATATTCAACATTCAGGAAGGATAGAATAAAAGGAAAAGGAGGTGGGGTAGCATTGCTGGTTAAAGAGGCGATTAATGCAATAGTTAGGAAGGACATTAGCTTGGATGATGTGGAATTGGTATGGGTAGAGCTGCAGAACACCAAAGGGCAAAAAACGTTAGTGGGAGTTGCGTACAGACCTCCAAACAGTAGTAGTGATGTTGGGGAGGGCATCAAACAGGAAATTAGGGGTGCATGCAATAAAGGTGCAGCAGTTATCATGGGTGACTTTAATATGCATATAGATTGGGCTAACCAAACTGGAAGCAATACGATGGAGGAGGATTTCCTGGAATGCATAAGGGATGGTTTTCTAGACCAATACTTGTTCAATTGGTCTGCCATTTCTTTGTTCCCCGTTATGACTTCCCCTGATTCTGACTGCGGGGGACCTAAGTTTGTCTTTACTAACCTTTTTCTCTTTACATATCTATAGAAACTTTTGCAGTCCGTCTTAATGTTCCCGTCTTAATGTTCGAGGAATCAACTAGGGGGGAGGCCATCTTAGACTGGGTGTTGTGTAATGAGAGAGGATTAATTAGCAATCTCGTTGTGCGAGGCCCCTTGAGTAAGAGTGACCATAATATGGTGGAATTCTACATTAGGATGGAGAATGAAACAGTTAATTCAGAGACCATGGTGCAGAACTTAAAGAAGGGTAACTTTGAAGGTATGAGGCATGAATTGGCGAATGATACTTAAGGGGTTGACTGTGAATGGGCAATGGCAAACATTTAGAGACCGCATGGATGAACTACAACAATTGTACATCCCTGTCTGGCGTAAAAATAAAAAAGGGAAGGTGGCTCAACCGTGGCTATCAAGGGAAACCAGGGATAGTATTAAAGCCAAGGAAGTGGCATAAAAATTGGCCAGAAATAGCAGTGAACCCGGGGACTGGGAGAAATTTAGAACTCAGCAGAGGAGGACAAAGGGTTTGATTAGGGCAGGGAAAATATAGTACGAGAGGAAGCTTGCAGGGAACATTAAGACGGACTGCAAAAGTTTCTATAGATATGTATGGCGAGAAAGCAGGAATGGGGTACTGAAGTTGCATGTTCAACCATGAACTCATTGAATGGTGGTGCAGGCTCGAAGGGCCAAATGGCTTACTCCTGCACCTATTTTCTATGTTTCCATACTCTGCTGTACAATTTTGAAAGTTATATCTTCTGTAAATTGATACCTGTTCATTTTTTAACTTTTTTTTAAACCTATATTCCCAGCCACCCCCACAATTTTCCTGAAAGCGCTGATTCATGCCAGCAGATGGTTCCTTGAGGGCTGGCTGCCATTTAGTACCCTGCCCAAGTGGTCATTGTTCAAGTAAGCCTATATAGTAAGCGCAGCGACGTTAATCACCTGAGTTGGGTTGGAGTCACTGAAAGGTGAGTGGGAGTAAGAACACCCCGGCAGATAGTTCTCTTTCATAGGAACAGTAGTAGGCCATTGAGTCCCTCAAACCTGTTCTGCCATTCAATGAGACCATGGCTGATCTGCGACCCAACTCCATATACCCCTTGCCTTTGATCCATATCCCTTAATACCTTTAGTTAACAAAAAGCTACCAATCTCTGATTTAAAATTAACAATTGATCTCTCATCAATTGCTGTTTGCAAAAGAGAGTTCCAAACTTTTACTGCCCTTTGTGTGTAGAAGTGTTTCCTAATTTCACTCCTGAAAGGTCTGGCAATTTTTAGACTATGCCCCCTAGTCCTAGAGTGCCCAACCAGTGGTAAAAGTTTATCTTGATCTACCCTATCTGTTCCCTTTAATATCTTGAAAACTGCAATCAGATCACCCCTTAACCTTCTAAATTCAAGGGAATACAACCCTTGTGTAATCTCTCCTTGTAACTTAACCTTTGAAGTCCGGGATCATTCTGGTCAACCTATGCTGCACTCTCACCAAGGCCAATATATCCTTCCTAAGATGTGATGCCCAGAACTGCTCTCAGTCCTCTAGGTGTGGTCTAACGAAGGTTTTGTACAGCTGCAGCATAACATCTACCCCTTATATTCTAGTCCTGTAGGTATAAAGGCCAGCATTCCATTAGCCTTTTTGATTATTTTCCGTACCTGTTCATGACATTTTAATGATCTATGTACTTGGACCGCCAATGTTTTTAGGTTTTTGCCATTTAGAAAGTTCCCTGTTCTATCCTAAGTCAATGACCTCACATTTGCCTTCATTGAAATCCATTTGCTACAGTTTATCCCATTCACTTAAATTGCAGATATCCCTTTTTGTAATTTTATGCTTTCATCTATAATGCTGCCTATCTTTGTCAACAGCATATTTGGATATATGCCATCATCTAAGTTAATAAATACTGTGAATTGTTGAGGACCCAACACAACACCCTGCTGGACACCACTTGTCACATCCTGCCAATTTAAGTATTTGCCCATTAATTTTTTTTAAATTCATTCATGGGATGTGGGCGTTGCTGGCAAGGCCAGCATTTATTGCGCATCCCTAATTGCCCTTAAGAAGGTGATCGTGCGCCGTCACCTTGAACCGCTGCAGTCCTGGTGAAGGTACTCCCAAAGTGATGTTAGAGAGAGAGTTCCAGGATTTTCCAAGCCAGGATGGTGTGTAACTTGGAGGGGAGCTTGCAGGTCATGGTGTTCCCATGCACCTGCTGTCCTTGTCTTTCTAGGTGGTTGAGGTTGCAGGTTTGGGAGGTGCTGCCAAAGAAGCCATGGCGAGTTTCTGCAGTGCATCTTCTAGATGGTACACACTGCAGTCACGGTGCGCTGGTGGTGGAGGGAGTGAATGTTTAAGTGGTGGTTGCGGTGCCAATCAAGCGGGCTGCTTTGTCTTGGATGGTGTCAAGCTTCTTCAGTGTTGTTGGAGCTGCACTCGTCCAGGCAAGTGGAGAGTATTCCATCACACTCCTGACTTGTGCCTTGTAGGTGGTAGAGAGGCTTTGGGGAGTAAGGAGGTGAGACAATCACTGCAGAATACTCAGCCTCTGACCTGCTCTTGTAGCCACAGTGTTTGCGGCTGGTCCAGTTAAGTTTCTGGTCAATGGTGACTCCTGGGATGTTGATGGTGGGGATTCGGCGATGGAAATGCCATTGAATGTCATGAGGTGGTTAGACTCTCGCTTATTGGAGATAGTCATTGTCTGGCACTTGTGTGGAGCGAATGTTACTTGCCACTTATCAGCCCAAGCCTGAATGTTGTCCAGGTCTTGTTGCATGTGGGCGTGGATTGCTTCATTATCTGAGGAGTTGCGAATGGAGCTGAACACTGCAATCATCAGCAAACAGTTCCACTTCTGACCTTATGACGGAGAGAAGGTCATTGATGAAGCAGTTGGTAGGGCATTGGACACTGCCCTGAGGAACTCCTGCAGCGATGTCCTGGGGCTGTGATGATTGTCCTCCAACAACCACAACCATCTTCCTTTGTGCTAGGTATCGCTACAGCCAGTGGAGAGTTTTCCCCAGATTCCCATTGACTTCAATTTTACTAGGGCTCCTTGATGCCACACTCGGTCAAATGTTGTCTTGATGTCAAGGGCAGTCACTCTCACCTCGCCTCTGGAATTCAGCTGTTTTGTCCATGTTTGGACCAAGGCTGTAATGAGGTCTGGAACCGAGTGGTCCTGGCGGCACCCAAACTGAGAATCGGTGAGTAGGGTATTGGTGAGTAAGTGCAGCTTGATAGTGTTGATGACATCTTCCATCACTTTGCTGATGATTGAGAATAGACTGATGGGGCGGTAATTGGCCAGATTGGATTTGTCCTGCTTTTTGTGGACAGCACATACCTGGGTAGTTTTCCACATTGTCGGGTAGATGCCAGTGTTGTAGCTGTACTGGAACAGCTTGGTTAGAGACACGGCTAGTTCTGGAGCACAAGTCTTCAGCACCACAGCCAGGCCATTGTTATATCAAGTGCGCTCAGCTGTTTCTTGCTATCACTGGCTTCTGTGATGGTGTGGACCTCAGGAGGGGGCCGATATGGATCATCCACTCGGCACTTTTAGCTGAAGATAGTTGAAATCGCTTCAGTCTTTTCTTTTGCACTCACTATTGGGCTCTGTCATTATTGAGGATGGGGATATTCATGGAGCCTCCTCCTGTTAGTTGTTTGTTTGTCCACCACCATTCACGACTGGATGTGGCAGGAATGCAGAGCTTTGATCTGATCCGTTGATTGTGGGATCGCTTAGCTCTGTCTATGGCATGCTGCTTCCACTGTTTAGCATGCATGTGGTCCTGTGTTGTAGCTTCCTCAAGTTGGCACCTCATTTTTAGGTATGCCTGATGCTGCTCCTGGCATGCTCTTCTAAACTCTTCATTGAGCCAGGGTTAATCCCCGGCTTAATGGTAACGGTTGTGTGAGGGATATGCCGGGCCATGAGGTTAAAGCTTGTGTTGGAATACAATTCTGCTGCTGCTGATGGCCCAGAGCTCCTCACGGATACCCAGTTTTGACCTGCTAAATCTGTTCCGAATCTGTCCAATTTAGCACAGTGGTAGTGCCACACAACACGATGGAGGGTGTCCTCAGTGTGAAGATGGGATCTTGTTTCCACAAAGACTGCGGTGGTCACTGCTACCAATGTTCAGCGGTGTTCAATCACCCTATCCTTTATTATAGACTCTAGCAATCTCCCGACAACAGATGTTCGGCTAACTGGTAAATAATTCCATGGTTTCCCTCTCGCCATTCTTTCCCCACCTTTGTACTCAAGGGACGCTACAGCCAATTGTGGTACCCCCAATTAACTTGACACAACCATTCTTAGTATGTGCAGTTAATTAAAGTGAAGTCTTTCAGGTTAATGACACTTACACTTTGGTGAAAGAAAATAAAACTTAAACCCAAAGAACATCCGGCTTTGAAGTCCACACAATGCTGTTTTTTTTACAATAAGAAATAAAGTTCTACTGTAATCATTTATTTAAAAAAAATTAAAACTCCAGGTGAAAGGCAGCAACTACTGAGTTGGAGAGTGAGAAGATAAATAAGGGAATGGCGATCAGTTATTACCAAGTTTGGGTTTTAGAAGGATTATAGGAGGAGCAGAACACTGTAGAGTTGCAGCTCAGATCCTGAGAACGAATGAGTAAAAAAAAAAATAGGAGCTGCTGTGTCAAGTCTTGATTTCAGCAGTGAGGTTGCAGCGATAGCGAAGTGTGTGGGATGGTCTATGTGGAGTTCAGGACTAACAGGAAGAAAATTCAGGTTTCTATGAAGAGAGAGGTTAGTAGTTAAATGTAAAGGAAGTAAGTGCAAGCATTTGTTTTGCATCCTGTTGAGATTGCAGGTGTTTATTTCAGGGAAGAAGACCATTAGCAACAATATACATGTAACTTTGGGTGGTTGAATGTTAAAATGCACTTTGCAGGTTTGTGACAAACCTTTTGGCCCCAGTATTGGAGGCATTAACTTAACATTATTATTGTTTCTCAGATCGGCGACTGAACACTCCCTGATTATCATCGATGAATTGGGAAGAGGCACCTCTACATACGATGGCTTTGGCCTGGCCTGGGCCATATCAGAATTCATTTCCACCAAGATTTGCGCATTTTGTATGTTTGCCACTCATTTCCACGAGTTGACTGCCCTCGCTGACCAAGTACCAACAGTCAACAACTTGCACGTGACTGCGCTCACCACAGATGAAACGCTAACCATGCTGTACCGTGTGAAGAAAGGTAAAGCACAAACATACAGCAGCAGCAACTCAGTTTGAAATGTTATTTGCTCTATTCACTGAGTGAATGGTATTGCATAGAGCAAATGAACAGAAATTGCTTATTCCAGTGGTTCCTATCTGTCTACATAAGAGAGTATAGCAGCTTACTGGTTACTATGGAATAATTGTGCAACATAAATAGCTTTCTGAATTGATAAATGAGTAATTTCTCTGTGTATTAACAAAAGTAAAAGACAGAAAGGAGATGAGTAAAAGTGGAGGGCAGAGAAACCCAAGGCAAAAAACAAAAAGGGCCACTGTACAACAAAATTCGAAAGGGTCAAAGTGTAATAAAAAGGCAAGCATGAAAGCTCGGTGCCTCAATGCAAGGAGTATTCGGAACACAGGAGAGGGCTCTGAGCTAGTTAGAATGGGTGAGAGCTCATATGAACAGGATCCCAAGAAAGAATGCAAAAGGCAGGAGGCAACAGAGCAGAGTAGTACTGGGGTAAGTGTAAACCACAAGGTGATAGGAAGGGACAATATGTATGAATATAAAGGGGCTGCAGGAGGGGTCAAAACTAAAAATCATGGTTTAAAAACTAGTATTAAAACACTCTACCTAAATGCACGCAGCATTTGAAGTAAAGTAAATGAGTTGACGGCACAAATCATTACAAATGGGTATGATTTGGTGGCCATTACAGAAACGTGGTTGCAGGGTGGCCAAGACTGGGAATTAAACATACAGGGGTATCTGACAATACGGAAAGATAGGCAAGAAGGGAAAGGAGGTGGGGTAGCTGTTAATAAAGGAAGATATCGGGGCAGTTGAGAGACGATATTGGCTCTAATGAACAAAATGTTGAATCATTGTGGGTGGAGATTAGAGATAGTAAGGGGAAAAAGTCACTGGTGGGCGTAGTTTATAGGCCCCCAAATAATAACTTCACGGTGGGGCGGGCAATAATCAAGGGAATAATGGAGGCATGTGAAAAAGGAACGGCAGTAATCATGGGGGATTTTAACCTACATATCGATTGGTCAAATCAAATAGCACGGGGTAGCCTGGAGGAGGAATTCATAGAATGCATACGGGATTGTTTCTTAGAACAGTATGTAACAGAACCTACAAGGGAGCAAGCTATCTTAGATCTGGTCCTGTGTAATGAGACAGAAATAATAAACGATCTCCTAGTAAAAGATCCTCTCGGAATGAGTGATCACAGTATGGTTGAATTTGTAATACAGATTGAGGGTGAGGAAGTAATGTCTCAAACGAGCGTACTATGCTTAAACAAAGGGGACTACAGTGGGATGAGGGCAGAGTTGGCTAAAGTAGACTGGAAACACAGACTAAACGGTGGCACAATGGAGGAACAGTGGAGGACTTTTAAGGAGCTCTTTCATAGTGCTCAACAAAAATATATTCCAGTGAAAAAGAAGGGTGGTAAGAGAAGGGATAACCAGCCGTGGATAACCAAGGAAATAAAGGAGAGTATCAAATTAAAAACCAATGCGTATAAAGTGGCCAAGGTTAGTGGGAAACTAGAAGATTGGGAAAATTTTAAACGACAGCAAAGAATGACTAAGAAAGCAATAAAGAAAGGAAAGATAGATTACGAAAGTAAACTTGAGCAAAACATAAAAACGGATAGTAAAAGCTTTTACAGATATATAAAATGGAAGAGTGACTAAAGTAAATGTTGGTCCCTTAGAAGATGAGAAGGGGGATTTAATAATGGGAAATGTGGAAATGGCTGAGATCTTAAACAATTATTTTGCTTCGGTCTTCACAGTGGAAGACACAAAAACCATGCCAAAAATTGCTGGTCACAGGAATGTGGGAAGGGAAGACCTCGAGACAATCACTATCACTAGGGGGGTAGTGCTGGACAGTCTAATGGGACTCAAGGTAGACAAGTCCCCTGGTCCTGATGAAATGCATCCCAGGGTATTAAGAGATGGTGGAAGTTATAGCAGAATCATTCGTTATAATCTATCAAAATTCTCTGGACTCTGGGGAGGTACCAGTGGATTGGAAAGTAGCTAATGTAACGCCTCTGTTTTAAAAAAGGGGGCAGACAAAAGGCAGATAACTATAGGCCGGTTAGTTTAACATCTGTAGTGGGGAAAATGCTTGAAACTATCATTAAGGAAGAAATAGCGGCACATCTGGATAGGAATAGTGCAATCAAGCAGGCGCAACATGGATTCATGAAGGGGAAATCATGTTTAACTAATTTACTGGAATTCTTTGAGGAAATGACGAGCATGGTGGATAGAGGTGTACCGATGGATGTGGTGTATTTAGATTTCCAAAAGGCATTTGATAAGGTGCCACACAAAAGGTTACTGCAGAAGATAAAGGTACACGGAGTCAGAGGAAATGTATTAGCATGGATCGAGAATTGGCTGGCTAACAGAAAGCAGAGAGTCGGGATAAATGGGTCCTTTTTGGGTTGGAAATCGGTGGTTAGTGGTGTGTCACAGGGGATTGGTGCTGGGACCACAACTGTTTGCAATATACATAGATGACCTGGAAGAGGAGACAGAGTGTAGTGTAACAAAATTTGCAGATGACACAAAGATTAGTGGGAAAGCGGGTTGTGTAGAGGACACAGAGGCTGCAAAGAGATTTAGATAGGTTAAGCGAATGGGCTAAGGTTTGGCAGATGGAATACAATGTTGGAAAGTGTGAGGTCATCCACCTTGGGGGGTGAAAAAAAACAGTAAAAGGGAATATTATTTGAATGGGGAGAAATTACAACATGCTGCAGTGCAGAGGGACTCGGGTCCTTGTGCATGAATCCCAAAAAGTTAGTTTGCAGGCGCAGCAGGTAATCAGGAAGGCGAATGGAATGTTGGCCTTCATTGCGAGAGGGATGGAGTACAAAAGCAGGGAGGTCCTGCTGCAGCAGTATAGGGTATTGGTGAGGCCGCACCTGGAGTACTGCGTGCAGTTTTGGGCACCTTACTTAAGGAAGGATATACTAGCTTTGGAGAGGGTACAGAGACGATTCACTAGGCTGATTCCGGAGATGAGGGGGTTACCTTATGATGATAGATTGAGTAGACTGAGTCTTTACTCGTTGGAGTTCAGAAGGATGAGGGGTGATCTTTTCGAAACATTTAAGATAATGAAAGGGGTAGACAAGATAGAGGCAGAGAGGTTGTTTTCACTGGTTGGGGAGACTAGAACTAGGGGGCACAGCCTCAAAATACGGGGGAGCCAATTTAAAACCGAGTTGAGAGGGAATTTCTTCTCCCAGAGGGTTGTGAATCTGTGGAATTCTCTGCCCAAAGAAGCAGTTGAGGCTAGCTCATTGAATGTATTCAAGTCACAGATAGATAGATTTTTAACCAATAAGGGAATTAAGGGTTATGGGGTGCGGGCGGGTAAGTGGAGCTGAGTCCACGGCCAGATCAGCCATGATCTTGTTGAATGGCGGAGCAGGCTCAAGGGGCTAGATGGCCTACTCCTGTTCCTAATTCTTATGTTCTTATATTTTAAATGATAACTACAATATCTGAACTAATCTACATCGTAAATATTTCATCCATCAATTACTGAAGTATCCATTATGGAGAATTCCTGGGTTCCAAACAACTATGATTGTGTACATTGAGCAATCCTCTTAATTTACATTTTTTAAATCTCTACAGACAAGGCAGCATTTTTACTTATTGCCTGTTACCCCCTCAGAATTATATGGGGTTTGTCAAGCATGAAATAGAGGAATTATTACAACAACATCTTTTATTTCTACAGTGCCTGTAACATTGTAAAACGTCCCAAGGCACTTCACAGGAGACAAAAAATAAATTTGACACCGAGCCAGATAAGAAGAAATTACGGCAGGTGACCAAAAGCTTGGTCAAAGTGGTAGGTTTTAAGGAGCATCTTAAAGGAGGAAAGCGAGGCAGAGGTTTAGGGAGGGAGTTCCAGGGCTTCGAGCCAAGGCAGCTGAAGGCACGGCCACTGATGGTTGAGCCATTATAATCAGGGATGCTCAAGAGGGCAGAATTTGAGTAGCGCAGATATCTTTGTTGGGGTGGGGGAGTTGTGAGGCTGAAGGAGATTACAGCGATGGGGAGGGGCTAGGCCATAGAGTAATTTGTAAACAAGGATGAGAATTTTGAAATCGAGAGGTTGCTTAACCGAGAGCCAATGTAGGTCAGCGAGCACAGGGGTAATGGGTAAGCAGGACTTGGTGCGAGTTAGGACACGGGTTGCCGAGTTTTGGATGACCTCAAGTTTACATAGGGTAGAATGTGGGAGGCCAGCCAGGAGTGCATTGGAGTAGTCAAATCTAAAGGCGTAGATGAGGGTTTCAGTAGCAGATGAGCTGAGGCATGGGCGGAGATGGGCGATGTAACAGACGTGGAAATAGGCGATTTTAGTTATGCCGCGGATATGTGGCCGGATGCTCATTTCAGGGTCAAATATGACACCTAGGTTGCAAACAGCCTGGTTCAGATTCAGACAGATGCTAGGGAGAGGAATGGAGTCGGTGGATAGGGAACACAGTTTGTGGCGGAGACCAAAGACAATGGCTTCGGTCTTCCCACTATTTAATTGGAGAAAATTTCTGCTCATCCAGTACTGAAAAGGATTGAGTCGTCAACCGTTTCAAATGCTGCAGACTGGTCAAGAAGTATGAGGAGGGATTGTGTAACTTTGTCGCAGTCACAAAGGATGTCATTTGTGACTGAGAGCCGTTTCGGTACTGTGGCGGGGCGGAAACCAGATTGGAGTTCCAGGAAAGAAAAGATGGGAAACCATCTCTCGATAAAAATGTTCTGTTCTGACCCATCTGCAAAATGTACCTTTCGATGGAACAACTTTATTATTCCATGATAAATGAGGCTAACAAGAATGTAGTCATTTTGCAGCATTCCCATTTAAATGAGGTAGATTGTCTCCCAAAACTTGGTCAAAATCCAAAGTTTGATTCCAATTCTCTCCAGTTACTTCCCCAGCCTCTTCGAAGAGTTTATGAAGACCATGTGACAAATCCATTGGGTTCCTTTTCATAGAAATAGGCAGGCTTTGGGAATGAATGACACTGGTGGAATATGCTGCAATTTTTAAACCGGAATATGGTTTTGCAAAATGTTTTAATAATGTCATTCCTCCATAAACATTCAGGCTCTGTATATCACTTTCTGTATGTGAAATTGGGCAGGCTACCTGCTTCCAGGGTTCTACTTTTGCTGCTTATGAACAATCCTTGGGTCTCTGGATGACGTGCTCATATGTCTGTTTTCTTCATTCCTCTCTCAGCATGGCCTTCTACCCACTTCTGGTACTGCAACTAACATCTATTTTAATACATTCCTGACAGTGACTTGAAGGCCTGTAAATGCACACACTTGTTGAATGTAACAAATTTGAATGTTACACATGAATTTACAAAGCTCCATGGAGGAGTAATGTCTTGATATCTAAAATTACCGATGTTTGTTTTCTCTGTGAAACACGGGAAAGGGGAGCTCCAAATTTCGTGTCTTGAACATCAGTATAATCAATGGCCCTGAAATCCCGCTCCTCTGCCTCCCACGGGCGCTCAACTGAAAATGGTGAAAAAAAGGTGTGCACCTACCTGTTCCTGCTGCGCCCACCAGCGATCCCGGTGCTGAGGCCTCCTCTCCCTGCGCATCGGGGCGCGTGCACGTCTGGCCGTCCGCATGCTGGAGCTGGAGTCACATGGCATTGGCCAGCCAATCCAGGTACAGTATGTTCTCATTCATAATAATGGGAACTCCGTAGGGGGTTCTCATTATAATGATTGAGAAACCCCCCCCCCCCCCCCCCCAAACACAAATAAAAATAGAAAAAAATACATCACATATTTAAGATTAATTTAAATTAAAGTTAATAAATGTCTTAGAAAAAAAATTTATTCTGATTTTTAAAAAATTATTTAATTATGGTTTAAAATAAACTTACCTTAGTGGGCAGAGTTTTTAACATTAAAATGTGTTTTAAAAATTTTATTTTACTATGTTTTTGGATGTTTTAAAACCCCTATGCTGGTAAATGTAGGCTGTGCGCCTGCTTTTTATCAGGTGCAAGAGTTTTCAGGACATTCGCTGGGTGAGATATGGGTAAATACCGCAACCTTGCCCATGCGAATGTCCTGGCTGCCGAGATGTGTTGGATCGGTCAAGCCAGAACTGCTTTCCTGAAATAGTGACTCTTAGAAATGCTCAAAATGAGCTGAACCCAAAGTCTCCAATCCTACGCCAGCTGTGTGTTACTCAACTTACTTTTATGAGTCAACAGTAATTGCCCAGTGTCATAGCCATTCATATAACAGAGGGAGCTTTGCCATCAGTGTCGCTTTTAGAAGAATTGAGATGAACTTTAGTATCCCATTTTTTTCTGCCTCTTTAAAAAAAAAAATATATATATATTTATTCCATTCAAACACTGACTGCTAAGATAAGCTGGGACAGTGGCCTGAACTGATAAGATTGGACAAGCTGGTTTTCGGCATATGCACATTGCGCGGTGAAAACCGGCGCTTGCGATGCCTTCCCAGGTCCATACGGACCCGGTGAAGTCACGATTTCTGCCCCAATGTTTTTTGGTTAATTGGCATGTCATAAAAGCTATAGGAGCGACTTTCATGTTAAACAACTTGTAGATCTACTAAAGCAAAATACTGCGGATGCTGGAAAGCTGAAATAAAAACAGAAAATGCTGGAAATACTCAGCCGGCAGCATCTGTGGAGAGAGAAACAGAGTTAATGTTTCAAGTTGATGACCTTTATGATGTGCAAATCACATCAGCAGCTTTAGAGTTCTGATAGAAAGTCCTGAACTGACTTGGAGAAACAGTTAATTCTAGCAGTGCAAAGAGTGGATGGCGGAGTTTCTGGTGATGTTGATTCAGCTGCTTCGTACAGTTGGGCTCAGTAACCAGTTCAGGCCACTGTCCCAGCTTATATTAGCAGTCAGTGTTTGAATGGAATAAATATATATATTTTTTAAAGAGGCAGAAAAAATGGGATACTAAAGTTCATCTCAATTCTTCTAAAAGTGACACTGATGGCAAAGCTCCCTCTGTTATATGAATGGATATGACACTGGGCAATTACTGTTGACTCATAAAAGTAAGATGAGTAACACACAGCTGGCGTAGGAGGATTGGAGACTTTGGGTTCAGCTCATTTTGAGCATTTGTAAGAGTCACTATTTCAGGAAAGCAGTTGGTACTGGATGATTTGGAGCTGATCAAATGTGTGAGGGCTCCTCATTTTCAAGCTTATAATTAACATGTGGGAAGGAAGCATTTGTAACTGAGAACAACAACATGTTAAGCTCAAAGTGTCTTGAAAGCTGCATCTGCTGCCCGCAGCCTAAATCTATCTTGCGCTTGTTAATACAATTAGCCTGCACAAGACCTTGCTGTTGTAGATTTGTTACTCACCCTCCTCCTCTCTCCTTTAAAGTTGATTCAGCTTCAAGTTGCTTGCTTTATTTCAACATTACAACAGTGACTCCACTTCAGTACTTTATTGGCTGTAAAGCGCTTTGAGATGTTCGGTGTTCGTGAAAGGTGTTCTATAAATGCAAGTCTGTCTTTTTTCTCCTTCCACCCACTTGTTTTTTTTCCATGTAGCTTTCTACTGTCTTTGCAGATGTTGGCTCACAGATGCCAGCTGTACCTTGCTTGCTTTTGGGAGAAAGAATGAATCTAGGAAATGTAAACTAAAGGGTACAATCCTAAAGAGGATACATGAACAGAGGCCTAGGGGGCTAAGGTGCACAAAAAGGTGGCAGCGCAAGTTGAGAAAGCTGTTAAAGCTTATGGGAACCTGGGCTTCATGAATAGAGGTATAGAGTACAAAAACGTGGATATTATGATGAACCTGTATAAAGCCTCAATTGGATTATTGTGTCCAATTCTGAGCACTGCACTTTAGGAAGCATGTGAAGGCATTAGAGAGGATGCAGAAAATATTTACGAGAATGATTCCAGGGATGAGGGACTTCAGTTACGTGGGTAGACTGGAGAAGCTGGGGTTGTTCTCTTTGGAGCAGAGAAGATTGAGAGGAGATTTGATAGAGGTGTTCAAAATCCTGAGGGGTCTGGACAGAGTAGATGGAGAGAAACTGTTCCCATTGGCAGAGGGTTGAGAACCAGTGGACACAAATTTAAGGTGATTGGCAAAAGAACAAAAGATGGCATAAGCTAAAACTTTTTTACACAGCGTGTGGTCAGGATCTGGAATGCCTGAAAGGGTGGTGGAGGCTGACTCAATCTTGGCTTTCAAAAGGGAATTGGATAAGTCCCCGAAGGAAAAAAGACTTTGCAGGGCTACGGGGAAATGGCAAGGGAGTAGGACTAGCTGAAGTGCTTTTGCAGAGAGCCGGCACGGGCTTGACAGGCCAAATGGCCGCCTTCTGTGCTGTAACCATTCTATGATTCTATTCTATGATTCTTCATGTGTGAAAACCGAAGATGAGGGAGGACATTTGGTCATTGTAGCTCATTCTTCCATGAGCAACCTTTGCGCTCTCCTCCCCATCCCTGGCCATCACAGCCTCTAACTGCTTCTTGAATGTCTTGAGTTTTTGTGTTCACTACCCTAAAGAGTAATCCAGTTATTGATGGTCTATATGAAGAAAAAGAAGTATTTGCTGTCATCACTTTTGACCTTGCTGTTTACCAGCTTATACCAAGTTCCCTTAGCCTGGTTTAACTTGGTTGTGGTGAACCTTTCCCATGATTTAATATCTTGTGCACCTCTATAAAGTGTCCTCTCATTTGCTTCCTTTCAAAGTTCAGGAGTCCTTTTCTAATCTTTTCTCATAAGTCAGTACAGGTACTCTATTATTAAAAACCAGCCTTGTTGCTTTTCTATACCAGGGCTTGGATCTTAACCTTGTGTTTTGGTGACGAGTACTGAATGCAGTATTCGAAGTGTAGTCGGACAAGAGCACGATAGAGTTTCACAACTTGGCCTCAGACTGAGTATAGTCAGCTCATTTGCCAATATAGTTCAGCGTTCTGTTTGCTCTATGGATTGTTGCACTGCAATGGGCGCTTTGTCTTGAGTTTGAATTTTAATTTTGAAGTACTGATCTTTCTGCTTTATGTGAACTGCGACAGGTTTTCCCTAATCACTAAATTTGGCTTCCCAGGGATATTGTTATTGTCTCTTTGGGGTTCTGGAAATTGGAACAAAATGTGGGATGTTATTTATTATAAGAGAAGAATTTAAAATCTATTGTCTGAGCATGTCACCCAGAATTGGTATTCAGCTCTTATGGGTTTTATTTTGGCCAGAGTAAAAATAAGCTATAGTACCAGGTACCATTATACTCAGAAGTGATGCAGTAAGATGAGATGGTGGGTGTTTATTTTCCTGTATTTCTCAGGATTGCTCAGTTTCATTGTTTCCTCTGTGTCTGTCGGGGAGAAACGGAGAGCCAGTGGCCCTCTGTACTATTACTGCAGTAAGTTACACATCACTGAGGAACCAGGAGGAATTGCATAACTGTTGGCTCTAAACTAGTTCTTTTAGCACTGGATAGGATGCTTTCAATAAGGATGCAGCTGACCACAAAACTTATTTTTAGGTAACACCAGGACTTAAAATGAACCCCTGCCCCAGCCCCCTCCCCAGGGAGGTGCCAGCTGAGCAGGAAATAAGTCGTGTGGCACAGCACCACGAACTGTAGGGGGTTGTAAAGAAAAAAAGACTTGGATTTATATAGTGCTTCTCACGACCACCGGATGTCCCAAAGTGCTTTACAGCCAGTGAAGTACTTTTGAAGTGCAATCACTGTTATAATGTAGGAAATGTGGCAGCCAATTTGCGCACAGCAAGCTCTCTCAAACAGCCATGTGATAATGACCAGATAATCTGTTTTTTTTAGTGATGCTGATTGAGGAATAAATATTGGCCAGGACACTGGGGATCATTCCCCTGCTCTTCTTTGAAATAGTGTCATGGGATCTTTTACATCCACTGGGAGCAGACCAGGCCTCGGTTTAACATCTCGGCCGAAAAACACATCTCCGACAGAGCAGCACTCCTTCAGCACTGCAATGGAGTGTCAGCCTAGATTTGGAGTGAGACTTGAACCCACAACCTTTTATCTCCGAGGCGAGTGTGCTGCCCACTGATCCACAGCTGACAGACATTTGTATCAGTTTTTGTTTTGTTTTGTGTTTTGCATCTGAATTGCATTTGAGAAATCAATTTATTTTGGCAAAAGTGGAAGTCTCAGTATTTTCCTTTTTCAACCTCAACCCCCTGTACTTTTACAGTTTGTACGCACTCGCAGAAATAATATTCTGCCTCGAGCCACAGCAAGAAGTTTTCGAGCTAGAAGAATTGTGGAAGTCTACAAATTTGAATTGTTAACCATAGAAAATAGGTGCAGGATTGGCCATTCGGCCCTTCGAGCCTGCACCATCATGGCTGATCATGCAACTTCAGTACCCCATTCCTGCTTTCTGTCCATACCCCTTGATCTCTTTAGCCATAAGGGCCACATCCAACTCCCTTTTGAATATATCTAACGAACTGGCCTCAACAACTTTCTGTGGTAGAGAATTCCACAGGCTCACAATTCTCTGAGTGAAGAAGTTTCTCCTCATCTCGGTCCTAAATGGCTTATCCCTTATCCTTAGACTGTGACCCCTGGTTCTGGACTTGCACAACATTGGGAACATTCTTCCTGCATCTTAACTTGTCCAATCCCGTCAGAATTTTATATGTTTCTATGAGATCACCTCTCATTCTTCTAAATTCCAGTGAATATAAACCTAGTCGATCCAGTCTTTCTTGATAGGTCAATCCTGCCATCCCGGGAATCAGTCTGGTGAACTTTCGCTGCACTCCCTCAATAGCAAGAATGTTCTTCCTTAGATTAAGAGACAAAAACTGTACACAATACTCAAGGTGTGGCCTCAGCAAGGCCCTGTACAACTGCAGTAAGACCTCCCTGCTCCTATACTCCAATCCCCTCGCTATGAAGGCCAACATGCCATTTGCCGCCTGCTATACCTGTATGCCAACTTTCAATGACTGATGTACCATGACACCCAGGTCTCGTTGCATCCCCCCTTTTCCTAATCTGTCACCATTCCGATATTCTGCCTTCCTGTTTTTGCCACCAAAGTGGATAACCTCACATTTATCTATGTTATACTGCATCTGCCATACATTTGCCCACTCACCTAACCTGTCCAAGTCACCCTGCAGCCTCTTAGCATCCTCCTCACAGCTCACACTGCCACCCAGCTTAGTGTCATCTGTAAACTTGGAGATATTACATTTTATTCCTTCGTCTAAATCATTAATGTATATTGTAAATAGCTGGGGTCCCAGTACTGAACCTTGCGGTACCCCACTAGTCACTGCCTGCCATTCTGAAAAGGACCTGTTTATTCCTATTCTCTGCTTTCCCCGTCATGAATCCATGCTGCGTCTGCTTGATTGCACTATTCCTATCTAGATGTCCCGCTATTTCTTCCTTAATGATAGTTTCAAGCATTTTCCCCACTACAGATGTTAAACTAACCGGCCTATAGTTACCTGCCTTTTGTCTGCCCCCTTTTTTTAAACAGAGGCTTTCCAATCCGCTGGTACCTCCCCAGAGTCCAGAGAATTTCGGTAGATTATAACGAATGCATCTGTTATAACTTCCGCCATCTCTTTTAATACCCTGGGATGCATTTCATCAGGACCAGGGGACTTGTCTACCTTGAGTCCCATTAGCCTGTCCAGCACTATCCCCCTAGTGATAGTGATTGCCTCAAGGTCCTTCCTTCCCACATTTCCGTGACCAGCAATTTTTGGCATGGTTTTTATGTCTTCCATTGTGAAGACCGAAGCAAAATAATTGTTTCAGGTCTCAGCCATTTCCACATTTCCCATTATTAAATCCCCCTTTTCATCTTCTAAGGGACCAACATTTACTTTAGTCACTCTTTTCCGTTTTATATATCTGTAAAAGCTTTTACTATCTGTTTTTATGTTTTGCGCAAGTTTACCTTTGAAATCTATCTTTCCTTTCTTTATTGCTTTTTTAGTCATTCTTTGCTGTTGTTTAAAATTTTCCCAATCCTCCAGTTTCCCACTAACCTTGGCCACCTTATACGCATTGGTCTTTGATTTGATACACTCCTTTATTTCCTTGGTTATCCACGGCTGGTTATCCCTTCTCTTACCGCCCTTCTTTTTCACTGGAATATATTTTTGTTGCGCACTATGAAAGAGCTCCTGAAAAGTCCTCCACTGTTCCTCAATTGTGCCACCGTTTAGTCTGTGTTTCCAGTCTACTTTAGCCAACTCTGCCCTCATCCCACTGTAGTCCCCTTTGTTTAAGCATAGTACTCTTGTTTGAGACACTACTTCCTCACCCTCAATCTGTATTACAAATTCAACCATACTGTGATCACTCATTCCGAGAGGATCTTTTACTAGGAGATCGTTTATTTTTCCTGTCTCATTACACAGGACCAGATCTAAGATAGCTTGCTCCCTTGTAGGTTCTGTTACATACTGTTCTAAGAAACAATCCCTTATGCATTCTATGAATTCCTCCTCCAGGCTACCCGGTGCGATTTGAGTTGACCAATCGATATGTAGGTTAAAATCCTCCATGACTACTGCTGTTCCTTTTTCACATGCCTCCATTATTCCCTTGATTATTGCCCGCCCCACCGTGAAGTTATTATTTGGGGGCCTATAAACTACGCCCACCAGTGACTTTTTCCTCTTACTATCTCTAATCTCCACCCACAATGATTCAACATTTTGTTCATTAGAGCCAATATCGTCTCTCACAACTGCCCTGATATCATCCTTTATTAACAGAGCTACCCCACCTCCTTTCCCTTCTTGTCTATCTTTCCGTATTGTCAGATACCCCTGTATGTTTAATTCCCAGTCTTGGCCACCCTGCAACCACGTTTCTGTAATGGCCACCAAATCATACCCATTTGCAACGATTTGTGCCGTCAACTCATTTACTTTATTTCGAATGCTGTGTGCATTTAGGTAGAGTGTTTTAATCCTAGTTTTTAAACCATGATTTTTAGTTTTGACCCCTCCTGCAGCCACTTTATATTCAGTGGCCCTTTTTGTTTTTTGCCTTGGGTTTCTCTGCCCTCCACTTTTACTCATCTCCTTTCTGTCTTTTGTTTTTGTCTCCTTTTTGTTTCCCTCTGTCTCCCTGCATTGTTTCCCATCCCCCTGCCATATTAGTTTAACTCCTCCCCAACAGGACTAGCAAACACTTCCCCTGGGACATTGGTTCCGGTCCTGCCCAGGTGCAGACTGTCCGGTTTGTACTGGTCCCACCTCCCCCAGAACCTGTTCCAATGCCCCAGGAATTTGAATCCCTCCCCGCTGCACCACTGCTCAAGCCACGTATTCATCTGCGCTATCTGACTAGCACGTGGCACTGGTAGCAATCCCGAGATTACTACTTTTGAGGTCCTACTTTTTAATTTAGCTCCTAGCTCCTTAAATTCGTCTCGTAGGACTTCATCCCTTTTTTAACTATGTCGTTGGTACCAATGTGCACCACGACAACTGGCTGTTCTCCCTCCCTTTTTAGAATGTCCTGCACCCGCTCCGAGACATCCTTGACCCTTACACCAGGGAGGCAACATACCATCCTGGAGTCTCGGTTGCGGCCGCAGAAAAGCCTATCTATTCCCCTTACAATTGAATCCCCTATCACTATCACTCTCCCACTCTTTTTCCTGCCCTCCTGTGCAACAGAGCCAGCCACGGTGCCATGAACTTGGCTGCTGCTGCCCTCCCTTGATGAGTCATCCCCCTCAACAGTACTCAAAGCAGTGTATCTGTTTTGCAGGGGGATGACCGCAGGGGACCCCTGCACTACCTTGCACTGCTCTTCCTGCTGGTCTTCCATTCCCTAGCTGGCTGTGGACCCTTCACCTGCGATAAGACCAACTCGCTACACGTGCTACTCACGTCATTCTCAGCATCGTGGATGCTCCAGAGTGAAACCACTCTCGGCTCCAATTCCGCAACGCGGTCCGTCAGGAGCTGGAGGCGGATACACTTCCCGCACACGTAGACGTCAGGGACCGGAAGTATCCCTGAGTTCCCACATGGTACAGGAGGAGCATATCACGTGACCGAGCTCTCCTGCCATGACTTAACCCTTAGATACCCTTAAATTGACAACAACAATGTTAACAGGTTACTTACTGGTATAAAAAAGAAAAAGAAAAGCTACTCACCAATCACCAGCCAATCACTTACCCTCTTGGCTGTGACGTCACCTTTTGATTTCTTTCTACTTCTTTTTTGCCTTCTCTCCCCGCTGCAGCTGCACAAGTACGTCTCTCGGACTCTCGCTGCCGCTGGGCATTTTATAGGCCTCACCAACCACGCACTCCCGCCTCTCGGACTGCCGCCGCTGGGCCAAACAACTCCGCCTACGATATCGGTTCCGGTCCTGCCCAGGTGCAGACCGTCCGGTTTGTACTGGTCCCACCTCCCCCAGAACCGATTCCAATGACCCAGGAATTTGAATTCCTCCCTGTTGCACCATTCCTCAAGCCACGTATTCATCTGAACTACCCTGCTATTTTCCTACTCTGACTAGCACATGGCACTGGTAGTAATCCTGAGATTACTATCTTTTGAGGTCGTACTTTTTAATTTAACTCCTAGCTCCCTAAATTCAGCTTGTAGGATCTCATCCCATTTTTTTACCTATATCGTTTGTACCTATATGCACCACGACAGCTGGCTGTTCACCCTCCCCCCTCCACAATGCTCTGCAGGAGCTCCGAGACATCCTTGACCCTTGCACCAGGGAGGCAACAGTACCATCCTGGAGTCTCGTTTGTGACCGCAGGAACGTCTATCTATTCCCCTTACAATAGAATCCCCTATCACTACAGCTCTCCCACTCTTTTTCCTGCCCTCCTGTGCAGCAGAGCCACCCATGGAAACATTTCATCATCAGTAATGATGTTTAAAAATGAATAAAGCTGATCAAATATATATTGCGTTAGTGTTAGCTTTGAAGATTCTGCAGGCGCCAAATTACTTCCTGATGAACGAACAAGAAAGTTGAAGTACAGCCATCCCAAGGATTTTAACGAGTGTGAGCATAGAAAGCTTTTCAACTTTTGGTTTCAGTTGTCTAGTGACTAACATCCCAGTTATGCAGTGTGTTTATAGCGCATGACTCCCTGATCTCAGCCTGGAGCTTCACTTTCCCAGCTCCTGATTAAGCACTAGCAAAACAAATGCTTTTATTATTTTTCATTTTCTTTTTAATGCATAGTTGAGTTTCCCTGCAATACTGCAATAGAAAGTTGTATGGAAAGTGCAGTTACTGCTCTTGTGCATTATGGAGTTCTGTTGCTTGGTCTCATAATATCTTGCATGGTGTGCTGAGGGCATATTTTCCTTTTCATATTGGACGTTTTTGGTTATCTGTGCTTGCACACTGGTGCATTGTCTTAAAGGAAACTGGTTTTAATTGTACATAATGTTTCCTATAATATACACCCAAGGTCAAGCTATCAATTTTTTTAAAGCTGTTTTTAATGTGAAATCCCCATAATCGTGAGCCCATTATAAGTTGAAGCTCTTATTTAGTTGGACATATGTGTATAAGCACATGTGCACTTACATACACTCTTTCCCACTCACTCACACCTCTCGCTATCACACACTCACTCTCACACACACACACACACGCATACTCGCTCTCGTATATTAGAATAACTTCTACATTTGATTTTTTTTCTTGGTCTATGCTCTTGATCTGATCAGAAGAATGACCACATTTACTGATGCGTGTTGCGAGTTTTTAATCCGTAATCTCGTGTAATACTCGAGTTAAGACTTTCCGTTGTTGCTCGATTCTGAGGCCTCATTGAATTCTTTTAAAATGAAATTATGCTATCCCTCAGTTCATTTGGCCAACAATACTATCAACTGCTGAAGTTTATTTATCTAATTGATGTTCTGTGATCAATTTAATTCTTGCCAAGTTTTGTTTGAGTATTCCATAATCTGAATTGCAGAACACATTGCAGAAATTAAATCTTTAATTATTGCAACTTTTCTTCCATCTTCTCACCCCAGCCCTCTTATCATCCAGTAATTGTATGGTATTGAAGGCTTTAAATAAATTTATTTTATTTCTCTCATTTGCAGGTGTTTGTGACCAGAGTTTTGGGATTCATGTAGCTGAGCTTGCTCAGTTCCCCAAACATGTTATTCAAAGTGCCAAGGACAAAGCCCTGGAGCTTGAGGAATTCCAGAATACAGGGAACTCTGAAGATTTTGGTGAAGGGCCTGCAGCTAAGAAATCCCGCCAAGAAAAACAGGTTTGTGCTTGAACTATAAAGGGGCTTAAGCTTTTTAAATTATTTAGAATCATTTTGCTTTTCAAAAGTAAGAATATCAGTATTGAGGAGTTAAAGCATTCTTGTAATGAACCAAGCATTGACATTAAGCACTCAAAGATCATATACAAAACAGGATAGACCGCACGCTGTCTCGGCAATGTGCTTTAAACTTGACCAGCAGAGTACCCTGTCTTTGCCTCCACTTTGTCGGCCATTTAGTGCTAATTTTTGGGTTCCAGCAGGACCACTTGGCTCCAGACCTCATTACAGCCTTGGTCCAAACATGGACAAACGAGCTAAATTCCAGAGGTGAGGTGAAAGTGACTGCCCTTGACATCAAGGCAGTATTTGACTGAGTGTGGCATCAAGGAGCCCTAGTAAAATTGAAATCAATGTGAATCGAGGGGAAACTCTCCACTGGCTGGATGCATACCTAGCACAAGGGAAGGTGGTTGTGGTTGTTAATCATCCCAGCCCCAGGACATCACTGCAGGAGTTCCTCAGGGCAGTGTCCGAGGCCCAACTATCTTCAGTGCTTCATCAATTACCTTCCCTCCATAAGATCAGAAGTGGGGATGTTCGCTGATGATTTCAGTGTTCAGTTTCATTCGCAACTCCTCAGAAAATGAAGCAGTTCATGCCCATGCAGCAAGATCTGGATGACATTCAGGCTTGGGCTGATAAGTGGCAATTAAATTCACGTCACATAAGTGTTAGGCAATGACCATCTCAGATTCAACAGCACTAACATTGTCGAATCCCCCACCATCAACATCCTGGGGGTCACCATTGACCAGAAACTTAACTGGACCACCCACGTAAATATTGTGGCAACATGAGCGCATCAGAGGCTGGGTATTTTGCGGCGAGTGTCTCACCTCCTGATTCCCCAAAGCCTTTCCACCATCTACATGGCACAAGTCAGGAGTGTGATGGAATACTCTCCACTTGCCTGGATGATTGCAGCTCCAACAACACTCAAGAAGCTTGACACCATCCAGGACAAAGCAGCCTGTTTGATTAACACCCCATCCACCACCTTCAACATTCACTCCCTCCACCTGCACACCGTGGCTGCAGTGTGTACCATCTACAAGATGCACTGCAGCAACTCACCATGGCTTCTTCGGGTGCACTTCCCCAACCTTCTGCCACTCACAAGGACAAGAGCAGCAGGCACATGGAAGCACCATCACCTGCACGTTCCCCTCCAAGTTGCACGCCATCCTGACTTGGAAGTATGTCGCTGGGTCAAAATCCTGGAACTCCCTAACAGCACTGTGGGAGTACCTTCACCACACGGACTGCAACGGTTCAAGAAGGCGGCTCAGCACCACCTTCTGAAGGGCAATTAAGGATGGTGGCCTTACCTCAGAACGAATATAATATTTAAAATAATCCTGAATTATGGGAAGTTTTAGGTTATAGTTCGATCTCCACGAAACTCATTTAATTCAGAACCCTGATAGCCAGCAGGAAGAGGAGATTTACATCTTAGTGTTCATTGTATTGGATTTCAAGCTGCAATTCATTTGTAGACAGATTCTCTTGTTTCATCAAAAAGCTACTTAGAGGGCAGTGCTGATCCCTCATAGGCCTGAGCCAGGAATGTGCAATTTTTGTACGTGGGGCACAGCCTTTTTTTTCAGGATTTCAATCCAGGCAGCCATTTAGTAGCAGGGTGGACTGGAACCATTTATCTTGAGCTCATTACTCAACAGGATTGCTTGTACAGGAACTCTCTGCACTGGTGGAGAGGAAGATCATTAATTTTTATTTTATATTTGTTCTGGGATGTGGGCAAGGCCAGCATTTATTGCCCATCCCTAATTGCCCTTGAAAAGGTGGTGCTGAGCTGCTGCCTTAAACCGCTGCAAGCCTTGTAGGGAAGGTACTCCCACAGTGCTGTTAAGGAAACCCACAGCTGAAAAACCCAAATAATTATATAATATATATATATATATATATAATTTCAACCAAAAATTGCAAAATAAAAATATTTGTTTAATTGCAACAGTTTTATCTTGGAAAATGGTACTGATGACAAGCTTCAGACCCCTCCCTCTTCCTCTCCTTTTTAAAATCTTAAAAGTTTCCTCACAGCATTAGTAGTTGCAATATTAAGACAGTTGCTTGTACGCATTGAGAATGTAGTTTGGCCTTTTCTGCAGGTGTCAGGACACTGTGCTGGTAGGGGTGGGGGGTGCAATGTTACTGTTAAGCTGCATGGCCACGCAGCGGTCTGAAGGTCCCCCGCACGTCGATTACTGGCTTTTCAGTGGGAATAACTGCGCATGTGCGAACATTTGAATGGGTCACACAGCCAGTTTAAAGGGATTTCCATTATCGTGAAGCTGTCATAAGTGTATTTGATTACATTTAATGCCACTGTAGACTCAGAAAATAATTTGCCTGGAATGCTTAGTCTCTGAGGCATGGAAATATTACATAATTGCAGACTATCAGATCTTCGTAGCATGAGATGCATACTGTAATCCAACAATATGGAATAATGTCTTCCCTTCCATTTTGTAGGATGGTGAAAGGATCATTGCAGATTTTCTGTCGAGCATCAAAGCTTTACCCCTTACTGACATGTCTGAGGAAGACATAAAGCAGAAGCTGCTGGAGCTGAAGTCTGAAGTGTTAGCACAGAATAACAGTTTTATCAATGAAATGATCTCGAGATCCAAGGTCTCGGCGTAAGGTCGTGATTTTAAAGTAAAATTAACTCCATAGAATATATTGAGATGTACGGTTTTAAACATGTGGCGTGGGAGAGAGAGCGAAAGAATCTATAACTTGAATCCCACTCACAAAATGGCCAGTCATGAGGAAGGAGGAGATAAAGAAGCAGATCCTTCCCTCAACAAGCACGGTGGGTTATTGCCTCTCTAACATGTAAAACTGTCAAGTTCATAAATTGTCCTCGAGAAGTTAATGTTTGAGAGCAAGAAAAGCATTGTTTTTGGCAATGGCAAAGCCAGTCATCTTTCCCCAAGAGTTCAGCAGCCATATAAATGGAAACGCTTCCCATATGGAACGCACGTGTAAAATGGAATTGGAGGAATGCTGTTCTTGCCAAAGTCTGCTTTTACATCATTATGTAGCTGCAATGTCAGTCCACATTGCACTTAATTTTGTTATGATTAGTTTTCTTTTCTGAAAGATGACATTTACAATAAAATTATTAAAATCTCCTACTGTTTGTTTCTTTTGTGACTTGAACAAATTGGGTGGCCATGTGGTAAAACAACACCACTTGTGATGCTCTGTAAAATAAAAAGTAAAACTGAAAATGCTGGAACTCATTAAAAATAACAACTTGCCTTTAATGTGGAAAAATGTCCCAAGAGAAGCATAATCAAAACAAATGACACTAGGCAAAGGGGGACAAATTACAAGGGCTGACTAAAAGCTTGGTCAGAGGTGAGGTTTTTAAGGAGAGAGAAGCAGGGGGGTTTGGATGGGGAATTCCAGAGTGGTACCGAGGCAGCTGAAAGCATAGAAAGTTGCGGGAAGGGAGACACAAATGCACAAGAGGCCGGAGCTGAAGAGAGTCGGAAGAGGTTACAGAAATTGTGGGGGGGGGAAAGAAGAGAAAGAGTGAGGCCATAATGGAATTTAAACATGAGAATTTTAAACTTGAGGACTTTGACTTTGTCAGCAATGTAGGTCACAAAGATGGCTGAGAGGCAAGTGGAACTTGGTGTGGGAAAATATAGACTGCAGAATTTCAGATAAAATGAAGTTTGTGGAGCAATGGGATGCTGGCCAGGAGAGTATTGAAATAGTCAAAAATCTGGAGGTGAAAAAGACATGGATGAGGATTTCAGTAGCAGATGGGCTGAGGCAGACGATGCTACAAGGTGGAGGTATGTGGTCTTTGTGGGAGAGGCTATGGGACTGGGAGCTCTGCTCTGAGTCGAAAAGGACGCCGAAGTTGTGAGCAGTCTGGTTCATTCTGAAATATTAGCTAAAGAAGGGAATGGCATAGTTGGCAAGGGTACGGAGTTTGTGGCAGGGGCCGAAGGCGATGGCTTCAATTTTCCCAGTGTTTAGCTGGAGGAAATTGCAGCTCATCCAAGACTGGATGTCTAATAAGCTACCTGACAGCACAAAAGCAATGAGGGAAACAAACAGAAAATACACAACAGGTCAGTCAACATTAAAGAGTAAAGACCGGTTATATCATTTCAGTTATCAGAATTGTTGCGATGATGGAAATGCCGGTCTTAATTCTAGGTCTGCTGAATTAACTGATCTTGTACACTTCAGTTGGCTGTTAAGGGAGGATAATCGGCCATGGGTCCCGCTCCTTATTGTTAACCCCGCTGTGCGAATGCGCAGACTGACTCGGACATAATGTGATGTCACTGCAGTCAAATAGCTTGGTGACATGCACTCGCGTGAACAGTGACATCCTGGGCAAAGTACTAGGGAATGCACACTGAACTGTACCCCACAAAGGCTAGAACTAGCATTGCGCATCAACCATCCATTACAGAAACCCCATGATTTACACTGCCATCGACTTCAATCGAAATGAAAATCAGGCTGTTTCCAAAACATGAATGCGCATTTCTTCTGTCGCACTCACTTTCTACGTCCTGATTCGGTCACACCTGGGTGTCGGGGGTCTTTGGAATGCCCAGGCTGACTTCCCATTGGTCTATCCCAGCCATGTGAGAAAATCCCTTGTGCATCCCAGATCTATCTCCTATTCCATTCAGATGAACAAATCAAACATTGTACCACTTAATAATTGAAAACATTTTTATGTCTTTTATTTAAACTTCTATTTAATCTTAATTTTCCCTGACACTCATTTTGTGAACAGATTTAATTGTAAATTGATTTTGTTGGTTCGTATTTAGTTTCCCACATTACAATGTGATTATACTCCAAAAGTACTTAATTGGCTGTAAAGCTATATAAATCCAAGTCTGTGTTGTGGTTTGTTTTAGTATATTTGCTTTTAAAAATAAAATCTAATAACTAGGTTTTTAATCAATTGCTGAACATCTGTACCTCAACCCAATGTTTTGGCCAGTTTAAGGATGTGACTTTTTTTAAAAAAGAATTTCACGTGAGAAAAAAATTAAATATGGATTTCTGCTGTATCCATTGTAGATATCTAATGGCACTGAAGTGAAATTATATAGCCCTTGGCATGGAGACCTGACACAGTCAATATCTCATCATCCCATTCTCTCAAAAAAAACTTTCTGCTTTTTCTACAAGTTTAAATAATTCAGTCAGTCAGTTAATATTAAGCTATGCCAACAAATAAAGAAATCGGGTTTAGGATCATGAAGAATGAAGCAATTGGGACCTGTTCAAACAAATGGAGCTGAGTTCATGTTTAAGAGTGCCGTGTATCAAAGTAAGCCATTTGTTTAAAAACCAAAGGCCTTTTAAGTGACCTATTTTAATGTACATCACTTAAAAAATGTATTGTCAGTAATTTTGCTTTTAATTCCCTCTGTTGACAGCTGTGATAACAAATGTTTTGGATTCTTTATATTTTCAGGGCTTAAGTGGGTTACAGTTGTTTCAGCACCTCTGATCTAAGAAATGGGAATAAAATCAACTAGGGTTCTTGATCTTGATTGCATACGAACAGGAATAGGCTATTCAATGAGATCATGGCTGATCTGCGACCTTACTCCAGATACCCACCTTTGGCCCATATCCTTTAATACCTTTGGTTAGCAAAAATCACTCAGATTTAAAATTAAGAATTGATCTAGCATAAATTGCTGTTTGCTGAAAAGAGTTCCAAACTTCTTCTACCCTTTGTGTGCAGCAGTGTTTCCTAATTTCACTCCTGAAAGGTCTGGCTCTAATTTTTAGACTATGCCCCCTAGTCCTAGAATCCTCAACCAACAAATAGTTTCTTTCGATCTACCCTATCTGTTCCTCTTAATATCTTAAACTATGATCAGATCACCCCTTAGCCTTCTAAATTCAGGGAAATACAACCCTTGTGTAATCTCTCCTTGTAACTTAACCCTTGGAGTCCGGGTATCATTTTGGTAAATGTATGCTGCACTCCCTCTAATGCCAATATATCCTTCCTAAGGTCGTGACCAGAACTTCTCACAATATTCCAGGTGTGGTCTAACCGGGGCTTTGTATAGCTGCACCCCCTTGTATTCTAGTTCTCTAGCTATAAAGGCTAGCATTTCATTTGCCTTTTCAGTTATTTTCTGTACCTGTTCGTGACATTTTAATGATCTAGGTACCTGGACCTCCCCAAGTCTCTGGATCTTCACTGCTTTTAGATTTTCACCATTTAGAAAGTACGATGCTCTATCCTTTTAGGTCCAAAGTGGATGACCTCACATTTGTCTATATTGAAATCCATTTGCCACAGTTTTGCATATTCACTTAATCTATCAATATTCCTTTGTAATTTTTATGCTTTCATCTACAATGCTGCCTATCTTTGTAACATCAGCAAATTTGGATATGTGGCTTTCTATGCCATCATCTAAGTTAATAAATGCTATGAATAGTTGAAGCCCCAACACAGATCCCTGTGGGACACTACTCATCACATCCAGCCAATTAGAGTACCTGCCACTATCCCTACTCTGTCTCCTGCTGCTCAGCTGGTTTCCTAACCAGGTTTTAAAGGGCACGTTATGGTGAGGCAGAAAATGTCAACATTCAAGATTAGATTGGATATATGCATGAAGGGAAAGGAGATGGGAACAGGGTGACTAAATAGGATTAGAACTATTTGCTCACGTGGAGGATAAATGCCGACATGAACTGTTTAGCCGAATGGTCTGCTTCTGTGTTATAACATTTATATTTCGAAGTGTATGGTTGTTGAGTGGGAGTATAATTGGGCTGGGCTGCAGTGCAGCACATGATTGAATATCCTAATGATGTTCATTATCTCGGTTAACACATGAAGAATGTCCACCCTGTGAGGTGCCAGACATGAGCCAACACACCCTCAAAACTATACAAAAGTTAGGTGGTGTCGTCAGCAGAACAAATCATCTGGATGAAAAATTTAACAAAACAACTAAGTGTTACTCCTGAGGAGTGAGACTTAACAAGTCTAAATGTTTTTTTTCCTGCTTTTAACTTTCTAGCTCACTTAGGAATGGTTACTAATGAAATGCAGATTTATTTTTAATAATCTGGCTATAAAACGATGAATCACGAACTATGTGTCTGCAACTCAGTAATCACACAAGGGCAGTAATTACTAAGTCCTATCCATTGAACGTTGCTGTATTCCCAATGCAGAAGTGGAATCATTATTATAGAGACTGGGACCATTTAAATCATAAGCATTAAAGTCCTAGCACAGGGCAGGCTGGCATTCAGCTGTCAATGAGTTCATGAACACACTTGGCACACTGACCCAGTGAAATAGAAAAGCAATGGCTTGAAATCAATGTCAAATCTTGTTTTGAGGTGGTTTTATAATCAAGAAAGCACTTAAAAAAAACTTTGAAAGGTAGCTGAGTAACCGTATTTTGGATCGGTATTTCAAAATGATGGTCGAGGTGAGAATGAGTGTGCTGGAGGAGGATGTGCAGCATTTATTCAAGAAAACTAGCAACGGAGTTGGTTCTAAAAAATTAGCAGCATGTATAAGTTAGTGGTCCCTGAGGGGAACACCCTAGGTTGTTGAAAAGAGTCAGAGAAGAAAAAGCTGAGGCTCTGGCCACAATTTTTGCAATCCTCCCTCAAATATGTAAATGTGCCACGGGACTAGAAAAATAGCCAATGTAACACCTTAAATTCAAGGAAGCAGAGAAGGATAAACCGCATAACTATAGTCAGTCTAATGATAGGTATGCCCAAACTCTTAGAATCTACAAATATAGATAAAATTAATGAGCATTTAGTAATATGTGGGCTAATAAGGGAGGACCAACATGGATTTGTTAAAGACAAGTCATGTTTGGTTTTTTTTGAAGAAATTACCAATTGGATAGATGAAAGGAATGCAGTAAATGTAGTCTATATGCCTTTTCAAAAAGCATTCGTTAGGGAACCACAAGAGGCTTGTTAGGCAAGCTCACATATGAAAGTGAATTACCCCAGGAGTCAGAATAGGATTGGCTTTTTTCTCAATATAGATGATTTGGACTTAGTCACTGGGAGCACAATCTCAATAATGGGGTTTGGCAAATAGCATTAAAAGTCTTCGGGAAGGCATAGACAGGTTGGCGGATTCATAAGAATGAGATGATCTTATCGAAACGTATAAAATTATGAGGGGGCTTGACAAGATGGATGCAGAGAGGATGTTTCCACTGATAGGGGAGACTAGAACTAGGGGGCATGATCTTAGAATAAGGGACTGCCCATTTAAAACTGAGATGAGGAGGAATTTCTTCTGAGGGTTGTAAATCTGTGGAATTCGCTGCCTCGGGGAGCTGTGGAAGCGGGGGCATTGAATAAATTTAAGGCAGAGATAGATAGCTTCTTAACCAATAAGTAATTAAGGAGCTATGGGGAGTGGGCAGGCAAATGGACCTGAGTCCATGATCGGATTAGCCATGATCGGATTAAATTGCGGAGCAGGCTCGAGGGGCCGTATGACCTTCATAGCGAGAGGATTTGAGTATAGGAGCAGGGAAGTCTTACTGCAGTTGTACAGGGCCTCACCTTGAATATTGTGTACAGTTTTGGTCTCCTAATCTGAGAAAGGACATTCTTGCTATTGAGGGAGTGCAGCGAAGGTTCACCAGACTGATTCCCGGGATGGCAGGACTGACATATGAAAAAGACTGGATCGACTAGGCTTATATTCACTGGAATTTAGAAGAATGAGAGGGGATCTCATAGAAACATATAAAATTCTGACGGGATTGGACAGGTTAGATGCAGGAAGAATGTTCCCGATGTTTGGGAAGTCCAGAACCAGGGGTCACAGTCTAAGGATAAGGTGTAAGCCATTTAGGACCGAGATGAGGAGAAACTGCTTCACTCACAGAGAATTGTGAACCTGTGGAATTCTCTACCACAGAAAGTTGTTGAGACCAGTTTGTTAGATATATTCAAAAGGGAGTTAGATGTGGCCCTTACGACTAAAGGGATCAAGGGGTATGGAGAAAAAGCAGGAATAGAGTACCGAAGTTGCATGATCAGCCATGATCATATTGAATGGTGGTGCAGGCTTGAAGGGCCGAATGGCCTACTCCTGCACCTATTTTCTATGCTCCTATTTCTTATGTTCTTGTGTTGTAAAGAGCAGACAGGTGGGAGATGCAATTTAAGATAAGTGCAAAGCAATACTTTTTGGATGAAAAACAACCAATAGGAATATACACACAATGGAAAGGTATGGATGAACTGAGAGACTTAGGGGTTCAAATACCTAATTTCCTGAAAGTGCTAGTGTCAGTAGATAAAGCCATAAGAAAGTTAACATGTTGAGCACATAAATAGGGGCGTAGAGTATAATAGTGAGGAATTTGCACAAATTAATTAGAGTACTGTGTTCAATTTTGCACATCCCATTATAGAAAGGACATAAGAACATAAGAAATAGAAGCAGGAGTAGGCTATTTGGCCCCTCAAGTCTGCTCCACCATTCAATAAGATCATGGCTGATCTGATCCTGGCCTCAACTCCACTACCCCCGCCCGCTCTTCATAATCCTTGACTCCATTATCATTCAAATATCTGTCTACATTAAAGCCATAGAGAGTGTACAGCGTAGATTCACCAGGATGATACCAGGGATGATAAATTATAGTTATGAGGAGAGACATGAGATACTGACACTATTATTACTGGAGCAAAGAGGTGATTTAACAGAGATTTCAAAAATTATAATGGGTCTCGATTGAGTGTATAGGGAAAGGCTATTTCCTTTGGTTGGGGAATCAACAATTTAAAATTATTGCTAAGAGAGTAAGGAAAGAGGCTAGGAGAAATTTCCCTACACAGAGTTGGAGCACGGGGTGCTTTGCCAAAGGGAGTATTTGAGCTAGAGATCATTGCATCTTTTAAGGGAAATGTGGGTACATATTTGAAGCAGAAAGATACAGGGCGAAAGCAGACTGGGATTATTTTAGGATTGCTCTAGCAAAAAATTGACACCGATGCAATGGGCCAAATACCCTCTGAAATTGACACCGATGCAGCGGACCAAATGCACTTTGTGCTTTAAACATTTATGGTTCTATAGTAGATTCGCCAGTTTAAATGTTGAGGAGATGTGGCAAAGCAATTCAAATAAACAAATAGAATATTGGGATACATAGACTGAACAGTGGAGATTAAGTCTGCAGTGGTTATGCTGAAAACCTTATAACTCATTTATCAAGATACACAGTTCTGGAATTTTGATTGACGCACTTCAAAAGGGACATGTATACATTGATGAATGTGCAACAAACAACAACAAGACTGATCCCAGGTGTAAAAGGGATAAGTTACGAGGAAAGATTAGAGAAGCTGAAACTCTGCAGTCTATAGACAAGAAGAATATGGGCAAACCTTATAGAGGGATAAGAAGTATTAAATGATGTAGATTAGGCAAACCCAGAGTATTACTTCAAGGTGAGTCACACCAAGTAGAACAAAAGAATATAAATTCAAATGAGTGAAAAATGAATTTTAAAAAAAGGTACAATAGTGCAATGAAAAACATTCGGGGAGTTGGTTACAAGGTTGGATGAGTTGGATTATTAGAGAGATGAATTTCATTGAGCAAATGGCCTTTTTTGTTCTTGATTTTATTCCTCATGATCTTAAACGAGATTGTTTTACTTATTAAAGATAGACAACAGTTTGATCATGAATAGACGCTGAAACATTTTTCAAAGCTAACACTCTACGAAAGTGTTAATTAAAATAAAGAACTTTTATGGGTTATTTAAAGAGCTATCCATAATTATTATAACTTAACCGGACAAGAGAAATGGATTAATACTTCATGTACACCAATTCATTATCTATAAACAATATACTTTTGGATAGTACAGTAAACCTATATGTGAAGGAGTAGACAACAATTATGGATATCCCTTAACTAAACCTGTAAGAATGCAAGAATGTCGCATTTTCCGACATTAAGGTCTAGTCCTGACCTCAATATGGTAAAGACCTCAGTGACTTAATTTATATTGAAAGTACATAGCCACCTAATGATGCTTTTGTTTTTAATTGAACAGCGAAGGGCGATGCAGAATCCAATTTCAATTACACCATGTTCCAGTTGATTCCAATGGTTCTATTGACATCTCACTCTGTGGGACTTGACCAACAAGTAATCAGTTTTACTTGTGTATGGTAGAAGGTCAACTGCCTCCGATGTGAGAAAGTATAAGAAATAGCAGAAAAAAATAAGTCCTCTTGCTGTTTCTGGAATGATAAACGGGAGGTGCAAAGAGACCTGGGTGTCATGGTACATCAGTCATTGAAGGTTGGCATGCAGGTACAGCAGATGGTTAAGAAAGCAAATGGCATGTTGGCCTTCATAGCGAGGGGATTTGAGTACAGGGGCAGGGAGGTGTTGCTACAGTTGTACAAGGCCTTGGTGAGGCCACACCTGGAGTATTGTGTACAGTTTTGGTCGCCTAACCTGAGAAAGGACATTCTTGCTATTGAGGGAGTGCAGCGAAGGTTCACCAGACTGATTCCCGGGATGGTGGGACTGACCTATCAAGAAAGTCTGGATCAACTGGGCTTGTATTCACTGGAGTTCAGATGAATGAGAGGGGACCTCATAGAAATGTTTAAAATTCTGACGGGGTTAGACAGGTTAGATGCAGGAAGAATGTTCCCAATGTTGGGGAAGTCCAGAACCAGGGGACACAGTCTAAGGATAAAGGGTAAGCTATTTAGGACCAAGATGAGGAGGAATTTCTTCACCCAGAGAGTGGTGAACCTGTGGAATTCTCTACCACAGAAAGTTGTTGAGGCCAATTCACTAAATATATTCAAAAAGGAGTTAGATGAAGTCCTTACTACTAGGGGGATCAAGGGGTATGGTGAGAAAGCAGGAATGGGGTACTGAAGTTGCATGTTCAGCCATGAACTCATTGAATGGCGGTGCAGGCTAGAAGGGCCAAATGGCCTACTCTTGCACCTGTTTTCTATGTTTCTATGTTTCTATGTTTCTACCTCTAATCTGTAGTATTGGGGATATAGTGCAATCTCACAAAGGTCTGAGGACTGAGAAATGATATATCAGAAGGCTGCACAATGTCCATTAGAATATAAAGTTATTGGCACCACTTACAAATGTAAGCAGTTTTTCTTAAAAGGTGATAATGCAATTTGTATCACAACATTACAACATAACCTATTATCTCTCTGGCCCAATGGATAGATAAGCTTTTAATGCCTTCCATTTGTTTTTACAGAGATGTTAAAATGAGTGCATTTGCATTCTTCTCACACCTCATCAAACACAGATTTGTATTCCCAGGACAGAATGCAATTCAAATTGTCTCTTGTTCTTGCTTGGAGAGACTGCAGGTCAGTGATTTCAAAATAGTTACTTTTCCTGTTTCTTATGTAAGCAGATATGGAACTAGAAAAGGCAATTTGGTCCAAGCCCTTAGCTTCCACAGATTACCTACAAATTGATTTACTTAACCCATGTTGTCTACTGAGGAAAATTTTGCAAGTTTCAAAGGCAACATCTTAGCGACAAGACATCCCTAATATGCTTATTAAAACATCAGTGTAACTATTTGTACTCATCATCATCATAGGCAGTCCCTCGGAATTGAGGAAGACTTGCTTCCACTCCTAAAGTGAGTCCTTTGGTGACTGAACAGTCCAATACGAGAGCCACAGACCCTGTCACAGGTGGGACAGGCATTCGTCAGGGGAAGGGAGTGGGTGGAACTGATTTGTCGCATGCTCCTCCCGCTGCCTGCGCCTGACCTCTTCACGCTCGCGGCGTTGAGATTCGAAGAGCTCAACGCCCTCCCGGATGCACTTTCTCCACCTAGGATGGTCTTCGGCCAGGGACTCCCAGGTGTCAGTGGTGATGTCGCACTTTACCAGGGAGGCTTTGAGGGTGTCCTTGTACCGTTTCCGCTGCCCACCTTTGGCTCATTTGCCGTGAAGGAGCTCCTCATGGAGCAATTACTTAGGGAGTCTCGTGTCTGGCATGCGGACTATGTGGCCTGCCCAGCGAAGTTGATCGAGTGTGTTCAATGCTGGGGATGTAAGCCTGGACGAGGACACTAATGTTGGTGCGCCTGTCCTCCCAGGAGATTTGCAGGATCTTGCGGAGACATTGTTGGTAATATATCTCCAGCGACTTGAGGTGTCTTCTGTACATCGTCCATGCCTCTGATCCACACAGGAGGGCGGGTATTGCTGCAGCCCTGTAGACCATGAGCTTGGTGGTAGATTTGAGGGCCTGGTCTTCGAACACTCTTTTCATCAGGCGACAAAAGGCTGCACTGGCACACTGGAGGCAGTGTTGAATCACCGCATCAGTGTCTGCCTTTGTTGATGAGAGGCTCCCGAGGTATGGGAAATGGTCCACGTTGTCGAGGGCCGCGCCGTGTATCTTGATGACTGGGGGGCAGTGCTGTGCGGCGAGGACAGGCTGGTGGAGGACCTTTGTCTTACGGATGTTAAGCGTAAGGCCCATGCTTTCATTTGCCTCGGTGAATACATCGATTATATCCTGGAGTTCAGTCTCTGAATGTGCACAGAAAGTTTGTCAACATCCTTCGCCTGCTCCACGACGACATTCAGGCCGTGAGTCTTACCAAGCGGTTCCATTACAGACCCAATCCACGTCTGGACTGGAGTCAAACAGGGCTGCGTCATCGCTCCAACTCTCTTCTCAATCTTCCTCGCTGCCATGCTCCACTTCACAGTCAACAACCTCCCCCTGGAGAGGAACTAAACTACAGAACCAGTGGGAAGCTGTTTAACCGTCGCCGCCTGCAGGCCAGGTCCACGATCACCCCAACTATTTGTACTGCACTTTTTTTGACAGACATGTGTCAAGCCCTGCCCCCGTCAAGCTCTGCCTCCCCCCCTCTTAGTGCCGAGAAGCAGGACCTGAAGCTCTGAGACTCCACTGAGCCCCAGACTCTCTTCTGCCACTGAGGCCCCATGGACTTTCTTCCCCCCTCCCCCCCGACTCTCCCCCACTCCGACCCTGACCCCTCTCGGGGGGCCGAGAGCAACAGGGGGCCAAGAGGGAGGGAGAGAGAGAGAGACTGGGGGGGGGGGGGAAGAGCGAGAGAGACTGAGGGGGGCGAGGGAGAGGCTGGGAGGGGGGGGGAGAGGCAAGGATTGGGGGGTGGAATCGGAGGGGAGAGAGGTAACTTGGGGAAGACAGATCACGATGATATCCAGAAGTCACAACACTCACTATTCATTTCATACTCAATAAACTTGTTAACAATCCGTACATAATGCCTGTCCCATCTATGGTAGGGTGGGGGGGAGGTTGCACTTGGACAGTGGTAAGGCACTTTGGCTGGGGGAGGCATGCACTTGGACTGGGGTAAGGCACTTCGGCTGGGGGAGGCATGCACTTGGACTGGGGTAAGGCACTTCGGCTGGGGGAGGCATGCACTTGGACTGGGGTAAGGCACTTCGGCTGGGGGAGGCATGCACTTGGACTGGGGTAAGGCACTTCGGCTGGGGGAGGCATGCACTTGGACTGGGGTAAGGCACTTCGGCTGGGGGAGGCATGCACTTGGACTGGGGTAAGGCACTTCGGTTGGGGGTGGCATGCACTTGGACTAGGGTAAGGCACTTTGGCTGGCTCTTGCTGTTTTCTGGGGAGCTCTGTCCTCGGTCACTTCAGGAAGTCAAAGTAGATCGAGTTACAATTTGCAAAATTAGTGAGACCTTGAGATGGGTGGTTCCAGTTACACATTCCTGTGAAATATCAGGGTGTGGCTTATCCTCCAAGACATAGACAAAGGGTAGAGCATGGTGGCCACTTATGCAGTACAAATCAGCACATCCTTAAAACAACGGCGCCAAATACAAACGGCAGTGTTAATACCAGTGGTTCACAAACTTTTTTGGTTGAATCCTAATCACAGACACTCCATCTAAATTATATTATATAATACTCATAATATTAAAGTGCTGCATGTAAAGAGTGTTTAATAATGCTTTTAAGAAAACAGGTATAGACTTGCAGTTATTAGTGTACCTGCTTCTCACACCAATTCTGGGTCCTCCGCAGCAATAGATGGCCACTATTAGTCACTTAGTGCTGGACTAAAACAGTCAGCAGGCTGGCCAAGGTGAGTGAGGGCATGAACACCCATGTGTATGCTGGGATGCTGCTGGAAGCATGACTCATCACCATATTGGATGTTCTGTAACAGCTGCACTGCGGGATTGTACATGTTTGTGTGAACATGTTCAGGCACATGTTTGAAGGGTCCCGCAGGCGCTCTGATCACGTGTCAGGGGAATGGCACAGGGTCGCAGCGCCAGGGAGAGGAATCGGCTCGACCGGCAAGGAGCGCTCATTAAAAAGTGAGTGAGAGCTGTGGGCCTCTGAAGAGGTGGACCAGCTGTTGAGAATAATTCGCAAGAACTGAATCAGGGTCGGTTTTATAAAGAGAAGCAGGCTTGAAATTACCTCCGGTCGCAGACCACCTAGAAAGTCTCTAGGGACCTCCCTGGGGTCTGCGGTGCCCAGTTTGAGAACCACCGTTAGTACTCCTGTGCAAAGCACTGGTGTGCTGGTAGGTAGCACCATAAAATAGTAAAAAGTGATTGTGAGCATGCTATCACCACAATTTCCTGCTAAATAAGTCGTGGACCCCAGAATTATCTAAGGGAATACGGAATAAAAGCCTAGCACACATCCTTAGACTCAGGGAGGGAGAATTAGAACAAAGATGAACCCTTACTGTTCATACACCTTCGAGCATGCTATTGTAGACACCAAGGATTAGGTCTCTTAGTCATGGAGTAAGAAAGAAAGACTTGCATTTATATAGCGCCTTTCACAACCTCGACACCCCAAAGCGTTTTACAGCCAATTAAATACTTCTGAAGTGTAGTCGCTGTTGTAATGTAGAAAATGCGGCAGCCAATTTGCGCTCAGCAAGCTCCCACAATCAGCAATGTGGTAATGACCAGAGAATCTGTTTTTTGAGATGTTGATTGAGGGATAAATATTGGCCAGGACAGCGGGATAACTCCCCTGCTCTTCTTCAAAATAGTGCCATGGAATCTTTTACATCCATCTAAGCGAACGTCTCATCCGAAAGACGGCACCTCCGACAGTGCAGCACTCCCTCAGCAATGCACTGAAGAGTCAGCCTAGATTGTTGTGCTCAAGTCCCTGGAGTGGGACTTGAACCCACAACCTTCAGATACAGAGGCGAGTGTGCTACCCACTGAGCAATGGCTGATACAAAGAGCGATAGATGGGGATGGAGAGAAAGAGTTAACTAATGGAATAGTGGAAGCAACATATTTCCCACTTCATTGCACCATGGTTCTGGATCCTGACAGAATAATCTAGCTTCTTGGCTGGGTTAATAGTTTTTCTGGTAAGCAAGTCAAAGATTAAGAAGCAATAATCAAATTGCAGTCAGTTACAGAGGTTACCAATGATGTTTCCTTTTCTTCGTGGTTAGGATGTCAATAGCAGAACAGAGGGTAAGTATCCCCTGTACTCAATTCAGCCATTAATAAAATGGACTCAATTTAATATCCTGTGTAATCAACTGTTTTATGGAGTTTTTGATTAAATGTTTCCCCCAATGAACAGAGCTCCATGGAGAATGATACATTTCCATTATAGATTGAGAACTAGCAAATGGTGACTAAAGCATGATATTAGTGCAATAAGAATGAAATCTAGAATTGCTTTGTAATAAAAAATACTTAGTGGCACACCATGTTTCCTGAACCAGGGACTAAAGTAGAGTTAAAAATTATTTATAATAAACACACTTTCCATTTATAGCTGGCAGCCTCTATGTGCGAGGCTCAACGCTATCAATTATTAACCATAGCAGTTTGCTTAATAGATAAGTCTTACCTTGTACAACCACTTCAGCAAAGAGATCAATTATGTTATAACCTTGGATTAAAACATGAACAGGCAATGGCTCCAGAATGGCCATGTGCAATAGGGATTTTCACCATTCTTCGTAAATTAATGTCAGCGAGTCGTGATTTCAATGAGTGATGGCAGTGGGTGATGCAATGGAAACTCCTCCTCGCTACTACAGATCATAGACCATGGCCTTCCTGAACTGGGTGAAAACACTGTCCAATTTTTGAAATTTCTTTCAATGCTTTTAATCCAATAATTGACTGAAGTTTTCAGCCTGTAATTGGTGAATGATTTCTCCTTGGGTTACTGAAACAGCTCACACTTAAGTAATATTTCCAGCAAAATCTGAAGGTAATCGATTATTGCAGTAGCCTTCTATCCTAATTAATCATCTGTAGAGAGAAATATTTTTCGAATGTTGCTCTTGGTGACAAAGTTTCATTATAGCTGAAAGGTGTGCGTGACAAAGAACATGGACATTTAATTGGTGCTTCACAAGATAGGTGGGTCCAGGCAGTTGCGCCGTGGTGCATTGTGTTGATCTGCCAACATGATGTGCCACCGAGGTGTAGTGCTGATTCATTTCGGCAATTCTCCACACAGGACCATTAATCTCAGCCAAGTTGTGGAGTGGAGATGATACACTTCTCTTTTGTATGCCATTAAATTTATACGGTTGAGAGTTGTCATGTATGTAACCTTCATGTAACTGTAACCTTCAATAACAACACTGCATACTGTATACACCTAAGAAATGCACACCTTGACCACAGGGGGTGAACTTGTGGGAGACACTCCTCACCTGGTCATCCAGGTATATAAAGGGAGGTCCCACGCAAGGTCATCACTTCTTGGTCCTGTGAATAAAGGTTCAGGTCACAGAATGACATTTTCTGCAGAATATGCCTCGTGTGAATTTGTAGTAGTGTGTAAGGACATTATATTTGGCAACGAGAAACGAGAATCAACGACTCATGAGAATGGCCACCGGTAGCACAGAGGAACGGTTCTGTGTTGGTGAGGACTGGGACGATTTCGTTGAGGGGCTCCAGCAGAGCTATGTCACGAAGAACTGGCTGGGAGATGCAGCGGCCTGCAAGCGAAGGGCGCATCTACTGACCAGCTGTGGACCTAAGACGTATGCGCTAATGAAAGACCTGCTCGCACCTGAGAAGCCGGCTGACAAAACCTTTGAAGAGCTCAGCAAACTGATCGGTGAGCACCTCAAACCGGCGAGCAGTATACACATGGCCCGACACCGATTCTATACACACCGACGTCAGGAAGGACAGAGCATACCGGACTTCGTTGCGGACCTTTGGCGCTTGACCAGCCTCTGTAAGTTCGCAGATGTCTGCAGGGGGGGATGTTGAGGGATTTCTTTATTGAGGGCATTGGTCATGCCGGGATTTTCAGAAAGCTAATTGAGACCAAGGAATTGACCTTAGAAGCAGCGGCGTTGATGGCTCAGACCTTCATAGAAACATAGAAACATAGAAAATAGGTGCAGGATTAGGCCATTCGGCCCTTCTAGCCTGCACCGCCATTCAATGAGTTCATGGCTGAACATGCAACTTCAGTACCCCACTCCTGCTTTCTCACCATACCCCTTGATCCCCCTAGTAATAAGGACTACATCTAATTCCTTTTTGAATATATTTAGTGAATTGGCCTCAACAACTTTTTGTGGTAGAGAATTCCACAGGTTCACCACTCTCTGGGTGAAGAAGTTTCTCCTCATCTCGGTCCTAAATGGCTTACCCCTTATCCTTAGACTGTGACTCTGGTTCTGGACTTCCCCAACATTGGGAACATTCTTCCTGCATCAAACCTGTCTGAACCCATCAGAATTTTAAACGTTTCTATGAGGCCCCTCTCATTCTTCTGAACTCCAGTGAATACAAGCCCAGTTGATCCAGTCTTTCTTGATAGGTCTGTCCCGCCATCCCGGGAATCAGTCTGGTGAACCTTCACTGCACTCCCTCAATAGCAAGAATGTCCTTCCTCAAGTTAGGAGACCAAAACTGTACACAATACTCCAGGTGTGGCCTCACCAAGGCCCTGTACAACTGTAGCAACACCTCCCTGCCCCTGTACTCAAATCCCCTCGCTATGAAGGCCAACATGCCATTTGCTTTCTTAACCGCCTGCTGTACCTGCATGCCAACCTTCAATGACTGATGTACAATGACACCCAGATCTTGTTGCACCTCTCCTTTTCCTAATCTGTCACCATTCAGATAATAGTCTGTCTCTCTGTTTTTACCACCAAAGTGGATAACCTCACATTTATCCACATTATACTTCATCTGCCATGCATTTGCCCACTCACCTAACCTATCCAAGTCACTCTGCAGCCTCATAGCATCCTCCTCGCAGCTCACACTGCCACCCAACTTAGTGTCATCCGCAAATTTGGAGATACTACATTTAATCCCCTTGTCTACATCATTAATATACAGTGTAAACAGCTGGGGCCCCAGCACAGAACCTTGCGGTACCCCACTAGTCACTGCCTGCCATTCTGAAAAGTACCCATTTACTCCTACTCTTTGCTTCCTGTCTGACAACCAGTTCTCAATCCATGTCAGCACACTACCCCCAATCCCATGTGCTTTAACTTTGCACATTAATCTCTTGTGTGGGACCTTGTCGAAAGCCTTCTGAAAGTCCAAATATACCACATCAACTGGTTCTCTGTTGTCCACTCTACTGGAAACATCCTCAAAAAATTCCAGAAGATTTGTCAAGCATGATTTCCCTTTCACAAATCCATGCTGATTTGGACCTATCATGTCACCTCTTTCCAAATGCGCTGCTATGACATCCTTAATAATTGATTCCATCATTTTACCCACTACCAATGTCAGGCTGACCGGTCTATAATTCCCTGTTTTCTCTCTCCCTCCCTTTTTAAAAAGTGGGGTTACATTGGCTACCCTCCACTCGATAGGAACTGATCCAGAGTCAATGGAATGTTGGAAAATGACTGTCAATGCATCCGCTATTTCCAAGGCCACCTCCTTAAGTACTCTGGGATGCAGTCCATCAGGCCCTGGGGATTTATCGGCCTTCAATCCCATCAATTTCCCCAACATAATTTCCCGACTAATAAGAATTTCCCTCAGTTCCTCCTCCTTCCGAGACCCTCTGACCCTTTTTATATCAGGAAGGTTGTTTGTGTCCTCCTTAGTGAATACCGAACCAAAGTACTTGTTCAATTGGTCTGCCATTTCTTTGTTCCCCGTTATGACTTCCCCTGATTCTGACTGCAGGGGACCTACATTTGTCTTTGCTAACCTTTTTCTCTTTACATATCTATAGAAGCTTTTGCAGTCCGTCTTAATGTTCCCTGCAAGCTTCTTCTTGTACTCCATTTTCCCTGCCCTAATCAAACCCTTTGTCCTCCTCTGCTGAGTTCTAAATTTCTCCCAGTCCCCAGGTTCGCTGCTATTTCTGGCCAATTTGTATGCCACTTCCTTGGCTTTAATACTATTCCTGATTTCCCTTGATAGCCACGGTTGAGCCACCTTCCCTTTTTTATTTTTACGCCAGACAGGAATGTACAATTGTTGTAGTTCATCCATGCGGTCTCTAAATGTCTGCCATTGCCCATCCACAGTCACCCCTTAAGTATCATTCACTAATCTATCCGAGCCAATTCACACCTCATACCTTCAAAGTTACCCTTCTTTAAGTTCTGGACCATGGTCTCTGAATTAACTGTTTCATTCTCCATCCTAATGCAGAATTCCACCATATTATGGTCACTCTTCCCCAAGGGGCCTCGCACAACGAGATTGCTAATTAATCCTCTCCCATTACACAACACCCAGTCTAAGATGGCCTCCCCCCTAGTTGGTTCCTCGACATATTGGTCTAGAAAACCATCCCTTCTGCACTCCAGGAAATCCTCCTCCACCGTATTGCTTCCAGTTTGGTTTGCCCAATCTATGTGCATATTAAAGTCACCCATTATAACTGCTGCACCTTTATTGCATGCACCCCTAATTTCCTGTTTGATGCCCTCCCCAACATCACTACTACTGTTTGGAGGTCTGCACACAACTCCCACTAACGTTTTTTGCCCTTTAGTGTTCTGCAGCTCTACCCATATAGATTCCACATCATCCAAGCTAATGTCCTTCCTAACTATTGCATTAATCTCCTCTTTAACCAGCAATGCTACCCCACCTCCTTTTCCTTTTATTCTATCCTTCCTGAATGTTGAATACCCCTGGATGTTGAGTTCCCAGCCCTGATCATCCTGGAGCCAAGTCTCTGTAATCCCAATCATATCATATTCGTTAACATCTATTTGCACAGTTAATTTATCCACCTTATTACGGATACTCCTTGCAATAAGTCACAAAGCCTTCAGGCTTGTTTTTTTAACACCCTTTGTCCTTTTAGAATTTTGCTGTACAGTGGCCCTTTTTTTATTTGCCTTGGGTTTCTCTGCCCTCCACTTTTCCTCATCTCCTTTCTGTCTTTTGCTTTTGTCTCCTTTTTGTTTCCCTCTGTCTCCCTGCATTGGTTCCCATCCCCCTGCCATATTCGTTTAACTCCTCCCCAACAGCACTAGCAAACACTATCTCTAGGACATTGGTTCCGGTCCTGCCCAGGTGCAGACCGTCCGGTTTGTACTGGTTCCACCTCCCCCAGAACCGGTTCCAATGCCCCAGGAATTTGAATCCCTCCTTGCTGCACCACTGCTCAAGCCACGTATTCATCTGCGCTATCCTGCGATTCCTACTCTGACTAGCACGTGGCACTGGTAGCAATCCCGAGATTACTACTTTTGAGGTCCTACTTTTTAATTTAGCTCCTAGCTCCTTAAATTCGTCTCGTAGGACCTCATCCCTTTTTTTACCTATGTCGTTGGTACCAATGTGCACCACGACAACTGGCTGTTCTCCCTCCCTTTTTGGAATGTCCTGCACCTGCTCCGAGACATCCTTGACCCTTACACCAGGGAGGCAACATACCATCCTGGAGTCTCGGTTGCGACCGCAGAAACGCCTATCTATTCCCCTTACAATTGAATCCCCTATCACTATCGCTCTCGCACTCTTTTTCCTGCCCTCCTGTGCAACAGAGCCAGCCATGGTGCCATGAACTTGGCTGCTGCTGCCCTCCCCTGATGAATCATCCCCCTCAACAGTACTCAAAGCAGTGTATCTGTTTTGCAGGGGGATGACCACAGGGAACTCCTGCACTACCTTCCTTGCACTACTCTTCCTGCTGGTCTTCCATTCCCTAGCTGGCTGTGGACCCTTCACCTGCGGTACGACCAACTCGCTACACGTGCTACTCACGTTATTCTCAGCATCGTGGATGCTCCAGAGTGAATCCACCTTCAGCTCCAATTCCGCAACGCGGTCCGTCAGGAGCTGGAGGCAGATACACTTCCCGCACACGTAGTCGTCAGGGACACCGGAAGTGTCCCTGAGTTCCCACATGGTACAGGAGGAGCATATCACGTGACCGAGCTCCCCTGCCATGACTTAACCCTTAGATAAGCAACAACAATGTTAAAAGTTACTGACTGATATAAAAAAGAAAGAAAATGAAAAGCTACTCACCAATCACCAGCCAATTACTTACCCTCTTGGCTGTGACATCACCTTTCTGTTTCTTTCTCCTTTTTTGCCTTCTCCCTGTAGCTGCACAAGTACGCCTTTTATAGGCCTCACCAACGGACCTCCTCGATGCTGCTCCCGACTGCCGCCGACGCTGGGTCCCGGACTGCCTGCTGTTCCTTTTATAGGCCTCACCAACGGACCTCCTTGACGCTGCTGCCGACTGCCGCCAACGCTGGGCCCCGGACTCCCTGCTGTGCCTTTTATAGGCCTCACCAACGGACCTCCTTGACGCTGCTCCCGACTGCCGCCGACGCTGGGCCCCGGACTCCCTGCTGTGCCTTTTATAGGCCTCACCAACAGACCTCCTCGACGCTGCTCCCGACTGCCGCCGACCTGGTGGGGGGAGGAGGAAACCAAGATAATATACGCGCGCAACTCTGCTTCCAATGTGGTGATGGATCAGGGAGTTAACAGTGTAAACGTGACTCAGAACCCCGCAGGCAGGCAAGGGCAATTCGACACCATCCAGGCAGCAACAGACTCTAGAGTGGGTTCTCAACATAGACAATGGCAGGTTTATCGGACATTTACGCCATCAAGGTGGACAATGCGTCCCGGGATGGAGCCATTGACACCCATTAACAGAGTGCTCAAGAGTAATCAAAGAGACAATCAGAGAGGAATGCCTGGTAACAGCCCTTTTGTTCACAACGATCTCAGTTCATGCTGGAGGTGCGGGGGCAGACATGCTGCAAAAACATGCAGGTTTCAACAATTTATCTGTAGAAATTGTAACTTCAGTGGACATTTAGCCAGAATGTGCAGGAAGCCCGCAGCCTGGCTAATTTACGAGGCAGATGAACCCGAAGAGGGGTCTGCAAGGCAGGTTAATGCTTGGGACAAAGCAATGGACGCTGAAGTTCAGTGGATTCATGTGGCAAACATCCACAGCTCATATACTAAAACGCCACCTATGATGATGAAAGTCCTATTAAATGGCATCCTGGTATGCATGGAGCTGGACACAGGGGCCAGCCAGTCACTTATGAGTGTCCAACAATTCGAGAAACTATGGCCACTCAGAGCTAACAGACCCAAACTAGAACGCATTGACATGTAACTACGGACGTACACCAAAGAGATCATCCCAGTGCTAGGTAGTGCAATGTTGGTGGTCACACATAATGGATCAGAGAACCGGCTGCCACTCTGGATTGTCCCAGGAAATGGTCCCGCGCTTTTGGGGAGGAGCTGGCTAGCCGAGATGAACTGGAAATGGGGGGATGTGCACGCCATTTCATCTGTGGAGCGAAGTTCATGCTCACAGGCCCTACAGAAGTTTGAGTCACTATTTCAACCTGGTGTCCGGGCTTTCAAAAGTACCAAAGTAGTGATACGCATCACCCCAGACGCCAGACCAGTGCACCACAAGGCCAGAGCTGTGCCGTATGTGATGCGGAGAAAATTGAGAGTGAGTTGGACAGGTTGCTAAGAGAGGACATAATTTTGCCCGTTGAATTCAGTAACTGGGCAAGCCCCATCGTCCCTGTCCTAAAAACGGATGGCTCGGTCAGGATCTGTGGCGACTACAAGGCTACTATCAACCGAGTGTCACTACAAGACCAATACCAGTTTCTGAGAGCGGAGGATCTTTTCGCCACGCTGGCAGGCGGCAAGCTGTTCACCAAGTTGGACCTCACTTCAGCCTACATGACCCAGGAACTGGCCGAAGAATCCAAGCTACTGACCACCATCACCACGCACAAGGGGCTGTTTGTCCATTTGGCATTCGATCAGCGGCCGCTATCTTTCAAAGGAACATGGAAAGCCTGCTCAAATCCATCCCTGGAACAATCGTATTTCAGGACGACATCCTTATCACGGGTCGAGACACCGAGGAACACCTCCACAACCTGGAGGAGGTGCTACGCCGACTGGACCGGGTAGGCCTGCGACCAAAGAAGTCGAAGTGTGTGTTTTTGGCCCCAGAGGTCGAATTTTTGGGCAGGAAGGTTGCCGCAGATGGGATCCGGCCTACCGAATCCAAAACGGAGGCGATTCGTTGTGCGCCCAGGCCTGGCAACACATCGGAGTTGCGTTCATTTATGGGACTCTTGAACTATTTCGGGAACTTTCTGCCAAACTTAGCACATTGTTGGAGCTGCTACACGTGCTCCTGCGTAAGGGTTGCGATTGGTTTTGGGGGACTGTCAGGAATGGGCTTTCAATCAGGCGCGGAACCTGTTTTGTTCTAATAAGCCGTTGACTCTGTACAATCCCTGTAAGAAATTGGTTTTGACATGTGATGCATCATTCCATGGGGTTGGGTCCGTGTTGCAGCAGAGTAATGATGAGGGCCAACTCCAACCTGTGCCTTATGCCTCCAGGTCGCTCTCCCAAGCAGAACGGGGATATGGGATGGTTGAAAAGAAAGCACTCGCATGTGTATACGGGGTGAAAAAGATGCACCAGTACCTTTTTGGCAGAAGGTTCGAGTTAGAAACGGACCACAAGACGTTAACATCCCTGTTGTCAGACAGCAAAGCTATCAATGCCAATGCGTCAGCTCGCTAACAGCGATGGGCTCTCACGCTGGCTGCATATGACTACACCATACGGCACCGGCCAGGCACCGAAAATTGCGCTGACGCGCTCAGCAGGCTTCCACTGGCCACCACTGAGGGGGCAGTGGAGCAAAGCGCTGAGATGGTTATGGCCGTTGAAGCCTTTGACAGCGGTGGCTCCCCAATCACAGCCCGCCAGATCAAAATCTGGACCAACAGAGATCCCCTCCTATCCTTGATTAAGAAATGTGTCCTGACTGGGGATTGAGCACCCGCACACAGAGCATGCCCCGAGGAGGTCAGACCGTTTCACAGACGGACGGATGAGCTCTCCATCCAAGCCGACTGCCTGCTATGGGTAGCCGGGTCATCATGCCCCAGAAGGGAAGGGAAGCATTCATCAGGGAACTCCACAGCAAGCACCCAGGCATCGTGCTAATGAAGGCCATTACCCGGTCACATGTATGGTGGCCGTGAATTGACTCAGACCTGGAACACTGTGTTTGCAGGTGCACGACATGTGCCCAGCTGGGCAATGCCCCCAGGGAGGCCCCACTCAGCCCGTGGCCCTGGCCCATTAGGCCATGGTCAAGTATTCACGTAGACTACGCGGGGCCATTCATGGGAAAAATGTTCCTCATTGTTGTCGATGCGTACTCGAAATGGATCGAGTGCATCATTTTGAATTCGTGCACGACATCCACCACTGTGGAGAGTCTGTGTGCGGTCTTTGCGACCCACGGCTTGCTCTACATCCTGGTTAGTGACAATGGCCCGTGTTTCACTAGCTATGAATCCCGGGAGTTCATGTCGGGTAATGGCATCAATCATGTTAGGACGGCACCGTTCAAGCCGGCTTCCAATGGCCAAGCGGAACATGCGGTACAAATCATAAAACAGGGCATGCTCCGGATTCAAGGACCCTTCAATGCCACCTATCGCGCCTCCAGCTGGCCTATACGTCCCGACTGCATTCGCTCACGGGAGTCCCGCCCGTGGAACTACTCATGAAACGTACACTTAAAACTCGGCTGTCCCTCATTCATCCTGTCCTGTCAGACATTGTTGAGGGCAAGCGCCAGTCCCAAAATGAGTGCCATGACCATAACTCAAAGGAAGATGTATAGAAATCGATGATCCTGTATTTGTTCTTAATCACGCTTTGGGACCCAAGTGGCTTGAGGGTACTGTAATTGGCAAAGAGGGGAATAGGGTCATAGTGGTCAGACTTAACAATGGACAGATATGCCGCAAGCATCTGGACCAAGTAAAAAAAGGTTCAGCATGGACACTGAGGAACCTGAGGAAGATCATGAGATGTTGCCCACACCACCGCCAGTGATCGATCAACAAGAACATTCAGCAGCATGCAGAGTCCCTGCGGCCAGCCCGGACAAGCCGGAATCACCACAGGTGACAGAGACGCATGCCAAGGCTCAACAACCAGAGCCCCAACTGCGGCGCTCCACGAGAGAGCGTCGACCGCCTGAAAGACTTAATCTTTGACCCCATAAGATGTTGGGGGGGGGGTAGGGGGAGGTGATGTCATGTATGTAACCTTCATGTAACTGTAACCTTCATAACAACACTGCATACTTAATACACCTAAGAAGTGCACACCTTGACTACAGGGGGTGAACTTGTGGGAGACACTCCTCACCTGGTCATCCAGGTATATAAAGGGAGGTCCCATGCAGGGTCATAATTTCTTAGTCCTGTGAATAAAGGTTCAGGTCACAGAGTGATCTTGTCTGTAGAATGTGCCTCGTGTGAATTTATAGTAGTGTGTAAGGACATTACAAGGGTGATCTAATTAAGGTCTTGAAAATGATAAAGGGATTCGCTAGGGTAGACACAGAGAAACTATTTCCTCTAGTGAAGGAATCGAGAACAAGGGGGCACAATCTTTAAAATAGAACCAGGCTGTTTAGAAATGACATCAGGAAGCATTTTTCACAGGAAGAGTAGTGGAAATCTGGAACTCAGTCCCACAAAAGGTTGTGGAGGCTGGGTCAATTGGACATTTTAAAACTAGTATCGATAGATTTTTGATAGGTAAAGATATGGATCAAAGACGAGTAAATAAAGTTGAGGTACAGATCAGCCATGATCTAAGAGAATGGTGTCACAGGCTCGAGGGGCTGAATTGCTGACTCCTATTCCTTTCTTCTCATCATCCTATCCTATGTTCCTCTCATAGTGTTTGGTTAATTGAAATCATTACATGGCTAACTGTATACCCCTTATTAATTGCTTGTAGCTGAGGTAAAATTATTGGAGTCTGATTTTTAAATAAAGATATATAATGGGAATATATTTGGTTTCAGATTAACCGAAAAACCAACATCTTGACTCAAACTGATCAGTATGTAGCTGGAGCTTTCACTTAGAATCATAGAATGGTTACAGCACAGGAGGAGGCCATTCAGCCCATCCAGTTCGTGCCGGCTCTCTGCAAAGAGCACTCCAGCTAGTCCCACTCCCCCGCCCTTTCCCCGTAGCCCTGCAAGTGTTTTCCCTTCAGGGCACTTATCCAATTCCTTTTTGAAAGCCATGGTATGAATCTGCCTCCACCACCCTTTCCAGCAGTGCACTCTCGAACCTAACCACTCGCTGTGTAAAAAAAGTTTTTCCTCCTGTCGCCTTTATTTCTTCTGCCAATCACTTTGAATCTGTGTCTTCTGGTGTTTGGCCCTTCTGCCAATGGGAACAGTTGTTCTCTATCTACTCTGTCTAGAACCATCATTTTGAACACCTCGATCAAATCTTCTTTGGAGAAAACTTTAGGCATCAGTGCTCTTCAGATGTGAAATATTAAGCCATTGTTATTTGCCTTTTGGGGCGATACAGTGAGCTTTCCCAAGTGACCATTCTCATGTATGAACCTAGAGACAGGGGTCTCTGACTCTTCCTCTCCCTAACGCAGGGTACCAAAATCTGAATGTAAGCCCCTTCACCCCAGCTAAGATCAACTAGCTCAGCATGGAATCGGGCTGTTTAATTTTGGGGTTAGAAAGCACAATAATGTTCCACAAAATATGAAGAAATCATGCTATTTTTTCATTGTTATTATTTTGAGCTTTTTTTTTAAACAGAAATATCTGCTTCGGTGCTTTGCAACGATGTCAAGTTCCTGTTACAGATTATTATTTTACAATGATAAGTAGTGGGTGGATAATAATTAAGATTATTGAAATAGCAATGAGATTGGAATGGGAGGACAGTAATTAACTGAAATTATTGGAATTTCAGTAGGTGGCTAACATGCCTTGAAATAGTTTCAGGAATGTATCAAAACCCCACCAATCCCCTTATGGTTCAAAGATTTTATTGTATCATCAACCTATTGACGAGCCCTATTATCCACTCAGCACTACTTTTAATGGGAATTAAAGTTCCCGTGTGTTAACGAATACTATTCCAAACATCCCAAAAAACTGCAGAGCCCCCAAAATTCTGCTTAATTATATTTTCTGACATACAAGTATAAGTTAGCAATGTTTGCCTGCTCTGAACATCTTTAAAACATTTTTGTTTTGATCATGGCAATTTTGGTTCAAAATGAGGGTTGTTAATATTAGATATTGTGATATTTTTCCAGTAAAGGTCCATATTTCCCTCAGTTTGGTGTCAGAAAATGGGCGTGGCAACCATTGCAAGTGGGTAAGGAGGAGGGAGTGGTCGGAGAGCTTAGAAGGTGCGTGTCTCACAGTAGGTCAACTGTAATACAGTCAGTTACCTGCACATGGTGGATGGGCAGCGTACAGGGAGGCTGTGACTGAAATGTGCCACCTGCTCACAATGACCTGCAGGGACAATCTTCCATTTGCAATGTACGACAGTGGTAGTGAGGTCATCAGTTCCTTTAACTTAATACCACACCGTAATTCCAGGTACCCACAAGGTGATCGACCATTTAATCTTTTGCACCATGAAAGAATCACAGACTGCATCATAAAGTAAAAGTGAATTCATTTTATTCAGTTGTGCTGTGATATTGGTGTACATGTTTAATGTGTTTGCTAGCATTTTGGTCTCTTGTATGTTATAAAATTCTCTATATTGGTTGTAAATGTGCCCTGTTACAAAGTGCTCCCCTATTTGAAGGAGCACCATTGGTAGGTGGCTGCAATGCCTACTGTAGAGCTGGAAGGTATGCAGAAACCCTGCCACCTGTATCTGTAACTATCACTGACGCACTTGCAGCAGTGCTGGGGTCTCTTTTGCTGGAATCACTGTGATCTCATTACTTTGTCACTTATTCAGAGGCTACACAATGGCACAGCACTCATGTTGAAATCCCTTCGCGACCTCGCTCCTCCCTATCTCTACAACCTGCAGAGAACTCTACGATCCTCCAACTCTGGTCTCTTGCGTATCCCCCACTCACTTCGCCCCACCATTGGTGATTATGCTTTCCACTGTCTAGGCTTTATGCTTTAGAATTTCCTCCCTTAACCCCTCCCCCCTCCATCTTCCTCTCCTCCTTTTAAGACCCTATTAAAACCCATCTCTTTGACCAAGCTTTTAGTCACCCCTCCTAATATCTCCTTTGGCTCAGCATCCATTTTTCTCTTTTTTATGTAAATGCATTATATAAATGCAAGTTGTTAAGTGGTTGCTATTTTGTCATTCCTGCTAATGAAATAACACTCACATGAATCACATACTTTAGAACTGTACACTCACCTTGATTTTATTAGCAGGTTTTAAATGACAAGCAGGTGAATCTTCTTTTCTTCCTCAAACAAAGAATGGAGCGCTTTCTTTTCAGCATCTGTATTAAATGTTCCCATGGCTCCCTTAGTGAGACTAGCTATTGCATGCCAAATTGTAGGAAGTTTTACATTTGGATTTATGCCAAAGAGAAATTGGATTGAGATTTTACAAGCTCAGCCAGCAGTGGAAGAAAGGAGAGTTTCACCCATAGAACTGGAACTTAGGGGTAAAGAGTACCTCATGATTTTTTGACATATACATTCATGTCTTAGTTAAAATCAACCATAAAAATATTCCAGTAGATGCTTTATCAGAACAAAGTAAAGCATACTGCTGTCTTACAACCTGTTCTGCTCTTGGTGCTAGTGAGCTGTATTCTTGCCACCGAGTCTACCAGCTGACGTCATTTATTTGCATAATCACATGTTTTTTATACTTGCAGGTCTTCAAGAAACTTTCAAATTGTTCTACATTATTAATTCCCACTTAAAATAAGGTGTTCCTACAGTAATACATGATGACACTGACAATATTCTTCTTACAGGGAAGTCTCCACTGTACTTTCTTCCATTGTTGGGCTTTAAACAAGATGACAAATATCTAAGAGCGAGTACAATTGATGGCTGTTCCAAATCATGAAATAGGCGGCGTGCTAGGAGCGTATACCAGACACCAAAGGCCTGAGGCACGCCCAAAATTGGGCCTTGGGCCTCATGAGCAAATTGCCAGCAAGCTGCAGACCGCAATTGAGCTTGCAGAGTCCACAAGGAATCAGGTTGGGCCAGCTGCCTCCCTCGCAAAAGCCATTCAGTAGATCCTGGGATGGATTAGTGGGTGGGGGGGCGGGAGGGACCAGCAGAGGTCTTGAGGACCGCTGTAGAAGCAGTAGGAGCAGGAGTGCTCTTCCTGGCTCCACATTCAGATAAGCATTTTTTTTATTTTCCTTTTTGGTGGCAGCCTCAAGCAGTTCCTTTAAGGGTGGCTAGTTAGGCCACAGGTAGACCTGGTGCTCCTGAATGCAACAGGCCCAGCATTTGCTGTGTTCAGAGCAGCTCAGTTTTGGGAAGGGGTCTTAACCAGGTTTAGGTGGCCTAATGCCTGTTTCCGGCCCTGGACACCTATACTGGAGCCTTTAACAACATGACGGGCGGAGCACAACATCCGCAGAATGATCCGCACGCCACATTGGACACTTAGGCATCCATTTTACACCTGTATAATGGGTTCGGTGTCAATGAATTTCTAGGTCAAGTGAGGATTATGAAAGACCCTTTTGTCAAATAGGCTTACAATTGAATAATGGCCACTTGAGTGAGTACTTCAGGGCTGTTAGTTTTTTTGGAGGTACACACTAATGTGAGTCATTGCCTTCTGAAGAAGCAGAAAAATAGAGAGAAAACATGGAGTGCTATTACGGGATATAATTCAATTATAATAGATTGTTTTCATGCTATTGTAATGAGATGTCTTGCTGCTTTACCAGTAATATGTTTCTGCATTTGGGAAAAAAAACGCTTTCTTGTTCTTGTAATTGTAATTTTTGCAATTCCTATTATTATTGTTAGATCTGTTCATAGTGGCAATAAGATGTCACTGCCATGAAATAGGTTTGCTATTAACTACAGGAGGGAGGCATTGTTTCTCATCAATCTCAGTAGTCAGTACAGGCATTTTTGTGAGGAGATTGTTTAGTTGACAAAGCGCTTTCTTTCTTTAACCTTAACGTGATGAATGACAGGCAGTGACTCGCATCAACTCTTTTCAGTCTGTCGACCTCTTACCTTCATTGAGTCAACATCAATAATGCACGACAACTACATCCTGTAACAACAGCTGGATCTGAGGCCATCATCTTTCATTCCCCTGAGTAATGAATAACATTGCTTTTTACATTACTCTACTCGCAGATAGTCAAATTTGATTTAACTGCAACTTTGAACAAATAGAGTTTTTAATAAAACCACATTTGAGAAGTAGCACTACTTCCTTTTTTTGTCACACATTCTTATCACAAACAGCTCCACATGTATGGGGGGAACTATTCTAGATGACTAAATTATACAGTGAGGGAATGTCCAAAACATTGGGCTCAATTTTCCCCAATGCTGTTTTTTTGGCGTATTGCCAGTGTTACGTCCGTTATTTCTGGTCCCAACTATTCCAAAAAAAAGTAGCAAGTTTCCCCGTTCTATTTTTTGAAATTGGCGCTGCGCAGCCTGTCCTCTAACTTCGGGGGGTGGAGCCTAATGTCTGCGCTGGGAAAAATGATGTTGTCCCTTCTGCGCCCATGCGCAGAAAAAAAGGACGTTTCTGAAGTGCTTCCTATGGGCGAGCCAGTTGTGTGTGAGAACTTTAATTCTCATTAGAAAAATCGGAGCTGCAATACCAGATGCAACACGGCGCAAGGACCAAGAATTTATCACAGGATGAAGTGGAGGCACTAGTTACTGTGATTGAGGGCAGATGGCAGGAGCTGGACACCAGCAGAGATCACATAAAAGTTCCACCAAAAGAAATGAAGAAACACTGGAAGAAACTTGCAGAAGATTACTGTACAATGGTGACTCCCCCGAGGTCTGGAGGCCAGTGCAAAAAGAAGTGACAGGACCTTAGTCAAGTAGTTAGTGTAAGTAATATTTTCATTTATTCAATGGAATCGCAATTGTAAATGTGACCAGCTGTGTATGTCCCACCCAGCAGAAAAACACGCTCTCTAAAAAGTTATGGTTTCACCTTTGCAGAGGAAAGTGGCACACAACAAAAGGGAAAGAACTCAAACAGGAAGCCCGGCAAATCTGCATCCACTGACACACTTGGAAGAGAGGGTCGCTGCTTTGATGGGTCCTGCCTGGAGAAAAGCAATCACCACTGCACAAGCTGGGCCCACACTCGAGGGAGAAGGTAAGTCCTGCAAATTCCATCGTCTGACTTTGCTAAATGTTCAGTACTGCGCGGGCTAGCCATGCTTCGGTTCATGGGGATGTCTCCCTCAGCTATGCGTCGGTTGATGCAATGTGCTATCATTCATCTTGGTCCTTCAAATCAGCCTCCTGCCTGGTCTGTTTGAGCCTACTCATGCCATCCACCCTACCCCCTCCTCTGCTGCTAACCATTTGTCTGTGTTCTGTTATATTTTGCAGAATTTGAGGCCAACCCTGACGATGTAGAAGATTCAGACAAGGACGAGCCTGAAGAGGAGAACATCTTCCAATCCCACCTTCCAGACCAAGAGCATGGGGGTGAGGGGGAGGGGATGGATGAAGGTCCCACTGTTGCATTCACTCTGGAGGAGGTGCAGGTGCCGCCCATTGAGGTGCCAGCCCCTTCCGTGAGTGGTTTGAGTGTTGATTTCCCACCGTCCGAGGCTGAGGATTCCAGTGGGGTACAGCGAGGCACACCCAGGGCCCCATCGTCCGAGGCTGCTGGTCCCAGCGGGGTGCAGCGAGGCACACCAGGGCCCCACCATCCTAGGCTGTGGGTCCCAGTGGGATGCAGCAAGGCACACCCAGGGCCTCACCGTTCAATGCTGCGGGTCCCAGTGGGATGCAGCGAGCCACACCCAGGCTGAGATGGGGAAGGAGAGCTCGACAGTGCTCTCCTGAGGTGCAGGATCTAACAGATGTGGTTCAGATGCTGGCAATGGATGCGGAGAGCATTGACCTTACCCGATCACTCCTGGACACCATGAGTGGGGTGGGTGATGAGATATTGGGATTGTCGGGAGAAGTAACAACAGTCTCACAAAAAATGGGAGCACTGTCTGGGAACATGAGGGAGGGAATGTCTCAGTCAGCTGACACAATATCGTTGCACATGAGGGAGGGAATGTCACAGGTAGCTGATGCGCTGTCATTGAACATAAAGTAGGAAATGTTTCAGGTAGTTCAAACACTGTCAGTGAACATGAGGGAGGGTATGTCACAGGTAGCTGAGACACTGTCGGCGAACACATGGGAGGGAATGTTGCAGGTAGTTGACACACTGTCAGGGCACATGAGGGAGGGAATGTCAGAGTTAGCTGCTGCAATAAGGGAACACGCCCAGACACTGTGCCCATTGACAGAATCAACTGCCACTCCCATTCCAATCCCCAGACCTGGCTCTGAAGAGGCTCAAGCTGGGCCCTCCACATCACCCACCCCACAGATGGTGTCCAGGAGTGATCGTGTAAGGTCAGTGCTCTCCAAACTCATTGCCATCATCTGAACCACATCTGTTAGATCCTGCCCCCCCACCCCATCAAGAAATCAAGAAGTTCGAAGGAATAAGCTTGGTACTAACCCGAGAAACACTGCGCCACCGCCTGCGGCAGGGGTGGAGTCACCAAGACCAAGCGCAGCGGGCGGTCTTAGAATAAGGTGGAAGAGAGATGGGTGCAGCCCTTCTTTGCTGCTGTTGTTGTTATTATTATTGTTGTTACTGTTGTCAAATTAAAAGTTTTTTGTAAGTTATGTAAATTTACAAGTTTACAAGTTTGTAAGTGATCTTAACTGAAAACTTTAAAGTTTGATACAAGAATATTTTTATTAAAGTTAAGTGCAAACAAATGTTTGTTAAAATTTTGAATAAAATATATTTTACATTATAACTGAATCATTTACATTATTTATTCCATTATTAACAACTTTTTGAAGTAAACAAGAATCATTTCCATCATTTGTTCCATTAACACAACACAATATTACGGAACAGGTCCAAACAGTAAAGATGGTCCATGTGGAATAGTTGCCACTGAGCCTTCATGCAGCAAAGCATTCACAGATGAGCTGTTGGCACAAGGCTCGAGCAATCATTAAAGGGGCACCATGGCCTGCCCTCCTCCGCCGTTGTGCTCCGGGTTCAGGTAGTTGCATGGCATCCTTGTCCTTGTCCTCCTCCTCGTCATCTGCATCTTCCTCATCATCATCAGCCACTCTCACCTCAGGTGGGTCTTCTATTACCAGCTGCTTCTGCCTCATGATGGCTAAGTTATGCAGCATGTAGCACACAACAGTGAACTGACCGACAATCTCAGGGGAGTATTGCAAGTAGCCTCCGGAATGGTCCAGGCATCGGAAACGCTGTTTCAAGATGCCAATGGTCCTCTCTATTATGTTGCGCATTGCAATGTGCGACATGTTATATTCCCGGTCAGCTTCCGTCCGGGTTACGCGTAAGGATGTCATGAGCCAGGTGGCAAGGCCGTACCCTTTGTCTCCCAGTAGCCAGCTCTGCCCTTCTGGCTGCTGCTGAAACATGGCAGATATAGCGCTCTTACGTAGGATGAATGCATCATGGGTGCGCCCAGGGTATCTTGCATCAACTGCCATGATGCGATGCATGTCGTCATGCATGAGCTGCACATTAATGGAGTGGAAGCCTTTTCTGTTCCTGTACATCCCGGAATCCTCCAAAGGTGCTCGCAGGACAATGTGGTTACAATCAATGTAGCCCTATACCTTTGGGAAGCCAGCAATCCTGGAGAAGCCCACAGCTCTTTCACGCATTGCCTGGGCAGTCATGGGGAACTTTATGTAGTCATTCCTCCGGGCATATAATGCAGCAGTCACCTGCCGAATGCAGATATGTGTTGCATGTTGAGAAATGGTGCACACATCCCCAGTTGTGGCCTGGAACGATCCAGATGCATAGCATGAAAGTGCAGCTTTAACCTTCACTTCAACTGACAAAGCAGTCCTCCTAACACTTCTAGGTTGCAGGTCTGCTTTTACTAACTCACAGATCTCAGTTATAACTTCTTTGCAGAAATGCAGCCTTCTGACCCAATCTGCATCACTCAGGTGCAGGTACGAACACCTGTCTCGATATACCTGACATGGGTAAGGCCTCCTGCCCAGCACCCTACATGCTCTGAGGTTCCTCATGCAATGACGTCGAATCAATTGTCTCCTCCGCAGCACCATCATGCAGAAGGCTTGCACAAGGTGTGGCATTGTCAGTATTGCCCCCATGATTAAATTGTACCTTTGCAAGAAGCTCAAAACGGCAGGCAGGACAAGGTTCTTTGTTCTCTCTCCCCAAGGTCGACATCCTAGTATGGACGACACCCAGGTTGGAGCAGGCGCAATGATCGGGAACCCTCCCTGGGCTTCATTTGATGCACAGTGTAAGGCTTCCCATGCCTTCCGTTTGCCTTCCACAGCACCCCCACCGGCTTTTTTTCAAGTCGAGCCCCTGTGTGCGGATGAGGGACCGATTCTGCCGGCCGATGCTCCAACCCTCGAGTTCGGTTTGGAGACGTTCGGTGGTGGTGTGTCAGTTTAAAAAAAAAATGAAAACTTAAAAGAATTCCATTAAACTTCCATTTCCTGTGTTTTAAGTTTCAAAAATTTGAGCTTGATTATGGATATTTTTGTGGTTTTGACTCGTTCCAAAACTTTGCATAAAACCAATGGCGTCTTTCGGCGCCGATTTTTGAATGTGCACTGGTTTCTCTTAAGTGCCCAGAAGGATTTTTGGGAATGATCACATACGCCGTCCTAGGAGAAATTTAAATTGGCCAAACTTCCATAATTGTGAAAAACTGGCGCAGACATCAGGTTACTAAAAAAAAGATACTAAAAAAATCGTAATTAACTGAGTTACGTTGGCGCACAATCTTTGGGGAAACTTGGATTTTTAAAGTTGGGCCAAAAAAAGCCGTACACACCAAAAAAAGGCACAATCACTGGGGAAAATTGAGCCCATTAGGAGATAACCACGAATGGATCAGCTCAATATAACCTTAGGGAATCACACTGGTTCAAGAAAACTGAGAAACAGGGTCTAAGACCTTTTGTAAAAATTGAAGAATTAGAAATGTTCCGCCAATGCTAAGTAAGTGAATACGCTGCAGTGCAGAGGTGACCCACCTAGCTCAAGATGGTCACATATTTGATCACAGTCTGTGTTGGGTTAGCTGATCTCTGCCAGGATGGTGGTAGGGTACTCTATAATTCTACTCAGCGTCCCTGGCAAGAGAACAAAATGAGCTGGGTTTTCCACTCCTGACAACTATCCAGTGACCCATGCTGACGAGTGCATATGTGTAGATATCAGGTAGTGATAGGACTAGACTCAGACCCCACCTTTTGCTGACACTTATTGTACGGGCTTGCACAGGTAGAATGATGAGGTACTAGAAAGCCACAACTGGTACCCCAGTTGGAATTAGAGATACAGATCAGCCATGATCTAATTGAATGGTGGAGCAGGCTCGAGGAGCTGAATGACCTACTCCTGCTCCTGTGTTCCTAGAGCCTTCAGGAGAGGAGGCAGTAAATTGGGAAAAAATATAAAAAGAAATACAAAAATAAACGGAACAGAGCCGAGTTTGCAATGATGTGGTACTTATTGTGTTTGTGTACATAAATGCTATTGGAAATCTATGACTCAGTGGGATCTGTTTTGAGAAGTCTTTGAACATTCACTATCAAAACTTCAATTTAAACTTTATTGAATTATAAAAGTACAATCATTGGTATAAATGTGCAACTTGCAACAAGTATTCATTTTGCATACATTGGTGCAGCACGATGCAAGCACTACATTACTCATAAGAAAAATACACACACGAATCTCCTGGGTCTACCTCACTGCATTGCAAGTAGTAAAACTGTTGCATCTTTTTGTATTTTTTCTTGGAGAAGGATGTGCACATTGCTTATTCCGATCCATTGCAATCAATGGAAATACATTTTGCAAATGCAAAAACAATTGAAATGCAGTAATTAGCTGAGAAAGTTTGCTTCCTATTAGGGTTGCCTCCTTTTGCCAAGACTGGGAAACAGAGCTGGTCCATGGCCAGGATTCGAATGTTTTCTTTGCCACTGATGAATATTTGTTGAAAATGTTAAACTTAATAACTGACATCTTCACATTGTAAGACAAACAAAGTGGGAAAAGAGCAATCGTATATTAAAAATATATGATTTCTGGTTTGAATTTGAGTAATTTACAGACTCACAAATTGGATTGTCCAGTCCAAAATGGGAGAGGTGGCAACCCTTCCCTGTTTATTAAACAGATTCTAATTTAAAAGGGAGCAAGTAAAGGCAATTAAAATAATTTTCATTTTCAAAGTTACAAAGCCAGACATGCATCATTGTACAGGCGGCAAAATCTTTTTAAAATACATACGGCTGCAAACGTCTAAAGTAGCAAGGATCTTTTTGTTTTTTTTCTCCATTTAGAAGTATCCAGGAGATCTTTCCCCTTCTTTACATGCACACGTGCATCGACTTGAGTTTGTGCCTTTATGATGTATCAATTACAGTCCAACACAGACAGATATGTGGATGAGATGCCTTCACTAAAACTGGCCTGATGGGTTTAGTTGATTATTTTGGCGCACTGATTTAACGTAGGTTTTTTAAATATTTGGAGACAAATATCAGTGATTGTAAACAGGATTACCAGTCATCTGTCAATATCTTTGTTGTTCTGCATTTCTTTCCCCTTCTTGGACTGTGAACTATGTGCTATCAGTTTTGTTCAATTTAAGCATGGTGTCCACAAGGTGGAATTTGTTTGTTTAGTCAGATGCATTGAACCAGATTGTTAAACGTAAGAGACCAAAATGAGGGACAGATGGGATCATTAAAATTAATGAAGCACATTCCCTGGTAGTATGATACAGCAATACTGCAGAATCATCAGTGCCATATACCCCTATTTATATATCAACCTGTGTTTGGAATCCAACAGCGAGTGACAGAAGGACATTTACACGTACAAAAAGGATTGTGGGGAAAGGAAATAAAATGAGAAAAATTGCACCATAAAAATATGGTTAACAATCCGGATTTAACACGACAGAAGTTGACGTAATGATGAGAAAAATTATCTTCACCTTTAAAAGTGTGTACTAGTGCAGTTAATGCAAAACGTAAGTGTTCAAATATTTCCACCTTGTTTGGTATTTACAATGGTAAATTCTGCAATCCCAGCCGGGAGCTGCCCTTGGAGGAGTGTGGGCTGGAGAATGGTGTTATAGCCCATCTCTGACCTGTGCTTCATTGATCATGGCTTTCCTGCTGGCATTCAGAATTTACACTCTCAAATACTACATATGATGGAAAAGTAGAATTTACTCTGTAATATATACCAACAAAAATTTATAGTAACCTGTATAATTATATAATATATACTATTATTCCCCCAGTAATTAAATGCTAATCATCACTCGATTAACTTGTCCTGATCATATCAAAGTATTTTAAAGGTTTATGCAGGTTTTATTTTTAGTGCAAAATAAGGAAAAGAAATCTGCGGGAAAAAAAATAAGAGTCTCAAAAACACCATCAAATTTGGGGGAAATTAGTAAAAAGCAGTTTTTAAGTTGGGCATCACTAAAACTCAAGAAAACAAGCAAGGGACTTGAATTGGTTGAGTCAAACTAAATGATAACCCACAATTATTTATACAGGTCATAGCCACGATTTTTATGGTTTCTCACCATCAGACTTTCACTTAAATAGTATTTTTTAATTAAAAGTAAAATAGAAAAGCCTAGCTTCGACATTCCAGTCTCCTGCCATATTCCTGATGGGAGATCAGCAGAACCCCTGGAGAAATGGTGTAAATCGCTGTTTCTAGCTATGCTCATTTGATGAATATAAGTTTTTCTTATATGAATGATGGCGATGGAGTTAGAGCTGTGACCAAGACTTCAGACACTCACTCCACAGAGCCACCTCGTAATTTCAAGGTCAAACAATTTCAGGTGATGGTTATAAACCAAACTTTACCCTTCAATGTGTTCATCAAAGTGAGGAATGCCAGTATTTGAGGTGAAAAAACAAACTTCTTCCATTTCTATCAACCAGGGTCAGCATCAAACCCACCAGGACAGTTATAGCACCACCATTTGCAAAGACATGTTGCTCTAACAATGCACCTTGACCCTAAACTCAGAAGAGAAATTTTAATACATCAGTGCAATTTCTTTTTCATTTTTCCACACAAGGCATCTTTATGAATTTCTGTGAGGGAGATGGACAATTTAGTCCCAAATTGTAGACAGGTTTGCACTGTATGCCCATAACCACTAGATACTGGACTAAAATTCTCAAGCTCATTTTGAATAAGAGCCTTACAGCTATTAAAGCAGCACCCGAAACAGGTGCCAAGTCGGAGGAGCAGCCCAGTGCCTGCCCGCTTGTGTCAGCGTGAGGCCCGAGCCGTTGTGTGACCTGGGCCAAGTGGGCACCCAGCTGCATCTCGCCCCTGCCGGGAGGGTGGGATATCGATATCAACCAGCACCCATGCTGAGGTGGCCGACAGCTTGGTTTAGGGAGGCCTCGAATGGGCCAGCAACAGGCTGGAATTTTTGGGGGGCCGAGGAAGAGCAGAAATGCCTGGTGAATTGTACAGAGCAAGAGTCAACTTTTTCAGGGGAGAGAGGGGTAAAATTAGCCCCCCAAAACTCAACTATTATCATCGTCATCATAGGCAGTCCCTCAAAATCGAGGAAGACTTGTTTCCACTCTAAAAGTGAGTTCTTAGGTGACTGAACAGTCCAATATGGGAATTACAGTCTCTGTCACAGGTGGGACAGATAGTCGTTGATGGAAAGGGTTGGGTGGGGAGTCTGGTTTGCCACACTCCTTCCGCTGCCTGCGCTTGCTTTCAGCATGCTCTCTGCGACGAGACTCGAGGTGCTCAGCACTCTCCCGGATGCTCTTCCTCCACTTAGGGCGGTCTTTGGCCAGGGATTCCCAGGTGTCGGTGGGGGTGTTGCATTTTATCAAGGAAGCTTATCAAGAATCCATGGTATTAACTACTGTCAGTAGTGGGAAATCATATTCTCATCTGCTGCCAGTCTTTGGCCAAATGCATGTTGTGTTTTAGTTTGAAGGTGCATAATACACAAAGAGCAATGGGTGGCTAACAGGAAACTATAGACCATTTATTCAATCTAAGACTCTGATGAAAACAACAACAACTTGCATTTATATAGCATCTTTAATGAAGTAAAGCGTCCTAAGGTGCTTCACAGGAGCGTTATAAAACAAAATTTGACAACAAGTCACATATGGAGAAATTAGGGCAGATGACTAAAAGTTTGGTCAAAGAGGTAGGTTGTAAGAAATGTCTTAAAGGAGGAAAGTGAGGTAGAGAGGCAGAAAGACTTAGGGAGGGAATTTCAAAGTTTAGGGCCTAGGTAGCTGAAGGCATGGCTACCAATGGTGGAGCGATTAAATTCGGCTCAAGAGGCCAAAATTGGAGGAGCGCAGATATCTCGGAGGAGGGTTGTGGGGCTGAAAGAGATGACAGAGATAGGGAGGAGCAAGGCCACGGAGAGGTTTGAATAAAAGGATGAGAACTTTAAAATCGAGGTGTTGCTTAGCCGGTAGCCAGTGTAGGTCAGAGAGCACAGGAGTGATGGGTGAACAGGACTTGGTGCGAGTTAGGACATAGGCAGCAGAGTTTTGGAGGACCTCAAATTTACGGAGGGTGGAACATGGGAGGCCGGCCAGGAGTGCGTTGGAATAGACAAGTCTACAGGTAACAAAGGCATGGATGAGGGTTTCAGCAGCAGCTGAGCTGAGGCAAGGCGGAGTCAATGATGATGTCATAAAACAGTAGGAACATTAAATAAAGCAGCAAATTTTGGAAATATTTAGCAGGTTAGCATCTGTGGAGAGAGAAACAGAGTTAATGTTTCAGATCAATAATCTTTTGTCAGGTCATAGACCTGAAACGTTAAGGAGTTCTGATGAAAAGTCATCGACCTGAAACGTTAACGTGGTTTCTCTCTCCACAGATGCTTCCTGACCTGCTGAGTATTTCCAGCATTTTTATTTCAGATTTCCAGCATCTGCAGTATTTTGCTTTTGTATTAGAGAACAAACCTTAAGTAGTTTCTGAATGTCAGCTCAACTGTGAGATTAGTTTACTTGTACAGAGCTCACATGCAGGCTGTAGTGGAGGTTTTGTGATGTATGTCAAACATCATAAAAACAGAAAATTCTGGAAATATACAGCAGGCCCATGAATATCTGACAGAGAAAGGTTATTTCTGATAAAGGCCTACATTCCAAATGCTAACCTACACAACAAGAGCAAAGAAATAATGATACATTTGTACAAAACATTGGTTAGGCCACAGTTAGATGCTGAGAGGCTGTTTTCCCAGGCTGGAGAGTCGAGAACTAGGGGTCATAGTCGCAGGATAAGGGGGCAGCTATTTAGGATTGAGATGAGGAGGAATTTCTTCAGTCAGAGGGTTGTGAATCTTTGGAATTCTCTGCCCCAAAGGGCTGTGGATGCTCGGTCGTTGAGTATGTTCAAGGCTAAGATCAATAGATTTTTGGGCACTAAAGGAATCAAGCAATTATGGGGATAGGACGGGAAAGTGGAGGTCGACGTAGAAGATCAGCCATGATCTTGTTGAATGGTGGAGCAGGCATGAGGGTCTGGATGGTCTACTCCTGCTCCTAATTCTTATGTTAGGGTACCTTGTGCAATTTTGATTGTCACATTATAGAAAGGATGTTAAAGCCATAAAGAATATACAGCATAGAATCACCATTGTGGATGGGAGCAGGAAATTACAAAGGGACATAGATTAAGTGAGTGGGCAAAACTGTGGCAATTGGAGTTCAATATGAAAGAAGTGTGAGGTGTTCCACTTTGAATCCAGGATAGACAAATCGGAGTCTTTTCTTAATGGCGAAAGACTAGAAACTGGAGGAGCAAAGGGATTTAGGTGCCTAGATACACAAATCCCTAAAAGTTAGCGCACTGGTACAAAAAGTAATCAAAAAAGGTAATGGAACATTAGCTCTTATCTCAAGGGGGCTGGAATACAAAGGGGAGGAAGTGATACTTCAGTTGTACAGAACCTTGGTCAGACCCCATCTGGAGTACTGCGTTCAGTTTTGGAAACCGCACCTCAGGAAGGATATACTGGCCTTGGACGAGGCCAGACTGATATCAGAGCTTAAAGGCTTAAAATATGAGGACAGGTTGCATACACTTGGATTATATGCTCTTGAGTTTAGAAAGTTGAGTGGTGATCTAATTGAAGTATTTAAATGATAGGGTACATACAGAGAAACGATTTCCTCTGCTGGGGGAATCCCAAGGGGTGGATTTTTGGGTCTTCTGCGCTCCGTTTTTCACCCTGGAGCGGCGGTAATGGTGGCGGTGAGGTCTTCTGGCTGGGCGGTTAGCCTCCAGCGCCCTGCAGGGATTCTCAGGTCCGGTTTTGTGGTGGCGGAGAGCAGCACCGCCTGGAAGTGCTGCGCCGGTGTACAACGCCCCTGCTTGCTACACCAGTGTGAGTTTTGACTTCAGCCCGACCCGTACGCCCTGCACTGCGCCCCGCAGTTAACGCCTGGGAAATCAGGCGGTCCGACTATACCGACTGCAGAGAAGTAAGTAATAGACTCCTAAGGTAAGTGTGATTGTTTTTCTTTTAACTTTTTTGCGATTTATGTTGTAGTGGCGTGGGCAATGATTTGGGAATATTTTTGTGGGATTTGTTTTCGTTTTGTTTTCTCCCCAGGCGACTCTTAGAGCGTACCCGGCCCGGCTCTTTAGCTTGGGATTATCCCATGCTAGCACCCAAAAGAGGTGTACAATGCCTCCCTTAGCGCTGCGCCCCCTGACTCAGAGCCCCCCTGCCCAATTTCACTTACTGAGGCAGAAACCGTTCCCGGGCGCAAACCTTACTGCCCCGTCGCCATTACCGCCCCGAAATCGGCAAAGCCGAAAATCCAGCCCTGCAATGTTTGCAATAAATTAGTATTTCCTGTCCAAACCTTATCACTGCAGCTACCACAGGAGCTGTCACTTAAGAGCACTTAAACTTCTAATAAATTATCTATATTTAACTGTATAAGTAATTGACAGTTTATTGGCCACTTCTAAATCAGGGCACTTCAGTCTGAAACTTGAAATCTTTCAGCAAATGTGCAGGCAGAAATCCTGATAAACAGAGACTTTGATTGGGAACTTTAATCAGTACATTATGCCTCTCTCAGCATCCAGAACATGTCACAAACTTACTTACATTGCACCCAGAGGAAATTTTTTATCCCCACAAATCTCCATCATCTACACAATCCCAACAGCTGTAATAGATGGTAGATATTTCTGATATAGTATCGCTGCTAAATCTCCTAGATATTGCGAAGTGCTATAGGAATGTCCAAGAGTCCTGAGGTGGTTGGCAGAACCTTTGTTGCCCCACTTTCCCCCTTACCTCTATATATTCCCTTTGTCTCATACTTATAATACGGGCTTTTAAACCAAAACCTGGCATCACTTAGCCATTAGAGGCAGGAAGCAAAGGGTAATGGTCGATGGATGTTTTTGTGACTGGAAGGCTGTTTCCAGTGGGGTTCCGCAAGGTTTAGTACTCGGTCCCTTGCTTTTCGTGGTATATATGAATGATTTAGACTTGAATGTAGAAGGTATGATTGAGAAGTTTGCAGATGATACAAAAATTGGCTGTGTGGTTGATAACAAGGAAGAAAGCTGTAGACTGCAGGAAGTTATCAATGAACTGGTCAGATGGGCAGAACAGTGGCAAATGGAATTCAATCTGGAAAAGTGTGAGGTAATGCATTTGGGGAGGGTTAACAAGGCAAGGGAATACACTTTAAATGGTAGGACACTGAGAAGTGTAGAGGAACAAAGGGACCTTGGAGTGCATGTCCACAAATCTCTGAAGGTAGCAGGCCAGGTAGATAACATGGTTACGAAGGCACACGGAATACTTGCCTTTATTAGCCGAGGCATAGAATACAAGAGCAGTAATATTGTGTTTGGAAAAAAAAAAAGTAATATTGTGTTTGAACTGTATAAAACACTCGTTAGGCCACAGCAAGGGCACTGCGTGCAGTTCTGGTCACCACATTACAGGAAAGATGTGATTGCACGAGAGAGGGTACAGAGGAGATTTACAAGGATGTTGCCTGGACTGGAGAATTTAAGATTGGATAAGCTGGGGTTGTTTTCTTTGGAACAGAGGAGGCTGAGGGGAGACCTTACTGAGGTGTATAAAATTATGAGGGGCCTAGATAGAGTGGATAGGAAGGACCTACTTCCTTTAGAAGACAGGTCAACAACCAGGGGACATCGATTTAAAATAATTGGTAGGAGGTTTAGAGGGGATTTGAGGGGAATTTTTTTTACCCAGAGGGCACTGTCTGAAAGGGTGGTAGAGGCAGAAACCCTCACCACATTTAAAACATACTTGGATGTGCACTTGAAGTGCCGTAACCTACAGAGCTATGGACCAAGAGCTGGAAAGTGGGATTAGGCTGGATAGCCCTTTGTCAGCCAGCACGGACATGGTGGGCTGAAATGGCCTCTTTCCGTGCTGTAAATTTCTATGATTCTATGATTCTATGATTACTACTTGATTTACCTCATCTTTTGTTCTATTCTCTTCAACATTGGGTTTCTCAATATACAGATAGATGAAACTTTCTTTTTATTTGTTCTTGGGATGTGAGTCATGGTAAGTCATGGCAAGGTTGCATTTATTGGCCATCACTAGTTGCCGAGAAGGTGGTGATGGGCCTTCTCCTTGATCCACTGAAAGTATCACTGTTTGCGATATGATTTAACTACTTATTTTTTGGCTAGTAGCTCTGTACTGTTGGTATTTCTGCATCATGCTGCACTGAAATATTGAATATTAAATGCCCTGAATACATTTCTTTTAGTACATAAACTATTCTGGATTCACGTGGGATCCTCAGCCACACTAGTACTAGTCATAGCTTTTGTCATCTAATTGCCTTAATTTTCTGTTTGTTCACCAGGTTAAAGGTTATTTCTTCACTGTACATTTCATAAGCCCATGCAAAGATACTGTGTCTCTCCAAAAAATGTCATTCATTTCAAAATGTTCCCAAACATTTAACAATCCTCATTACCTTTAAATGTTATCCCGATTTTGGTTATATAATCAAGGAATAGATTGTTGAGTGTATTTGGAGATTTTTTATAATTACTTGTCATCATAACCTTGTGGCCTGTTCACCAGAATCTGAACGTGGGAGGGACCAAATGTTAGGTTTTGGTTATGCTGTATTGCTGAAGATTTTCCACCATGTGCTACTTGAACATTTTAATAACACGCACTGCCATGAATTTTCCTGTTTGAGGGGCTTGGCAGAGAGGGAATAGCCTAATGGAGCGGAGGGGCATTAACGAGACCAGTTTCACCTCGGCATCACAATTTTCTTTCTGATGATGGGAAAAGCCAAGTAAATGAAATGGATGTAAATAAGAGCCTGAACCTGGTGTTTTACAGCATGGCAACAAAGTGTTAATAAGAAGACGTACACTGACACATGACATAACAGTTAGACTGGAATATTAAATGGGGAATAACACTCTGGAGTCTGTTACAAGTGGACAACACAAAGGATACAAAAGGTCTTACTTTACTAATGTAGAAAAAACGATTAAAATGTCCCCATTTCTGTTCATGAGTGTCCATCAAACTGGCAGTTAGACCTGAATTTCATTCGCTTAGATTAAGCTTCTCATGATTTTGATAATCTTGCCTGACAAGCTGGCCGATCGGCGAGTACCTACACAATTGCTCATTTTCACAATTGTCAAGCAGTTAACGGACTGTCTAATCATTGGTAAATATAGCTCTGCTGTGAGGAAATCAGAATGTACAGACAATGGTGCAATCTCCATTTTTCTGATTGGGATTTCAATATCTTTTTTTAATAGCCTGTGTGACAAATAAGATGACCTCTGCAGAATCTGGTATTTCAGGCCCATTAACCAAATTAAGGTCCACACAGCCTGGATGTGGATAATGAAGCATATCAAAGCTGGCTCAGAGACCCGAAGGCATGAAGGATATGGGGCACATGTACCAGGACATGAGGGTCGCCACCGAGGTAATTCGGAAATTGATCTGCAAGTGCTGCAGCATGAACTGTATTCACATTTCTCAATCTGATAACTTAAAAGTATTGAAAATGTCTTCATCCAAAGCCACCCTTATCCTGTACTGACACAGATATAATTATGTAAAGACAGTGGTTTTAAAAAGCATGTAATGCTACAAGAGTTTCCCTGTATTGTCATGCATGCAAAGCGGATGTTTTTGTGACTGGAAGGATGTTTCCAGTGGGGTTCCACAGGGCTCAGTATTGGGTCCCTTACTTTTTGTGGTATATATCAATGATTTAGATTTGAATATAGGGAGTATGATTAAGAAGTTTGCAGACGACACTAAAATTGGCTGTGTGGTTGATAATGAAGAGGAACGTCATGGGCTGCAGGAGGATATCAATCTGCTGGTCAGGTGAGCAGAGCAGTGGCAAATGGAATTTAATTCAGAGAAGTGTGAAGTGATGCACTTTGGGAGGGTTAATAATGATAGGGTATACACATTAAGTGGTAGATCACTTAATAGTGTAGATGAACAAAGGGACCTTGGAGTGCTTGTCCACAGATCCCTGAAAGTAGCAGGCCAGGTGGATAAGGTGGTTAAGAAGGCATACGGAATGCTTGCCTTTATTGGCCGAGACATAGAATATAAAAGCAGGGAGGTTATGCTTAAATTGTATAATACTTTGGTTAGGCCACAGCTGGAGTACTGCGTGCAGTTCTGGTCGCCATATTATAGGAAGGACGTGATTGCACTAGAGAGGGTGCAGAGGAGATTTACTAGGATGCTGCCTGGAATGGAGAATCTTAGTTATGAGGACAGATTGGATAGGCTGGGTTGTTCTCATTGGAACAGAGGAGGTTGAGAGGAGACCTCATTGAGGTGTACAAAATATTGAGGGGCCTAGACATAGTGGGTAGTAAGAGTCTATTTCCATTGGTGGAGGGGTCTATTACGAGGGGACATAGTTTTAAGGTGGTTGGTGGAAGGTTTAGAGGGGATTTGAGGGAGGGCTTCTTTACTCAGAGGGTTGTGGGGATCTGGAACTCACTGCCTGGAAGAGTGGTGGATGCAGAAACCCTCACCACTTTTAAGAGATGGTTGGATGGGCAATTAAAGTGCAGAAACCTGCAGGATTATGGACCTAGAGCTGGTAATTGGGATTAGACTGGATGATCTTTTGTTGGACGGCGCAGATATAATGCTAAGCACTGCAGGGAATAGAATACGACCAGGGTGATCTCCTGGGCTAGTTTCGATCACCTGGATGGGTCGGAGAGGAATTTTCCCAGATTTTTTCTCCCTAAATTAGCCTGGGTTTTTATCTGGTTTTTGCCTCTCCCAGGAGATCACATGGCTCCAGTGGGGTGGAGTGTAGATGTTTTCAATATAAGGGGTGGCACAGTTGTGTGAGGTGGACTGGTTGGGCTGGGTGCTCTTTGACTTTCCGTCATTCTTCATAGGTTTATATGTAACCTTTAGGGCTGCTGACCAAGGGCCGTGCGGCTCTTTGTCGGCCGGCGCGGACACGGTGGGCTGAAATGGCCTCCTTCTGCGCTGTAAATTTCTATGTTTCTGTGTTTCTGTATTCTTTTGAGGAAGTTTTGAGATACACAACTTATGTGTGATGAGCAATTTCATCACAGAGCATTTTATTGTTGAAGCCATGACTTTACAAGTCAAGCTATCAGTGGATACAGAGGAACACCTGCTCCCAAATGGATAAATCTATTATGATAGATCCAGTGGAGGAATCTTCACCTTGTATGTTCAACGACATTGTAGCAAGGTGTTGTGGAGCACCTATAACATTCACTGATGTTGAGTTCCACATGCCTGTCACCCGTTTTCGCTGACCTACATTGGCTCCCAGTCCTCTAACGCCGCAAATTTAATATTCTCATCCTCCTATTTAAATCCTTTCATGGCCTCAGCCCTTCCTATCTGTGTAATCTCCTCCAGCTCTATAACCCCCCCAAACTCTCCAATCCTCGGACTCTGGTCTCTTGTGCACGCTTTCCCTCTCCGCCTGCCTTCCACAACTGACAGCTGTGCCTTCAACTGCCTCATGCTCTAGACATCCTTTCCTAAACCCATCTGCCTCTCCACCTCTCTCTACTCCTTTAAAATAAACCCAGGTATTTTACCAAGCTTTTGGTTACCACTTATAATATCTCTTAAGGCTAGGCATTCATCTGAGGATATACCTGTATTAAAGGCTGTAGAGAGGTCGAGGTGGATGAGGAGGGATAATCCACCAAAATCAGTCATGGAGGATGTATTTGTGACTTTGATTAGGGGCGTTTCAGTCCTGTGAAAGGGGAGAATACCTGATTGGAGAGATTCAAGCAGGGAGTTGCTGGAAAGATGGGTGCAGATTTGAGAGGTGACAACACGTTAAAGAACTTTGGCGAAGAAAGGAAGATTGGAGATGGGTTTGTAGCTTGCAAGGTAAAAGGGGTTGAGTGTGGAATTTTTTTGAAGGGGGTGATGGTTATTATTTTAAAAGGGAGAAACATAGTACCTGAGGAGATGGAATCACTGATAATGTCATCTAGGATGGGGGGCCAGGAAGGGAAGTCGGGTGGTTAGCAGTTTATTGGGAATGGGGTCAAGATGTCGGCAACCAATGAACAAGATGAGCTCAGAGAGAGTATGAGAGGAGATGGGAGAAAGACTAGGGTAAAGGGAAAGCACAGGGAGGACTCTGGGGAGAGATTTGTCATGGTGGGAAGGGGGAAGGAGCAAAGGCAACTGAATGGATGGTCTCAACCTTAGTGGCAAAGAAGTGCTTGAGCTCCTTTCACATGTTGGAGATGGGGGTGGAGGGGCAGGGAAGAGGAGTATAAGGAGATATTGAAGTAGAGAAAATAAGCCGTGGGCTATCTTTGCTTCCCAGGATGATCCTGGAGTAGTGGGTGGTTTCAGCAGAGAAGAGCAGTGCTCTTATAAAGGCCGTGGGGAGATTCAGCAACTTATACGGTTCCATGTATACTTGCACAAATCAGGATCCAGCGTATCCTGATCCTGGCCTGTTTTCTGGTCCTCCCACTAGAGTTGTTGCAAGAATGCATCAGAAGGGCTGTGGAATTTTGGCCCCTGTATATCTGTCTAGTAAAGATATATTAGTATATTACATACTTGATATTAAATTACTGCTCCACAGAACTGGATGGGGTTTTGACGCCTTGATGCCACGAATGACCATGGGACCGTGTGAGTATGGAGATTGGGTGGAAAATGACAGCAGGATGATCACTCGTATCCCTCTGAAAGCAGCTGCACTATGTCACATATTGCAGACTGGGAGACTTTGTACATACATTAGAAAATATACTCCAATGAATATGTCATTGTTGAACCAAACTCTCAGTGGTTTGTACAGTTTAGTAAAATATTTTTTTCTTAACTTTATACAAGGAGTAAAATATACCCCCGAGTCAGCCACATGTCTGTTCAAAAACTACATTCATCTCTGAATTGCTTCTAAATTAAGCATCTACTGTTTCTTTGCAGGCACTTTCTTGACAATAAGTGCAAAGCAAGTGTTTTTTTTCCCCTCTCTTTGCTTTTGTTATTTACATAACATTATTTCATGAACAGACGAAAATCCCCGTCAATAAGGGAATTTAGAAATACAAGAAAGGAATTTACAAAAACAGATAGATCTCCTCACCAGTTTCATCAGTACATTTCTTCTCATAATGGTGTACACCATCAGAAAAATATGGGCCTATGCTTCCCTAATCTAGGATGGGTTTTCTGAGGACTGTGCCAGTTTTTAATGTAACGTGACATAAACCGCACAGCACATATTGGAAACCTTTACCTCCACTGGCTCGATTGGGGCATAAACACCGGCATGGACTGATTGGGCCAAATGGCCTGTTTCTGTGCCGTATGTAATCCTACTTCTCATGATGTAGCAGGAGGAGCATTGAAAAATAGCATACACTCGGGATATTTAATCATGACTTTTCCTCAATATACTCTAATCTATCACAAATGCACACTTTTCACTGGTGATATTAAATCCTGCCTCATTTCTAAAGGAAAAATAATTGCTGTAGCCGGTTACAGATTTATCAATTGCAGTGACTAGCAGGTAGTTATGTTTGACAAGTTGTGCAAATCATAAGTGTCACGTGTGCAGTTAAGGAATCATGGTCAACAAATGAGGTAGGACAAGCTAAAAGAAAAGGCTTACACAAATGCAAGGAAATCCAGTGGACTGGGATAGCTATAAAAAGCAACAAAGCGATACAAAGAAAGTAATATGCAGTGCAAAAAGGAATACAAAATAAAACTTGCAGGGGGTAACAAAGCTAACAATAAACATTTTGTAACTAAATATATGAAGAAAAAGAGGGGTAAGAAGGAATGTGGGCCCATTGAAGACTGATGCAGGCGAGGCTATGGGCCCAACATTGGCCAAGCCGTTTTTTTCAGCGCACTGACCTCAAGCACGCCGACTTTGTGCACTGGAAATGGCACTGGGAAAACTCGCCCCATCCTCGCCGCTGTTCACAGTCCCCAGAGTCCTGGTGTGGCGTCGATGGTGAAGTGGGCGGAGCCAAACGCCCGCGCCAAAAACAGAGCTGGCACCTGCGCGCATGCGCAGTGGGGTCGGTCCTGACGAGCGTACGTGCGCAATAGAGATAAAACTTGGCACTCTGCCATTTTTAAAGAACATCGCAGCTGTAATTGTTTGCCTGCCAGGAGAGCTGTCAATCTAAATAGCTGGTGTGCTGAATGAAAGCTGCAGTATCCTGCCTGAAATTAACTGTTGCATGCCTGGAGAAGTCTTAGGGATCATTGCAAAAGTGCTGCTAAGTGTCTCAGAGGACTGTGTGTTTTGAAAAATCACACTTTCACTAAGTGCAGTGGAAAAGTGTGTCAGAGCATTGCAAAAGTCCAATAATGCAGCAACATCCACCAAGAACAAAGAATTTCTTGCATGACGTAGTCAAGGCACTAGTTACTGTCATGAGAACAGGTGGCAGCACCTGGATACCAGCAGAGGTCACACAAAAGTGCCACCCAAAGAGATGAAGAAACGCTGGAACCAAGTTGCATGGGAGAATTCTGCGGATTGGTGATCAACGAGAGATCTGGAAGGCAGTGTAAAAAAAGTGGCAGGACCTTGGTCAAGTAGTTAGTGTACGTTGACTTGTTTAATAGACTCAGACCCATGGCTACAAACAGGAAAAGGCTCAGAAGTCATACTTAAGCCAAATGTATTTTTTAACATTCATTCCTTAAATTAGGTTTTCCATCATCAGGATAATAAAGCAAAATCAACATTGTTGAAAATTAAAAGTCTTATTAAACAAGTCTACTGAAGCCTTAAGATAAGGTATTTCCAAATTGTGATTTCAAGAATTTTACCTCATAGTTAAGAGCATTTCTTTTCTATGAATTCTAGGTGTACTAAATGTGTTGCTATCCGAGCTTTTATTGCTCATGAATTGAACAATTCCATCATTACTTATTCTATTGATATTAAGAATATCCCTGAGTTGGAAATAGATAAGCATTGGCTCACTTGGTTTGAGGAATACTTTGACCTAAAGTTGAAAGATGCTTATGTTGTATATAGGAACATTTTTCTTTCTGAATACCCCTAGGTCAGGTGAAACATAGAAACATAGAAACATAGAAAATAGGTGCAGGAGCAGGCCATTCAGCCCTTCTAGCCTGCACCGCCATTCAATGAGTTCATGGCTGAACATGAAACTTCAGTACCCCCTTCCTGCTTTCTCGCCATAACCCTTGATCCCCCAAGTAGTAAGGACTTCATCTAACTCCCTTTTGAATATATTTAGTGAATTGGCCTCAACTACTTTCTGTGGTAGAGAATTCCACAGGTTCACCACTCTCTGGGTGAAGAAGTTTCTCCTCATCTCGGTCCTAAATGGCTTACCCCTTATCCTCAGACTGTGACCCCTGGTTCTGGACTTCCCCAACATTGGGAACATTCTTCCTGCATCTAACCTGTCTAAACCCGTCAGAATTTTAAACGTTTCTACGAGGTCCCCTCTCATTCTTCTGAACTCCAGTGAATACAAGCCCAGTTGATCCAGTCTTTCTTGATAGGTCAGTCCCGCCATCCCGGGAATCAGTCTGCACTCCCTCAATAGCAAGAATGTCCTTCCTCAAGTTAGGAGACCAAAACTGTACACAATACAGGTGTGGCCTCACCAAGGCCCTGTACAACTGTAGCAACACCTCCCTGCCCCTGTATTCAAATCCCCTCGCTATGAAGGCCAACATGCCATTTGCTTTCTTAACTGCCTGCTGTACCTGCATGCCAACCTTCAATGACTGATGTACCATGACACCCAGGTCTCGTTGCACCTTCCCTTTTCCTAATCTGTCACCATTCAGATAATAGTCTGTCTCTCTGTTTTTACCACCAAAGTGGATAACCTCACATTTATCCACATTATACTTCATCTGCCATGCATTTGCCCACTCACCTAACCAAGTCACTCTGCAGCCTAATAGCATCCTCCTCGCAGCTCACACTGCCACCCAACTTAGTGTCATCCGCAAATTTGGAGATACTGCATTTAATCCCCTCGTCTAAATCATTAATGTACAATGTAAACAGCTGGGGCCCCAGCACAGAACCTTGCGGCACCCCACTAGTCACTGCCTGCCATTCTGAAAAGTACCCGTTTACTCCTACTCTTTGCTTCCTGTCTGACAACCAGTTCTCAATCCACGTCAGCACACTACCCCCAATCCCATGTGCTTTAACTTTGCACATTAATCTCTTGTGTGGGACCTTGTCGAAAGCCTTCTGAAAGTCCAAATATACCACATCAACTGGTTCTCCTTTGTCCACTTTACTGGAAACATCCTCAAAAAATTCCAGAAGATTTGTCAAGCATGATTTCCCTTTCACAAATCCATGCTGACTTGGACCTATCATGTCACCATTTTCCAGATGCACTGCTGTGACATCCTTAATAATTGATTCCACCATTTTACCCACTACTGAGGTCAGGCTGACCGGTCTATAATTCCCTGTTTTCTCTCTCCCTCCTTTTTTAAAAAGTGGGGTTACATTGGCTACCCTCCACTCCATAGGAACTGATCCAGTGCCACGTGATAGTTAGAGTAGGAATCGCAGGATAGCGCAGATGAATACGTGGCTTGAGCAGTGGTGCAGCAGGGAGGGATTCAAATTCCTGGGGCATTGGGACCGGTTCTGGGGGAGGTGGGACCAGTACAAACCGGACGGTCTGCACCTGGGCAGGACCGGAACCAATGTCCTAGGGGGAGTGTTTGCTAGTGCTGTTGGGGAGGATTTAAACTAATATGGCAAGGGGATGGGAACCAATGCAGGGAGACAGAGGGAAACAAAAAGGAGGCAAAAGCAAAAGACAGAAAGGAGATGAGGAAAAGTGGAGGGCGGAGAAACCCAAGGCAAAGCTCCCTTTTACCTTGCCTCAACAATGCATTGTAACCCCAGCTTTACAAAAGTGTCCTTTGTGGCACTAGTATTGGTCACGTAGAGGCCCAGGAGAGGCGCGAGTTCGGGGCCAAGAACAGGCGAGGGCCCAGGGGCAGCACGGGCCAGCCCACACTGCGATATGTGTGCGCACTAGGTCTGTGCAGCAAGCAGGTCTCCAGTCATCTTGGTTAATCCTTGCTACTGGACCAAGACCTAGCTCTGTCAAGCCCGTGTGGTGGCTGGTGTGCAACGGCCAACACACGTTAAAAAAATTCAAGCACAGGCATCTTCCACCCTTCAAGATTTAGTTCAGACCTGGAATTTTAGGTCCATCATTGAAATACCTGTGAACTTTTTGACATGGAAGCAAGTCATCCTCGGTTCGAGGGACTGCCTATGATGATGAGTGTAAGTAATATTTCCATTTATTCAATGTAATTTCAATTGTAAATGTGACCGGCTGTATATGTCCCACCCAGCAGAAAGACACCCTCTCTAAAAAGTTGCATTTTAATCTTTGCAGAAGAAACTGTCCCACAACAAAAGGGAAACAACTAGAACATGAGGAGGACCGGCAAATCTGCACCCACTGACACCCTTCGAAGAGAGGGTCGCTGCTTTGATGGGTCCTGCCTGGAGAAGAGCTATCAGTACTGCACAAGCTGGGCCCGCACGTGAGGGAGTGGGTAAGTCATGAAAAGTCATCGTGGCCCTTCAAATCAACCTGCTGCCTGGTCTGCTATGTGTGAGCCTACTCATGCCACCCATTTCATTGTTCTGTTATATGTTGCAGAACTTGAGGACAATCTTCCTGATGATCCAAATCAAGATTCAGACGTGGATGAGCCCGAAGATGAGAGCAATCCTCCAGAACAATATGGGCATGAGGGGCACTTTGAGTGGATGTGGGAGGGGTTCGGTGACAGGAGTGTTCTACTGAATCTTGAGGAGGTCAACATATCTCACTTGCCAGGCTCTTCCGTCATTAGTGGTTCGACATTCTATGGTTTCCCACCGTCCGAGGTCGCAGGTCCCAGTGGTGGTGGTGGTGGTGGTGGTGGTGGTGGTGCTGTGCCGCAGCATCGCAGACCCTTGGCCCCACCTTCCGAGGTTACAGGTCCCAGCAGTGGTGGTGGTGGTGGTGCTGGTGCAAATCAGCAGGGAACACCCAGGGTCCCAAGGTCCCAGCCTGCGCCTCCCAGTGGGATGCCGCGACCCAGATTCAGGGGGATGGGAAGGAGACATGGACCACATTCTCCTGAGGTGCAGGATGCAACAGATGTGGTTCAGATGATGGTATTGGGTGGGGAGAGCGTTGAGCTTACCCGATCACTCCTGGACACCATAGCTGGGGTGAGTGAGGAGGTAGCGGGACTGTCAGGAGAAGTAACAGTAATGACACGGGAAATAGGAACCATGTCCGCTAACATCAGTGAGGGAATGGAGGCCATGAGGAATAGAATGTCTGAGGTAGTGGAAAGGACGACAGTTGCAATGACCAAGGCCATGAGGGAGGGAATGTCGGAGTTAGCTGCTGCAATAAGGGAACACGCCCAGATCCTGCGCCCATTGACAGAATCAACTGCCAGTCCCACTCCAGTCCCCACACCAAGCTCTGAACAGGCCGAGGCTGCGCCCTGTAGCTTGCCGCCTGGGCCCTCCAACTTGCCACATGACGTTGACACACCCCACCCTCAAGAGGTACCCAGTGGCCGAGATGTTAGAAAGAAGAATCTTGGTGTGTACCCCAGAAACACTGTGCCACCGCCTGCGGGCAGGGGTGGTGGAGAGCCCAAGAAAAAGCGCAGCGGGCGGCCTTAGACTAAGGGGGATGAGAGACGGGTGCAGCCTTTCTTTGCTGCTGTTGTTTTTGTTTTTGTTGTTTATGTCACTTCACTCACAGTTCTAATTGTTCTCACATTGGATGTTTTTTGTAATATATGTAACTTTACATGTTTATAAGTGAACTTAGAGTGCAACTGTTCTCACATTGGGTGTTTTTTGTAAGTTACGGAACGGTACAAGTTCATAAGTGATCTTAATGTTTAAGTGATCGTAAAGAGTAAATTTTGATACAAGAATATTTTTATTACAATAAAGTCAAGTACATTGCAAAGTTTTCAATAAAATATATTTTAAATTAAAAATGAATCATGTTCAATTATTACAACACAGGAACGGCTCCAAAAAATAAACCCTCCTCTCCTCACCCCTACCCCTCCCAGCCTCCCCGTTGTGTAGAGGCCAGCATCTCTCTCTCTATGGCGCCCCCCCCACCCCCCCGTGAGATGCCGTCCAGACCCAGCAGCTGCGACTTCTCCGGTCGCTCGGCGCCCCCGCCCCCCCCCCCCCCCCCCCAGATGAGATGTGCAGACCCAGTAGCTTCTCCGGTTGCTCGGCGCCCCCCTCGATGAGACGCACAGACCCAGTAACTTCTCTGATCGCTTGGCGGCCCCACCTCTCCCGATGAGACGGCATCCACAAGCTCGCACTTCTCCGGTGCGTCTTCCCTCCCCTATCCCAGGCAGAATGGAATGGCCTAATGCACAGGCCAGCCCGCTGCCTTTTCCAGGCAGACTTTAAAGATAAGGTAGGATTTACTTATTTTTTTATTGTATTTTGCTTTGAGGTTTTCCTTAATGTTTGCTGCTTGGTTGTTGAGGTCCTCTCCAGTTCCCTTCCCTCCCCTATCCCTGCCCTAATGTCTGCCGAATGTGCGCTGCTTTTTCTTAACTGCCCACAAGGTTTTTCAGAGCTGGCCACATTCGCTGACCTAAGTGGATTTGGAGTACGTTTTTGCTGGCCAAAGTGGCATAAATGGTCAAAACTGTCGTAAGTGTCTGGGAACAACCCCTTTTGAAAAAAAAACTGACCTAAAAAAAAAATCGTACCTAACTGACTTACTCTGGAGCAAATTTGGGGGGTAAAATGGTATTTTCTAACATGCCAGAAAAAACAACTTACTCCAAAAAAATTGATGCAAGTCATGACCAATGTTGTGCCTTATAATAGGCAATAAGGAAATAGAAGACTTGTTACTTTGAATACATTTTTACAGTGGAGAAAGAGGATAAAAGACCAATGGTACAAGGATATCTAAAAATAAGTCATGGGGAGAAACTTAGTGCATTAAATATAATTTTTAAAATGGTAACAGAGGAAATAATGGAAGTTAAGGCAGACAAATCTAGAGGACCTGATGGTTTCCAGCCCTGCTCCCATGGGAAATGGATTTTTAATATTAGTCTATTGGAAATATTGCTTATTACAGATTTTTAAGGCTTTGTGAAAGGCCAAATTATGAGAACCCAGTAGAACTACTACATTGAGGAGAGGGTGGGATTGAAAACAAAACTGAGTTTTTATAGACAGAACTAGGCGATCCCACAACCAATGGGTCAAATCGAAGCTCTGCAGTCCTGCCACATCCAGTTGTGAGTGGTGGTGGATAATTAAACAATTAATAGAAGGAGTGGCTCCAACATCCCTATCCTCAATGATGGAGGTGCCAAACATGTTAGTGCAAAAGACAAGGCTGATGCGTTTGCAGCCATCTTCAGCCAGAAGTGCCGAGTGGATGATCCATCTCTGCCTCCTCCCGACATCCCCACGATCACAGAAGCCAGTCTTCAGACAATTCGATTCACTCCAAGTGATATCAAGAAATGACGCACTGGATATAGCAAAGACTGTGGGCCCTAACAACAACCCGGCTGTCGTGCTGAAGAGTTGTGTTCCAGAACTAGCCATGCCTCTAGCCAAGCTGACTCAGTACAACTACAACACTGGCATCTACCTAACAATGTGGAAAACTGCCCAGTATGTCCTCTCCACAACAAGCAGGACAAATCCAATCCGGCCAATTACCGCCTCATCAGTCTACTCTCAATCATCAGCAAAGTGATGGAAGATGTCGTTGACTATCAACTGGCAGTTACTCACCAATAACCTGCTCACCGATGCTCAGTTTGGGTTCTGCCAGGACCACTCGGCTCCAGACCCCATTACAGCCTTGGTCCAAACATGGACAAAAGAGTTGAATTCCAGAGGTGAGGTGAGAGTGACTGCCCTTGACATCAAGGTAGCTTTTGACTGAGTGTGGCATCAAGGAGCCCTAGTAAAATTGAAGTCAATGGGGATCATACCCAGCTCAAAGGAAGATGATTGTGGTTGTTGGAGGCCAATTATCTCAGCCCCAGAACATCGCTGCAGAAGTTCCTCAGGGCAGTGTCCTGGGCTCAACCATCTTCAGCCGCTTCATCAATGACCTTCCCTCCATCATAACGTCAGAAGTGGGGATGTTCGCTAATGATTGTACAGTGTTCCATTCGCAACTCCTCATATAATGAAGCCGTCTATGCCCGCATGCAGCAAAACCTGGACGATATTCAGGTTTGGGCTGATGAGTGGCAAATAATATTCGCACCACACAAGTGCCAGGCACTGACCACCTCCAAAAAGGGACAGTCTAACGACCGCCCTTTGAAATCCAACCGCATTGCCACCATCAAATCACCCACTATTAACATCTTGGGGGTCAACATTGACCAGAAACTTAACTCAAACAGCCACATAAATACTATGGCTACAAGAGTGGGTCAGAGGCTGGGTATTCTGCGGCGAGTGGCTTATCTTCTGACTCCCCAAAGCCTTTCCACCATCTACAAGGCACAAGTCAGGAGTGTGATGGAATACTCTCCACTTGCCTAGATGAGTGCGCCTGCAAGAACACTCAAGAAGCTCGATACCATCCAGGACAAAACAGCCCGCTTGATTGTCACCCATTCACCGCCTCAAACATTCACTCCCTCCACCACCGGGCTGCAGTGTGTACCATTTACAAGATGCACTGCAGCAATTCGCCAAGGCTTCTTTGGCAGCACCTCCCAAACTCGTGACCTCTACCACCTAGAAGGACAAGGGCAGCAGGCACATGGAAACACCACCATCTCTAAGTTCCCCTCCAAATCACTCAATGACTTGAAAATATATTGCTGATCCTTCATCGTCGCTGGGTTAAAATCCCTCCCTAACAGCACTGTGAGAGTACCTTCATCACATGGACTGCAGCGGTTCAAGATGGCAGCTCACCACCACCTTCTCAAGGGCAACTGGGGGTGGGTACTAAATGCTGGCTTTGCCAGTGACACCCACATCCCATGAATGAATAAAATGAGTAAATTAATTCACTTCAGACCAGTTAGTTATAATTAAAGGGTGAAATTTCAAAATACCAGCACAGTTAGTATTTAATGTTTAAAAATAATCAAAATATATATATAGCATTGCCAAATGGCTACACACACTCAAATTAAAATATATTATTAAAACAAGGGACTGTTGAATGTTTTGAATATAATAATTGATATAAAAATACAATGACCATATGAAATTAAAAACCTCTTGTATATAGAATAAAACCATACTACATGTAAAGATATTTCCAACAAAATCCACTTGATTGCAACATAGAAGTAGCAGCACTTTTCTAAAATTCAAGTATGATAATATTTATTCTATTCACTGAGAGTTAACTTTCTATTAGATATATTTGAAATCAGGAAATCTCTGGCTTCTGGTTATTTTTGGCTAAGAGCTGCATATGTTCATTTTGTTCTACTTTTGAAAAAAACATTGGGGTAGATTTTGACTTTATGTAAAACGGGTGATAGCGACTCAACAGTCCATCTTAAATCACTCCCGAGTTTTATTTTGATTGAAGTCAATGGAACTAAAAATCGGGAGAGATGTAAAGTGGACTGTTGAGTATCACACTTTTGACACTACATCATTTTCTTTTTGGCACAATAAAAGCATCTATATACTGCAAGATATATTCATAGTGGCAGATTTTATTATTCACAATGCATGTGGTATTTGAGTGTGCATGGTATTTGAGGGGTTGCAGTAATTGAGTGCACATGATATTTGAGGGCTTGTGGTGTTGATAGCATGAGGCGTAAGGACCCAAGATGCTTTCTGAGGTGTTTTAAATTGCCCCTTGTGATTCATGTTGTTTCTGCTCTATTTCTAAATGCTCCCCAGCTGAGGTAAAGCAATGGTGCTTGGCTGCTGAGTCGCTGACAAGCTGCATATGGTCAAGAAGGCCTGTTACTTGCATCGGAGACCAACTCTGCTGTATGTGCAACAATGCCATATGTTCTGTACTACACTTACTGGGAGTGCAATGTTTTGTTTAACAGTGCCTGTAGTTAATTGTGCAGGACAACGTGATGGCTCAGAAATGCCACTACCCCTATCAGTTGAATGCTCCTTTGCTTCTCTACACTACTGGAGAGCATTTCCTCATGAGGCACACATCTGACTGAGGGCAGAACAGTGAATCTCTATGGTGTGCTGAGAACCTATAATCCTCATTGACAAGTAATGGATGCAACCATGAAGCACTTGTATGGAATAATTATAACGCACAATATACAGCGTGGAATATATGATTAATATAATACATACCGGCCCTCCACCCTCTTAGAGCTCCCCTTCCTACGAACTGCAACATGTACTAATCATGTTTTGACAAAGGCTTCATCCGGACAGTCGTGCTGCATACATTGTCCTACTATTCAGGACAAGTTGGCCTTTAATCATAAGAACAATGTAAATTAACAATGGCACTACATTCAATCACTTTACTGTGTGAGGACTGTATTTCTTTCATTCAGCTTTTTAACAAAGTATGTGATCTTCAACTCTATATTGGGACTCGTTCCTTTTGGCATTACATTCATTCATTTGACTGTTTCAAGGTATTTATTTAATTCAATTTAACAAAATACACTAAAATGAATCCTTAATATATGTTCTTCAATTGCATATTAAGATATGATAATACTCTTGCTTTACCTTTGTGCTCTTATCAAGTTGTAGAACCTCTTCTGACTTCTGTCCAGACTCTGTTGTGCTCTTTGGATCCAGTGTAACTTTGTGGGCTGTCCCACTCCTCCCCAGACACCTTCAGCCTCGGCACAAAAGCTTCAGCACGTTTTTTTCAGAAAGTTACTAATCGTGTCCTTGATGTCCTGGTCCATGAAATGGTTTGTTAATTTCTATTTTTGCCCTAGTGTTACAGAGCTCGGTGCACTCCAGCTGGATGGGCCGAATACTCACCGTTTGTACCAGTGCACTGGCAGTGCAGATGGTTGAAAAGTGTGAATGCAGCTATAATCGGTCGCTTTTCGTCCCACAGTTGCACTCAGATAACATGAAAATATTGAGCAAAAAACTGCCAGCTGCCTCAAATACAGCACTAATTGGCACTCAGTGATAGAGTGCGCAGGACAGATGGTGCGGGAAATGGAAATTGCCACAATAATGGTGCTCTTCTGAGGTTAAGGCTAAGACACATTGTGAGGCAGAGGTTTGTTCTACATTCTACCTCCTAAAGGCAAGTTGCGCAAAACTACATAACAACTAGCCTCATATTCTCTGCTCTTCTTTCCTGACTGGTTACTTTTTTTTGCTCATGGTCTCAGCAACCATCATGTTCCATACAGCGTTCGATCATCTCTGTCTGTATCTATCTATTTAGTCCTCATTTCTGTTCCAACTCAAGTATTCGGCTAGATTTCTTTAATTTTAGAACTGCTAATTTACTTTGGAGATTATTTCAAATACAGTGTTGGAAAAATGCTACTAATTCCGAAAGTTATGGTCAGAAGGTCAAAAGCATGTTCAGGTTAGGACCTCATTTGAATGCTGTCTCCAGAGGCACCTAGCTGCTGGTTGTGGGAGAGCGGGAAATAGTCCGGCAACTATCCCTGATCCCAGAGGGAGGCGAGCAAAGGTCGGCAGCATGCCGCAGTACTTCAGTGGAACCAGGACAGTCCTCGCTCCAGAAAGAAAAAGTGGTCTGGGGCCTTTGTGTGGAGGGGCCAGTTTAAGTTCCACTGGCCAGGCAACTCAGCCCCTGCTACAACTATTTTTGGTATAACGTAAAATCACATGCCCCCTTTTGGCAAGGGCACTAGAACCCACAAATGAACAATTTAAACTTTAACAAAAACTTAAATCAAATTAAAATTTGGTTGCCGGGAGTGACGATGCACTCCAGTCCCTCCAGTGCCCACCTCTCGCAGAAGGCCACGAGCGTACCGGTGGACACCGCGTGTTCCATCTCCAGGGACACTCTGGCGCGAACGTAGCCACGGAAGAGAGGCAGGCAGTCGGGCTGAACGACCCCCTTGACCACCCGCTGCCTGGACCGGTTAATGGCCACCTTGGCCAGGCCCAGGAGCAGTCGTATGAGGAGGCCTTCCAACCTGCCCGCTCCCCTCTGCAAAGGGTGACCAAAGATCAGGAGTGTGGAACTGAAGTGCAGCCAAAATTTAAGGAGCAGCCGTGTTAAATAATTGAAGAGGGGCTGCAACCTCACAAACTGAACATAAACGTGGAACACGGACTGCTCCAGGCCACAGAAATTGCAGGCGACCTGGGAGTCTGTGAACCTACTTAAAAATCTATTGCACGGGATTGCAATAAAGGGAGGATTCCCGCGTAGAGAGCACTCCATTGGGGACTCCCGCCTCCTCCCGACGGCAAGATGATATGTGCCCATTTACAAGCCCATCTGAAAATCGTATCACTTAGGTCTTGGGCATCTAAGGGGGACCGAGGTTCCCCCCTCCCTGATTTTCCTCAAGCAAGAAGCAAGCGAGCGGCAGTTCAAAATCGTCCCTTTTCTGTCTACTCAGGCCCTAAAAAGGCTGGCATTCGTTTTTCAAGTATTATCTGACAATACAAAGTAGGTAGTGCCATATCACTTCTATTCTTCCGCAGTGACAGTGTTTGTATTCTAAATGCAGGCTGGCCAATGATTCATAAATTATTAGTAAGCTTTGTATCTGGATTATATTGGATTTCACGTGGTTTGTGCTGACCTCTGTAGAGATATGAGGAAGATCCTCAAAAAGTTTTGAGTTGGATGGAGTGGTAGATGAGAATTCTTTTAGTGAGAGGGGATCTGATCGGAGAATTTAAATTTTGATACAATTTTGGTAAAGTGTAAATAGCTGGTCAGAAACCAAACTGACCATTTAATCTGTTCTATTTATATATTTGGGAGTCTTAGTGTGAGCCATTGACCTATTCATTGGACAGTTCACACAATACTTCTTACTTCACTTTTCAGGTTGCAACACGTATCAATATTTTATGCTGCATTTTCCTGATTTCCTGATCACTGATATAATTAGAATATGAATAATATAATTCCCAATACTACCAGAGCTTTGCAAACCTGACCAATCCCAATTTGCAACTAAAGTAAGTACAGCACTATTCTTTTTGATCTGTATCTGAGTATCAGAGACCGCAGGGAGTCAATATGTGTTACTTATTTCAAATATGAAAAAGAGTTTTCTCAGCAGGCACATTTCTATAATAAGGGAAAAGCCACATGATAAAGATTTGGAGAAGTTTTGAACAACATGGTTCAATCTTCATCTTGCTCTGAATCCCCACCTATTGGAAAGAACCATATAAACCTACTAGGAAAGACTGCAAACAACAAAAAAGCAAACGGAGAGAGGGAAATGCCCTTTAAACTGGGAGAATAAACTCTGACAATAATAGATGCAGCCTCAGAAATGTATATATTTTAAGTTGAGTCCTGTAGACCTTGGGACTCCATATGGAGTGAGATGTAATGAATCACTCTGGGGACAATGGAGATGTGCCGTTGAAGACACCAGGATGAGTACTCTTTGTACATTCGCTGAATAAAATCTGACTGCCCTGATTGCCGCTAAAGCTTTTTATTTATTACCTAGTTTCACTGGTTTCTGCTAACCTGTTATTCATGATGGCTAAAGCACCCACCCCGCCTGAGAAGCCATTCTGCCTCGTGTTGATGCAAACTGTCCGAGGATAACCATTGGCAGTTTCTGACAGCTGCTTCTGCAGGAGGGCGAGTGACACCTTGTTGGAGGCAGTGAGGTCCCTCATAGAGATCATTTCTCCAGAGAGCCTCCTTCCCTCTGCATCACTGTCACACGGCCCCTCTGTATCTGCCAAGGCGTGGTTCCTGCGGATACGAGATTGTCCCGGTGTGATAGCATTGCGCCGCCCGGTGCGCATCTTTCCTCTCCGGTACCTCGGGCAGCACCTACATTCTAGTTTCTTCAGTAGCCAGTTAAGGAACTGCTTGATCACAATGGAGATGACATTGAAGAGCGAATAGATACAGCACACCCCCAAGAGTATGAATACAAAATTACCAAATCTGTACAATCCCTGATTTGTATAGACTGCGTTCTGACTGCTGACCAGATCCCCAAAGCCAATAGTACTGAAGGTGACAAAGCAGAAGTACAGCGAGTCGGTGTAATTCCATCCTTCCACTGGCGTGTACATTGCAGAGGCACAGCAGGAGATTATAATCGCCGCCAACCCCAGGATCAGCATGACGTAGTAGACAGACGGCTTCCATCCGGTCAAGCTGCTCGCATCCATGATGGCAGATCGCCGGCGAATGATGGGCGGCAGCAGACCTTTGCTCCGCAGCTGCCTCTGGTAGCACGCCTTCATGACCACAGCCAGCAGGGTAATGATGCGCTCCAGGAAGAGGTTGAAAAACAGAATGGTTCCTGCACATCCGAGTAGGCCATAAAATATCAGAAACACTTTTCCTGCCACAGTTGCTGGAGTTGTCATGCCAAAACCTAAATCAAAACAAAGGAAAAGAGTAGGTTTGATGGGCTTGTTATTCACACTTCACAACCTTTTAAACATGTCATGGGAGCCATTTACTGGGTTGACCAACAACAACAACTTGTATTTATATAGCACCTTTAACGTAGTAAAACATCCCAAGGTGCTTCACAGGAACAATTATCAAACAAAATTTGACCAATTATACAAACCAGATGGACCTTTCAACATGCCTTGTGTGGCTAATTGTCCGTGTTCCATGTTTTTATGGAGTGTGCGAGGTTGCAGCCCCTGTTTTATTATTTTAAAGGGACTGCTCCTCAATTTCTGGCTGCACTTCAGTCCCACACTCCTGATCTTTGGGCACCCTGTGCGGAGGGGAGCGGGTAGGTCCGAGGGCCTCCTCGTAGGACTGCTCCTGGGCACGGCCAAGGGTGCCATCAGCCGGTCCAGGCAGCGGGCAGTCGAGGGGGTCGTTCAGTCCGACTGCCTGCCTCTCTTCCGTGGTTACATCCGAGACAGGGTGTCCCTGGAGATGGAGCACGCGGTGTCCACCGGTACGCTCGCAGCCTTCCGCGAGAGGTGGGCACCGGAGGGACTGGAGTGCATCATCACCACCGGCAACCAAATTTTAATTTGATTTTATGTTTTAAAGTTTAATTTGTTTTAATTGCTGGTGTTTTTAGTGTCCCCCTCCCCTTTTATAGGGGGCACTTGGAAAAAAATTTGATTTTAGTGCCCAAAAAAAAGCAAAAAACCCCCCAAAAAATACAAAAAAAAAACACAAAAAAAAGGGGCCTTGAAAATGTTTGGTGTGTCCCCCAGATCGGGGGGCACGATTTAATGTTAGTTGTTTTTCTCCTAAAAGAGTTGTGTGGCTAATTGTGTGTTGTACTGACCAACAGCTTCAATGCTGAATTAATATAACTCAACACTCAAATTAATATATGTTCAGTTCGATAAATTACTCACTTACACAACAAAACTGTTTCCCAAACTGAAAACAAATTCCCATTCTATCAGGCATTGTTTTCAGCTTTAACTGCTAAACAGGCTTATTAAACATTAATTAATTAAATATAACAGTAATTCAATATTTTTTTTACAGAAATAGTTGAGCTTGTTTGGCTCTTCGTTGTAGAAAATAACTCATAACTCACAACTGCTATGCTAAGCTAAACTTGAATTATATTTTATGTTGTTCTTTTCACTGACTATAGAAGTTTCTGGTCAATTTTGGAAATTTCTGATAGATTCGCTTCAAAGACTACAGACAGCATCTTGCCTTTTTGAAAGTCTCATATAGACTTGTTAATTTGAAAAAAATCAGATTGATTTATCCCTTTAAAACAATAACTACAGCCAAGTGGAATTTAAATAGCTATCTATAAAATTTTAAAAGCTGACGATCGGACAAGTATCTGAACAAGTCACATAGCATGTTTGTATTTGAACTGAACAGCTCACCTCCTCCCTCAAACTGCCTGTCAACAACAGACTAATTGTCACAATGACATTGAATGAAGCTGGGACATGATTCCTGTGAGTGAAGTGGCCAATACAAACTAAATCTTAGACATTATGGGCCCAAATTTGCCCAGGAGTTGCTCTGTTTTTTTTGGAGCAACTTGATTTTTCTGGAGGATCTTAAAAATCCCCATTCTGCACATTTAATTTGCGCCAGTGTAAGTGAGTTAGTTAGGATGTTTAATTTTGGGTTTTTTTCAAAAGGGGACGTTACCAACCACCTACGCCTGTTTTGGCCATTTAAGCCAATTTGGACAGCTAACAGTTGCTCCAAACTAACTTAGGCCAGCGTATGTGGCCACTTGTGGCCGCACAGAAAACCCTTGCGGAGAGTTAAGAAATCAGCGCAGGTAGCCAGAGATAGCGGGGAGAAGGGAAACAGAGAGGACTTGGCAAAGCACTAAACACCTTCACAACAATTAATACAAATCTTGTACTGTAACTTTTGCATAATTTGCATATTCCACTATATAAAGCTTCATAAAATATGCACTTTTTAATATAATTTATATCAGAAGACAAAGGGTTTCATAAAACTATTTATGAACCAAATATTTTGCTAGCAGAGCTATATTAATGCAAGTTGTTATCTTGTGTCATCACAACATCATGAGGTACTGATGGAATGTTCCCAACAGGGGATCTATGGGCATCCATGCAGTTGTTCACTAAGGATTGGTGGGATTTTAAAAAAATTGACCTAAGTCATGATTACTACCAAAACAAAAGCCATAACCAGATATTTGCTGGCACTGAGAAACCAACCCTAAGGAAAGTTTTCTCTGGTCATTCTCACCTCTTAACAGCCAGTTGCATTGTCCCATTGACAGAGACTTTTTCTAAATCATTTAAATAAACTCTTCTCCTTCCCCCCCGCCCCCCCACCTCTGATCAAATCTCTTCGCCCCCCCCGATCAGAAGTCTCCCCGCACCAACCTGTTTCTTGTAGCCCTCAGCACGGGAAGGCAGAGGCCGGCCTGTGCGGCAGGCCACTCGGCCCGGGATAGGGGTGGGACATGTTGGGTCCCACGCTGCAGGCACGCATCATCACGATCATGGGAGGACAGACTGCGCATGCGCGAACGTTCTACTGTGCATGCGGACAGCTGCCGGCACTCTTTTAGGCGCAGGGCCCTAGCTCCGTCCCCCAAAGGACTCGCCACGCTGCGCCAAGCCCCGGGAGAGTCAGCAGAGGGGCCAGAATACAGGGATATCTTTTCGGCGCCGTTTTGAGCGCAAGATGTCGGCGCACCTCACGTAAGTGCACCGAAAAAACCGGAGGACCAAATGTGGCCCCAAATACTTCATTTTCTTCACAGAGACTTTCCATAGAATCTACAGCACAATCAGGTAATTCAGCCCAACTGGTCCACTTATATTCCACACAAGCCTTCCCCCTACTCTAATTATCTCTTCCCACCTCACCCCCATATCAATCTATTCCATTCTCCCTCATGTATGCAAGCTTCCCCTTAAATATAGCAATGCTTTGACCACTCTATGTTCTCACCACTCTCCGTTTAAGGAAATTCCTCCTAAATTCTTTATTTCACCTCTTTACTTTTTACCTTTAGTTAAAATTGTATTTCTAACCTTGATTTTAGTAGTTAAATGTTTTAAAATTACAATTTTGTTTATCCACACCCCTCCCCAGATCATCATTCCAAGTATTATTCACATTTAATGTGAAGTGTTTCCATCATCGGTTTTGCACTTGCCTTTAACAAGTTTGTATCTATGCCCCCTTGTCCTGCAGTTGTGGTTTGACTCAAAATTGAGCTGAGAAATAACGCTTTAAGGATAGCTTTATTATTGGAATATTATGGTTTGTTTCACTTACAAAATTGTCCAGGGAAACCCGAGTTTCCCTTGAACTGCCAATAGTTGAAGAGTTGATTGTAAAGTTTGCATAATAATAATCCTCTGTTACATGGCTGAAGTTACATCAATTATTAAAAGAGTATTTGCATTATTGTAGCCATGCTGTTTAATTGAGGCTGCGGGGTTATGGGCATCGTTAACTGACAATAACCAGTCTTAAGCATTTTGTCATAATTGCGTATTAAGGCAAGTCCAAAGGGGAATAACTTCCGTGTTACTCCACACAGTTACTTTTTTACCTTGTATGTGCTAGTAAGCCGACTTGGTACATCGGCACCAGGACACTGTAGCAAAAATCACACTTGAAGTCAATCTGCTTTAATGTGGTTAATACTCTTCTCGTGCACTAATCTTGCAAGAGGTCAGGGGCGTGGGAAGACAGATGTGTGAATACAAAGAGTTTGAGATCAGCACTGAAGTGGAGTTGGCTTTCAGTTATTTGATTGTCTGAACCATTTGTGTCAATTTATTATAGCAGGTCAGTGGAAACAAGTGTGGGAAATGTACATGATGTGGAAGTTTCGGTAAACTATGTTTAGGGAAACCACAAGTGAAGGAATTGTTTCTAGGTGGATTTTCTCAAGCTCAAAATGACCGAGTTTGAGGAACAGTTGGAAACGTTCTTCACCATAAGGGATGAGGAAAGGTTCCTAGAGCACAAATTGTGGGATGTGGTCATTGTACAGCTAGAGGGAAATAATGAAGCAGAGAAAGGGAAACGGATGACCATCCACCAGGAAGGACTCCAGTAGAGGCAGTGAAGGAACCACTTGGTTATTATGTATTGAATAAAGAGTCTGGCCAGATACTGTGAGCTCAAAGTAAAGTGTGACCATAGTCCTTTATTACAGGTCTCCAGAGTGCCTCTCCAGCCTGTGAGGCCTCCTTATGTACAAATGCTCTCAAGGGATTGTGGGATCCCTTGGGACTCCAGGGGATGAGCACTCTGGTGGTTAAACAAGGTATTTACAGGTTTACATATATAACAACACCACCCCCTGCCCCCCCAAAGTCAACTATTTACAAGGTGAGTCGATCTGGGGCCTTTCTTTCCCTGGTTGATCGTCTCGGTGCAAATGCTGCTTTTGGTGAGTCGTTTGTTGGGCTCTCGCTGGGCTGCTGTGCAGTTGGCCTTGCTGGGCTGCTGGGGGTGGTGAGTCCTGCTGGGTTGCTGCGGGTGATGGGTTCTGCTTCGTGGTCAACTGCTGGGTCGGTTGCCACTAGTATGTGTGTTGGAGGATCAAAAAAGGTAGAGTCTATTATGGGTTGCTCTGGATAGTCCGTGAATCTGAGTTTGGTTTGGTCCAAGTGTTTCCTGTAGGTGAGTCCATTTGAAAGTTTGACCAGAAACACCCTACTCCCCTCTTTGGCCATGACAGTGCTGGGAAGCCACTTGGGACCTTGTCCATAGTTCAACACAAATACAGGATCATTAATCTCAATTTTGCGTGACACATTTGCGCTATCATGGTATGCACTTTGTTGAAGCCGCCTGCTCTCTACCTGTTCATATAGATCAAGGTGAATTAACGAGAGCCTTGTTTTAAGTGCCCTTTTCATGAACAGTTCAGCGGGGGGAATCCCAGTGAGCAAGTGGGGTCTTGTGCGGTAGCTAAGCAGGACTCGGTATAGGTGAGTCTGCAGTGAGCCTTCAGTTACCCTCTTCAAGCTCTGCTTGATTGTTTGCACTGCTCTTTCTGCCTGACCGTTGGATGCTGGTTTAAACGGGGCAGATGTGACATGTTTTATCCCATTAGGGGTCATGAACTCCTTGAACTCGGCACTGGTGAAGCACGGCCCATTGTTACTCACAAGAACATCAGGCAGGCCGTGCGTGGCAAACATGGCCCGCAGGCTTTCAGTGGTGGCAGTGGACGTGCTTGCCGTCATTATCTCACATTCAATCCATTTGGAGTATGCATCTACAACCACTAGAAACATTTTTCCCAAGAACAGGCCTGCATAGTCGACGTGGACCCTAGACCGCGGTTTGAAGGGCCAAGACCATAAACTTAGTGGCACCTCCCTGGGTGCATTGCTTAACTGTGAACATGTATTACATTTGTGCACGCAGGACTCTAAGTCTGCATCGATACCGGGCCACCATACGTGGGATCTGGCTATCGCTTTCATCATTACAATGCCTTTGTGGGTACTGTAGAGATCACTAATGAAAGTCCTTGAACTTTTTGGGTACGACTACCTGATTATCCCACAGGAGCCAGTCTGCCTGTATAGACATTTCATCTTTGTGTCACTGGTACGGCTTTATTTCTTCCTGCATTTCTAATGGGACACTGGACCAACTCCCGTTTAGCAAACAGTTTTTTACTAAGGACAGTAAGGGGTCCTGGCTCGTCCAGGTTCTAATCTGTCGGGCTGTCACAGGTGATTGCTCACTCTCGAATGCTTCCATTACCATGACTAAATCTGCGGGCTGTGCCATCTCTACCCCCGTGGTGGGCAATGGCAGCCTACTGAGAGCATCGGCTCAGTTTTCTGTGCCTGACCTGTGGCGGATGGCGTAGTTGTATGCGGACAACATGAGTGCCCATCTCTGGATGCGGGCCGATGCATTTATCCCCTTACTTTTGGAAAAAAGGGATATCAGTGGCTTATGGTCGGTTTCCAATTTGAATTTGAGCCCAAACAGATATTGGTGCATTTTCTTTACCCCATAAACATACGCTAACGCTTCTTTTTCTATCATGCTGTAGGCCCTCTCAGCCTTAGACAGACTTCTGGATGCATAAGCAACCGGTTGCATCCAAGATTCGTTAACTTGTTGCAATACACACCCAACATCGTATCACATGCTAGTACCAAACGCTTGTATGGATCATACAACACAAGCAATTTGTTTGAGCATAACAGTTTTCTAGCTTTTACAAAGGCATTTTCTTGGCTTTTACCCCATACCCATTTGTCTCTCTTATGCAGTAAAGCGTGTCGTGGTTTTAACAGTGTGCTAAGACCTGGTGAGAAGTTACCAAAGTAGTTCAGGAGTCCCAGAAAGGACTGCAGCTCCGTTATGTTCTCTGGTCTTGGTGCGTTCTCGATTGGCTCTGTCTTCGAATCGGTGGGCCTTATGCCGTCTGCCGCTATTCTTCTCCCCAGGAACTCCACTTCAGATGCCAGGAAAACACGCTTTGAGCATTTTAACCTGAGCCCTATGCGATTGAGCCGACTAAGAACCTCCTCCAGGTTCTGCAGATGCTCGACGGTGTCCCGACCTGTAACCAAGATGTCATCCTGGAAGACCACGGTGCGTAGGACCGATTTCAGTAAGCTTTCCATGTTTCTCTGGAATATTGCCGCAGCTGACCGAATCCCAAATGGACATCTGTTGTAAATGAAGAGACCTTTGTGCGTGTTGATGCAGGTGAGGCCCTTCGATGATTCCTCCAGCTTCTGCCAAGGTCAAGTCCAGCTTCGTGAACGTTTTTCCTCCCGCCAGCATCGCAAATAGGTCGTCAGTCTTTGGTAGTGGGTATTGATCCTGCAGGGAGAAACGATTGGTAGTTACTTTGTAATCACCACAGATTCTGATGGTGCCGTCTGCCTTGAGGACTGGAACAATTGGACTGGCCCAGTCTTTGAATTCAATCAGCAAAATGATGCCCTCTCATTGCAGCCGGTCCAGCTCGATCTCTACCCTCTTTCTCATCATGTACGGTACTGCTCTCGTCTTGTGATGGATGGGTTGCGCCCCCGGAATCAGGTGGATCTGCACTTTTGCTCCTTGGAGCTTCCCAATGCCTGGTTCGAACAGTGAGGGGAACTTGTTTGGGACCTTGGCACATGAAGTGTCGTCGACGGATGAGAGTACTCGGATGTCCAGCTTATCTTTCCCAGCCAGCTCCTGCCGAGCAGCGTGGGGCCATCGCCCGGTACCACCCAGAGTAGTAACTTGTGCACCGCTCCATAGTAGGTGACCTTTACAGTAGCACTGCCGATTACGGGAATCAGTTCCTTTGTGTAAGTTCTCAGTTTAGTGCGAATGGGAGTCAGGACTGGTTTTGAGGCCTTGCTGCACCACAATTTATCGAAAATCTTTTTGCTCATAATGGACTGGCTCGCGCCTGTGTCCAGCTCCATTGACACCGGGAGTCCATTTAATTCAACCTTCAGCATTATCAGGGGACACTTTGTGGTAAATGTGTGCATCCCATATACCTCTACCTCCTCAGTCTGAGACTCTGGTTCATTGTGATCCACTGTGGATCTGAGTTACTCTGCAACATGGTGGTTTGCAGGATTAACAGGGTTTGCAGCTCGCCTACATACATTGTTCCACAGCCCTTGCAAACATATCCTTTGAAGCGGCATGAATGGAAACGATGATCACCCCCGCAGTGCCAACAAGGTGTTAATAGCCTTGCATTTACCACCCTTGATGGTGGACTCTGAAACATCTGCGGACGTGCAGCTGCAGGCATGTGAGGCCTGCCCTGTACGTTATGATTCGAAAATAACATCACTTTGTTCACAGTACTTGTAGCAACACTCGTGTGCTAAGAGATTTGTTTGGTATTGTCACTGGTGGCGATGAATGCCTGGGCTATCGCTATGGCTTTACTCAAGGTTGGGGTCGCTACAGTCAAAAGTTTGCGAAGTATTACTTCGTGGCCAATGCCAAGTCCAAAAAAGTCCCTGAGCATGTGCTCCAAGTGTCCTTCAAACTCGCAATGTCCTGCAAGGCGTCTCAGCTTGGCGATGTAGCTCGCCACTTCCTGGCCTTCAGACCTCTTGTACGTGTAGAACTGGTACCTCGCCATCAGAATGCTTTCCTTCGGGTTTAGATGCCCTCGGACCAGTGTGCACAAATCATCATACGACTTCTCTGTGGGTTTTGCTGGAGAAAGCAGATTAATCATGAGGCCATAGGTTGGTGCCCCGCAAACGGTGAGGAAAATCGTCCTTCGTTTGGCAGCGTTCGCTTCTCCTTCCAGCTCATTGGCTACGAAGTATTGGTCGAGTCGCTCCATGAAAGGTTCCCAATCATTTCTCTCCGAAAATTTCTCCAGGATGCCCACTGTTCTCTGCATCGTTGCAGTGGGGTTCGTCATCTGTATCTCATCGCCAGTTATGTATTGAATAAAGAGTCTGGCCAGGACTGTGAGCTCAAAGTAAAGTGTGACCGTAGCCCTTTATTACAGGTCTCCAGAGTGTCTCTCCAGCCTGTGAAGCCTTCTTATGTACAGGTGCTCCCAAGGGATTGTGGGAACCCTTGGGACTCCAGTGGATAAGCCCTCTGGTGGTTAAACAAGGTATTTACAGGTTTACATATATAACATTGGTAGTCTATAACTGTCACATAGTTATGCAGTGCGGGATACCTATGGAAATCACAAGCTTTGTAGAACATGATAGAATCTTCTGGAATTAGTGGTAATCTACTGCACTGGATTGAGGATTGGCTGTAAGCCTGTAGACAGAAAGTGGTTGTCAATGGACTTGGGTCTGCTTGCAGACCAGTCACTAGTGATGTCCCACAAAGATCGGTGTTGGGACTTTTGCTATTTCTATTTTCATTAACGGTATAGATGTAGATATTGGGTAAATGATCTGCAAGCTTGCTGACGATGCCAAGATATGTGCGAGAGTTAGGACTGTAGTGGATGTTCGAATACTACAAGCTGATCGCGATGCGCTGCGGGATTGGGCCCATGACTAGTAAATGACCTTTAACTTAGAAAAGAACATGTGGGCAGGTCAAACACTGAACACACATACAGGAAAAACAATTGAAGTGATTATCTGCATGAAGATTGTTGTGTTTTTCTGCGCTTGTGCACGGTCGGGCCGGCCCCTTTTTGTGCATGCACAGTACCCCGCACTGCAACGCAGCAGGGGCTCAAGCTTCATTCAGCTCCATGGATCAAGGAGAATCTTGGATCAAAAGAACGGAAGAACAGAAGAAATAGGAGCAAGAGTTGGTCATTTAGCCCCTCGAGCCTGCTCCACCATTCAATAAGATCACGGCTGATCTGATCCTGGCCTCAACTCCACTTCCCCGCCCGCTCTCCATTACCCTTCACTCCCTTATCATTCAAAAATCTGTCTATCTTCACCTTAAATATATTCAATAACCCAGCCTCCACAGCTCTCTGGGGCAGAGAATTCCACAGATTTACGACCCTCTGAGAGAAGAAATTCCTCCTCATCTCCATTTTAAATGGGCGACCCCTTATTGTGAAACTATGCCCCCGAGTTCTAGATTCCCCCATGAGTGGAATAATCCTCTCTGCATCCACCCTGTCAAGCTCCCTCGTTATCTTACATATTTTAATAAGATCACCTCTCATTCTTCTGAACTCCAATGAGTATAGGCCCAACCTGCTCAACCCTTCTTCATATGACAACCCCTTCATCTCAGGAATCAACCTTGTGAACCTTCTCTGAACTGCCTCCAATGCAAGTATATCCTTCCTCAAATGAGACCAAAACTGTACGCAGTACTCCAGATGTGGTCTTACCAACGCCCTGTACAGTTGGAGCAGGATTTCCCAGCTTTTATACTCTATCCCCCTTGCAATAAAGGCAACATTTTTGTGTTTCATGCACAAGACCCCCCAGATCCCTCTGTACTGCAGCATTTTGTAGTCTCTCTCCATTTAAATAGTCATTTGTTTTTTTATTTTTCCAACCAAAGTGGATAACCTTTTCCCACATTATACTCCATCTGCCCACTCACTGAGCCTATCTATATCCCTTTGTAGATTATTTGTGTCCTCCTCACAACTTGCTCTCCCATCTATCTTTGTATCATCAACAAATTTGGCTATGTTACACTCAGTCTCTTCATCCAAGTCATTAATATAAATTGTAAATAGTTGAGGCCCCAGCACTGATCCCTGTGGCACCTCATTAGTTACAGTATGCCAACCTGAAATGATTCATTTATCCCGACTCTCTGTTTTCTATTAGTTAGCCAATCCTCTATCCATGCTAATATATTACCCCCAACCATGTGAGCTCTAAGCTTGTGCAGTAACTTTTTAAATGACTCCTGATCGAATGCTTTCTGGAAATCCAAATACATGACATCTGTTGGTTTCCCTTGATCCACCCTGCTCATTACATCCTCAAAGAACTCCAGTAAATTTGTCAAACATGAAAGGGGAGAGATGGAGAGAAAGGAAGAAGATCAGAGAGAGAGAGAGAACGGGGGAAATGGAGAAAGATAGAGGTTCAGAGGGAGAGAGAGAAAGGGATACGTAGAGAGAGAGACTGGGGAGAGAGGGGGAGACAGAGAGAGAGGGCGATGAGGAGAGAGAGAGTGGGAGATGGGGAGAGAGAAAGAGAGAGGAGGAGATGGGGAGAGGGAGAGAGAGACTGGGGAGAGAGGGGGAGTTCCGAGAGGGGGAGAGAGGGTGATTGGGTGATTGGGAGAATCAGAGGGGGTGCAGAGAGGAGGTCATGACATTGGTGGGGGGCGGGGGTAAAGAGTACAGAGAGCATAGTTGTGATGGCGGAGGAATGTGATCCAGGTCTAAAGGGGGGTGGGGTGGGGGGGGGGGGGGTTGAGAGCAAGAACATGATCCAGATGGTAAGACTGGACGAAATCTGGAAGTCACAACACCGTCACTATTCACTTCATACACAATAAACTTGTTAACAATCCGTGACACACACACAATGCCCCATCTATAGCGGTGGGGGGGGGGGGGGGGTGTGGGTGTGGGTGAAGGTCAGGAATCTGTTGGGGGAGAGAAGGTCATGAATCCGTGGGGGAGGAACTTGGGCAGGAGGAGAAGGTCAGGAACCCAGGGGGAGGAAGGGGATGGGATAGTACGGTTGAGGAAGAAGGTCAAGAACTTGGGCGGTGGGATGTGGTCAGAAACTTGTGCTGGGGAGGAGGGGGAATCAGGCACTTGGGTGGGGGTAAAAGGTCAGGAACTTGGGCAGTGGGGGTGAGGGCAGGAACTTCTTTGAGGGGTGGAAGAAGATCTTAACCAGTGAGAGTGAGCCCTATCTGTTCCAAGTGAGCTCTGTTCTGTCTGGAGTCGGCAGTCAGAATGGTTCGAATTACACTTTACAAAAAGAAAATGCTGGATGTGTCTTATCCAACAAGGGGACCAATGAGCAATCAAGACTTGTCATCAAGGGGGCCCAATCAGAGCTTTAAGTGTTAATAAATGCGTCCAAAAGAATTAAAGCCAGTGCTGAAAGAAAGCGATCTGGGCATTTTAGTGCATCCTCTCTAAAGATTCATGACCAATGCCATGAAGCAATAGCTAAAGCGAATAGGGTGCAGAGCGTATTTAGAAGACAATTCACCAAATCACTATAAAGCAAAGCATACTATTTTGTCCTTGTACAAGACCTTGGTTAGGCTTCAATCAGAATACTGTGTCCAGTTTTCATCTTTGAGGCATAGAAACATAGAAACATAGAAAATAGGTGCAGGAGTAGGCCATTCGGCCCTTCGAGCATGCACCACCATTCAATAAGATCATGGCTGATCATTCACCTCAGTACCCCTTTCCTGCTTTCTCTCCATACCCCTTGATCCCTTTAGCCGTAAGGGCCACATCTAACTCCCTCTTGAATATATCCAATGAACTGGCATCAACAACTCTCTGCGGCAGGGAATTCCACAGGTTAACAACTCTCTGAGTGAAGAAGTTTCTCCTCATCTCAGTCCTAAATGGCCTACCCCTTATCCTAAGACTGTGTCCCCTGGTTCTGGACTTCCCCAACATCGGGAACATTCTTCCCGCATCTAACCTGTCCCGTCAGAATCTTATATGTTTCTATGAGATCCCCTCTCATCCTTCTAAGCTCCAGTGTATAAAGGCCCAGTTGATCCAGTCTTTCCTTATATGTCAGTCCAGCCATCCCTGGAATCAGTCTGGTGAACCTTCGTTGCACTCCCTCAATAGCAAGAACGTCCTTCCTCAGATTAGGAGACCAAAACTGAACACAATATTCCAGGTGAGGCCTCACCAAGGCCCTGTACAATTGCAGTAAGACCTCCCTGCTCCTATACTCAAATCCCCTAGCTATGAAGGCCAACATTCCATTTGCCTTCTTCACCGCCTGCTGTACCTGCATGCCAACTTTCAATGACTGATGAACCATGACACCCAGGTCTTGTTGCACCTCCCCTTTTCCTAATCTGCCGCCATTCAGATAATATTCTGCCTTCGTGTTTTTGCCCCCAAAGTGGATAACCTCACGTTTATCCAAATTATACTGCATCTGCCATGCATTTGCTCACTCACCTAACCTGTCCAAATCATCCTGCAGCCTCTTAGCTCCTCCTCGCAGCTCACACCGCCACCCAGTTTAGTGTCACCTGCAAAGTTGGAGATATTACACTCAATTCCTTCATCCAAATCATTAGTGTATATTGTAAAGAGCTGGGGTCCCAGCACTGAGCCCTGTGGCACTCCACTAGTCACTGCCTGCCATTCCGAAAACGACCCGTTTATCCCGACTCTCTGCTTCCTGTCTACCAACCAATTCTCTATCAACGCCAGTACATTACCCCAAGTACCATGTGCTTTGATTTTGTACAGCAATCTCTTATGTGGGAACTTGTCAAAGGTCTTTTGAAAGACCAAATACACCACATCCACTTGTTCTCCCTTGTCCACTCTACTAGTTACATCCTCAAAAAATTCCAGAAGATTTGTCAAGCATGATTTCCCTTTCATAAATCCATACTTACTTGGACCGATTTTGTCACTGCTTTCCAAATGCGCTGCTATTTCATCCTTAAGAATTGATTCCAACATTTTCCCCATTACTAATGTCAGGCTAACTGGTCTATAATTACCCGTTTTCTCTCTTCCTCCTTTTTTTAAAAGTGGGTTTACATTAGCTACCCTCCAGTCCATAGGAACTGATCCAGAGTCGATAGACTGTTGGAAAATGATCACCAATGCATCCACTATTTCTAGGGCCACTTCCTTAAGTACTCTGGGATGCAGACAATCAGGCCCTGGGGATTTATCGGCCTTCAATCCCATCAATTTCCCCAACACAATTTCCTGCCTAATAAGGATATCCTTCAGTTCCTCCTTCGCACTAGACCCTCGGTCCCCTAGTACATCCGGAAGGTTATTTGTGTCTTCCTTCGTGAAGACAGAACCAAAATATTTGTTCCATTGGTCTGCCATTTTGTTCTTTCCCATTATAAATTCACCTGAGTCCGAGTGCAAGGGACCTATGTTTGTCTTCACTAATCTTTTTCTCTTCACATATCTATAGAAGCTTTTGCAGTCAGTTTTTATGTTCCCGGCAAGCTTCCTCTCGTACTCTATTTTCCCCCTCCTAATTAAACCCTTTGTCCTCCTCTGCTGAATTCTAAATTTTTCCCAGTCCTCAGGTTTGCTTCTTTTTCTGGCCAATTTATATACCTCTTCATTGGATCTAACACTATCCTTAATTTCCCTTGTTAGCCACGGTTGAGCCACCTTCCCTGTTTTATTTTTACTCCAGACAGGGATGTACCATTGTTGAAGTTCAGCGATGTGATTTATAAATGTTTGCCATTGCCTATCCACTGTCAACCCTTTAAGTATCACTTGCCAGTCTATTCTAGCCAATTCATGCCTCATGCCGTCGAAGTTAGCTTTCCTTAAATTCAGGACCCTAGTTTCTGAATTAACTGTGTCACTCTCCATCTTAATAAAGAATTCTACCATATTATGGTCACTCTTCCCCAAGGGGCCTCGCACAACAAGATTGCTAATTAGTCCCTTCTCATTACACATCACCCAGTCTAGGATGGCCAGCTCTCTAGTTGGTTCCTCAACATATTGGTCTGGAAAACCATCCCTAATACACTCCAGGAAATCCTCCTCCAGCACATTGCTATCAGTTTGGTTAGCCCAATTTATATGTAAATTAAAGTCGCCCATGATAACTACTGTATCTTTATTGCACACATCCCTTATTTCTTGTTTGATGCTGTCCCCAACCTCACTACTACTGTTTCGTGGCCTGTACACAACTCCCACTAGCAATTTCTGCCCTTTGGTATTCTGTAGCTCCACCCATACCGATTCCACATCATCCAAGCCAATGTCCTTCCTTACTATTACATTAATTTCCTCTTTAACCAGCAACGCCACCCCGCCTCCTTTTCCTTTCTGTCTATCCTTCCTAAATGTTGAATACCCCTGGATGTTGAGTTCCCAGCCTTGGTCATCTTGGAGCCATGTCTCTGTGATGCCAATTACATCATATCCATTAACTGCTATCTGCGCAGTTAATTCGTCCACCTTATTCCGAATACTCCTCGCACAGAGCCTTCAGGCTTGTCTTTTTAACACACTTTGCCCCTTTAGAATTTTGCTGTAATGTGGCCCTTTTTGTTTTTTGCCTTGGGTTTCTCTGCCCTTCACTTTTACTATTCTCCTTTCTATCTTTTGCCTCTGTCTCCCTTTTATTTCCCTCTGCCTCCCTGCATAAGTTCCCATCCCCCTGCCATATTAGTTTAACTCCTCCCTAACAGCACTAGCAAACACTCCCCCTAGGACATTGGTTCCGGTCCTGGGCCAGGTGCAGACCATCCGGTTTGTACTGGTCCCACCTCCTCCAGAACCGGTTCCAATGCCCCAGGAATTTGAATCCCTCCCTTCTGCACCACTCCTGAAGCCACGTATTCATCTGAGCTATCCTGCGATTCCTACTCTGACTAGCACGTGGCACTGGTAGCAATCCTGAGATTACTACTTTTGAGGTCCTACTTTTTAATTTAGCTCCTAGCTCCCTAAATTCATCTCGTAGGACCTCATCCCGTTTTTTACCTATATCGTTGGTACCTTTATGCACCACGACAACTGGCTGTTCATCCTCCCTTTCAGAATGTCCTGCAACCGCTCCGAGACATCCTTGACCCTTGCACCAGGGAGGCAACATACCATCCTGGAGTCTCGGTTGCGGCCGCAGAAATGCTTATCTATTCCCCTTACAATTGAATCCCGTATCACTATTGCTCTCCCACTCCTTTTCCTGCCCTCCTGTGCAGCAGAGCCACCCACGGTGCCATGAACTTGGCTGCTGCTGCTTTCCTCTGATGAGTCATCCCCCTCAACAGTACCCAAAGTGGTGTATCTGTTTTGCAGGGGGATGACCGCAGGGGACCCCTGCACTACCTTCCTTGCATTGCTCTTCCTGTTGGTCACCCGTTCCCTATCTGGCTGTGTACCCTTTACCTGCGGTGTGACCAACTCACTAAACGTGCTATTCACACCATTCTCAGCATCGTGGATGCTCCAGAGTGAATCCACCTGCAGCTCCAGTGCCGCAATGCGGACACCGGAAGCATCCCTGAGTTCCCACATAGTATAGGAGGAGCATAACACGTATCCGAGCTCTCCTGCCATGACTTAACCCTTGGATTAACTTAACTGGGCAACAACAATGTTAAAAGGTTCCTTACTGATAAAGAAAGAAAAAGAAAAACTACTTACCAATCACCAGCCAATCACTTACCCCCTTGGCTGTGACGTCACCTTTCGATTTCTTTCTACTTCTTTTTTGCCTCCTCCCTGTAGCTGCACAAGCCCGCCTCTCCAACTCACCACGAACTCCCGAGCCTGAGCGACATGTTGGGCCTTTTTATAGGCCTTTCCAACTCACCACGAACTCTCGAGCCTCTCTGACTCACCATGAACTCCTGAGCATCAGCAACGTATTGGGCCTTTTAATAGGCCTTTCCGACACACCTCCCGAGCCTCTCCGACTCACCACAAACTCCCGAGCCTCTCTGACTCACCACGAACTCCTGAGCCTGAGCGACGCGTTGGGCCTTTTTATTGGCCTCTCCGACTCACCACGAACTCCCGAGCCTCAGCGACGTGTTGGGCCTTTTTATAGGCCTTTCCGACACAACTCCCGAGCCTCTCTGACTCACCTCGAACTCCCGAGCCTCAGTGACGTGTTGGGCATTTTTATAGGTCTCTCCGACGCACCTCCCGAGCCTCTCAGACTCACCACGAACTGGAAAGAGTGCAGACGAGTGTCACAAGATTAATTCCCAGTTTTAGGCATGATAGGCTCAAAAGAGCTCGGTCTCAGTATAGACTCGGGGGTGATTTGATCAAATTTGTAAGATGAAGGGATTTGATTGTTTTGGTGTAGTGCAATTGTTTCTACTGAATAGGTTATGGAGGACCAGGGGTCACTTTTACAAGTTATGTAAGGGCAGAATAGTGGACTGATGGTGCAGGCTGCTGGTTTGTGTGGTGAACGCTGATTCACTGAATTCCTTCAAGTCTGCATCCCAGAGTACTTAAGGAAGTCGCCCTAGAAATGGTAGATACACTGGTGGTCATTTTCCAACATTCCATGGACTCTGGATCAGTTCCTATGGATTGGAGGGTAGCTAATGTAACCCCACTTTTTAAAAAAGGAGGGAGAGAGAAAACAGGGAATTATAGACCGGTTAGCCTGACATCTGTGGTGGGGAAAATGCTGGAGTCAGTTATTAAAGATGTTATAGCAGCGCATTTGGAAAGCAGTGACAGGATCGGTCCAAATCATATTGGATTTATGAAATCATGCTTGACAAATTTTCTAGAGTTTTTTCAGGATGTAACTAGTAGAGTGGATAAGGGAGAACCAGTAGATGTGTATTTGGACTTTCAAAAGGCTTTTGACAAGATCCCACACAAGAGATTAGTGTGCAAAATTAAGACACATGGTATTAGGGGTAATGTATTGACATGGATAGAGAAATGGTTGGCAGACAGGAAGCAAAGAGTGGGAATAAAGGGGTCGTTTTCAGAATGGCAGGCAGTGATTAGTGGGGTGCCGCAGGATTCAGTGCTGGGACCCCAGCTATTTACAATATACATTACTGATTTAGGCGAAGGAATTGAATGTAATATCTCCAAGTTTGCAGATGACACTAAACTGGATCGGCTAGGCTATTGAGGGAGTGCAGCGAAGGTTCACCAGACTGATTGCTGGGATGGCAGGACTGACATATGAGGAAAGACTGGATTGGCTAGGCTTATACTCACTGGAAGAATGAGAGGGGATCTCATAGAAACGTATAAAATTCTGACAGGACTGGACAGGTTAGATGCAGGAAGAATGTTCCCGATGTTGGGGAAGTCCAGAAACAGGAGACACAGTCTAATGATAAGGGCTAAGCCATTTAGGACCAAGATGAGGAGAAATATTTGCACTTAGAGAGAAGTGAACCTGTGGAATTCTCTGCCACAGAAAGTTGTTGAGTCCAGTTCATTAGACATATTCAAACGGGAGTTAGATGTGGCCCTTACGGCTACAGGGATCAGCGGGTATGGAGAGAAGGCTGGGGTGGGGTACTGAGGTGGATGATCAGCCATGATCATATTGAATGGTGGTGCAGGCTCAAAGGGCCGAATGGCCTGCCCCTGCACCTATTTTCTATGTTTCTATATTTCAAGCAAGAGCTGGACCAGTTTCTGGCTGGGGCGACGATCACCTTGTGCAAGAGGTAAGTTAATCGATGTTAATGGGGTGGTAAGTCTACTGACTCCAGTTTGAGGTTGTTAGTGCCTCATTAATGCCGATTTGACCATTTAAATCAGCCCCGATAATTCATAAGGACATAACATAAGAAATAGGAGCAGGAGTAGGCCATTTGGCTCCACCTTTCAATAAGATCATGGCTGATCTGATCTTGGCCTCAACTCCACTTCCCTGCCCGCTCCCCATAACCCTTGACTCCTCTCAAATTTCTCCTAGCAGTGACAGATCTGTAACCAAATAGGCATAACCACCAACAAAATTATGGTAGGGGCACAGTGCATTCAATTCAGTGATGTCAGTAAATCAGATATTCTGATTCACTTCTTTGACTAAATGGACTAATCAAAGTTTTACACTTTAAAAGGTGAACTAAATGCAGGATAATCAGATTTATACAGTTGAAGAGATTGCTCATTTCTCCCACCTCACACATTTCACACAGAGCAGAGGTTTCTTTACTTGCCTTCCTGTTTGAACAACACCAATAAATTTCTGGACTTTGAGACTAGTGAGTCAGTAACTCCCAACAGCATTTCCAACATCAGACCAGATTATTTGCAACATTTCTAGTAATTGCAAGGCACACAATAAAGCAGTTCCTCTGTTGGGCCCATGTGCCTTTGTAGCCTGTGGCACTCTGAGGCACTTCAACCGTATAGGCAGGCCAGGCTTATTTATGGCTCACTGGTGTTTGCTGACATTATTCTTGTCTAATAGCTGAGTTATAAGAAAAAGCAAAGGAAAGAAAGACTTGCATTTATATAGGGTGTTTCATGACTTCAGGATGCCCCAAAGTGCTTTACAGCCAACTATGTACTTTTTTGAAGTGTATTCACTGTTGTGATGTTGGAATCACGGCAGCCAATTTGCGCACATCAAGCTCCTGCAAACAGCAATGTGATAATGACCAGATATTCTGTTTTCAGTGATGTTGGTTGAGGAATAAATATTGGCCAGGGCACTGGGGATAACTCCCCAGCCCTTTTTCCAATAGTGCCATCGGATCTTTTACGGCCACGTGAGAGGGCAGGAGGGGTCTCATTTGAATAATAAAGAGACAAACCGGGCTGGTAGTAATTGCAAGGCACACAATAAAGCAGCTCCTCTTTTGGGCCTGAAGGTTAAAGAGCGAATTGCCCTATCAGGAACTTATTTTCAACACCATGGAGCGATTTTAACCCAACCCGTCCAGTGGGATCGGGGCAGCCATACAGTTAAAATTATCTTGGCAAACATGTCCACCTCCTTCCCACTCACTGCCTCTTTAACTGGCTCCTTTTATTAGGCAGCCAAGGCGCCCACCTGACTCAGGTGGAAAGCTCGTTAATACAGGCAAAACATTAATACATGTGAAACCTGTTGGGGGGGGGGGGGGAACAGAGCAGAGGCTCTAAAGGTAACTTTTAACTGGGGCCTACAAGAAAATTCTAGGCCTCTGCTGCACTGAGTTGCCCATCACCTGCAAGACTCTGCTGTAACCCCGATGCCCACCCGCGATCTACCCGACTTCCGGTGAACGGCCTCCGGGCCACCTGATCATCATCAGCCAAAGAATGGCCAGCTGCCTCTTTAGATCTATTTCCGGCGGGCAGCTGCCCAGAAGGATGTAAATGATGCCCGGGAGTTAAAATAGCCTGATTTTTGCCCCTGCCCACCTGAAACTCGCTCCTAGTTGGAAATCCCCCACTGCTCATCATTCGAAAAGAAACTATTACAAAATACACGTTGTACCTCCCTTAGCCAGGACTCCCTTATCCGGCACCACCCCTCGTCCGGCATGATTCCGGCGGCTGGGGGCGCATGTGCAGAACACGGCTGACCTCCACCCCGGCTTTGCGGCCCGCCGACACTTCGCGGCCTGCCCGGGGTGCCGTCCTCCTCTCTCCCCCCACCGCCGCCCCTTCCCCGACCTCGGGCTGCTGACCTCCCCTCACCCGACAAAATCCCTTATTCGGCACAGGCCAGGTCCCAAGGTTGCTGGATAAGGGAGATTCAAACCGTAGTCCTATTAAATTTTACGTCTTTCTTTCCTGCATCTTTCTGCAGTTTAAAAAAAATTATTTGTTTTCAAAATCTATGCGGTTGATATCACTGGGGAACTGATTTAAAGGAGTTCATGCACCAAGCAGCTAAATAAAGGTTCATAGCTGCAGCAACTCCTGGCTGGAATTTTCCTATGCGCTGTCAGTTGGTTACATTGTTAAATCAATGGAAAATTGTTTTTTTGGGGGGAGGGGTGGATGAGTGGGGGTCGGGGGGAGGGGGGGGGATGAGGGATGAGAGCAAAGCTACTATAAGCATCTCGGGGTAGTGTTTCCACTTTGGGCGTAATTGGGTAATTGCACCCAAATGTGCTAAAATTGCACTGGTTAGGTTACAGCTAAAGTTTCCGATAAAATTAATTTGCACAATCACAAATGTAAAATCTTCCATGAACCAGTGCAATCGGGCAGTGTAATAGAATGTAATCATTTTTTTTCTCGATCCATTAAAAAGAATTCCTTGACATATTTAATAGTGGTAACCTGGTGCAGTTTTAATAAAACAGCTGAAAATGGGTTTATCACAAAAAATAAGTGTTTTTAATAAGTGTGCCCCATCCTCCATGTGTGAGTAACCTGATTTAAAATAATTGAAAATGACTTTTAAAAACTATACTGAACCATTTACTAGTTGAATTGGTGTACACTCGTCAGTTTCTTAGAAAATTAAAACATTTTTGATCTGAAAAAATCTTTTAAAACGTGCCTACAAGTACCTGTGCGCCGAAGAAAATGAGCACAATTTGAAGATTCCAACAACCGGAGGAATCTCTCAGTGTTGCCCAAGGGACATGGCCAGTTTTGTGGCCAGGGCCTATTCCAGGCGGATTGAATCTTAAACCAGCGTAAAAGACCACGGAAAACACGAACGTATGTGTTTTTGGATGTAACAAATGTCTAAAAATCTTTTGCGCTGGTTTGGCTGACTGCGCTAGAATTTGGGCGCAAAACTGGTGGAAACTTTACCCCATGACTCTAGTTACATTTTGCACTGTTAAGCAGAGTTAAACATCATTACCTGTGTGGAAGATTACCTATACACCCGACTCCTTGCAATTTGAAGCTACTTCATCAAGTTATCTGTTAATGTTTTCTGGCACTACAGCCAGATTCTGGGGACATTTTGCATTACCTCCTCTCTGCATGTCTGCTGACGAAATCATCTTGTCATCTATTTCCCCTGGGGAGAGGATTCCTTCCTGCAATTAATTCATAGACGAGAGTCCTGAAGAAGGGAAAGGTAACTTCGATGGTATGAGACGTGAATTGGCTAGAATAGACTGGCGAATGATACTTAAACGGTTGACGGTGGATAGGCAATGGCAAACATTTAAAGATCACATGGATGAACTTCAGCAATTGTACATCCCGGTCTGGAGTAAAAATAAAACAGGAAGGCGTCTCAACCATGGCTTACAAGGGAAATTAAGGATAGTGTTAAATCCAAGGAAAGGCATATAAATTGACCAGAAAAAGCAGCAAACCTGAGGACTGGGAGAAATTTAGAATTCAGCAGAGGAGGACAAAGGGTTTAATTAGGAGGGGGAAAATAGAGTACGAGAGGAAGCTTGCTGGGAACATAAAAACTGACTGCAAAAAGCTTCTATAGATATGTAAAGAGAAAAAGATTAGCGAAGACAAACGTAGGTTCCTTGCAGTCAGAATGAGGTGAATTTATAATGGGGAACAAAGAAATGGCAGACCAACTGAACAAATACTTTGGTTCTGTCTTCACGAAGGAAGACACAAATAATCTTCTGGAAATACCAGGGGACCGAGGGTCTAGTGAAAAGGAGGAACTGAAAGAAATCCTTATTAGTCAGGAAATTGTGTTGGGAAATTGATGGGATTGAAGGCCGATAAATCCCCAGGGCCTGATAGTCTGCATCTCAGAGTAGTTAAGGAAGTGGCCCTAGAAATTGTGGATGCATTGGTGATCATTTTCCAGCAGTCTATTGACTCTGGATCAGTTCCTATGGACTGGAAGGTAGCTAATGTAACACCACTTTTTAAGAAAGGAGGGAGAGAGAAAATGGGGAATTATAGACCAGTTAGCCTGACATCAGTAGTGGGGAAAATGTTGGAATCAATTATTAAAAATGAAATAGTAGTGCATTTGGAAAGCAGTGACAGGATCGGTCCAAGTCAGCATGGATTTATGAAAGGGAAATCATGCTTGACAAATCTTCTAGAATTTTTTGAGGATGTAACTAGTAGAGTGGACAGGGGAGAACCAGTGGATGTGGTGTATTTGGACTTTCAAAAGGCTTTTGACAAGGTCCCACACAAGAGATTGGTGTGCAAAATTAAAGCATATGGTATTGGGGTAATGTATTGACGTGGATAGAGAACTGGTTGGCAGACAGGAAGCAGAGAGTCAGGATAAATGGGTCCTTTTCAGAATGGCAGGCAGTGACTAGTGGGGTGCAGCAGGGCTCAGTGCTGGGTCCCCAGCTATTTACAATATACATCAATGATTTAGGTGAAGGAATTGAGTGTAATATATCCAAGTTTGCAGATGACACTAAGCTGGGTGGCGGTGTGAGCTCTGAGGAGGATGCTAAGAGGCTGCAAGGCGACTTGGACAGGTTAGGTGCGTGGGCAAATGCATGGCAGATGCAGTATAATGTGGATAAATGTGAGGTTATCCACTTTGGTGGCATAAACACGAAGGCAGAGTATTATCTGAATGGCGGCAGATTAGGAAAGGGGGAGGTACAACGAGACCTGGTTGTCATGGTACATCAGTCATTGAAAGTTGGCATGCAGGTACAGCAGACGGTGAAGAAGGCAAATGGCATTTTGGCCTTCATAGCTAGGAGATTTGAGTGTAGGAGCAGGGAGGTCTTACTGCAGTTGTATAGTGTCTTGGTGAGGCCTCACCTGGAATACTGTGTTCAGTTTTGGTCTCCTAATCTGAGGAAGGATATTGTTGCTATTGAGGAAGTGCAGCAAAGGTTCACCAGACTGATTCCAGGGATGGCAGGACTGACATATGAGGAGAGACTGGAGCGACTGGGCCTGTATTCACTGGAGTTTAGAAGGATGAGAGGGGATCTCGTAGAAACATATAAAATTCTGACGGGACTGGACAGGTTAGATGCAGGAAGAATGTTCCCGATGTTGGGGAAGTCCAGAACCAGGGGACACAGTCTAAGGATAGAAACATAGAAACATAGAAAATAGGTGCAGGAGTAGGCCATTCGGCCCTTCTAGCCTGCACCGTCATTCAATGAGTTCATGGCTGAACATGCAACTTCAGTACCCTATTCCTGCTTTCTCGCCATACCCCTTGATCCCCTTAGTAGTAAGGACTACATCTAACTCCTTTTTGAATATATTTAGTGAATTGGCCTCAACAACTTTCTGTCGTAGAGAATTCCACAGGTTCACCACTCTCTGGGTGAAGAAGTTTCTCCTCATCTCGGTCCTAAATGGCTTACCCCTTATCCTTAGACTGTGACCCCTGGTTCTGGACTTCCCCAACATTGGGAACATTCTTCCTGCATCTAACCTGTCTAAACCCGTCAGAATTTTAAATGTTTCTATGAGGTCCCCTCTCATTCTTCTGAACTCCAGTGAATACAAGCCCAGTTGATCCAGTCTTTCTTGATAGGTCAGTCCCGCCATCCCGGGAATCTGTCTGGTGAACCTTCGCTGCACTCCCTCAATAACAAAAATGTCCTTCCTCAGGTTAGGAGACCAAAACTGTACACAATACTCCAGGTGTGGCCTCACCAAGACCCTGTACAACTGTAGCAACACCTCCCTGCCCCTGTACTCAAATCCCCTCGCTATGAAGGCCAACATGCCATTTGCTTTCTTAACCGCCTGCTGTACCTGCATGCCAACCTTCAATGATTGATGTACCATGACACCCAGGTCTCGTTGCACCTCTCCTTTTCCTAATCTGTCACCATTCAGATAATAGTCTGTCTCTCTGTTTTTACCACCAAAGTGGACAACCTCACATTTATCCACATTATACTTCATCTGCCATGCATTTGCCCACTCACCTAACCTATCCAAGTCGCTCTGCAGCCTCATAGCATCCTCCTCACAGCTTACACTGCCACCTAACTTAGTGTCATCCGCAAATTTGGAGATACTACATTTAATCCCCTCGTCTAAATCATTAATATACAGTGTAAAGAGCTGGGGCCCCAGCACAGAACCTTGCGTTACCCCACTAGTCACCGCCTGCCATTCTGAAAAGTACCCATTTACTCCTACTCTTTGCTTCCTGTCTGACAACCATTTCTCAATCCATGTCAGCACACTACCCCCAATCCCATGTGCTTTAACTTTGCACATCAATCTCTTGTGTGGGACCTTGTCGAACGCCTTCTGAAAGTCCAAATATACCACATCAACTGGTTCTCCCTTATCCACTCTACTGGAAACATCCTCAAAAAATTCCAGAAGATTTGTCAAGCATGATTTCCCTTTCACAAATCCATGCTGACTTGGACCTATCATGTCACCATTTTCCAAATGCGCTGCTATGACATCCTTAATAATTGATTCCATCATCTTACCCACTACCGATGTCAGGCTGATCGGTCTATAATCCCTGTTTTCTCTCTCCCTCCTTTTTTAAAAAGTGGGGTTACATTGGCTACCCTCCACTCAATAGGAACTGATCCAGAGTCAATGGAATGATGGAAAATGACTGTCAATGCATCCGCTATTTCCAAGGCCACCTCCTTAAGTACTCTGGGATGCAGTCCATCAGGCCCTGGGGATTTATCGGCCTTCAATCCCATCAATTTCCCCAACACAATTTCCCGACTAATAAGGATTTCCCTCAGTTCCTCCTCCTTACTAGACCCTCCGACCCCTTCTTATATCTGGAATGTTGTTTGTGTCCTCCTCAGTGAATACCGAACCAAAGTACTTGTTCAATTGGTCCGCCATTTCTTTGTTCCCCGTTATGACTTCCCCTGATTCTGACTGCAGGGGACCTACATTTGTCTTTACTAACCTTTTTCTCTTTACATATCTATAGAAACATTTGCAATCCGTCTTAATGTTCTCTGCAAGCTTCTTCTCATACTCCATTTTCCCTGCCCTAATCAAACCCTTTGTCCTCCTCTGCTGAGTTCTAAATTTCTCCCAGTCTCCGGGTTCGCTGCTATTTCTGGCTAATTTGTATGCCACTTCCTTGGCTTTAATGCTATCCCTGATTTCCCTTGATAGCCACGGTGGAGCCACCTTCGCTTTTTTATTTTTACGCCAGACAGGAATGTACAATTGTTGTAGTTCATCCATGCGGTCTCTAAATGTCTGCCATTGCCCATCCACAGTCAACCCCTCAAGTATCATTCGCCAATCAATCCTAGCCAATTCACGCCTCATACCTTCAAAGTTACCCTTCTTTAAGTTCTGGACCATGGTCTCTGAATTAACTGTTTCATTCTCCATCCTAATGCAGAATTCCACCATATTATGGTCACTCTTCCCCAAGGGGCCTCGCACAACGAGATTGCTAATTAATCCTCTCTCATTACACAACACCCAGTCTAAGATGACCTCCCCCCTAGTTGGTTCCTCGACATATTGGTCTAAAAAACCATCCCTTATGCACTCCAGGAAATCCTCCTCCACCGTATTGCTTCCAGTTTGGTTAGCCCAATCTATGTGCATATTAAAGTCACCCATTATAACTGCTGCACCCTTATTGCATGCACCCCTAATTTCCTGTTTGATGCCCTCCCCAACATCACTACTACTGTTTGGAGGTCTGTACACAACTCCCACTAACGTTTTTTGCCCTTTGGTGTTCTGCAGCTCTACCCATATAGATTCCACATTATCCAAGCTAATGTCCTTCCGAACTATTGCCTTAATTTGCTCCTTAACCAGCAATGCTACCGCACCTCCTTTTCCTTTTATTCTATCCTTCCTGAATGTTGAATAACCCTGGATGTAGAGTTCCCATCCCTGATCATCCTGGAGCCACGTCTCCGTAATCCCAATCACATCATATTTGTTAACATCTATTTGCACAGTTAATTCATCCACCTTATTACGGATACTCCTTGCATTAAGATACAAAGACTTCAGGCTTGTTTTTTTAACACCCTTTGTCCTTTTAGAATTTTGCTGTACAGTGGCCCATTTTGTTCTTTGCCTTGGGTTTCTCTGCCCTCCACTTTTCCTCATCTCCTTTCTGTCTTTTGCTTTTGTCTCCTTTTTGTTTCCCTCTGTCTCCCTGCATTGGTTCCCATCCCCCTGCCATATTAGTTTAACTCCTCCCCAACAGCACTTGCAAACACTCCCCCTCGGACATTGGTTCCGGTCCTGCCCAGGTGCAGACCGTCCGGTTTGTACTGGTCCCACCTCCCCCAGAACCGGTTCCAATGCCCCAGGAATTTGAATCCCTCCCTGCTGCACCACTGCTCAAGCCATGTATTCATCTGCGCTATCCTGCAATTCCTACTCTGACTAGCACGTGGTACTAGCAGCAATCCCGAGATTACTACTTTTGAGGTCCTACTTTTTAATTTAGCTCCTAGCTCCTTAAATTCATTTCGTAGGACCTCATTCCTTTTTTTTATCGATGTCGTTGGTACCAATGTGCACCACGACAACTGGCTGTTCTCCCTCCCTTTTTAGAATGTACTGCACCCGCTCTGAGACATCCTTGACCCTTGCACCAGGGAGGCAACATACCATCCTGGAGTCTCAGTTGCGGCCGCAGAAACGCCTATCTATTCCCCTAACAATTGATTCCCCTATCACTATCGCTCTCCCACTCTTTTTCCTGCCCTCCTGTGCAACAGAGCCAGCCACGGTGCCATGAACTTGGCTGCTGCTGCCCTCCCCTGATGAGTCATCTCCCTCAACAGTACTCAAAGCAGTGTATCTGTTTTGCAGGGGGATGACCACAGGGGACCCTTGCACTACCTTCTTTGCACTGCTCTTCCTGCTGGTCTTCCATTCCCTATCTGGCTGTGGACCCTTTCCCTGTGGTACGACCAACTCGCTACACGTGATACTCACGTCATTCTCAGCATCGTGGATGCTCCAAAGTGAATCCACCCTCAGCTCCAACTCCACAACGCGGACCATCAGGAGCTGGAGGTGGATACACTTCCCGCACATGTAGTCGTCAGGGACACTGGAGTCGTCCCTGAGTTCCCACATGGTACAGGAGGAGCATAACACGCGACCGAGCTCTTCTGCCATGACTTAACCCTTAGATAGGCAACAATAATGTTAAAGTTTACTCACTGTTAAAGAGAAGAAAGAAAAATTACTCAACAATCACCAGCCAATCACTTACCCCCTTGGCTGTGACGTCACCTTTCTGTTTGTTTTTACTTCTTTTTTGCCTTCTCCCTGTAGCTGCACAAGCACGCCTTTTATAGGCCTCAGCAACCCCAGACTCGCGCTGCTCCAACTGCCGCCGCCTCACTCTCCCGCTGAGCCTTTTATAGGCCTCAGCAACCCCAGACTCGCGCTGCTCCAACTGCCGCCGCCTCACTCTCCCGCTGAGCCTTTTATAGGCCTCCGACCCCGGACTCGCGCTGCTCCAACTGCCGCCGCCTCACTCTCCCGCTGGGCCTTTTATAGGCCTCCGACCCCGGACTCGCGCTGCTCCAACTGCCGCCGCCTCACTCTCCCGCTGGGCCTTTTATAGGCCTCCGACCCCGGACTCGCGCTGCTCCAACTGCCGCCGCCTCACTCTCCCGCTGGGCCTTTTATAGGCCTCACCAACCCCGGACTTGCGATGCTCCAACTGCCGTCGCCTCACTCTCCCGCTGGGCCTTTTATAGGCCTCACCAACCCCAGACTCGCGCTGCTCCAACTGCCGTCGCCTCACTCTCCCGCTGGGCCTTTTATAGGCCTCACCAACCCCGGACTTGCGATGCTCCAACTGCCGCCGCCTCACTCTCCCGCTGGGCCTTTTATAGGCCTCACCAACACCGGACCCGCGCTGCTCCAACTGCCGCCGCCTCACTCTCCCGCTGGGCCTTTTATAGGCCTCCGACCCCGGACTCGCGCTGCTCCAACTGCCGCCGCCTCACTCTCCCGCTGGGCCTTTTATAGGTCTCCGACCCCGGACTCGCGCTGCTCCAACTGCCGCCGCCTCACTCTCCCGCTGGGCCTTTTATAGGCCTCCGACCCCGGACTCGCGCTGCTCCAACTGCCGCCGCCTCACTCTCCCGCTGGGCCTTTTATAGGCCTCCGACCCCGGACTCGCGCTGCTCCAACCGCCGCCGCCTAAGGATAAGGGGTAGGCCATTTAGGACTGAGATGAGGAGAAACTTCTTCACTCAGAGAGTTGTTAACCTGTGGAATTCTCTACCACAGAGAGTTGTTGATGCCAGTTCATTAGATATATTCAAGAGGGAGTTAGATATGGCCCTTATGGCTCAAGGGATCAAGGGGTATGGAGAGAAAGCAGGAAAGGGGTACTGAGGTGATGATCAGCCATGATCTTATTGAATGGTGGTGCAGACTCAAAGGGCCGAATGGCCTACTCCTGCACCTATTTTCTATGTTTCTATGTTCAGTTGGTCAATGAGCACCTCCACTGCTGCATTTGACAATCTGGGGGCTCTGATTGAAGTAAGCCTGCTTCAATGGCACGCTATCACTGCCCACTATTCACCACTGAAAAAAGCAACTCCTCTTAAGGTTGTTGCAGGCTGACTTTAAATAGCAGCCGCAACATCAGATTTCCCACCCTCCCATAGGGAGTGCATTTGGCACCGATTGGCTCGACGATTCAATTCAAACGAGGCCCCAACACAAAATGGCTCCGGTCCCATTCATACATCTTCAAGTGCACTCCTCATCCATCACCTGATTAACGCTGGAACTGAAATCATTCTCACAAATTCATACGATGAATATATCTAAGGTACTAATTCAATCTCGGAGTTAGAGGAAATGACACATAACTTGAGCGTCACATTTCTGTCCCGAGTGTCATCTGAACTCCACAACTGGATTAGTGCCCTGCAGTTCACAGAAATGAAGCCATTATCCCCTCAACACGTACATTAGGAATCAGCCCTGCAAATAGCAAAGAGCAAGAAACTCGGGAGTCTCAGAGCTCAAGCCAATTAACCAATACTGCAAGATAGACAGAAGGAAATCGGAAGAAAGATCTTTAGAATAGTGACACTCACATTACATTGCCCTTTCACAGCGTGGCTTATATAGTTCATGCTTCCTGATCACCAGAACTACTCCCATTTATCTTCCACATGCAGCACTACGCTGGGATTAAGCAGACCACGTGACATCTGAAGTGCTAGGATTTTTGGGGTGTTATTTATCTGTACAGTCATTACTTTTTTTTTCTCGCCTTGGAGAAAACTATATGCAGGAAGCTGGGAACGGAGGTCAGAAAAATATATGAAATCTTCTCACACAATCAAAGCATTATGGCCAGCTAAATAGCAGTAGTTTTACTCGTAAATCATTGGGGTATATTGGTGGAAAACACTGAATAGTAATTACTTCAGGTCAATCCTTTAACTGATTAGAAGCAAATAGCTCAGTCAATCTATCGTGGCAGCTTGGGCCTCTCTTTAATTTGGAAGCAGCAGGACTATCCAAATATGGCATTAGTGGTCTGAGACTGTATGCTGCTGTCAAAGGTTTGGGCCTGACATTTATATTGTGGACAGTGAAGGGAAACTCTTGTTGCTACGAGAGTGATCTGTTCTTGGAGCACGGGCATCTCCGGGACATCTGGCACAATGGGATGATCCATTGGGTTCTGATGAAAAATTGGCATTTAAAAAAAAATTCCGATAATTATTTTGAAAGTGCGTTTTGTTTTTGAATATAAGCACTTTGAATCATAGAATCATAGAATAGTTACAGCACAGAAGGAGGCCATATGGCCCGTCGGGCCTGTGACGGCTCTCTGCAAGAGCACTTCAGCTAGTCCCACTTCCCTGCCGTTTCCCCGCATCCCGGCAAATTTTTTTCCTTTAGCTACTTATCCAACTCCCTTTTGAAAGCCATGAATGAGTCTGCCTCCACCACCCTTTCAGGCTGTGCATTCCAGATCCTAACCACTCGCTGCGTCAGAAAGGTTTTTCCTCATGTCGCCTTTAGTTCTTTTGCAAATCACCTTAAATCTGTGTCCTCTGGTTCTCAACCCTCTGCCGATGGGGACAGTTTCTCTCTATCTACTTTATCTAGATACCTCAGGATTTTGAACACCTCTATCAAATCTCCTCTCAACCTTCATTCCTCTAAAGGAGAATAACCCCAACTTCTCTGGTCTATGCATGATCATCATCATAGATAGTCCCTTGAAATCGAGGAAAACTTACTTCCACTTTAAAAATGAGTTGTTAGGTGACTGTACAGTCCAATGCAGGAATCACAGTCTCTGTAACAGGTGGGGCAGACAGTGGTTGAAGGAAAGGGTGGGTGGGGAGCCTGGTTTGCTGCACGCTCCTTCCGCTGTCTGCGCTTGTCCTCCGCATGCTCTCGGCGATGAGACTTGAGGTGCCCAGCGCCCTCCCAGATGCTCTTCCTCCACTTTGGGCGGTTTTGGGCCAGGGATTCCAGGTACCGGTGGGGATGTTATCAAGGAGGCTTTGAGGATGTCCTTGAAGTGTTTCCTCTGCCCAGCTGGGGCTCGCTTGCCGTGTTGGAGTTCCGAATAGAGCACTTGCTTAGGGAGTCTCGTGTCGGGCATGCGGACGATGTGGCCCGCCCAACGGAGCTGGTCGAGTGTGGTCAGTGCTTCGATGCTGGGGACGTTGGCCTGAGCGAGAACACTGATGTTGGTGCGTCTATCCTCCCAGTGGATTTGCAGGATCTTGTGGAGGCAGCGCTGGTGGTACTTCTCCAGCGCTTTGAGGTGTCTGCTGTATATAGTACACTTCTCTGAGCTATATAGGAGGTTGGGTATCACTACTGCTCTGTAGACCATAAGCTTGGTGCCAGATTTGAGGTCCTGGTCTTCAAACACTCTCTTCCTCAGGCGACTGAAGGCTGCGCTGGCACACTGGAGGTGGAGTTGGACCTGGTCATTGATGTCTGCCCTTGCTGATAGTAGACTCCCGAGGTATGGAAAATGGTCCACATTGTCCAAGGTCGAGCTGTGTATTTTGATGACCGAGGGGGGCAGTGCTGTGTTGCGGGGTCAGGTGGGTGGAGGACCTTTGTCTCACGGATGTTTAGCGTAAGGCTTATGCTTTTGTACGCCTCGGTGAAGGTGTTGACGATGGGTTGGAATTCGGCATCTGAGTGTGCACAGACGCAAGCGTCATCACGTACTGTAGTTCGATGACAGAGGATGGGACGACCTTGGATCTAGCTTGGAGGCGACGGAGGTTAAATAGGTTTCCATTGGTTCTATAGTTTAGTTCCACTCCAGCGGGGAGCTTGTTGATAATGAGATGGAGCATTGCAGCAAGGAAGATCGAGAAGAGCATTGGTGCGATGACACAGCCCTGCTTGACCCCAGTCTGGACATGGATTGGATCTGTGCTGGATCTGTGGGTCAGGATCATGGCTTGTATGTTGTTGTGGAGCAGGTGGAGGATGGTGACAAACTTTTGGGGGCAGCCGAAACAGAGGAGGACACTCCATAGTTCCTCACAGTTGACAGTGTCAAAGGCCTTTGTGAGGTCAAAGAAGGCCATGTACAAGGGTTGGTGCTTTTCCCTGCAGTTCTCTTGTAGTTGTCGCGCAGTGAAAATCACGTCTGTTGCACCCCTTAGTGGACGGAATCCGCATCGATGACCCCGAGACACAGAGTGCCCACAGCGCCTGGTCTGCCCTCAAGACCTTCATAACCAGCGCCTACGAAGAGACGCTCGGTCACTCAATCAGGAAACACCAAGACTGGTTTGACGAGCACGACCAGGAGATCCAGGAGCTAATAAGCTGCAAGCGCAAGGCATTTTTGAACTTAAAGCAGCAACCCGACTCGGGAGCAGCAAAGCAGCTCTACAGGCAGCTGAAGGCCGAGGTCCAACAAAAACCCTGCGATCTAAAGAATAGATGGTGGGTGGAGAAAGCACAGGAGAGCCAGCAGGTGGCTGACTACCATGACGTGTGAAGATTCTTCAGCGCAGTCAAGCATCCAAGGCCCCACTTCACTGCTGGCCAAGAATGGGGAGACACTCATTAAGGACACCGAGGCAGTCAGGGTTCACTGGAAGGAGAACTTCGAAGATCTCCTTAACCAAGACTCTGCCTTCGACACGCGTGTCCTTGACTCCATCCCGCAGCATCCCACCACCACCTCAGCAAAACCCCAGCCCTGCATGAGGTAGAAAAGGCCATCTGTCGGCTCAAAGCATCAGGAGCTGATGGAATCCCCGCTGAGGCACTAAAGTATGGTGGTGAAGCACTATTGGCACAAATGCATGTCCTCATCACTCTTACCTGGAAGGAGAGCATACCAGGAGATCTCAGAGATGCTGTAATTGTGATCATCTTCAAAAAAGGAGACAAGTTCGACTGCGGCAACTACAGAGGAATCTCCCTGCTGTCAGCCCTGCTGTCATCGCAAGAATCCTCCTCAACTCTCTTCTCCTTGTGGCTGACGAGCTCCTTCCAGAGACACAATGCTGGTCTATGCACATAACTGAAGTCCCCCATCCTTGGAATCATTCTCGTAAATCTTTTCGCACCCTCTCTAAGGCCTTCACATCCTTCCTAAAGTATGGTGCCCTGAATTGGACACGATACTACAGTTGAGGCCGAAACAGTGTTTTATACCGGTTCATCATAACTTACAATCTTTCATACTCTATGCCTCTGTTTCTGAAGCCTCGGATCCAGTATGCTTTTTTAACCACATTCTCAATCTGCCTTACCACCTTGAATAACATTTCCTTTACACCTTAATATTCACATGTCACATATTGTGGCCAGGATTCTTCACTTCAGACCAGTCTGGCAGAATGGTTGATACTCACAGTGTCAGTTACACACTGGGGGCTAAATATTCAGTCCTTCCGCTGGGCTGTTTCTCCAAAGAACGGTGGGCAATGGCCTACCATCCCGTTACCACCATCTGTGTTGCCGTGGCGATGTTCCTGTGGGACTACCACTGGGCGGCCAGAGTGGCTCGTGAGTCAGGCGGTAGGCCCATTTAAAATGCCAATCAATCCCCTGATGTACTGCGGGCCCTAACTGCCATTTTTGGTCTGAACTGGGTGGAGCGTGAGCAGCCCACACTCTGACCATTAACAACTGGTAACCGTGTCGAGGAGGACCCAGAGGGAAGTATCTCATTTCTGTGGGATCGGAGGAGTAAGACTGGACCGCTGCGGCTCCGGCTGCCCCCACCCCACCTCCAGAGATCGGGGCCCTCCCTTTTACTTATCTTTAGTGGCCGAAAGCTGGCTGTGCCGCCTGATATTGTATGGGCCGCTCTGGGGCACTTGTTCTCATTTGTGTCCTATTAAAAAATCCTCCTGGACATATTTGGGCAAACATGTTATCTGACCCAACTCACTTCCGACAAACGATCCTGGTAGTGGTGCATGGTGGCGAGGAGCAGACAGAAAGGCTCTTTAATACTGGGGGCAGCTGATGGATCTGAATCTACCCATTTGCCCATTTCTCTGCAGCTTGTCTGAGCTTCAGGTACCCTCTTCTGGAGGGGCAGGTTGCTGTTCCGACTCCCATCCCCTCGGCGAAGTGGGCACCATTGTTCCACTGCTAATGGGTGCATGATTTGCCTCGAGTATCTAATAATCCCATCGCTGGGATTTGTGATTGGGTCACTGGCAGGACAAAGTGGTGGGCAGACGTTCCCCATCCCTCAATGCACTTCTGCCACCTCAAGGGGGTCAATGGAATTTCTACTCTTTATTCTTTATCGTGTTACAAGGCATCAGGTTGTGGTGAGGCAAAATTTCCTTTAACTTAAGGTCAGAAAAACTGAAGCCATCGTTTTTGGTTCCAACATCAGGACATTTGACGCTGGTGCCATCAAGTTCCCTGGCAACGCACTAAATTGAAACAGATGGTATACAACCTCAGCATTCTGCTCAACCTTCAGCTGATCTTCCTTCTCCCAAGTTTGGTCAGCTGCCAGGGGTGTATTTTTCCACGTCTGCAACACTGCAAGTTGTGAGGAGGACACAAAGGGGCCAAAATTGCCCCTCTCCTTAAGACCTGTTACCACCGCAAATCGGCAGCCACCGCTGCGGAGTGGAGTGGTGTTGACTTTTGGTGGAATGGCCGCTGCTAGCCCAATTGCCCTCCTGAGTTTTCCCGGCAGTGCCCCAAAACCCCCTTACCCCTCCGCTGCTGCCGATCCGTCTTAAACACGTCATCACCGTGCGCACTGCCGATCTAATCCCCCAATGGCGACGTTCCCCTCGGAAAATCTTCGGCCCGCCCGGCGGTGCCAAACCAAGCTTTTTCCCGGTGGTCCAGTGAGGCTGTGGCCTTCTGCAGTGGCGGTGCAGCTTCCCTTAAAGGGGAGGGTGAATTGCTGCTGCCGCCATGTTTTTTTTTGTCTGCCATGTCGGCCCAACAATTATGCCCCTGGGTTTGGCTGGGCTGCCAACAGGCAGCCTGGTACCCCCTCTGGCCTCTGGCCACTGGCCCGGCCGAAACCCTCACTGGTGGCCCAGTGGGCTGAAGTTTTAAAATCACGAAGGCTTTAAGTGAAGAGGAGAGCCGTGGTGACGTCATCGCGGCGGTGACTCCACTCCGCACCTAACTTCCGCCCCTCAGTTGCTGTCACTGGTGCGTCTTTGCCTCTCGGATGTGGTCACTGCCCCCATTAAGACCGATCAAAACAAAAGAAAAACAACCGAATGTCACTCAAGGCGCGACCTGCACTGCAGCTGCGGTAAACACCATCGAAACAGGGTGGGAGTGCCCCGTTTCGGGCGGCGGACAATTTGTACCCCAAACAGTCTACAAAGGGATGTAGATAGGTTAAGTGAGAGGACAAAATTTTGGCAGATGGAGTATAATGTGGGAAAATGTGAGGTTATCCACCTTGGTAGGAATGTAACTGAGTACTGTAGACATGAGTAAGTGTGACCTTAGCTCCTTTATTCAAACTCCAGAGTGTTGGTGCAGCATGGGAGGCCTGCTTATGTACAGTGCTCCCAAGAGATGCTGGGATCCCTTGGGACTCCAACAGGTTATGCCCTCTGGTGGCGGTATGATACAGGTTACCTAGGGTTGCATACAAAACAGCAGGTACAGCAAGTAATCAGGAAGGCAAATGGAATGTTGGTCTTTATTGCAAAGGGGATAGAGTTTCAAAGCAGAGAAGTCCTGCTACAACTGTACAGGGTATTGGTAAGGCCACACTTGGAGTACAGCGTACAGTTTTGGTCTCCGTATTTAAGGAACGATATGCTTGCATTGGAGGCAGTTCAGAGAAGGTTCACAAGGTTGATTCCTGAGATAAAGGGGTTGTCATATGAAGAAAGGTTGAGCAGGTTGGGCCTATACTCATTGGAGTTTAGGAGAATGAGAGGTGATCTTATTAAAACATTCTGATTCTGAGAGGGCTTGACAAGGTAGATGCTGAGAGGATGTTTCTCCTCATGGGGGAATCTAGAACTAGGGACATAGTTTCAGAATAAGGGGTCACCCATTTAAAACAGGAATGAGGAGGAATTTCTTCTCTCAGAGGGTCGTGAATTTTTGGAATTCTCTACCCCAGAGATCTGTGGAGGCTGAGTCATTGAATATATTCAAGGCTGAGAGAGTCAGATTCTTGAACTATAGGGGAGTCAAGGGTTATGGGGAGCGGGCAGGAAAGTGGAGTTGAGGCCAAGATCAGATCAGCCATGATCTTATTGAATGGCGGAGCAGACTTGAGGGGCCGTATGGCCTACTCCTGCTCCTATTTCTTATGCTTTCCCTTGCCAAAGAACCCTAATATATGTCTCATCACCTCGAGCATAGATTTCGCTAATCCTCTTCTCACGAGCCCTCACCTTTCTTTCCTTCACAAACTCCAATTAATCCAGAGCTTTTTAGCCACAAATCTGTCCCATGTATCCAACACTCTTGTCAATGCAAAATTTATTTGACTCCCTGTCCACCAGCGCATCAACTTCAAGATCCCAATCCTCATTTTCAAATCTCTCCACATTTTCAGCCTGCCTTATCGGAATGATCTCCAGCCAAATGTCCTGGTTTACACCCATGCTCCACACTCGATTACTGCTCCCCAGAGTTGCGCATTCAGCCGCCACACTTCAGAACTCTCTCCCTAAAGTACTTCAATTTTTTTGGTTTCTTCATACGACTTTTAAGAACCAATCTTTTTGATTGTGCTTTGAGGGGGCACTTTAATCCTTCCCATTTCCTGTAAAGTACTCGGAGGTCGTCTTCTATGTGAAGGGCACTATAAAAATGCAACTTCTTGCTATACCAAGCATTTAAAATATAATTTCCTGTCCTCATCTCACCTCATTACCGGGGACTGTTCCCGTGGGCCCTTGATGGTGGCTTCCTGCCAACTGAATTGCTGTTCCCGCCCATCGGCAGGCAGTGATTTCTGACAGGTTTGGGCAGGAGTTGGAGCCTGAATACTAAAATGAGGCTCAGGAGTTAAACTCTTTGCGGCCCCCTGATGTGTGAGCTTGTTGCTCCCCCCGAGAGAATCAGGGCCATTTATAAGTTATAGCTTCTCAAACAGTTAACTAGCCACTTTCCTGTTTAAGAAGCTTTAAAGTATCAATGATACACCTAGAAGTGTCCCGAAATTCATTAGTCTAGCTGTAGAGTGTGGAATTTTGCTGGTAAATGGCTCAATAAAAAAAAATATAAGAAAATCCATAATTTACCCACAAGGGTCTTCATGGCCTAGGACTATAAGGCCAGTTCTGAGTTTCCTCCATCAGCATGATTTAAATGACAATAAGCCATTGCTACATGAAGAGATTCACTCAAGCCTCTGATATAACAAGGATGTCATGGGATATCTTTTACAGATCTGCACTGGCAGCAAAGTATCTTGCCCGCTCCCAGCTATATTGGAAAATCGCAAGTTATAGACAGAGCTATCAATCCCACACCCAATGGATCAGAACCAAGCACTGTAGGCCTACCACATTCTGCCAAGAATAGTGAAGCCTGGGAACTCCCCTGACATGCCCCTTTGAATGCTGGTGGATGATTCCCCTGTGGTTCTACTGATTGAAATTTCTGGGATCTGGGCAAAATGTGGCAGAATCAGATATTGGCAGCATTATGGGTTTGCTCATAGGAGCAAGGCTACCATGAAAATGTTCAATTATATATATGCGCCATGTACTGAATTTAATATATAACTCTTCTCTCATGGCATTGCACACAGTAAATGGCAGAATATGGTCACTGTCTTACCTGTCTCTGTGTGGCTGATTCTCTCTGTCTTGCCTCCTCTGACTCTCTCTCATCCCTGCTGCTCTTTTCTGTCCTCTTCTGCTTCTCTCTGCCTTTTTCTGTTGTTCTTTTCTTCGGTGTGGGAGGAGGTGGGTGGTTTGGTGGTGCGACATTCAGTCTGCATTTGGCATGGGGTTGTGGGGTAAATAGAGCCCTCAGCAGGTCCCTTCTCATCTACTGCCCTCAATCAATCAAGCTTCTTCTCATGCGTTTGCTCTCATTGTATCTCCTACACCTACATGTTCCATCAGCCACTCTACTTCCTACCTTTTCCTCTTTGAATGAACCACTCAACCCCTGTCCCCTCTCTTCCACCTTGCTTCACTATCTCACCTCCCCACTCCATCCACTCTACCCCTCTCATTCACTCTTCCAAAAGGTGGGTATTGAGAGGCCAAAGGCCATGTCACCATTAGCCAGTTTCCTTCCTACTCTCTCTTCCTATGGCTTTCAAAATTTGACCTTTCTTCAAAAAATAATATTGGAATGAGGGAAGAATCCCTGTCTGCCTTTCTATTGTTCTCTCTTCCCCGTTGACTTACACAGGTGTTATAAATTAGAAGCTGCATCTCACAGGTGTGTGTGTGTGATTAACATTAACTTTTTCTAACTGTCAGGTGAAGTTAATTAGTTGATTTCAAAATGTAACTATTTTTTTAAAAATTGGAGCAACATTAAAATGAAGACAGCCACAATATTTCTTTCTTCCTCCTGAACCCCAATCTCTTGCTCTCTCACCCTTAATTTTACGCACGTTTTATAATAATAAAACAAAAACCTACAACAGATATGCATTCAGATCATTTCTTTTTCACTCAGACAGACACACATGCTGCCTCATATTGTTAAAAAAAACACAATATAAATTTTACCTCAGCAAAGCTTTTGAAATTTGTCCTCATGTTTTTCAAAATTATTTGAAGAAAAACTACTGGGTAGAAAGTGCTAGGAGGTAAAGAAAAATATTCCATCGGTACAGCTGACTGAACAGGACTGATGCATCCTACGAAATTAGGCATACTGCATATGTTTAGACTGCATAATCCAAATTTAGCTCGAGTCACATCTCTAAGCAAAAATATTATCCTTGAATTTGCTGCAACATGCAACACACAGCGTAAATCAGGCAGTTGCGGTCTCCCATCATCTCGCATTATGCTTATGCCACAATTTCCTCAAAACTGCAGTGAGCTTAATGATGAACCCGGAACTTTGTTTGTGAAGCCATCAATGGCTTACCCTGCAGACCTACCACATGGCACTATTAAAATCTGAGAACAGATATCACCTTGGCATTGGGTGGTAAGTTAAATTCATCTTAAATCAATTTAACAAATGTTTAAAATTGGTTGAGTTAAAAATGGTTGGAAAGCACTGTAAAAGTAATTTAGAATCATACATGGCCTATGCCAGCTCTTGGAAGGAACTATGCAATTAGTTAATATCAGCACTTTTCTGCGGGCTCTCCTCAATGAGATTGAGCAGAGATGAGATGGACGTATTTAATGAAGTTGGATGCCCTGTTGAATGCAGGGTCTTGTAGCTGCTAAACTGATGTTACAGAGGTGTCCAGTGTCTGACTGGAAGGAACCAGAGCCGTAGAAATTCCGGGCCATCGTCACCTTCATTCCCACTGATGTTGATTTTCCTTCAACATTTTACAGAGGCGTGTTTGGTGAAGCTCAGTCTGTGAACATAAGCTCCTCTGACAGAGCCTCGAATAACATTCGCTTCCTGTATTTTCTCTAAAGCAGGGGAATGCCCAGTGACAGTGTATAGATGATTGCAATTCTTTCACCTTCGTAACGTGTAGAGAGGGGCAGGGTATTGCTTTCAGACACTCACAGGACTCTGGATGGCATGTGTGATGTATTTGCAGCCATACTCTGTACCATGCATTGTACCATGTAATTACATGTAATAGCCAACAGATGGGGAAAGCCCGGGAGGCACACATTACTGCACCTCGTGCTTCCTCCCTATAAAAAGCAGGCTCCCCATACAGTGCTCACTTTTGGAGTTTACATTAAACCTAGAGGTCACAAGGTGATCAGCTCCAGCATGGGCCATGTGAGATTTATTGTAGTGATAAGCATACGTATCAACTGGCGACGAGGATGGGATACTAACACGCAGCTATGGCCACCATTGACTACATCGAGCGATATTGCGTCGGGGAAGACTGGGATGACTTCATTGGCTGGCTGGATCAATGCTTTGTCACGAAAGACTTAGAGGGAGACGCGAATGCCAACAAACGCAGGGCCGTCCTCCTCACGGTCTGCGGATCACAGACATACACATTGATCAAGGACCTACTGGCCCCAACAAAACCCGCTGAGAAAAGTTACGAAGAACTGTGCGAGCTAGTTCGAAATCACCTAAAGCCGAAACGCAGTGCGCTCATGGCGAGGTACCGTTTCTACACCCACCGGCGCGGAGTAGGCCAAGACATGGCAGCGTTCATCGCTGAGCTAAGGCATCTTGCTGGGCCATGCAAATTCGGGACAGTTCTTGAATAAATGTTAAGAGACTTCTTTGTTTTGGGAATCGGGCATGAAGGGATTTTCTGCAAATTGCTAACGGAGGAAGACTTGGACTTAGCCAAAGCCACCCTGATTGCTCAGGCATACATGACCAGAGAGGAAGAAACAAAGCTACTCTATTCACAACTTCGGAATCACCCGGGGCCAAACACCGTGAATAAACTAAATTTGTCAGCAGACAGGAGAAGTGCCCTCAGCTGGGCTAATGCGACTTCTGCTCAACCTGAGATGACTCACTCACCACAACAATGGACTAATGCGAAGAGATTAGTACCTGTGAATGCAAGTCCATCAGCAAGCTGTTGGCGCTGTGGAGGGGCTCATCGCGCAAACCAGTGCAGGTTCAAACAATATGTCTGCAAGAGTTGCTCAATGATGGGACACCTCCAACGAAAGTGTAAACGTGTTACAACTCGATACGTAGCGGAGGATGGGAGGTCAAGCATAGATCCTGAGGATCGCACAGAGATGGCCGAGGAGGAAGAGGTACATGGGGTGCACGTGCATGAAGTGCACACCTTTACCAACAAGAGTCCCCCGATTATGATGAACGATAAACTGAACGGCATACCGGTACCGATGGAACTGAAACGGGTGTGAGCCAATCGATCATGAGCCAGAAGGCCTTCGAAAAGTTATGGACAAACAAGGCACACAGGCCCAAGCTGAGCCCGAACAATGCGAAGCTGCGCACCTACACTAAAGAGATTATCCCGGTCCTCGGAAGTGCAATGATTCAGGTGCTGTATGATGGTTCTGTGCATAAATTGCCACTATGGATTGTTCCCGGTAACGGGCCTACGCTGCTTGGCAGAAGCTGGCTACGAAATTTTAACTGGAAATGGGGCGATGTAAAAGCATTATCGTCGGTGGAGAAAGCCACATGTGCGCAGGTCTTAGACAAGTCTCCGTCACTGTTCCAGCCTGGCATCGGCAGCTTCACAGGGGCCAAGGTGACAATTCACCTCAGCCCAGACGCGAGACCTGTTCACCACAAGGCCAGAGTGGTCCCTTACATGATGCGGGAGAAAGCAGAAGTCGAGCTAGATCGGCTTCAGTGCGAAGGCATCATATCGCCAGTGGAATTTAATGACTGGACCAATCCCATTGTCCCCGTTCTTAAAAGTGGTGGGACAATTAGAATCTGTGGAGATTATAAAGTAATCATAAACCAAATATCGTTAAAGGACCAGTACCCGCTACCCAAGGCGGAGGATTTGTTCGCAACCCTGGCAGGCAGAAAGCCGTTTTCAAAATTCAACCTCACCTCTGCGTACATGACCCAGGAGCTGGCAGAATCATCCAAGAAACTGACGTGCATAAACACACATAAGGGGCTGTTCGTATACAACCGGTGCCCCTTCGGGATCCATCCAGCGGCTGTGATCTTCCAATGAAACATGGCAAGCCTGCTGAAATCTGTCCCGGGAACGGTCGTCTTCCAAGACGACATCTTGATCACCGGACACGACACCGATGAACACCTCCATAACCTGGAAGAGGTGCTTCGCTGACTAAATCGAGTAGGTCTAAGGTTGAAACAAACCAAATGCGTCTTCTTGGCACCAGAGGTGGAATTCCTGGGAAGGAGAATCGCAGCAGATAGCATCAGACCCTCAGACTCCAAGAAGGAGGCGATCCAGAAGGCCCCGAGACCACGCAACACAACGGAGTTGCACTCGTTCCTAGGACCACTGAACTACTTTGATAACTTTCTGCCTGGGCTGAGCACTTTGCTTGAACCATTACATGTACTGCTCCGTAAGGGTGATGACTGGGTCTGGGGTAAAAATTAAGAAACTGCCTTCGAGAAGACCAGAAACTTATTGTGCTCAAACAAACTACTGGCGCTGTATGATCTCTGTAGACATCTTGTTTTAGCGTGCGATTCGTCATCCTACGGGATTGGGTGTGTGCTTCAGCAAGCGAATGTGTCGGGTAAGCTCCAACCTGTAGTGTATGTGTCCCGCAGGCTTTCCAAGGCTGAACGGGGTTACAGCATGGTTGAAGAGGAGGCCCTAGCTTGTGTGTACGCAGTAAAAAAGATGCACCAGTACCTATTTGGCTGGCAGTTCGAATTAGAAACCGACCACAAGCCGTTCACGTCTGTCTTCTCTGAGAGCAAAGGCATTAATACCAACGCTTCAGTTCGCATTCAGAGGTGGGCAATAACGCTGTCCGTTTACGACTACACGATCCGCCACAGGCCAGGCACCGATAACTGCGCAGATGTGCTCAGCTGGCTCCCGCTCGACACCACCGAGGGTGAAGTGGAGCAGCCCGTGGAACTGGTCATGGCCATGGAAGCCTTTGAGGGCGAAGGGTCACCCGTCACGGCGCGCCAGATAAGAATCTGGACCAGCCAAGACCCACTGCTGTCCCAGGTAAAAAAACTGTATATTAAGTGGAAACTGGGCAACCACGTATGGAGAGATGCATGCCGATTTTAAGCCGATTCACCGGCGCAAGGACGAGCTATCCGTCCAGGCCGACTGCATTTTGTGGGGAAATCACATAGTCCTGCCCAAGAAGGGCAGAGATTTATTTGTCAAAGATCTCCATAGCACACACCCCGGCATCGTAATGATGAAAGCCATTGCGAGATCGCACGTGTGGTGACCCGGCATCGACGCAGACTTAGAGTCGTGCATAAGCCGGTGCAACACGTGCGCGCAACTCAGCAACGCACCCAGGGAAGCCCCCCTGAGCCTGTGGTCCTGGCCCTCCAAACTCTGGTCCCGTATCCACGTAGACTATGTGGGTCCCTTTTTGGGAAAAATGTTCCTAGTTGTAATTGATGCTTATCTGAAATGGATCCAATGTGTTCTAATGTCGTCCAGCACATCCACCGCCACAATAGAGAGCCTTCGGACAATGATCGGTACCCATGGCCTGCCCGACGTCCTTGTTAGTGACAATGGACCATGCTTTACGAGTTTCGAATTTCGCGAATTTATGTGCTGTAACGGCATAAAGCATGTCAGGTCGGCCCCATTCAAACCAGCCTCCAATGGCCAAGCTGAACGGGCAGTATAGATCATAAAGCAGGGCATGCAGCGAGTGACAGAAGGCCCCTTGCAGACCCGTTTGTCTCGCGTGCTGCTTGCATATCGGACGAGGCCCCACTCACTCACAGGGGTTCCGCCCGCCGAACTCCTTATGAAGAAGACCCTCAAAACAAGGTTGTCCCTCATGCACCCAATTTTAAGTGAGATTGTCGAAAAGCGGCGTCTTAAGCAATGTACATATCATGACCGCAACTCTGTTGTGCGCTGTATCAATGTCAACGACCCTGTTTTTGTGCTGAACTTTGGTACGGGCCCCAAGTGGCTCGCAGGCACTCTCGTAGCTAAAGAGGGGAGTAGGGTATTCGTGGTAAGACTCACTAATGGCCAAACCTGCAAGAAGCACATTGATCAAACCAAATTGAGGTTCACCGATGATCCAGAACCGCTGGATGACTACAGTGACATCGACGTCCAACCACAAGCAACAGAACCAGCGGTTTACCAAGAGACAGAACCCGTCACACCGGACAGTCCGACCAGAGCCGCAGCACTGCAAGGCAGTGACACTCCGGTCAGGCTGCCCACACCCAGCGTCCAACTCAGACGCTGAACCAGAGAGCGCAGACCCCCGGTCAGGCTCGACTTGTAAACCGCATCTAAGACTTGGGGGGAAGTGTTGTGATGGATTTGCAGCCATGTTCTGTACCATGCATTGTACCATGTAATTACATGTATTAGCCAACAGATGGAGAAAGCCAACAGATGGGGAAAGCCTGGGAGGCACACATTACTGCACCTCGTGCTGCCTCCCTATATAAAGCAGGCTCCCCCTGCAGTGCTCACTTTTGAAGTTTACATTAAACCTAAAGGTCACAAGGTGATCAGCTCCAGCCTGGGCCACGTGTGATTTATTATAGTGATAAGCATACGTATCAGCACGACTACCAAACTGAGAGTATAACAAAAGAGTATCTGAGAACAATTTCCAGACTGCAGGCATGAGGCTTCACAACTTTACCAACCCCTTTGTTGTCCTCCTCGGCTGAGAGTCATGTGAGGGCCACAAATCACATCAGGTCTACTGCACCACTCTGTTTCAGTCTAAGTGGATACGGCGAGAAAATTGGAGGTGAATCGAGGAAATTCACAATTGCCATTCACGGCAATGGTGGGCGGAGCTATGATGATAAACTTTTCCCGGTTTCATCGAGGTTATCAGCGGAGTGGTCCAAAAGTAACAGGGAATAATGGCCAAGCGCAAACAATGACATAATTCACATGCACTGTTATTTCCTGGAACTACTCTGGAATGATAGTTCATGCCATTGATGCACCAATTACTATGATGCAAATTTCAGGCTATTAACTCCACACCCAGGCTTTTGGAAGAGACTGAGGCCTTCAAGTAAGGCATAAAAAACACACAAAATAAATCCCAATGCAACTGATACAGTTAATGATGTTATTGTGAAATATACATTTTTGATCACATTTAAATGTTGCAAAATAGGATTGTAGTGGGGCTTGAGAAGAACTGATATTTTATTTGGGAGGATAATTTCTTTAAGAATGCCTTTTCCTCTGTTTACTGCCCCATATCTGCCCCAAAACAGGTGGTAATTCAGATGGGAATGCAGGCTATTCTCACTCCCATATCATTAGGAGAAATGAGCATATTTCCATTGGACTAGCAGGAAAAGAGACATGTTGTTTGGTTGGACCACGATGGAAAGATTGAGAACAGGATACAGTGAGCTGATGTGGGTGGAGGGAAGGAGATCAGTCCCTTCGTCATGTTTAAATCCAATTCAATTTCCAGACCCAGATTCAATCCCAATCTGTGCTTAATTAGTTAATTCAATTATAGTGGCAGCAAAAGCTTTCACGGCCTCAGTACCGTGGGAGGGGTTCCTGCTCCTGATCACTATCTGGTGACCACTGTTGGAAAAGTGCACGTGTGTGAATCTGAAGTGAGAACAGGATTCGATTGAGCTGTTAATACTCCCATGGTAAAATGGCACTCCAACCTTCATCTAATCTCATATTTAACAAATAGTTATTTGGGTGAGGAACTGGGGTTGGGTTGGGGGTGAGGTTTGGTGCCCCTAGAAGTGTATCCCAGAAAGTCAGGAGAGGAGAAAGGGGAAATAAATGAGGAAAAATCAAATGTTAGAATAAGAAAAGACCACCAGTCGGTTTGCTAAATTATCCAGATCCTGTTTCAGGATTCAACCTGATTGTTTAAAAAAAATCTTTTTCCCTTCTCACACCCTTATCCCGCACTCCAGACTAAATCAGGAACCAGCATTGGATCTTCATATTCCCTTCTGAACGCTTCAGCTTTAACTGTATTTTCTGCATTCAGTCTATGCCATAAATCAGTGAGACTAGAAGATATTCCTTCAAGTTAGCTCAAAGCTCCTGTTGTTTTCATAAAGAATTTCTCAGTGTAATTTTATAATGGAGAACTACCATTATCATAACAATGTATTATAGTCACTTTATTAAAGATATATATTATTATTCAATGGCAGGCACTTATAGTTGTCACTTTGTGATAAATGATTAATGTCTGTGATACAACACTCCAAGCATATCACAAAGATGTGAATTTTTGGCATCCTTGTTAATGTGTGTTCTCAATTCAACAATGTACGTTTTTGTAATGTAATTTTTTCAAACATATTCAGGAGCAGCATCAATAAATCGTAGCAAAACTGGAGGTCAGCACGGAGCCAAAGGTCGAAGTTTTTTCCCTCATTCTGGAGCATTTGGCTGAAGGCAAGGCCATGCAAATAAGGTGAGCTCAGAAATTCATCCAGGTTTAGCTGCACTGCAATCAGTTGTGATGCAGCCGACTGTTGGCCGACTGATGCTGATGCAGCGGAGGGAGGGAGGGAGGTCCCATAGTCATGCTGAAAGTGCAGTGGGGGCTGGTCCTTTTTGCAGAGGGCTATTGTGGCAATGCAATGATACTCTATTTTGCTAAATCTGGTTGGTAAATTATTTATATAGCCAACATAGCGACACAGAAGCACAACCCAGTTCACACGACACTCTTCTCCTTGCTCCCACCCCCCCTTCAGGATGGCGCTATTAATCTCCCACCACCCTAGTTGATGCTGGTACTCTTCTATATTGTCCTTCCCCAGTTCATAGCAGCACTCTGCTCCCTCTTCCCATTAGTTCATCCTAGCACTCCCCTCCTGCTTTAGTTCATGTTGACACTTTTCTCCCATTCCTGTCACTTCATGCTGGTACACATCTACCTGCCTCAGTTCATGCTGACAATCTTCTCCCTCAATTAATATTAGCATACTTCTCCTCCATCTGGTTGGGGTGGAGCTGGGGTCAGGGGTGAGGGGAGGAGCTGGGGTCAGAGTGAGGGGAGGAGCTGAGGTCAGAGTGAGGGGTGGAGCTGGGGTCAGAGTGAGGGGTGGAGCTGGGGTCAGAGTGAGGGGTGGAGCTGGAGTCAGGGGTGAGGGGAGGAGCTGGGGTCAGGGGTGAGGGGAGGAGCTGGGGTCAGAGTGAGGGGTGGAGTTGGGGTCAGGGGTGAGGGGAGGAGCTGGGGTCAGAGTGAGGGGTGGAGCTGGGGTCAGGGGTGAGGGATGAAACTGGGGTCAGAGTGAGGGGTGGAGCTGGGGTCAGGGGTGAGGGGAGGAGCTGGGGTCAGAGTGAGGGGTGGAGTGGAGTGAGGGGTGGAGCTGGGGTCAGGGGTGAGGGGTGGAGTGGAGTGAGGGGTGGAGCTGGGGTCAGGGGTGAGGGGTGGAGCTGGGGTGAGGGGTGGAGCTGGGGTCAGAGTGAGGGGTGGAGCTGGGTTCAGAGTGAGGGGTGGAGCTGGTGTCAGGGGTGAGGGGTGGAGCTGGGGTGAGGGGTGAAGCTGGGGTCAGGGGTGAGGGGTGGAGCTGGGGTCAGAGTGAGGGGTGGAGCTGGGGTCAGAGTGAGGGGTGGAGCTGGTGTCAAGGGTGAGGGGTGGAGCTGGGGTCAGAGTGAGGGGTGGAGCTGGTGTCAGGGGTGAGGGGTGGAGCTGGAGTGAGGGGTGGAGCTGGGGTCAGGGGTGAGGGGTGGAGCTGGTGTCAGGGGTGAGGAGTGGAGCTGGGGTGAGGGGTGGAGCTGGTGTCAGGGGTGAGGGGTGGAGCTGGGGTGAGGGGTGGAGCTGGGGTGAGGGGTGAGGGGTGGAGCTGGGATCAGGATGAGGGTCCAAAGGGGAGCAGTGGTGATCAGTGCTGCTGATTTTCATCCACTGACTCCAAAATACTAATGTCTGAATGAAACATGGACAATTGGCATGTATGATTTGCTAAAGAAGGTGAGTTTATTTGGATAGGGATGGATGACTCAGTGTAGACTGTGTATTGGGATCGATATCCTGGGGGAAGGATCTGTTGTGGGAGTGAATTTATTTCCTGACTTTGGCCACTCTGTCTCCTGCTGGAGTTTTCTTTGTTCACACGGTGACATCAGCACTTTGGGAAGAAGCCAAGGGTGATATTGACAAACTGACTCAGGGCAGCCAAAACTGCCGGGCACAGCGACATTTTGCATATACCTCCTCTCCATAATCCGCTCTCCTGTATATAACAATTAAAAGGCACAGTCACACTTCTCACAGCCAGCAATCTCTAGACACAAAAAGCTGCAACTGCATATTATTAGATGTTTGGATTCTTTAAATAAGGGTTACAAAAAGGAAATTATAAAGGAAAGAAAAAGCATTGACTAACATATTGCCAATTAATGTTGGCCATTAGAGTACTGCCGCTCGATTGGCTGAAAAGCTTCTCATGGGCCAATTTGACCGGTATGAGTCCGACCTCCTGACTGAAAGTCCAGTTGAAAATATGTTTTTTTGAGAGGCTGTTAAAGGGATGAGGGAGAAGTGGAGAGAGGAAGAAGAATTGGGCTCCGTAGCACCCATTTTTTAGGCGCTAATCAGTCTCCTAATGCTTGAGAATGGCTTATGAGATGCGGCGTGTACTTCTGATGGAATGTGCGCCACACACTATCGTGGTAAAGGGGTTTGCGTGTGCACACCTAACAACTGCCAGCAACATTCGGTGCAGGCAGATTATGACGTCAATCAGTGTGCAATGCTGATTTGACACTGGCACTGCCATTTTGGAATGTCACACTCCAGCCTATGCCTTCTCTTAAACTTGCACATGACGTTCAAGAGCAAAAGGATCCCCCCACCAGCATTACTTATGGGAATGCAAAATACAGCCTTCGTGCACAAATTAGATTTATTGATTTCCTTCTCTCTGCAACAATGCACCTTGCGCAAGTTTCAAACCCAATAACAAACAAGGATACAATGGGTACGGTAGCATAATGGTTATATTACTGGACTAGTAATCCTGGCTGCATGATCCCGAGACCTGAGTTCAAATCTCACCACTTCAGCTGGGGAATTTAAATTCAATTAATTAAATCTGCAATAAAAAGCTCGTGACCATAAAACTATTGTCGTGAAAACCCATCTGACTCACTAATGTCCTTTAGGGAAGAAAATCTGCTGTTCTTATCTGGTCTGGCCTATATGTGACTCCAGACCCACAGCAATCTGGTTGATACTTAACTGCCCTCTGAAATGGCCTAGCAAGCCACTCAGTTGTACCAAAATGCTACAGAAAACAATAATAAGGATAAAACCGGATAGACCTCCAAAATAAGGATGAATTGTCCATCCAATCAGATTGTCTCCTATAGGGAAATCGTGTGGTTTTGCCAAAAAAAGGCAGGGAAACGTTTATACGCGACCTACGCAGTATCCACCCAGGCATAATCATGATGAAGGCTATCGCCAGGTCACATGTTTGGTGGCCCGGCATTGACTCCGAATTGGAATCATGCGTACACCAGTGCAACACCTGCCCACAGTTGAGCAACGCACCCAGGGAGGCCCCACTGAGCCTGTGGTCATGGCACTCCAAATCGTGATCCAGGGTCCACGTAGATTTTGCTGGCCTTTTTCTAGGGAAGATGTTTCTAGTAGCAGTGGACGCTTACTCTAAATGGATTGAATATATAATAATGTGATCATGTACGTCCACTGCCACCATTGAAAGCCTCAGGGCCCCATGTTCTCCACCCATGGTTTGCCCGACGTCCTTGTTAGTGACAATGGACCTTGTTTCACCAGCTCGGAATTCAACGAGTTCATGACCCGCAATGGCATTAAGCATGTCAGGTCTGCCCCGGTTAATCCTGCATCCAATGTTCAAGCGGAACGGGCAATCCAAACCATCAAGCAGAGCTTGAAACGCGTAACGGACGGCTCTTTGCAGACCCAGTTATCTTGGGTCCGACTCAGCTACCAGACGCGTTCCCACTCGCTCACCGGGTTACCCCCTGCAGAATTGTTAATGAAGAGAGCACTCAAAACCAGGCTCTCCTTAGTCCACCCGGATCTCAATGATCATGTAGAAACTCGGCGGCACAGGCATAACGTGTACCACGATCGCGCGGCTGTATCACGTGACATTGAGGTTAATGATCCGGTGTTTGTTCTCAATTACGGTCATGGTCCCAAATGGATTGCTGGCACTGTTTTAGCCAAGGAGGGGAATAGAGTGTTTGTTGTTAAACTGTTGAATGGGCAAATGTGTAGAAAGCATTTGGATCAGACTAAACTGCGATTCACTGACAACCAAGAAGACTTTGCCATCTATGATCCACCAACACACACCCAACCAGCAATCGACCTCGCTGTCAACCACAAGGATGAACCCACCATGCCCGACAGTCCGATCAGACCAGCCGCACTTCCGTGCAGCAATGATCCGACCGACTCACCCATGCCAGGAATTCAACTCAGGCAATCGACCCGGGAACGCAGAGAGCCAGATCGCCTCAACCTGTAAATAACTTGTACATAAGACTTTGGGAGGTGTGGGGGGGGGGCGAGTGATGTTATATATGCAAACCTCACTAATGTGTAAGACTTGCCACCAGGGGGCACACCTGTGGGAGACCTAAGAGTCACCTGTGCACCCTGGGCAAGCAGGTTTAAAAGACAATCCACCATGCTGCTTCCTCACTTTGGAGTTACATTAAAGAGACCAAGGTCACAATGGTTTGAGCTTACAACACAGTCTTATGGAATAATTCTGAACATAATACTAGGCTGCAGAAACAATAATGACACACATCAGCCTAATTGACCCTGCAAAGTCCTCCTTACAAACATCTGGAGACTTATGCAAAATTGGGACTTCTGTCCCACAGACTAGTGAAGCAACAGCTTGACATATTCATACTTACAGAATCATACCTTTCAGCCATTGTCCCAGACTCCTCAATCACCATCCCTGGGTAAATCTTGTCCCACCGGCAGGACAGACCCACCAGAGGTGGTGGCACAGTAGTATATAGTTGGGAGGGAGTGGCCCTGGGAGTCCTCAACATTGACCCCATGAAGTCTCATGGCTTCAGGTCAAGCATGGGCAGGAAACCTCCTCCTTATTACCACCTACTGCCCTCCCTCAGTTGATGAATCAGTGCTCATCCATGTTGAACACCACTTGGAAGAAGCACTGAGAGTAGCAAGGGCACAGAATATATTTGGATTGGGGGACTTCAATGTCCATCACCAAGACTAGCTCGGTAACACCCCTACAGACCGAACTGGCCGAGGCCTGAAGGACATAGCTGCCAGAGCAGGCCTGCGGCAGATGGTGAGAATCAACACGAGGAAAAACCTACTTGACCTCATCCTCACCAATCTACCTGTCACAGATGCATCTGTCCATGGCAGCACTGGTGGCAGTGACCACTGCACAGTCATTGTGGAGATCAAATCCCATCTTCACACTGAGGACACCCTCTATCGTGTTGTGTGTGGCACTATCACTGTGTTAAATGGGATAGATTCAGAACAGGTCTGGCATCCATGAGGCACTGTGGGCCATCAGCAGCAGCAGATACAATCACAATCTATAACCTCATGGCCCTGCATATCTCTCCCTCTACCATTACCATCAAGCCAGTGAACCAACTCTGGTTCAATGAGGAGCGCAGAGGAGCATGCCAGGAGCAGCACCAGGCATACCTAAAAATGAGGTGCCAACTTGGGAAAGCTGCAACACAGGACCACATGCATGCTAAACAGCGGACACAGCATGCTACAGACAGAGCTAAGCGATCCCACAAACAACGGATCAGATTAAAGCTCTGAAGTCCTGCTATATCCAGTCATGCATGGTGGTGGACAATTAAACAACTAAAGGGAGGAGGAGGCTCCATGAATATCACCATCCTCAATGATGGTGGAGCACAGCATGTGAGTGTAAAAGACAAGGCTGAAGTGTTTACAACCATCTTCAGCCAGAAGTGCTGAGTGGATGATCCATATAGGCCTCCTCCTAAGGTCCTCACCATCACAGAAGCTAGTCTTCAGCCAAGTTGATTCACTCCACGTGATATCAAGAAATGTCTGAGTGCACTGGATACAGCAAAGACTATGGGCCCCGGAAACATCCTGGCTGTCGTGTTGAAGATTTATGCTCCAGAACTAGCCATGCCTATAGCCTAGCTGTCCCAGTACAGCTACAACACTGGCATATACCTAGCTTCTGTGGTGGAAAATTGCTCAAGTATGTCCTGTCCTCAAAAAGCAGGACAAAACCAATCCGGCCAATTACTGCCCCATCAGGCTACTCTCAATCATCAGCAAAGTGATGGAAGGTGTCGTCGACAGCGCTATCAAGCAATAAGTACTCACCAATAACCTGCTCACCGATGCCCAGTTTGGGTTTACACCAAGACCATTCAGCTCCAGAACTCATTATGGCCTTGGTCCAAACATCAACAAAAGAGCTAAATTGCAGAGGTGAGGTGAGAGTGGCTGCCCTTGATATCAAGGCAGCATTTGACTGAGTGTGGCATCAAGGAGCCCTTGTAATACTGTGGCTACAAGAGCACTTCAGAGACTGGGTATTCTGCGGCGAGTGTCTCACTTCCTGACTCCCTAACGCCTTCCACCATCTACAAGGTACAAGTCAGAAGTGTGATGGAATACTCTCCACTTGCCTGGATGAGTGCAGCTCCAACAACACTGAAGAAGCTTGACACCATCCAGGACAAAGCAACCCGCTTGATTGGCACCCCATCCACCATCTTAAACATTTACTCCCTCCACCACTGGTGCACTGTGGCTACTGTGTGAACCATCTACAAGATGCACTGCTGCAACTCACCATGGCTTCTTCGGCAGCACCTCCCAAACCCGCAACCTCTACCACCTAGAAGGACAAGGGCAGCAGGCGCATGGGAACACCACGTTCCCCTCCAAGTCACACACCATCCAGACTTGGAAATATATCGCCATTCATCCATCATCGCTGGGTCAAAATCCTGGAAATCTGTACATAACAGCACTGTGGGAATACCTTCACCACACCAACTGCAACAGCTCAAGAAGACGGCTCACCACCACTTTTCAAGGGCAATTATGGATGGGTGTTAAATGCTGGCCTTGCCAGTGACAACTACATCCCATGAACGAATAAAAAAAACACAATTATGAATGCTTGGTTGACCAATCAGAACCCAGATTGCAGATTTAAAACTGGGGGAAAAGCCGATACAACATGTTGTCTATCGTTCATTTTATCACTGCTAAATCCCAGCTTTCTCTTCTTTCCAGCAACTAAATAACAGAGGAAAGTTAGACGATTTCTGCACTGCTAACACTTTACACACTTTAGACCAATGTATCATTATACTTAAATAGAAAGTTGCCCAAATCAATTGTTGTACATAAATTCCGCAGTATAAATAAAACAATGTCGATCCATTTTTAAAAATGATGGTAAGGCTTTCCTTATAATTAATGGCATCTTTTTTTAACGAGGCATTGATCCAGCATTATAGAGTGTTGCAAGAGACACTTTACCATTTGTACACACAGAACAGGAGACATACATTCAATCGGATTAAGGCAATTATGTCATTGTATTGTCGATCACATCTGATACTACAAGTTAATTTTATTTAACCAAAATTAATGCAAGGTACTAAGATAAAAGTCAAAATTCAGATTACAAATAATTATACTACAGCAGAATTAACATCTAATGCAGTGAGAGGAGATTGCTCCTAACCTTTCCAAAAACTAGAAATGTTCTCAATGCAGTGACATTGATCCTGTAATAAACTATTATTTTCCTTTATGGATTACACCATATCCTGGAATTGCCTTAATTGTGCAAAATCGCAACGTGCTCATTTCAAATTGTTCTCCCAGCTATTTTAGCAAATCTATCAATATGTTTATTTTACTCAGGTTTACACCTAACTGAAGATAGCAGAGAAAGGAATTAGATATGAACACGTGAGATCATCTTATGATAACATATGCACATATGAACAATGGCCCTCTTGTCCATCCAGCCTGTCCCTCACAATTGTGATACCCTGTGACCAGCACGGGCCAGCCCACACTGCGATATGTGTGCGCGCTCGGTCTGTGCAGCAGAGCTGGTCTCCAGTAATCCTTGCAACTGGACCAAGACCTAGCTCTGTCAAGCCCGTGTGGTGTACAACGGCCACCACACGTTAAAAAAATCCACGCACATGCATCTTCCACCCTTCACGACGTAGTTCGGGATCTGGAATATTAGGTCCTTCATTGAAATACCTGTGAACTCATCCCTTTTTGGCGTGGAAGCAAGTCATCCTCGCTTCGAGGGACTGCCTATGATGATGATGATACCCTGTGTATCACAAGATATACACTCTCCACCCCACCCACCCAAAACCATATGATCTCCTGGGAGAGGTGAAAAAACAGATAAAAACCCATGTCAATTTGGGGAAAATAATCTGGGCTATTCCTCTCCAACCCATCTAGGCGATCAAAACTAGTCCAGGAGCTCACTCTGGCCCTGAATTCCCTGCAGTACCTATCATTTACCCCAGCCAGAAATAGGTCCAGCTCTCGCTTGAAGGAATTCAGTGAATCAGCATCCACCGCATGAGACGCCAGACTGTTCCAGAGGTCTACTATTCTCTGGGAAAAGAACCACCTCCTGATATCTAACCTAGATCTGGCCTTGTACAACTTAAATTTATGACTGCTGGTTCTCTATAGCCTATTTAATTGGAACAAACTGTCAACTGGAACACAATCTATTCCCTTCAGTATCTTATAAACCTCAATCAGATTACCTTTAAGTCTATGCTCTCTAAAGTGTAGAGTCCCAACTTTTTTGGTCTTTCTTGATAACTAAGGTACTTTAGACTGGGAATTAGTTTAGTGGCCCTCCTTTGCACCCTTTCCAAAGCCTCAATATCACCCAACATGTGAGAAGACCAAACTGGACACACTTCGTGAGGCCTGATCAAAGTCTTGTACAAGGACAATATAGTAAGCCTCGTCTTCGACTCAATTGAACTATGATTGCACTTCAATGCCCTATTCGCTCTAGCTATCGCTTCACAGCATTGCCCTTGTACCTTTACAGATGTTCAGATCTCTTTCCTTATTCATTTTCGTTAATGCTTTTCCCTGAAGGTATATGTATGTTGAGCATTTGTCCTGCCCACATGCATAACACTGCACTTTTTCAAATTAACCATCATTTTCCAGTCATGAGCCCAATCACCCAACATATCAAGATCCGCCTGAAGCCGTAAAGCATATTCTACAGTCCTAACACTCACACAGATCTTTGTATCATCTCCAAATTTACAAATCGTGCCTAAAACTCCTATATCTAGATTAATAAAAATAGTAAAGAGCAACGTATATAATAATGATGACTCTCTGTGCCATATACGAGTTAATTGGGGATCGACTGGTTCGTCTGAAGGGTGATACTGCAGTCTTTGGTTAACCTCAGTTCCTTGGTGCAGTACATTTCTACAAATGTTTGAGTTCCATGTTACTGGTCTGTTGTCATTTTGAAAAATTACCACTCTGGGCCATGGAGGTGAAGTGTGTATGGCCACAAAGTAAATAAGATGTTAATTCATGGAAATTATATTGCTCCTCACTCTACACCTGATTGTGGCGGTATGATCAGGAGGTCCATTTAGCAGCGGCCACAGTGAAGAAAAATAGGAAAGTGTTAAGTCCTGTCCCCTCAGTACAGATTCACACGAGGCATGTAGTGAAGTCAAGGTCACTCTGGACTGCTCCTTTATTTCACAGCTCTGGAATGCTGCACTTGCCTGAAACCTGTCTTTCTATACCTGTCTCTTGCAAGTGCACCCCTGGTGGTAAGGTATGCTGATGGTTACAGGTCATATCTTATTACAGTCAGATATAGCATGTTAGGATACAGTTATATATAATAATGTAAGATACATGACATCACCCTCCCCCAAGGTCTTATTGTCTTTATAGGTTCAGTCTCTCAGGTGGTCTACACTCTCGCGTGGAGCGTCTGAGTTGTGGTTCAGTTGTTTGCCTTGGTGTCTGTTTTTCTTTGGGTGTGGTTGCTGGTATCTCACCTGGGCTGTCTGTTTCAATTGGTGTGATTGTTGTTGACTCGCCTGGGCTGTCTGTTGGGATTGCCCTTTCCTCAGGTTGTTCCCTCTGTCTGTCCACCAGGTGTGGTGCGAGTTCCACATTGTAGTCTGCCTCTGGTTCCGCAGTGTTGTTGGTAAATCTGCTTTTGACTTGGTCTACATGCCTCCGGCAGGTTTTGCCATTGTCCATTTGTAATACCAGTAGCCTGTTTCCTTCCTTGCCCGTTACTGTCCCTGCAAGCCATTTGGGACCCCTGCAATAGTTTAGTACAAACACTTTGTCCCCTATCTCATTCCATCTCCCCCTCGAATTTCTGTCATGGTACGCAGTCAGCTTACGGCGTTTTGCCTCAACGATTTCGTGCATGTCTGGGAGGATTAATGAGAGCCTTGTTTTTAAAGTCCTTTTCATCAATAGTTGCGCGGAGGGGATCCCAGTCAATGAGTGCGGACGAGATCTGTATGCCAGCAGCAGTCGCGACAGGTGACCCTGCAGTGTGGGAACTTGGATTTTAAGCATGCCTTGTTTAATGATTTGCACTGCTCTCTCCGCCTGGCCGTTGGAGGCCGGCTTGAACGGTGCCGTCTTGACGTGATTTATGCCGTGGTCAATTATAAAGTCTTGGAATTCAGCGCTGGTGAAGCACAGACCATTGTCACTGACCAATATGTCAGGGATTCCGTGCATTGCTAACATGGTTGCGAGGCTCTCCACAGTGGTGGAGGTTGTGCTCGAGTTTAAAATGGTGCATTCGATCCACTTTGAAAATGTATCTACAACTACAAGGAACATTTTGCCCATGAATGGGCCCGCATAGTCTACGTGCACCCGCGACCACGGTTTGGTAGGCCAGGGCCAGGGGCTCAGTGGAGCCTCCCTGGGGGCATTGCTGAGTTGGGCACAAGTGGTGCACCTTCGGACGCAGAGCTCCAAGTCCGCGTCAATACCAGGCCACCAGACGTGGGATCTGGCTATGGCCTTCATGAGAACGATCCCTGGGTGCTCGCGGTGGAGCTCCCGGACAAATGCCTCTCTGCCTCGCAGAGGCATAACTACTCGGCTGCCCCACATCAGGCAGTCTGCTTGTAGTGATAGCTCATGCATGCGTCTGTGAAAGGGTTTTAATTCCTCGGGGCAGGCATTGCGAGCCTCTGCCCAGTCACCGGTTAGGACATCTTTTTACTAAGGATAACGTGGGGTTGCTGGCCGTCCAGGCTCTGATTTGGCGAGCCGTCATGGGCGAACCTGTGGACTCAAAGGTATTGATTGCCATGACTATCTCACAGTCCTGTTCGTCAGATCCTTCCGTGGTCGCCAGGGGTAGCCTGCTGAGCGTGTTGGCACATTTGTCTGTGCCTGGTCTGTGCCTTATGGTATAGTCGTAGGACGCCAGCATGAGTGCCCACCGTTGAATTTGCGCCGAGGCGTTGCCGTTTATTGCCTTGCTCTCGGATAGGAGGGACGTGAGGGGCTTGTGGTCGGTTTCTAATGCGAACTTGGCCCAGAAAAGGTATTGGTGCATCTTTTTGACACCGTACACACACGCGAGCGCCTCCTTCTCCACCATTCCGTACCCGAGCTCCGCCCACGAAAGTGACCTGGAGGCATAAGCTATGGGTTGTAATTTGCCCGCACTATTGACATGTTGCAAAACGCACCCGACCCCATACGCTGACGCATCGCATGTGAGAACTAGCTTTTTACCTGGGTCAAAGAAAGTCAAAACACTGTTGGAACACAGAAGGTTGCGTGCCTTATTGAAGGCGCGTTCCTGGGCGTCCCCCAAAACCAATCGCACCCCTTTCTGAGTAGCATGTGGAGAGGCTCCAGCAGTGTGCTTTGTTCTGCATAAAGTTCCCAAAGTATTTGAGTAGCCCGAGAAAGGCGCGCAGTTCTGACACATTTCAGGGCCTGGGTGCCAGGCGAATTGCTTCTGTTTTGGACTCTGTTGGGTGGATTCCATCAGCGGCAATCCTTCTGCCCAAAAATTCAACCTCGGGTGTGAGAAACAGGCACTTGGATTTCTTGACTCGTAGGCCTACCCAATCCAAGCGCTTTAGTACTTCCTCCAAATTACGGAGATGGGAGTCGGTGTCCCTGCCCGTGATAAGTATGTCGTCTTGAAATCCGGGATGGACTTGAGCAGACACTCCATGTTGCGCTGGAATATGGCAGCTGCCGACCTGATGCCGAATGGGCATCGATTGTACATGAAAAGGCCTTGATGTGTGTTGATGGTGGTGAGTAGCTTGGATTCCTCAGTCAATTCTTGCGTCATATACGCAGATGTGAGGTCTAATTTTGAGAAAAGTTTACCTCCAGCCAATGTGGCAAATAAGTCCTCCGCTCTGGGCAGCGGGTACTGGTCCTGTAGGGAGACTCTGTTTATGGTAGATTTGTACGGATCCATCAGGCTTCATGACTGGGACGATGGGACTTGCCCAGTCGCTAAATTCCACAGGTGATATAATGCCTTCCCGCAGAAGCCTGTCTAGTTCATGTTCAATCTTTTCCCTCATCACATAGGGTACAGCTCTGGCCTTGTTATGGACCGGTCTAGCATCCTGTGTGATGTAGATTTTGACTTTGTCCCCTTTGACAGTGCCCACACCTGGCTGAAAGAGGTGTTCAAATCGCTTTATAACTGTTGAGCAGGAGGTCTGTTCCTCTAATGACATGGCATGGACATCATCCCATTTCCAGTTTAGTTTTGCCAGCCAGCTTCTCCCCAACAGTGCTGGGAGATCTCCGGGGACAATCCACAGGGGAAGTCGGTTCACTGTCCTTTTGTGTGTGACAGAGAGCATGGCGCTGCCGAGGACTGGTATGATTTCTTTGGTATAGGTCCTTAGTTTGGTGTCGACCCTTGTGAGTTTTGGTCTGTCTCTTTTATGCGGCCACAGTTGTTCAAATTGTTGAGCGCCCATGAGAGATTGACTCACTCCCGTATCCAGCTCCATGTTGACAGATATCCCGTTGAGTAGGACCCTCATCATTATAGGAGGCGTCCTGTTGTAGGAGCAGCGGCCACTGATCGTGTTGACCTGCTGTACACCGGTGTCTTGGGTACTGTCCCCACCATCTTCTGGTCTGCTTTCCGATCCATGCGATTCGTATACCAGCCGAGCTGCCGTTGTTTTGCACATGCCGGCCAAATGCCCTGTATATTCAAAATTTCTGCAAACAGCCTGCTGAAATCGACATCCCCTTGCCGAGTGCCCACCCCCACACCTCCAGCACAGACCTGTTCCATTGTTCAAAGAGTTTCCAAAGAATGAGCTGCGTCTGGCTGATCTCTCTTGAGCTTCTCTCAGTTTGTAGTTGATTGCTCACATTGTGGGTTGATGAGGCGTGAACGGCCGTTCCTGTGGCCCTTGATGGCTTCTGCCTGCTGTCAAGAACCAGTTCTCCCGGTTTTGTCTGTGTGTGGGGGTAGCAGCTTGTTTAGTGCTGTGAAATTCTTGTTCCAATATTTTGTTAGTTATCGTACCTGCATTGTAAATCAACCTCGTTTCTTCTTCCCCTGCCAAGAATGTCTGTGCAACCAGTGCTGCTGCCTCTAAGGTCAGATTCTTGGTCTCTATGAGCTTTCGGAATATGTCTGCGTGGCCTATTCCTTCAATGAAAAAGTCTCTCAGCATTTCTCTCCTCAGTTCATCGGAGAACTCACATAAACTAGCCAACCTCCGAAGTTCCGCCACGAAGTCGGGATGCTCTGGTCCACACAGCGTCTGTAGTTGTAGAACCTGTGTCTGGCCATGTGTAGGCTGCTCGCTGGCTTCAGGTGGTCTCTTACCAGTGTGCTCAATTCTTCAAACGACTTGCTTGCTGGTTTCTCGGGTGCCAACAGATCCTTCATTAAAGCGTATGTTTTCAAGCCACAGCTGGTCAAGAGATGGGCTCTTCTCTTGACTGCCTTATCGTTGCCTAACCAGTCTTTGGTTACAAAGCTTTGCTGGAGCCTTTCTATAAAGTCCTCCCAATTGTCTCCCGCATTGTACTTTTCATCTGATCCGTTGTTCGCCATTCTGTGGATTCTGTAATCCCATAACTCGTCGCCACTGTAAAGTCCTGTCCCCTCAGTACAGATTCACACGAGGCATGTAGTGAAGTCAAGGTCACTCTGGACCTGCACCTTTATTTCACAGCTCTGGAATGCTGCACTTGCCTGAGACCTGTCCTTATATACCTGTCTCTTGCAAGTGCACCCCTGGTGGTAAGGTATGCTGGTGGTTACAGGTCATATCTTATTACAGTCATGTATAGCATGTTAGGATACAGTTATATATAATAATGTAAGATACATGACAGAAAGGAGTAGGCTTTTTGGCTCAGGCAGTGATTTGCATGTGTGTATGTTTAGATGGGAGGACTCAAAGGAAAGGAATTAATTAAAAACCGGGTTAAAGACACTGCGTTACTGCTCTCAGAATCAAACAGCAGCAGAGAGCTCTCCATTGCTGTTGAATCAATTTGCACTGAAGGAGTCAAGTAACTGAGACCTGGTCACCTGTCAAAACCTGTTGCGAGTGTATCCTCGATCAGCCCGGAGTATTCTCAGTTAAGTTGAGCCAACAGTGATCAAATATAAACTTTCCTTGGAATAAGCAAGGATATTGCAATCATGTTACAGTTTGCTTCTGCTGCTCCACCAAGGAAACGCTGGGGGCATATTCCCTTGATTGAATGTACAACATTACCAAACTCGAAGGAATTGAGAGAGCTTTGATTCTGATACATTGTTCTAATATATCTGTCCACTGGAAAAACAAATATTTCTTTTGACAGAGCTGTATGCAGATGATAACCAGCGCAAAGCTCAAACTAAATGACGGGCAGGTGGATGGGTTGCATGCTAGTTGCACTGCCCAGAGGCAGTCAGTGGAAAGGAACACCATAGGCATTGTGGGCCTGCTTGTGGTGACCTTCGTCACTGAAGGACGGAAGAGTCCTAGAATAGCCTTGTCATGTATTCAACTATCATTGTAACCCCTGTATAAGCTGACCTAAGTCGTACACCTTGAGAACATTGACCATAAGGGGGTGAACTTGTGGGAGACACTCTTAACCTGGACATTCAGGTATAAAAGGGGAAGCTCCACCCACCTTCATCACTTGAGGTCTTGATAATAAAGGTAACTGGTCACAGAGTGACCTTCTCTCAAGTATGGGCCTTGTGTGCATTTATACTGTATAGTAAGGCCATATCATTGGCGATGAGAAACTGGGATTTAAAACACGTGAGCATGGCCACTAGCAGCACAGAAGAGAGGTACTGTGTTGGTGATGATTGGGACGACTTTATTGAGAGACTACAGCAAAGTTTTGTCACTAAGGAATGGTTGGGACAGGATTCGGCCGACAAACGCAGGGCTCATCTCCTGACGGTTTGTGGATCCAGAACGTACTCCCTGATGAAGGACCTTCTAGCGCCAGAGAAGCCGGCGGACAAGACGTTTGATCAGTAAGTTGATCGGGGAACACCTTAAACCGGTGAGCAGCATGCACATGGTGAGACACCGGTTTTACACGCACCGGCGGCGAGAAGGGCAAAGTGTTCCAGACTTCGTGGCAGATCTCCGGCGACTGGCGAGCCGATGTAAGTTCCCAGATGCATGCAGAGCGGAGATGCTGCGAGACTTTTTTATTGAAGGCATCGGGCACGCTGGGGTTTTCAGGAAACTGATTGAGACCAAAGACTTGACCTTGGAAGCGGCAGCTCTGATAGCCCAGACATTTATCTCAGGGGAGGAAGAGACCAGAATGATGTATGACAAAAATCTTGGCTCAAATGCGGCAAATGACCAAGGAGTCAACTTTGTTAACCCGGCACACAGTTCTCTAGGCAGACAAGGGCAATCGGAAATGCCCCAGCATGTAGTCGAACCCAAAGGGGGAATTCAACAGAGACAATGGCGAGCTGAATGGCAATTCATGCCATCGCAATGGACAATGCGGCCAGTAATGGGGCCATCAACACCTGTTAATGGTACGCTTAAGGACAGTTACAGAGACAGTCAGAGACAATCGACTGCTAATGGACCGTTTGTTTCCAACAACGGGGCCTCCAGCTCATGCTGGAGGAGTGGAGGCAAACACCCAGCTAGAGCTTGCAGGTATCAGCAATATACCTGCAGAAACTGCAATGTCAGCGGTCACTTGGCGCGTATGTGCAGGAAGCCTGCAGCCAGGTTGATGTACGAGGAGGACGGGCCCGATGTAAGCCCTACGAGGCCAAATGAATACTGGGGGAAATCGCTGGAAGCTGAAGTTCAGCGAGTTCATGTGGAGCACATATACAGTTCATATACCAGGACACCACCGATAATGATGAAAGTGCTCCTCAATGGCATCCCAGTATTAATGGAGCTAGACGCAGGGGCCAGCCAGTCCCAGATGAGTATCAAACAGTTCAAAAGGTTGTGGATGTCCAAGGCCAGGAGGCCAAAATTATTGCCGATTAACGCACAGCTACAGACATACACAAAGGAGATAATTCCGGTGCTAGGCTGACTGTGGATTGACAATGGCAGACATTTAGAGACCGCATGGATGAATTATAACAATTGTACATTCCTGTCTGGCGTAAAAATAAAAAAGGGAAGGTGGCTCAACCGTGGCTATCTAGGGAAATCAGGGATAGTATTAAAGCCAAGGAAGTGGCATACAAATTGGCCAGAAATAGCAGCGAACCCGGGGACTGGGAGAAATTTAGAACTCAGCAGAGGAGGACAAAGGGATTGATTAGGGCAGGGAAAATGGAGTATGAGAAGAAGCTTGCAGGGAATATTAAGGCGGATTGCAAAAGTTTCTATAGGTATGTAAAGAGAAAAAGGTTAGTAAAGACAAACGTAGGTCCCCTGCAGTCAGAATCAGGGGAAGTCATAACGGGGAACAAAGAAATGGCAGACCAATTGAACAAGTACTTTAGTTCAGTATTCACTAAGGAAGACACAAACAACCTTCCGGATATAAAAGGGGTCAGAGGGTCTAGTAAGGAGGAGGAACTGAGGGAAATCTTTATTAGTCGGGAAACTGTGTTGGGGAAATTGATGGGATTGAAGGCCGATAAATCCCCAGGACCTGATGGACTGCATCCCAGAGTACTTAAGGAGGTGGCCTTGGAAATAGCGGATGCATTGACAGTCATTTTCCAACATTCCATTGACTCTGGATCAGTTCCTATCGAGTGGAGGGTAGCCAATGTAACCCCACTTTTTAAAAAAGGAGGGAGAAAGCAGGGAATTATAGACCGGTCAGCCTGACCTCAGTAGTGGGTAAAATGATGGAATCAATTATTAAGGATGTCATAGCAGCGCATTTGGAAAATGGTGACATGATAGATCCAAGTCAAAATGGATTTGTGAAAGGGAGATCATGCTTGACAAATCTTCTGGAATTTTTTGAGGATGTTTCCAGTAAAGTGGACAAAGGAGAACCAGTTGATGTGGTATATTTGGACTTTCAGAAGGCTTTCGACAAGGTCCCACACAGGAGATTAATGTGCAAAGTTAAAGCACATGGGATTGGGGGTAGTGTGCTGACGTGGATTGAGAACTGGTTGTCAGACAGGAAGCAAAGAGTAGGAGTAAATGGGTACTTTTCAGAATGGCAGGCAGTGACTAGTGGGGTACCGCAAGGTTCTATGCTGGGGCCCCAGCTGTTTACATTGTACATTAATGATTTAGACGAGGGGATTAAATGTAGTATCTCCAAATTTGCGGATGACACTAAGTTGGGTGGCAGTGTGAGCTGCGAGGAGGATGCTATGAGGCTGCAGAGTGACTTGGATAGGTTAGGTGAGTGGGCAAATGCGTGGCAGATGAAGTATAATGTGGATAAATGTGAGGTTATCCACTTTGGTGGTAAAAACAGAGAGACAGACTATTATCTGAATGGTGACAGATTAGGAAAAGGGAAGGTGCAACGAGACCTGGGTGTCATGGTACATCAGTCATTGAAGGTTGGCATGCAGGTACAGCAGGCGGTTAAGAAAGCAAATGGCATGTTGGCCTTCATAGCGAGGGGATTTGAGTACAGGGGCAGGGAGGTGTTGCTACAGTTGTACAGGGCCTTGGTGAGGCCACACCTGGAGTATTGTGTACAGTTTTGGTCTCCTAACTTGAGGAAGGACATTCTTGCTATTGAGGGAGTGCAGCGAAGATTCACCAGACTGATTCCCGGGATGGTGGGACTGACCTATCAAGAAAGGCTGGATCAACTGGGCTTGTATTCAGTGGAGTTCAGAAGAGTGAGCGGGGACCTCATAGAAACGTTTAAAATTCTGACGAGTTTGGACAGGTTGGATGCAGGAAGAATGTTCCCAATGTTGGGGAAGTCCAGAACCAGGGGTCACAGTCTAAGGATAAGGGGTAAGCCATTTAGGACCGAGATGAGGAGAAACTTCTTCACCCAGAGAGTGGTGAACCTGTGGAATTCTCTACCACAGAAAGTAGTTGAGGCCAATTCACTAAATATATTCAAAAGGGAGTTAGATGAAGTCCTTACTACTCGGGGGATCAAGGGGTATGGCGTGAAAGCAGGAAGGGGGTACTGAAGTTTCATGTTCAGCCATGAACTCATTGAATGGCGGTGCAGGCTAGAAGAGCTGAATGGCCTGCTCCTGCACCTATTTTCTATGTTTCTATGTTTCTATGTTTAGGCAGCGCCACGGTAGTCGTGACCCACAAAGATTCGGAGAACAGGTTGCCATTCTGGATTGTCCCGGTGGACGGTCCCGCACTACAGGGGAGGAGTTGGCTTGCTGTCATGAACTGGAAATGGGGCGATGTCAATGCAATTTCTTCTGTGGAGCGAGTACCATGCTCACAGGTCCTGGACAAATTTGATTCATTATTTCAACCCGGCATTGGCACTTTCATGGGCGCCAAGGTAGTGATTCACATAAACCCGGACGCCAGGCTAGTACACCACAAGGCCAGAGCGGTGCCATACATGATGCGGGAAAAGATAGAATGTGAATTGGACCGCCTGTTGAGGGAGGGCATCATCTCGCCAGTCGAATTCAGTTACTGGTCGAGCCCGATCGTGTCGGTGCTCAAGGGGGATGGGTTGGTCAGGATATGTGGCGATTACAAGGTCACCATCAATCGGGTGTCACTCCAAGACCAGTACCCGCTACTGAAAGCGGAGGACCTCTTTGCGACGCTATCCGGTGGCAAACTTTTTTCAAAATTGGACCTGACCTCAGCTTACATGACCCAGGAGCTGGCGAGTGAGTCGAAGAAGCTGACCACCATCATGACACACAAGGGGTTGTTTGAGTAATACAGATGTCTGTTCGGGATTCGTTCGGCCGCCGCGATCTTTCAGCGAAATATGGAAAGCCTCCTCAAGTCGATTCCAAGGACGGTGGTTTTTCAAGACGACATCCTCATCACGGGTCGCGATACTGAAGAACATCTCCACAACCTGGAGGAGTGCTACGCAGACTGGACCGGGTAGGGCTGCGACTGAAGAAGTCTTCTTAGCTCCAGAGGTAGAATTCCTGGGGAGGAGGGTAGCAGCAGACGGGATCAGACCCACTGCGTCCAAAACGGAAGCGATCCAGAGAACACCCAGATCCCATAACAAGATGGAGCTGCGTTCGTTCCTGGGGCTCCTGAACTATTTTGGTAACTTTCCTCCCAAATTGAGCATGCTGTTAGAGCCGCTACACGTGCTCCTACACAAAGGTCGCGATTGGGTCTGGGGGGACAGCTAGGAAAGGGCTTTTGATAGAGCACGCAATTTGTTATGCTCCAACAAACTGTTAATGTTCTATGACCCGTGTAAGAAACTTGTTCTAACGTGCGATGTGTCGTCCTATGGGGTCGGGTGTGTGTTGCAGCATGTGAATGCCAAGGGTCAGTTACAGCCGGTGGCTTATGCCTCCGGAAGTCTGTCCCAGGCAGAAAGGGGTTACAGGATGGTAGAAAAGGAAACGCTAGCATGTGTATATGCAGTAAAAAAAATGCACCAGTACCTGTTTGGCAGGAAATTTGAGCTGGAGACAGATCACAAACCCTTAATGTCCCTTTTGGCCGACAACAATGCCATAAATGCGAATGCATCGGCCCGCTTACAGAAGTGGGCACTTACGTTAGCCGCCTATGACTACACAATTCGGCACAGACTAGGCACTGAAAGCTGCGCCGATGCACTCAGAAGGCTCCCACTAGCCACCACTGAGGGGGCAACTGAGCATGATGCTGAGATGGTCATGGCTGTTGAAGCTTTCAAAAGCGAAGGCTCACCTGTGACAGCCCATCAGATTAAAGTCTGGACAAATAAAGACCCACTACTGTCTTTAGTTAAGAAATGTGTCCTGAATGGGAACTGGGCAGCCACGTCTGGGGCATGCCCTGAGGAATTTAAACTGTTTCATAGGCGCAAGGATGAACTCTCGATTCAGGCCGATTGCCTACTGTGGGGAAACCGAGTAGTCATGCCCCAGAGGGGCAGAGAGGTGTTTATCAGAGAACTTCACAATGAGCACCCGGGCATTGTCATGATGAAGGCAATTGCCAGGTCACACGTTTGGTGGCTAGAGAGAGATGCAGACCTGGAACTTTGTGTTTGCAGGTGCAACACGTGTGCTCAGCTGGGCAATGCACCCAGGGAAGCACCCCTTAGCCCCTGGTCCTGGCCCGCCAAGCCATGGTCACGCATCCATGTGGACTATGCAGGTCCTTTCATGGGAGAAATGATTTTGGTTGTATTAGACGCCTACTCCAAATGAATTGAGTGTGCCATTTTAAATTCAAGCACATCCTCTGCCACGGTAGAAAGTCTACGGGCAATGTTCGCCGCCCATGGTCTACCGGATGCCTTGGTCAGCGACAATGGCCCGTGCTTCACAAGCACTGAATTCTAGGACTTCATGGCAGGCAATGGAATCAACCATGTCAGAATGGCACAGTTCAAGCCGGTCTCAAATGGCCAGGCAGAACGAGCAGTGCAGATAATCAAACAGGGGATGCTCAGAATCCAAGGGGGTTCCCTACAAAGCCGCTTATCATGCCTCCTGTTGGCCAATAGATCCCGACTACACTCGCTCACAGGGGTTCCACCCGCAGAGCTGCTAATGAAAAGGATGCTCAAAACCAGGTTATCCCTTATACACCCTACTCTGAAAGAATTTGTTGAGAGCAGGCGTCAGTCACAATGTGACTACCATGACAGGAATGCGAGGGCGCGATGTTTTGATGTCAATGACCCTGTTTTTGTCCTTAATTTTGCTGCAGGGCCCAAATGGCTTTCAGGCACTGTGATTGCCAAAGAAGGGAATAGGGTTTTGGTAGTTAAACTTACCAATGGGCAAATCTGCCGCAAACACGTGAATCAAACTAAAAGGAGGTTCAGCAATCCCATAGAAGAAGCAGAGGAAGAACACGACGTAGAGTTTACTCCACCATAGGTGACCGAACACCAGAACCAAGTGGAGGAGAGCCCAGTGGGCAGTCCGGACAGGCCTCAGGCACTGCAAACAGCAGACACTCAGGCCAGCGCCCAACAACCGGAGCCCCAACTCAGGTGCTCTACAAGGGAGCGTAAACCACCAGAGAGACTTAACCTGTGATCCCAATAAGACTTTGGTGGGGAGGTGATGTCATGTATTCAACTATCATTGTAACCCATGTATAAGCTGACCTAAGTTGTACACTGTGAGAACATTGACCACAAGGGGGTGAACTCCTAACCTGGACTTTCAGGTATAAAAGGGGAAGCTCCACCCACCTTCATCACTTGAGGTCTTGCTAATAAAGATAACTGGTCACAGAGTGACGTTCTCTCAAATATGGGCCTCGTGTGCATTTATACTGTTTCGCAAGGACATATCAAGCCTGAATAGAAACTATTCTAAAAATAAATTGTTATGTATGTTAACTGGGTTTTACTTGCCACCGGAAGGTGCGACTGTCGGAGTCCTAATGGTCACTGGCAGACACATGCAAGCCGTGTATATGAGGTTGGCAGCCATGTTGAATCCTCACTTTGCGAATAAATAAACTGGAGTATGGTCATGCCTGAACTAGCTCACCGTACTTAGCCTCATGGAGTTATTCGATACTTAACAGAAATGAAAGTTTATCACTGTCATGTATGTACATGCTGGTTGTAGCCACCAGATGATGTTGGAGGCCACTGAGCAGCACGCACATGGTGCTGCTCTGGTATAAAAGACCAGCCATTTTGTGAGTGAGTGAGGCACTATGGGCCATAATAAAGTAGGAACAAGGTTGTACCTTGTTCAGCTAAACAGTACTCAGTTTGTACCTTTATTGCATACGTAACATTTGGCGATGAGAATACAAGAACCTTTGTTTGCAAAATGAGCATGATTGGATTTTTAGAGCGATTCGTGGAGGGAGAAGATTGGGCAGACTTTGTGAGCCATTTGAACCAGTACTTCGTGGCCAATAAAATGAAGGGGGTCGACGATGCAGATCGGTGCCGGGCCGTGTTCCTCACTGTGTGCGGTTCAAAGATCTACGCTCCGATAGAGAATCTACTCAAGCCTAGTGATCCAACAGAGAAAACGTACGAGGAGTTATGTACAATGGTACGGGAGCACCTCAAGCCAGACGACGGCATCATTATCTTGAGATACAAGTTTTATACACACATTCGATCAGAGGGCCAGAGTGCGGCGGAATTTGTTGCCGACCTGAGACATCAAGTGGGACCGTGCAAGTTCGGGACGGTGTTGGCAGACATGCTGCGGGACTTGTTTTTTATCGGTATCAACCACGAGGTGATCCTGCGCAAACTTCTGGGGGTGGAGGAGTTGGATTTAAAAAGGGCCACCCAGATCACTCAATCATGTATGACGATGGACAGGAGTCTAAAGCTAATATTGGTGAAGAACCGAACCTCGGCAAGTACTATTAATGCGATTGATTCGGCGTTCGGCAAAGCGGCACATGGCAGGGCCTATCCGGCTGCGTTCGCGAAACCTATGGCTGCCCAAAGTTCACCAGCGGGAATGTATCCAACTTCTCCGTGTTGGCGTTATGGGGGAAATCATCGGCACCAGCAGTGCCGATTTAAGCAATATAGTTGCAAAGGCTGTCTGAGAGTGGAGCATCTCCAGTGCAAGTGTCCGCAGATGAGCAAGCGAGCTGCGACACACCACGTGGAGGATGAGAGTCAGACTAGCGCGGATCCGGATACGCAATCCGAGATGCCAAAGGAGGAAGTGTATGGTCTGTACTCTTTCATAACCAAGAGTAAACCAATTTTGATTAATGTGAAGTTTAACGGGATATCGGTATCGATGGAACTGGACACGGGTGAGTCAATTGATCATGAACGAGAGGGCATTTAATAAGTTGTGGGATACGAAGACTGTGAGGCCCAGGCTGAGCCCTGTTAACGCCAAGCTGCGCATGTACACCAAAGAATTGATAAAGGTGATTGGCAGTGCACAAATTATTGTGTTGTATAAAGGTGCGGTTCACGAGTTACCACTGTGGATTGTTCCAGACAATGGCCCAACGCTGCTCGGCAGGAGCTGGTTGGAGAAAATCAGATGCGACTGGAACAATATAAAGGCGTTGTCATCGGAGGAAGATACATGTGCCCAAGTATTGAGCAAGTTCCCCTTGCTATTCGAACCGGGTATCGGCAACTTCACGGGAGCCAAGGTGCAGATCCACGTGGACTCAGATGCAAGACTCATCCATCATAAAGCTCGAGCAGTGCCTTATATGATGAGGGAAAAGGTCGAAATTGAACTGGACAGACTCCAACATGAAGGGATCATATCACCGGTTGAATTTAATGAATGGGCCAGCCCCATTGTTCCTGTGCTGAAAAGTGATGGCACAGTCAGAATCTGTGGAGACTACAAGGCTATGATCAACAGGGTTTCGAAACAAGATCAGTACCCGTTACCGAAGGCTGATGACTTGTTGCAATGCTAGCCGGAGGAAAGTCGTTCACAAAACTGGACGACGTCAGCCAACATGACGCAGGAGTTGGTCGAGACGTCGAAGAGACTTACATGCATTAACAGGCACAAAGGACTGTTTATTTACAACAGGTGCACGTTTGGAATTCACTCGGCTGCGGCAATATTCCAGTGGAATATGGAAAGTCTACTGAAGTCCGTTCCCAGAACTGTCATGTTCCAAGATGACATCCTGATCATTGGTCATGACTCCAAGGAACATCTGAACAACCTGGAAGAGGTTCTACTGCGTTTGGACAGAGTGGGACTCAGACTTAAACGCTCGAAGTGAGTCTTCTTGGCACCGGAGGTCGAATTCCTCAGGAGGAAAATTGCCGTCGATGGCATCAGACCTTCTGGCATGAAAACGAAAGCCATCAAGAATGCACCCAAGCCACAGAACGTGACAGCTGCGTTCGTTCCTGGATCTACTCAACTACTTTGGTAACTTCCTACCTAAATTGAGCACCTTACTTGAACCACTGCATAGGCTATTGAGAAAAGGCAACAACTGGGTGTGGGGCGCATTGCAAGACAGAGCTTTCGAGAAAGCCACCAATCTGCTTTGCTCGAACAAGCTGCTGGTACATTATGACCCATGTAAATGTTTGGTTTTGGCCTGTGACGCATCGTCCAATGGAATTGGTTGCGTGTTACAACAAGCCAATTAGTCGGGGAAACTTCAACCTGTCACGTATGCATCCAAATGTTTGTCTAAAGCAGAAAGAGCCTACAGTATGGTAGAAAAAGAAGCTTTAGCGTGTGTGTACGGTGTTAAAAAGATGCATCAATACCTGTTCGGTCTGAGGTTTTAATTAGAGACCGATCATAAGCTGCTCATTTTGTTGTTTTCCGAGAGCAAAGGCATCAATACCAAAGCTTCATCCCGCATCCAAAGGTGGGTGCTGACATTATTTGCCTATGATTATGTCATTCATCACAGACCTGGCACAGAGAATTGTGCCGATGCTTTGAGCCGGTTGCCGTTGCCCACACCGGAGGTGGAAACGCCACAACCAGCAGATTTAATGTTAATCATGGATGCTTTTGAGAGTGAAGGTACCTCTGTCACGGCTCAACAAGTTAAGACCTGGACCAGCCAGGACCCGGTATTATGGGTGGTAAAGGGTTGCATCCTCAAAGGGGATTGGTCTGCCATACCTAAGCAAATGTGCGAGGAGGCCAAACCGTACATTCGTCGCAAGGACGAACTGTCTATTCAAGCAGATTGCATATTGTGGGGCAATCGAGTTGTAATGCCTAAGAAAGGGAGAGAGAAGTTTGTCCGTGAGTTACACAGCACACATCCTCGTTAAGTGATGATGAAGGCCATCGCCAGGTCCCATGTATGGTGGCCAGGAATTGATTCTGAGCTGGAAGCATGCATGCATCAGTGCAACACCTGCATGCAGCTCAGCAAAGCACCAGCGGAATCGCCGCTGAGTCTGTGGTCATGGCCATCCAAACCTTGGTCCAGGATCCATGTAGATTTTGCAGGTCCCTTCCTGGGCAAGATGTTTTGAGTGGTGGTGGATGCTTATTCGAAGTGGATGGAATGCATAATCGTGTCATCCAGTATGTCCACGGCAACCATAGAGAATCTCAATGTCATGTTCGCGACACATGGTCTGCCTGACATAGTGGTGAGCGACAATGTGTCGTGCTTCACCAGTCAGGAGTTTTAGGAGTTTGTAAAACTTAACGGCATAAAACATGTAAGGTCAGCACTGTTCAAGCCTGCGTCCAACAGACAAGCAGAACGTGCAGTACAAATTATCAAGCAAAGCACGAGGAGAGTAACCCAAGGGTCACTGCAGACCCGCTTGTCTTGCATACTGCTGAGTTACAGGACAAGACCCCAAACACTCACAGGGTCTCGCCTGCTGAACTCATGATAAAAAGAGGTCTTAAGACCAAGTTACTCTCTTGTACACCCAGATTTAAGTAATCATGTTGCATACAGAAGAGAGTCAACAAGGGTACCACGATTGCGCAACTGTGTCACTCGAGATTTCTGTTAATGATCCTGTATATGTGTTGAATTATGGTCAGGGTCACAAATGGATCATTGGCACGGTCATGGCCAAGGAGGGCAACAGAGTATTTGTTACTAAGCTCAAGAATGGGCAAACTTGCAGGAAACACATGGATCAAACAAAGCTGAGGCACACAGATGAGCCAGAACAGTCAGACGAAGAAACCATCGACGACCAACCAACCTACCAGCAGCCTTCAGTGGACTCAAGGGTCATCAGTGAACCCGGAATTTCCATCATGGATTTGTTCAATAAAAATGGACTTGCAATTCCTGACATGGCCACTGCCACACCCAACAAGTCAGCCATCCAGCCACCAGCCACAACAGACTCCGCACACTCACCCAAGGCGGGAATTGAACTGAGACGGTCAAACCGGGTGCGTAAAGCACCGGACCATCTCAACCTGTGAAAGACTGTGATAAGATCTCAGAGGAGGGTATTGTCATGTATGTACATGTTGGTTGTAGCCACTAGATGGTGTCATTGTTGGAGGCCACTGAGCAGCACGCATATGGTGCTGCTCTGGTATAAAAGGCCAGCCATTTTGTAAGTCAGGCACTTTGGGCCATAATAAAGCAGGAACAAGGTTGTACCTTGTTCAATTAAACAGTACTCAGTTTGTACCTTTATTGCATACATAACAATCTCACAAATTTTTTACTCTCTTTTTGCAATCTTCTTGAAAATGTTTCCTTTTTTAAAAGTTGCTTCAAACTTATTTTAATAGGTTCCCTAAGTATGTTAAAAGTGTACGTAAGAATTTTGACGGTATTTTTTCTTACTATAACTTGCGGATGTCTCCCTGTTTGAGCCGGAAGATCAGGAGGTTCAGGAGGACGACTGCAGCGGTATCAGGAAGTACAGGAACGGGAGACAGTTCCCTCGCCACTCCCTGTCTGCAGGTGCAGGTGGGCTAATTCACGGTGACCCTCCAGCAATGCTTGAGAAGACTGTGCTTCCACTACGAAGCAACCGCTGATCTGTAGCAGCTGTCAGACAGCAGTGGGCACAGCTCATAAGGGAGAGCTTCATCTAACTAACATCCGAGACCACAGGCAAATTAATTCAAAGCTATCACGTCCCACTTTGACAACAAAGTTGATTCGGTTGCTTGCTGACATCGAAATCTCCTCCACAGCTTCCACTAACTGTTAACTTCCATTTGGATATAATTCTGCTACTCCATCGCATGACATTCCTCCACCTTGCCACAAATCATTCTGCACCTATCCCATTAGCAGCAAAAATATCTCCCAGGTAACTAACCGGACAACTTTCTTACTATTTAAGGCCACTATAGTTTCCCCTTTTATGTACTCTTTTATCTTAAGCCTAACTACTTCTCCACAGTGGCAGGTGGATCTGAAGTGATTGATTATTTGCAGCAGGAGCCTGAGGCGGGGATTGAGGTAATACTTCCTTGTCCCTGGTGTTGAAAAAAACCATGTAAAATAGGTGTAAGCAGCTGAATTCCCATGCAGCCTTTAAAAAGACAGTCCTGCCTGCACTCTTCAGCAGAGTGGGAACAACCAGGTGAGAGAGGAACAGTGTGTAGCTCTTTCATTTCACTCTCAAATAACTTCACTGCATGTCTTAGCAACATGTTTATTACACTTGTACAGCATGGTGACCACTCAAGAGCAGCATCTCTACCCAGAGGGCAGCTGGGCAGGGCCCCCTCCAGGAATGGAAATGAAGTTTGGGAGAATAGTATAACAGGTGGCTGATTCGATAGTGCCCATTTTACGCTCTTGCCCAAAGTCAAAATGACCCCCATAGCGTTAACACTCTCCAGACTCTTCAAGCTCACAAACGCCTCACTTCCACTTTGATCAGACGATCCTGGCAGCTGCTGTGCCTCATGTATCTATAGCAGGAAAGAGGTACTGAGGGAATGATCAGCCATGATCTTGTTGAATGGCGGTGCAGGCTCGAAGGGCCGAATGGCCGACTCCTGCACCTATTTTCTATGTTAGTCTAACTTCCCCAAAGCACTCTAGCAGCATAAACCCAGGAATCCCCCAGCTACTACGCGCCCGACCGGCTCTCATACCGAGATATGCCAATGTGGCCAGTGGGCACTCGATAGGCAGACTATGGGAAGGTTCCGCAAGTATGAAAGAACTCGGCGGAAGATTTTAAAGGCACCCAGATGGGAGGAAATTTCCTCACTCAGAACATTTCCTAGGCCGTTTATACGCCATTAATATGCTGAATATGGTGAAGAAATTCATCCGCTGTACCTTGGGCAGGTTTGGAATACAATTGCTGCTAATGGTTATGGGGAGTGGGCAGGGAAGTGGAGTTGAGGCCAAGATCAGATCAGCCAAGATCTTATTGAATGGTGGAGCAAGCTTGAGGGGCCAAATGGCCTACTCCTGCTCCTATTTCTTATGTTCTTATGTAAACATTCTTTAAATGAATTTGCAAAGAATGGGAATTTCTGGTAAATATTGGGTAGGTAGAAACTTTAAAAAGCGAAAATTAGTTTAGCATTTTCATTTAAACCAAGAACTTTAAAAACTGTAGTTAACAGAAGCTAAATGCCAGTGGCAGTTAATTGCCAGTCAACTGTAAGTATTTGTCTTGAATAGGTGCAAATCACCGGGGAGAGGGGTGGGGAGTCTACACTTGTAAATTGGGTGAAGCTCCTAGGATATAAAAGTAAACAGTTTTGCAGAGCACAGAGTGTTTTATTTGAGAATTTGGAAAGAGTGGGAATTTGGAGAAGAGGGGGAAGGAGTTGCTGCTTTTGCCTACACTACTTGTAATGTTTTGTTTTACAGGTAGATATTTAATTTCATTACCCATAGCTTAACCTAGATCAATTAATTAGTCAAGGAACTAAACTGTAAACTAAATTACTTAAATACAAATGTTATTACATTTAATTAAATAGAACAAGGTCATATAGGGATGGCAGTGCAGGTGGTGTGCCGCAACTGCAGCATGTGGGTGTTTGTGGAAAGCATTGTGATCCCGGACAACCACGTTTGCAGTAAGTGCCTGCATTTGAGAAACTTCAGCTCAGAGTTGTTGAGCTGAAGTTTTAGGGCCAGACATTGCAGGGCATCAGGGAGGGGGAGAATTACCTGGACACTTTGATCCAGAAGGTAGTCGCACCGCTTAGGTTAGGTAGTGGTACAGGTCTGGTTGGTGGTCACAGACAGGAGGTTGTGACTGCAACTCAGGCAGGTAAGGGAACCCAAGATGCAGTGCTGGAGGAGCCTCAGCCTTTGCCCTTATCCAACAGGTATGAGGTTTTTACTGCCTGTGTGGATGAGGGAAAAGCCTGCAGGATAGATGAGCAAGTTGAACATGGCACCATGGTGCAGGACGCTATTCAAGTGGGGGGGGGGTGAAAGGGAATGTAGTTGTGGTAGGGGACAGTATAGTCAGAGGGATAGATACTGTTCTCTGCAGCTGCGATTGGGAGTTCCGAAGGTTGTGTTGCCTGCTCGGTGCCAGGAGTAAAGACATCTCCTCGCAGCTGGAGAAGAACTTGGAGTAGGAAGGGGAGGATCCAGTTGTCGTGGTCCACATAGGAACCAATGACATAGGTAGAACTAGGAATGAGGTTCTGCTGAGAGAGTTTGAGGAGCTGGGGTCCAAATTAAAAAGCAGAACCTCAAAGGTAATAATCTCTGGATTGTTACCTGAGCCATGCGCCAATTGGCATAGGGATAAGCAGATTAGAAGGTTAAATGTGTGGCTCAAAGAGTGGTGTGAGAGGCAGGGGTTTTGCTTCATGGGGCACTGGCACCAGTCCTGGGGAAACAGGGAGCTTGTGCATTCGAATGGGCTCCATTTGAATGGAGCTGGAACCAGGCGAATCGAATAGCTAGGGCAGTAGACAGGGCATTAAACTAATGAATGGGGGTTGAAGGATTGAAGCAAGAATACATTTAAAAACAGCAAGAGAAATATCAAGGCTCTAGAGCAGAGCAGAGTTCTGGGTAAAAATAAGCAGAGTGGGTCAGGAAGGGACAGAGAGAATAACAAAGGTAATAAGGCAGGTTTGATCTAATAGCCATTATAGAGACATGGTTGCAAAGTGACCAAGATTGGGAACCAAATATTGCAGGATACTTAACTTTTAGAAGAGATAGGCAAATTGGAAAAGGAGGAGGGTTAGCCGTGATAATAAAGGATGGGATAAAGACAGTAGAAAGGATCTTAGCTCCAAACATCAAGAAGGATAATCAGTTTGGGTGCAACTAAGAAACAGCAAGGGGCAGAAAACATTGGTGGGAGTTGTTTATAGGTCCCCAAACAGTAGTGGTAATGTAGGGCACAATATAAATCAGGAAATTAGAGGTGCATGTAACAAGAGTAATACAGTAATCATGGTGGATTTTAATCTATACATAGACTGGGAAAACCAAATTTGCAATAATAGTATGGAGGACAAATTCGTGGAATGTATACAAGATGGTTTTCTAGATCAGTATGTTGAGGAACCAACTATGGAACAGGTTATTTTAGATCTAGTCTTGTGCAATGAGAAAGGGTTAATTAATAACCTTGTAGTAAAGGGGCCTTTAGGGAAGAGTGACCAGAAAAATTAGGGTCTTAAATCTAAACAAAACAAACTACGTAGGTATGAGGGGCGAGTTGGCTAAGGTAGATTGGGAAACTACATTAAAAGGCATGACGTAGACAAGCAATGTCGAGCATTTAAGGAATTAATACATAATTTACAACAAACATGCATTCCTTTAAGGCACAAAAGCCCACACAAAAGTGGTCCACCTTGACTCACAAGAGAAGTTAAATATAGTATTAGATCAAAGGGAGAGTCTTATAATGTTGGCACAAAGAGCAGTAAGCCTGAGGATTGGGAGGATTTTAGAATTCAGCAAAGGAGGATCAAGAAATTGATTTTTAAAAAGGGGAAATAAAATATGAGAGTAAACTAGCGAGAGAAATAAAAACAGACTGTAAGAGCTTCAATAGGTATGTAAAAAGGAAAAGATTATAGAAAGTAAATGTGGGTCCCTTAGAGACTGAGACAGGAGAAATTATAACAGGGAATAAGGAAATGACGAGAGAAATTAAACAAATACTTTGTGTCTGTTTCCATAGAAGAAGACACAAAAAACTTTCCAGAAATAGTGGAGAACCAAGGGTTTAGCAAGAATGAAAAACTGAAAGAAATTAGTATTAGTAAAAAAATAGTACTGGAAAAATTAATGGAACTGAGAAATCGATAAATCCCATGGATCTGATGGCCTACATCCTAGGGTTTTGAAAGAGGAAGCTGTAGAGATAGTGGATGCATTGGTTGTCATCTTCCAAAATTCCATAGATTCTAGAATGGTTCCCATGGATTGGAAGGTATCAAATGTAACACCGCTATTTAAGAAAGGAGGGAGAGAGAAAATGGGCAACTACAGACCAGTTAGCCTGACATCAGTGGTAGGGAACATGCTAGAATGTATTATTAAGGACATAGTAACAGGGCATTTAGAAAATAATAATAGGATTGGACAGAGTCATCACAGATTTATGAAAGGGAAATCGTGTTTTGGGGAATGAAGAGGGACAGGTGGAAGGGGCAGTGGGAGAGTATTTTGATGCCAGTGATCATAATTCAGTAAGATTTATGTTAGTTATGGAAAAGATCAAAGGGGGACCAGGAATAAATGTTCTCAATTGGGGTAAAGCCAATTTTGCTGAGCTTAGATGGGATTTGGCTAAAGTGGACTGGAAATGGCTACTTGATGGTAAATCAGTGACAGAGCAGTGGAAGGCATTCAAGGAGGAGATCCTGAGGGTACAGAGCAAGCATATTCCCATAAAAAAAAGGGTGGGGTTAACAAATCTAGAGCCCCTAGATGTCAAGGGACATACAGGGTAAGATAAAGAAAAAAAGGGAAGCTTATGACCAATACCGGGAACTCAACACTGCAGAAACTCTAGAGGAGTATAAGAAGTGCAGGGGTGCAATTAAAAAAGATATCAGGAAAGAAAAGAGAGAGCATGAAAGAATGTTGGCATGAAAGAAGAGCAAGAGGATTAGCAGAGAAAGGGTGGGGCCTATTAGAGACCATAAAGGAAATCTGTGTGTGGAGGCAGAAGACATGGGTAGGATTCTTAATGAATCCTTTGCATCCGTTTTCACAAAAGAGAGGGGCAATGCAAACTTTGCAATGAGGGAGGAAGAGTATGAAATATTAGATGAGATAAACATAATGAGAGAGGAAGTATTAAGGGGCTTAGCAGCTTTGAAAGTGGATAAATCCCCAGGTCCAGATGAAATGTATCCCAAGCTGTTAAGAGAAGCAAAAGAGGAAATAGCAGAGGCTCTGACCATCATTTTCCAATCCTCTCTGACTACAGGTGTGGTGCCAGGGGACTAGAGGACTGCTAATGTGGTACCTTTGTTTAAAAAGGGAGAAAGGGATAGACCGAATAATTACAGGCCAGTCAGCCTAACCTCAGTGGTGGGAAAATTATTGAAAAACATCCTGAGGGACAGGATAAATCTTCATTTGGAAAGACATGGATTAACCAAAGAAAGTCAGCATGGATTTGTCATGGGAAGGTCATATCTGACTAACTTGATTGAATTTTTCAAGTGGGTAACCAGGAGGGTCGATGAGGGCAGTGCATATGATGTCGTGTATATGGATTTTAGATAAGCTTTTGATAAAGTCCCACATGGCAGACTGCTCATGAAAGCAATAGTCCATAGGATCCAGGGCAACGTGGATCCAAAATTGGGTTGGAGGCAGGATGCAAAGGATAATGGTTGATGGGTGCTTTTGTGACTGGAAGGCTGTATCCAGTGGGGTTCCACAGGGCCCAGTGCTGGGTCCCTTGCTTTTTGTGGTATATATCAATGATTTGGATTTAAATGTTGGGGATATAATTAAGAAATTTGCAGATGACACTAAAATAGGCTGTGTAGTTGATAATAAAGAGGAAAGTTGCGGACCGCAGGAAGATATCAATGTCCTGGTCACGTGGGCAGAACAGTGGCAAATTAAATTCAATCAGGATAAGTGTGAGGTAAAGCATATGGGGAGGTCTAACAAGGCAAGGGAATACACATTAAATGGTACGGCACTGAAAATGTAGAGGAACAAAGGGACCTTGGAGTGCAGTTCCACAGATCCCTGAAGCTGGAGTACTGTGTGCAGTTCTGGTCACCACATTACAAGAAAGATGTGATTGCACTGGAAAGGGTGCAGGGGAGATTTACAAGAATGTGGTCTGGACTGGAGAATTTTGGCTATGAGGAAAGATTGGAGATGCTGCGTCTGTTTTGTTTGGAACAGAGGAGGCTAAGGGGAGACCTAATTGAGGTTTATAAAATTATGAGGGGCCTGGATAGAGTGGCTAGGAAGGACCTGGTTCCCTTGACAGAGGAGTCAACAATCAGGGGACATAGGTTTAAAGTAATTGGGGGGAGGTTTAGAGGAGATATGAGGGGAAATGTCTTCTCCCAGGGGGTGGTGGGGGTCTGGAACTCACTGCCTGAAAGGCTGGTAGATGCAGGAACTCTCACCACATTTAAAAGATACTTGGATGTGCACTTAAAGTGCCGTAACCTACATAGCTACGGACCAAGAGTTTGAAAGTGGGATTAGGCTGGATAGCTCTTGGTCAGCCGGCGCAGATACAATGGGTCGAAATGGCCTCCTTCCATGCTGTAAATTTCTATTATTCTATGTTTCTATGTTTGACAAATCTGTTAAGAGTTTTTTGAGATTGTAACTAGCAGAATAGATAAGGGGGAACCAGTAGATGTAGTGTATTTGGATTTTCAGAAGGCTTTCGATAAGGTGTCACACAAGAGGTTATTAAAAAGAGGTTATTAGGGCTTATGGCATTGGGGGTTAAATACTAGCATGCATTGAGGATTGGTTAACGGACGGAAAACAGAGAGTAGGAATAAACAAGTCATTTTCAGGTTGGCAGGTTGTAACTAGTTAGGTACCGCAAGGATCAGTGCTTGGGCCAGCTAGTTACAATCTATATCAATGATTTGGATGAGGGGACCAAATGTAATATATCCAAGTTTGCCGATGATACAAAGCTAGGTGGGAATGTAAGTTGTGAAGAGGATGCAGAGGCTTCAAGGGAATATAGACAGACTAAGTGAGTGGGCAAGAACATGGAATTCTGGGGCCAAGTTACGGCCTGAGTTGCTCCTGTTTTTTTGGAGCAACTGGTTTAGAATGGAGTATCTTAGAAATTTGAATTCTCGGCATTTAGTTTGCTCCAGTTCTAGTCAGTTAGAACAGTTCCACTTTGGAACAGAATTTTTTTCAAAAGGGGGTGTGTCCGGCCACTTACGCCTGTTTTCAAAGTTTAGGCAGTGAAAACTTACTCCAAACTAACTTAGAATGGAGTAAGTGAAGATTTTTGTACGTTCGAAAAAACCTTGTCTACACTTTAGAAAATCAGGTTACAAATTAGGCGTAGGGAATGGGGGGGGGGGGGGAAGTTTACAAACATTAAACACTTCAGTTTTACAAATAAAGAGCCATCATCAATAATAAATGATAAATACATCAATAAATCAACCAATAAATCAATCAAAAAAATTAATAAAAAATAATTTAAAAAAAAAATCAATAAATAAAACATTTTCTACTGACCGACTGCAGCACCGGGAGTCCTCCAATAGCGTGCTGGGACGGTCCCCCCAGTGTGTCTCTGTCAGTGTCTCTATCTGTCTGTCTGTGTGTGTGTCTCTCACTCTCTGTCTGTCAGTGTCTGTGTTTCTGACAGCGAGGGGAGGGGGAGAAGGGGGGGTGGGAGGGGTGGGAGGGGGAGGGGGAGAAGGGGGTGGAAGGGGGAGGGGGAGAAGGTGGGTGGGAGGGGGAAAGGGAGAAGGGGGGTGGGGGGAGAAGGGGGGTGGGGGGGAGGGAGAGGAAGGAGGAGGGAGGTAGAGGAGGGTGGGGTGGGGGGTGGGGGAGGAGGTGGGTGGGGTGGGGTGGAGGGGGAAGGAGGAGGGAGGTAGAGGGGGGTGGGGGGGAGGAGGAGGAGGTGGGTGGGGGAGGAGGAGGGGTGGGAGGAGGAGAGGAGGGGCGAGGAGAAGGGGGGAGGATGGGAGAGGGGGAGAAGGGGGAGCAGGGGGGGAGGGGGAGGGGAGAGGGGGAAGGGGAGGAGGGGAGAGGGGGAGAGGGGGGAGCGAGGAGGGAGGGAAGGAGAGAGGAGGGAAGGAGAGAGAAGGAGAGGAGTGGGGGAAGGGAGAGGAGGGAGGGAGGGAAGGAGAGAGGAGGGAGGGAGGAAGGAGAGAGGAGGGAGGAAGGGAAGGAGAGAGAAGGGAGGGAGGGAAGAAGAGAGGAGGGAGGGAGGGAGGGAGGGAAGGAGCGAGGAGGGAGGGAGGGAAGGAGAGAGGAGGGAGGGAGGGAAGAAGAGAGGAGGGAGGGAGGGAAGGAGAGAGGGGGGAAGGGAGAGAAGGAGGCTGAACGACTGGGCCCAGGACTTCGGGCTGGATTTACAGGTAGGTGGCGTTGGGTCTCGGGGGGGGTCGCGGAGGTCCAGGGGCTGGGGGGGGGGGGGGGGGATAGAGTCGCGGAGGTCCGGGGAGGGCGGCAGGGGGAGTCGCAGAGGTCCGGGGGGGAGAGTCGTGGAGGTCTGGGGGTGGGGGGGGGGAGAGTCACAGAGGGCGGGGGGGGGAGGAAGAGTCGCGGAGGTTGGGGGGGGGAGAGAGTCGCGGAGGTCGGGGAGGAGGAGAGAGAGTCGCGGAGGTCCGTGGGGGAGCGGAGGTCGGGTCACCATGTGGGTGGGGGGGGGGGGGGGGGGGAGAGCGGAGGTCGGGTCAGGTCCGGTCGGGTGGGAGGAGCCTTATCCACGCAGCCCCAGTAAGGCCATTCGGCCAGGGCTAGCGGCTGCGTGCTTCGGGCCCCTCCCACAGTTTTGGGCGCCTGGAGCTACTGCACATGCGCGCCCACTGTAGCGCGCATGTGCAGAGGTCCCGGCACTGTTTTCAGCGCAGGGACCTGGCTTCGCCCCCTACAGCTCGTGCTGCGCCGTGCCCAGCTCCAGAGGACCTGCAGGGAGCCGGAGAATAGGTAAGTTTTTTTTAGGCGCACTTTCTGGCGCGAAAAATGGGCGTCCAGGTCCGGGCTGCGCCGTTTTAGGCACGGCCCGAAACTTGGGCCCATAATGTGGAGAAATATGAAGTTATCCACTTTGGTAGGAAAAATAGAAAAGCAGAGTATTTTTTAAATGGTGAGAAATTGGGAAATGTTGCTGTTCAGATGGACCTGGGTGTTCTTGTACATGAAAGTTAACATGCAGCTACAGCAAGTAATTAAGAAAGCAAATGGTATGTTGGCCTTTATTACAAGAGGATTTGAGTGTAAGAGTAAAGATGTCTTACTGCAATTATATAAAACCCTGTGAGACTGCACCTGGAGTATTGTGTATAGTTTTGGTTTCCTTACCTAAGGAAGGATATACTTGCCATAGAGGGAGTGCAACGGAGGTTCACCAGACAGATTCCTGGGATGGGGAATTGTCCTTTGAGGAGAGATTGAGTAGAGTAGGCCTATATTCTCTAGAGTTTGGAAGAATGAGAGGTGATCTCATTGAAACATACAAAATTCTTACAGGGCTTGACAGGGTAGATGCAAGGAGGATGTTTCCTCTGGCTGGGAAGTCAAAAACGAGGGGTCACAGTCTCAGAATAAGGGGTCAGCTATTTAGGACTGAGATGAGGAGAAATTTCTTCACTCAGAGGATGGTGAACCTTTGGAATTCTTACCCCAGAGGGCTGTGGAGGTTCAGTTGTGAGTATATCCGAGACAGAAATCGATAGATTTTTAGATATTAAGGGAATCAAGGGATATGGGGATAGTGCAAGCAAGTGGAGTTGAGGTAGAAGATCAGCCATGATCTGATTGAATGGCGGAGCAGGCTCGAAGGGCTGTATGGCCTACTCCTGTTCCTATTTCTTATGTTCTTATGTTCTTAAGGGAGCATCAGTGCGGTTATAAACATTTGGAAATGCCACCTAACCTCCAAGATTGAATTTCAGTATTTTAGTCACTTTTAATTATCTTATAACAAATCTTCAGGGTAAATTTCTGCTAGAGTTCTCCTGCCCTTGATCACCGTGTGGTGAGTCCTACTCGAAAACCATGAGATAGATTTTCTTCATCAGCAGATTTACCACTGGAAGTGCACCAGAATGTTCTTTTTAAATTTGAACAGCTTTCTATATAAATTGAAAGCTTACAAAGTAAAAATCCCCAATTTAGAAAATCAAGCTCCCTGCTCTCATCCTGCTGGCAGGCATCCTACAATACCTGAGGCTAGAATGCCCACTCGACTCCCTCATCTTGTGACTGCAAGTGGCTTCAGCGAACTTCTGTCAAAGTTACGGCAAATGATCGGCAGAACCCCTGTGGAAATGTAACTCGTTTATTTCTGTAGCTTGTGAAAAAATCTTTCATCTGCACGGAGTTGCTCTCAGTACCATTTCATTTCCTGTTGTTATGTTTTTGTCACACTTTTGTGTCAGTTTTTCCCATTTCAAGTTCCTATATCCACGTTTGACAAGGCTTTAGCACAATCACCATGCCTCTGTGGCAGCTTTCTTAACTGACTGAGCTACCTCAGCTGCCATCTTGATCTTTTCCTCACCATTGGAGACAGTAACTATTAACCTTTCTGTTTGATGCTTTTACTTTGGACTTTTTCATTTTAAGTAATACATTTTAAGTTTTGAACATCTTTCACTGGGAAGAGGAAGCCACAACCCCTGGACCCATGAAGATACCAGATGATTTGTGGGCTCTGGGCCACAGAACATCCAGCCCTGCCAGATACTTACCAGCCCCGCTCCATTTTTACAGATAGATCAGCCTGACTCCGTTTTATAAAAAAACAGCGGCCTCACTCTGTTAAAAAAATTGCAAAGACTGGCTGCAATACATTCAAAAAGAACATTTAGAGAGAAAACTGATTTCTTTTAGTTTCAGGTGTTGGTTTGGTGGTGAGGGTTGCCTCCTCCTCTTCTCCCCTTTCTCAGTTCCTCCTCCTTCTCTTCTTCCACTTCTCTTCATTTTCCCTTTTCTTTCCATTCATCTCCCCTCCTCTCCCTTATCTCCGTCTCTCCCCAGAACTCTCTCCCCTCCCTCTCCCCTATCTCCATCTCTCCCCAGAACTCTCTCCCCTATCCCCATCTCCACTCTCCCCAGAACCCTCTCCCCTCCCTCTCCCCTATCCCCGTCTCTCCACTCCCCCCAGAACCCTCTCCCCTCTCTCTCCCCTATCCCCGTCTCTCCACTCTCCCCAGAACCCTCTCCCCTCCCTCCTTCATTTACCTCCTCCCTCCCTCTGCACGGTCCTCTTTCAGCCCTGGACCAATTATCTCCTGCCCTCTAACCCACTTCAGCTAAAAACTACACTTGGTCTTGTCTCGCTGTATGCATCGCCATGGAAGATTGACTATTAATATATTCAAAATCTTACGTCTGCACACATTCCATTATAGATTCCTGTGTCCCCATTATAATTAGACCCTCCTGCCAGTGGTGCTGCTGTAGCACTTCGGTTTGGTGTCCCTCAGCTCCTCAGCCCACACTGTTGAGAAACTCCAAAGCTCCCACCAACTCTACTTCTCTGTTTCCCAAATTGTCATATATTTTGCTATTTAACAACACCAAACAACTTGCATGTATATAACTTCTTTAACATAGCAAAACATCCCAAATTATTTAAACTATAAATAAGAATATAATATCAAAGTTTTACATAAAAATAAGGACTGAATGTATGAAGGTCAAATGGTGACTGACTCGTGCTCTCATGCTCTAGTTGAATTACATCTCACCCTTTTTTAACTCTGCTTCAACTGAAGACTACACTTGGTCTGCAATGCTATGGGAGATCGACTAGTAGAAATTTAAAATGTTGATGCAATTAGTGGGTGAGCTGAATTATCAGTTGCAAAATTGATAAAGCACAGTGAACTACTTAGGACATTACTGAAATGTGCAACCTGAAAGTACACTGCTTAGGCATGTTTGCAATATTACAAGGCTCCTTTTGGCATCCTCTTAACCACGACAATAACAACTTGTATTTATATAGCAGCTTTAACATAGTAAAACACCCCAAGGTGAATTATAAGACAAAAAATTGACACCAAGCCGCATAAGGACAAATTAGGGCAGATGACCAAAAACTTAGCCAAAGAGGTAGGTTTTAAGGAGCATCTTAAAGGAGGAAAGAGAGATAAAGAGGCAGAGAGGTTTAGGGAGGGAATTCCAGAGCTTAGGGCCTAGGCAACAGAAGGCATGGCCACCAATGGTTGAGCGATTATAATCAGGGATGGTCAAGAGGGCAGAATTAGAGGAGCACAAATATCTCAGAGGGTTGTGGAGCTGGAGGAGATTACAGAGATAGGGAGGGGTGAGGTCAGCGAGCACAGGGGTGAACAGGACTTGGTGCGAGTTAGGACACAGACAGCAGAGTTTCTGATGTCGTCAAGTTTACGTAAGGTAGAACGTGGGAGGCCAGTCAGGAGTGCATTGGAATAGTCAAGTCTAAAGGTAACAAAGGCATGGATGAGGGTTTCAGCAGCAGAGGAGCTGAAGCAACGGCGGAGACGGAAATAGGCGAACTTAGTTATGTTGTGGATATGAGGTCAGAAGCAAATTTCTGAGTCAAATATGACACCAAGGTTGCGAACAGTGTGGTTCAGCCTCAGACAGATGTTGGGGAGAGGGATGGATTTGGTTGCTAGGTAATGGAGAAAATTTCTGCTAATCTAGAACTGGATGTCGGACAAGCAGTCTGACAATTTAGAGACTGTGGAGGGGTTGAGAGAAATGGTGGTGAAGTAGAGCTGGGCATCATCAGCGTACATGTAGAAACTGACACTGTGTTTTCGGATGATGCCATCAAGGGGAAGGATGTAGATGAGAAATAGGAGGGGGCCAAGGATAGATCCTTGGGAGATATCAAAGGTAATGATGCGGAGCGGGACGAGAAGCCATTGCAGGTAATTCTCTGGCTACAATTAGATAGATGAGAATGGAACCAGGTGAGTGCAGTCCCACCTAGCTGGATGACCGTGGAGAGGCGTTGGAGAAGGATGGAGTGGTCAACTGTGTCAAATTCAAGAACGACGAGGAAGGATAGTTTACAAATTAGTACAATGCAGAGATTTACTCGGAATTCCTACATGGCAGGCGATCCCCAGGTGGACAGAGGAAACGTTTCAAGGACACCCTCAAAGCCTCCTTGATAAAGTGCTACATCCCCACTGACATCTGGAAGTCCCTGGCCAAAGACCGCCTTAAGTGGAGGAAGAGCATCCGGGAGGGCGCTGAGCACCTCGAGTCTCGTCATTGAGAGCATGCAGAAAGCAAGCGCAGGCAGCGGAAGGAGCGTGCGGCAAACCAGACTCCCTACCCACCCTTTCCTGACAGAGACTGTAATTCCCGTATTGGACTGTACAGTCACCTGAGAACTCCCTTTTAGAGTGGAAGCAAGTCTTCCTCGATTTCAAGGGACTGTCTATGACGATGACAATGCCGAGATAGACATTATAACTATATACAGGTGGAATTAAATATCATCTCATCATCTCACAGTGAGGAGCAACATAGAATTACTGCAGGGTAATCTTAGTCAGGCTGTGTCTTTATAATTGCATTTTCAATCAAATCAGAAAGTCTTTTGATGTCTGTCTGTCTCGGGCATTTCTCACTGAAGGCGCCAAACCCTATGTGAACAGGCCACATGCAGACTCTTTGGCGATAAACACAATTACCTGTTGATACAGACAAACGATCATTAACAGGAGAAAATTCTGCAATCGTTCACTGACTATATCATTGTTTGTTATTTTCAAACCAAAGCAGATATTGACCTCTCAGTTGGAGCTTAACAATTTCTGGGGTTTCTAAGAAGCACAAAAAATGTCAGCCCAGAAGGAGGCTGTTTACCCCATCATGCCTGTGCTATTTCTACATTAGAGCTAGCTGCTCTAATCCCATTACCCTGCTGCTGATATATTTTCTTCTTCAAATTCTCTCTTAAATGTCATATTTGATTCAGCTTCAGTAGCCACTTGTGTTCATACATTCTATATTGTAATAAATGTTTGCATGAAATAAATCTTACCACCCCCCTTAGTGTTTCTAGAACATTACCTGATTTTATGCTTCCTGTTACTGCAGTGCATTTTCTTAAGCCACTTTTACATTTAGACATATATCTAATTTTATTAAGCAGCCAAGGTCAATTTATAAAAAATATATTTTTGATATAAACTAGTAAAATTCACAGAGTTCCGTCCTAGGTGCCAGTGGCTATGCAACTCTGTCTGAAAGTACCACAACTCATGCACCTTTCGTTGGCCATTATTAATTCAAATTACACCAAGAAAGTAGAACCAAAGGACATCAATGGAAATTAAATCTAGAACAAGTTTAAGAAAAACTTCTGCATCGAAAGAGTAATAAATGTTTGGGATAATCTGCCAAGTAAAGCAATGGAGCTTTAATGGGCCAATGGCCTTTTCTCATCTTTGAATTTCTTAATATTTCCTTATGAAATAAAAGAACACTTGGCTCATTAACCCCCACTCCTTCCAATAACCATATAGAATCTGCACTGTTATGCATTCAGCCCATCTATCTAATTTACTGTCAGGTAAATAACAGAAAGGAATAACGTAAGAATTTTTAAGAACAGGAACAGACTATTACACCCAGCTGGTCCAGCGTATTTTGATAGATCAATCCCCCTACTGCCTTTTCACCATATCCCTTGATTATTGGTTCCAAGAATATCATTCTTTATTTTAAATAATGGAGTTATGTCAGAATTTTATATTGCGTTTGAAAGTGATTTAGTTAAATCCGAAACTAGGGGCTTAAATCTAAACAAAACAAACTACGCAAGTACGCGGGGCGAGTTAGCTTAGGTAGGTAGATTGGGAAACTATATTAAAAGTTATGATGGTAGACAATCAATGGATAGCACTTAAAGAATGAATACATAATTTACAACAAACATACATTCCTTTAAGGCACAAAAATCCCACAGAACAAGTGGTCCTACCATGGCTAACAAGAGAAGTTAAAAATAGTATTAGATCAAAGGGAGAGGCTTATAATGTTGGCAAAAAGAGCAGTAAGCCTGAGGATTAGGAGGATTTTAGAATTCAGCAAAGGAGGACCAAGAAATTGATAAAGAAAGGGAAAATAGAATATGAGAGTTAACTAGTGAGAGACATAAAAACAGACTGTAAAAGCTTCTATAGGTATGTAAAAAGGAAAAGATTACTGAAAGTAAATGTGGAATGTGGAGATGGAGACAGGAGAAATTATAATGGGGAATAAGGAAATGGCAGAGAAATTAAGCAAATACTTTGCATCTGTCTTCACGGAAGATGCAAAAAACTTACCGGAAATAGTGGGGAACCAAGGGTCTAGTGAAAATGAGGAACTGAAAGAAATTAGTATTAGTAAAAGAATAGTACTGGAGAAATTAATGGGACTGAAAGCCGATAAATCCCCTGGATTTGATGGCCTACATCCTGCCGCTTTGAAAGAGGTGGCTATAGAGATAGTGGATGCATTGGTTTTCATCTTCCAAAATCCCATAGATTCTGGAACAGTTCCCATGGATTGGAAGGTAACAAATGTAACCCCACTATTTAAGAAAGGAGGAAAAGACGAAATGGGGAACTACAGACCTGTTAGCCTGACATCAGTAGTCGGGAAAATGCTAGAATCTATTATTGAGGACGTGGTAACAGGGCATTTAGAAAATAATAATCAGATTGGACAAAGCTAACACAGATTTATGAAAGGGAAATCATGTTTGACAAATCTGTTAAGAGTTTTTTGAGGTTGTAACTATCAAAATAGACAAGGGTGAACCAGTTGATGTGGTGTATTTGGATTTTCAGAAGGCATTCGATAAAGTGCCACACAAGAGTTTATTAAACAAAATTAGGGGTCATGGGATTAGGGGTAATAAACTAGCTTGGACTGAGGATTGGTTAACAGATAGAAAACAGAGAGTAGGACTAAATGGGTCATTTTCAGGTTGGCAGACTGTAACTAGTGGGGTACCGCAAGGATCAGTGCTTGGACCTCAGATATACACAATCTATATCAATGATTTGGATGAAGGGACCAAATGTAATATATCCAGGTTTGCTGATGATACAAAGCTAGGTGGGAATGTAAGTTGTGAGGATGATGCAAAGAGGCTTCAAGGGCATATAGACAGGCTAAGTGAGTGGGCAAGAACATGGCAAGTGGAATATAAAGTGGAGAAATGTGAAGTTATCCATTTTGGTAGGAAAAATAGAAAAGCAGAGTATTTTTTAATTGGTGAAAGATTGGGAAATGTTAGTGTTCAGAGGGACCTGAATGTCCTCGTACACGAATCACTGAATGTTAACATGCAGGTACAGCAAGCAATTAAGAGAGCAAATAGTATGTTGGCCTTTATTGCAAGAGGATTTGAGTATAAGAGTAAAGACATCTTATTGCAATTATATAGGGGCCTGGTGAGACCACATCTGGAGTTGTGTACAGTTTTGGTCTCCTTACGTAAGGAAGGAGATACTTGCCATACAGGGAGTGCAGCAAAGGTTCACCAGACTGATTCCGGGGTTGGAGAGATTGTCCTATGGTGAGAGATTGAGTAGACTAGGCCTATATTCTCTATAGTTTAGAAGAATGAGAGGTGATCTAATTGAAACATTTAAAATTCTTACAAGGCTTGACAGGGTAGATGTAGGAAGGATGTTTCTCCTGGCTGGGGAGTCAAAAACCAGGGGTCACCGTCTCAGAATAAGGAATCGGCCATTTAGGACAGAGATGAGGAGAAATTTCTTCACTCAGAGGGTGATGAATCTTTAGGATTGTCTACCCCAGGGGGTACTATAGATGCTTAGTCGTTGAGTATATTCGAGACAGAGATCAATAGATTTTTTGGATATTAAGGTTATCAAGGGATATGGGGCTAACACAGGCAAGTGGAATTGAGGTAAAAGATCAACCATGATCTCATTGAATTACGGGGCAGGCTTGAGGGGCCAAATGGCCTACTCCTGCTCCTATTTCTTATGTTCTTATGTTACATTAGTCATCATTAGCCGCGAGAATTGCTATTGAATTTGCAAACTTACAAACAAATTAGTTAAATCTTAACCAATTTCTGTTCCTATCCTTTTTAAGTGTCACAAATGGGAGTTGTCTAGACCAGGTAGTTAACTATTTTAAAAGCATCCAACCTTTTCCTAATCATATTCATTATTATTCGCGTATTAAAAAAATCACAGATAAAACTTTCAAGACAAAACTGATATTTTTTCTCAGATTTGCTCAGTGAATACTCCAGGATAATGTATCTGAACCAATAAGTCTTTCTGCTCCTCTACACCTTTTAAAGTTTTACTAGTTAGTATGTATGTCTTCTCCTTATTCTGCCTCCAAACTTGTATCACCTCATATTTCTTTGCTAAATGTCATCAGACATCGATTTGCCCAATCTACTAATCTAACAGTTTAATTTGCACAATTTGACCATGACTGCTCCTTTCACATATGATATTCCTAATACAGCATCAACAACAACAATTTGTCTTTATGTAGTGTCTTTAATGTAGTAAAACCTCCTAAGGCATTTCACAGGAGCACAATCAGACAAAAATTGACACTGAGCCAACGAAGGAGACATTAGGACAGATGACCAAAAGCTTGGTCAAAGAGAAAGGTTTTAAGGAACGTCGTAAAGGAGGAGAGAAAGGTCGAGATGCAGAGAAGTTTAGGGAGGGAATTTCAAAGTTTAGGGGCTTGATGGCTGAAGGCATGACCGCCAATGGTGGGGTGACGGATGGACAAGAACCCACAGTTGGAGCAATGCATCGTCGGCAGTCGGCGAGAGGCGGGAGCAGCGTGAGTTGGAGAGACCGATAAAGGCCCAGCGGGTGTTCCTGAGGCAGTGGCAGTCGACGAGAGGCGGGAGCAGCGTGGTGAGGCCTATAAAGGCCCAGCGGGTGTTCCACAGGCAGCGGCAGTCGGCGAGAGGCGGGAGCAGCGTGGTGAGGCCTATAAAAGGCCCAGCTTATACAGTTCCAGCCGGGAGAAAAAGCAGAAAAGAAGTAGAAAGGAATCAAAAGGTGACGTTATAGCCAAAGGGGTAAGTGATTGGCTGGTGATTGGTGAGTAGGTTTTCTTTTTCTTTTTTATATCAGTAAGTGACCTGTTAACATTGTTGTCGCCAAATTAAGTGTACCTAAGGGTTAATTCATGGCAGGAGAGCTCGGTCACATGATATGTTTCTCCTGTACCATGTGGGAACTCAGGGACACTGGCCGACTACATGTGCGGGAAGTGCATCCGCCTCCAGCTCCTGATGGACCGCGTTGCGGAATTGGAGCTGAGGGTGGATTCACTCTGGAGCATCCACGATGCTGAGAATGACGTGAGTATCACATGTAGCGAGTTGGTCTTACCGCAGGTGAAGGGTCCACAGCCAGCTATGGAATGGAAGACCAGCAGGAAGAGCAGTGCAAGGAAGGTAGTGCAGGGGTCCCCTGCGGTCATCCCCCTGCAAAACGGATACACTGCTTTGAGTACTGTTGAAGGGGATGACTCATCAGGGGAGGGCAGCAGCAGCCAAGTTCATGGCACCGTGGCTGGCTCTGTTGCACAGGAGGGCAGGAAAAAGAGTGGGAGAGCGACAGTGATAGGGGATTCAATTGTAAGGGGAATAGATAGGCGTTTCTGCGGCCGCAACTGAGACTCCAGGATGGTATGTTGCCTCCCTGGTGCAAGGGTCAAGGATGTCTCGGAGCGGGTGCAGGACATTCTGAAAAGGGAGAGAGAACAGCCAGTTGTCGTGGTGCACATTGGTACCAACGATATAGGTAAAAAAAAGGATGAGGCCCTACAAGACGAATTTAAGGAGCTAGGAGCTAAATTAAAAAGTAGGACCTCAAAAGTAGTAATCTCGGGATTGCTACTAGTGCCACGTGCTAGTCAGAGTAGGAATTGCAGGATAGCACAGATGAATACGTGGCTTGAGCAGTGGTGCAGCAGGGAGGGATTCAAATTCCTGGGGCATTGGAACCGGTTCTGGGGGAGGTGGGACCAGTACAAACCGGATGGTCTGCACCTAAGCAGGACCGGAACCAATGTCCTAGCGGGAGTGTTTGCTAGTGCTGTTGGGGAGGAGTTAAACTAATATGGCAGGGGGATGGGAACCAATGAAGGGAGACAGAGGGAAACAAAATGGAGACAGAAGCAAAAGACAGAAAGGAGATGAGTAAAAGTGGAGGGCAGAGAAACCCAAGGCAAAAAACAAAAAGGGCCACTGTACAGCAAAATTCTAAAGGGTCAAAGTGTAATAAAAAGGCAAGCCTGAAAGCTCGGTGCCTCAATGCGTAGAGTGTTCGGAACCCAGGAGAGGGTTGTGAGCTAGTTAGAGTGGGTGAGAGCGCAGATGAACAGGATCCCAAGAAAGAATGCAAAAGGCAGGAGGCAACAGAGCAGAGTCGCACTGGGGTAAGTGTAAACCACAAGGTGATAGGAAGTGATAATATGTATGAATATAAAGGGGCTGCAGGAGGGGTCAAAACTAAAAATCATGGCTAAAAAACTAGTATTAAAGCACTCTACCTAAACGCACGCAGCATTCGAAATAAAGTAAATGAGTTGACGGCACAAATCATTACAAATGGTTATGATTTGGTGGCCATTACAGAAACGTGGTTGCAGGTGGCCAAGACTGGGAATTAAACATACAGGGGTATCTGACAATTCGAAAGGATAGACAAGAAGGGAAAGGAGGTGGAGTAGCTCTGTTAATAAAGAATGATATCAGGGCAGTTGTGAGAGATGATATTGGCTCAAATATACAAAATGTTGAATCATTGTGGGTGGAGATTAGAGATAGTAAGGGGAAAAAGTCACTGGTGGGCATAGTTTATAGGCCCCCAAATAATAACTTCATGGTGGGGCGGACAATAATCAAGGGAATAATAGAGGCATGTGAAAAAGGAATGGCAGTAATCATGGGGGATTTTAATCTATATATCGATTGGTCAAATCAAATCGCATGGGGTAGCCTGGAGGAGGAATTCATAGAATGCATACGGAATTGTTTCTTAGAACAGTATGTTACAGAACCTACAAGGGAGCAAGCTATCTTAGATCTGGTCCTGTGTAATGAGACAGGAATAATAAACGATCTCTTAGTAAAAGATCCTCTCGGAATGAGTGATCACAGTATGGTTGAATTTGTAATACAGATTGAGGGTGAGGAAGTAGTGTCTCAAACAAGCGTACTATGCTTAAACAAAGGGGACTACAGTGGGATGAGGGTAGAGTTAGCTAAAGTAGACTGGGAACACAGACTAAATGGTGGCACAATTGAGGAACAGTGGAGGACTTTTAAGGAGCTCTTTCATAGTGCTCAACAAAAATATATTCCAGTGAAAAAGAAGGGCGGTAAGAGAAGGGATAACCAGCCGTGGATAACCAAGGAAATAAAGGAGAGTATCAAATTAAAAACCAATGCGTATAAGGTGGCCAAGGTTAGTGGGAAACTAGAAGATTGGGAACATTTTAAACGACAGCAAAGAATGACTAAGAAAGCAATAAAGAAAGGAAAGATAGATTACGAAAGTAAACTTGCGCAAAACATAAAAACAGATAGTAAAAGCTTTTACCGATATATAAAACGGAAGAGAGTGACTAAAGTAAATGTTGGTCCCTGAGATGAGAAGGGAGATTTAATCATGGGAAATGTTTAAATGGCTGAGACCTTAAACAATTATATTGCTTCGGTCTTCACAGTGGAAGACACAAAAACCATGCCAAAAATTGCTGGTCACGGGAATGAGGGAAGGGAGGACCTTGAGACAATCATTATCACTAGGGAGGTAGTGCTGGATAGGCTAATGGGACTCAAGGTAGACAAGTCCCCTGGTCCTGATGAAATGCATACCAGGGTATTAAAAGAGATGGCGGAAGTTATAGCAGATGCATTCGTTATAATCTACCAAAATTCTCTAGACTCTGGGAAGGTACCAGCGGATTGGAAAGCAGCTAATGTAACGCCTCTGTTTAAAAAAGGGGGCAGACAAAAGGCAGGTAACTATAGGCCAGTTAGTTTAACATCTGTAGTGGGGAAAATGTTTGAAGCTGTCATTAAGGAAGAAATAGCGGGGCACCTTGATAGGAATAATGCAATCAAGCAGATGCAACATGGATTCATGAAGGGGAAATCATGTTTAACTAATTTACTGGAATTCTTTGAGGATATAACGAGCATGCTGGATAGAGGTGTATCGATGGATGTGGTGTATTTAGATTTCCAAAAGGCATTCGATAAGGTGTCACACAAAAGGTTACTGCAGAAGATAAAGGTACGCGGAGTCAGAGGAAATGTATTAGCATGGATCGAGAATTGGCTGGCTAACAGAAAGCAGAGAGTCGGGATAAATGGGTCCTTTTCGGATTGGAAATCGGTGGTTAGTGGTGTATCACAGGGATCGGTGCTGGGACCACAACTGTTTACAATATACATCGATGACCTGGAAGAGGTGACAGAGTGTAGTGTAACAAAATTTGCAGATGACACAAAAATTAGTGGGAAAGCGGGTTGTGCAGAGGACACAAAGAGGCTGCAAAGAGAATTAGATAGGTTAAGCGAACGGGCTAAAGTTTGGCAGATGGAATACAATGTCGGAAAATGTGAGGTCATCCACCTTGGAAAAAAAAACAGTAAAAGGGAATATTATTTGAATGGGGAGAAATTACAACATGCTGCGGTGCAGAGGGACCTGGGGGTCCTTGTGCATGAATCCCAAAAAGTTAGTTTGCAGGTGCAGCAGGTAATCAGGAAGGCGAATGGAATGTTGGCCTTCATTGCGAGAGGGATGGAGTACAAATGCAGGGAGGTCCTGCTGCAACTGTACAGGGTATTGGTGAGGCCGCACCTGGAGTACTGCGTGCAGTTTTGGTCACCTTACTTGAGGAAGGTTATACTGGCTTTGGAGGGGGTACAGAGATGATTCACTAGGCTGATTCCGGAGATGAGGGGGTTACCTTATGATGATAGATTGAGTAGACTGGGTCTTTACTCGTTGGAGTTCAGAAGGATGAGGGGTGATCTTATAGAAACATTTAAAATAATGAAAGGGATAGACAAGATAGAGGCAGAGAGGTTGTTTCCACTGGTGGGGGAGACTAGAACTAGGGGGCACAGCCTCAAAATACAGGGGAGCCAATTTAAAACCGAGTTGAGAAGGAATTTCTTGTCCCAGAGGGTTGTGAATCTGTGGAATTCTCTGCCCAAGGAAGCAGTTGAGGCTAGCTCATTGAATGTATTCAAATCACAGATAGATAGATTTTTATCCAATAAGGGAATTAAGGGTTACGGGGAGCGGGCGGGTAAGTGGAGCTGAGTCCACGGCCAGATCAGCCATGATCTTTTTGAATGGCGGAGCAGGCTCGAGGGGCTAGATGGCCTACTCCTGTTCCTAATTCTTATGTTCTTATGTTCTTATCGTACTTGGAGGGTTTTCAGGTTGGAGGAGATTACAGGGATAGAGGGGAGTGAGGGATTTGAACACGAGAATTTTTCCTTGCTTTTCCTTTCTGTCTCTTTTTACTCTCCTAATCTTTCTTTCCCTCTCTTTATTTCTCTTTCTGTACTTAATTTGACTGTAATTTACCATCTTTATCCGTCTTTATCTTTATCTGTTTCTTTCTCAATCCTTAAATCTCATCGGCCACTATCTTCAAGGAGGAACACACTGTCTAATGGAAGCAGATTTTGCATTAAGGAAGTAGTGTCTGCTTCAGGGAGGGTCTGAAGTTAGTATTGGTGACCTAGAGGACAGCAATGAGGGACAAGATCACACATGAAAGAATAACATTATCATCTGCTCCCGTCATGATGAGCTATTCTTTTTTTGTGTACTTTTAGACTGTATACAACTTAGCAATGGGCTGCTTCAATGACGGAGTCAATAATTGTGTAGTACTGAACCACACAGACCAGAAAGGCCATAGGTTTGGTCTGTGTTGAGTTAGCCGCTCTCCATTGAGGCAGAGTTGAAGGCACTATAATTGGCCTTAATATCCACAGACAGAGGAGGGAACTAATTGGTCCGGGTTACCGCTCTTCACTGGTATCTAGTGACTGCTGCTGGAACGTGCACGCATCATCATCATAGGCAGCCCCTCAAATGAGGATGACTTGCTTCCACATGAGTTCACAGGTGTTTCAATGAATGACCCGATGTTCCAGTCCTGAACTCCAATTGAGGAGGTGGAAGATGCCTGTGCGTGGATTTTTTAATGTGTGATGACATCAGACATCACACGGGCTCGACTGAGATAGGCCTTTATCCAGTGACAAGGGTTAACCAGGACGATGGAGACCTGCTCTGTTGCACAGACCTAGTGCGCACACATATCGTAGTGTGGGCAGGCCCGTGCTGCCACTAGGCTCTCGGCTCTTCTGGGCCCCATACCCTCATTTGCCACACCTTCGCCCACGATGTTCCAGGGCCCGGCGCTCCAGCTCTATTTATAGCCCCGATCTGCGGTGGTGTTCTCACACAGGTCGGGGCAACCCACAATGTTGGAACATGCACTGGAGTGTTGATTTGACTGGCTGAGCCCATTGTTTTGGGCTCAGCCAGTCAAATGCTCCAAGTCTGTTTTGGCACAGTGGGCTTTGTAACCCTTAAGCAGATTGAAAGCTTTATTCAGCTGGAGTTTCACGGGTACTACGGATCAGGAAATCAATTTTGCAGGTGCCCATGCCAGTATGAGCACATCCTGATCACCCACAAGGGGTCAGGAAATGTAAAATGCGATGTTGGATTGCTGCATTAATGTGAAGTTGGCAGAACCAGCTAGATGTTTTAATTGACACCCTTTATTAGCAGGTCAATTTAAAACCCTCTTGCAGCAATCTTGGGTGTTCCAGGCCATGACCCAGTATGGAAACCTCAGTGGAACCCACTTACACTGCTCTGTTGAGCTGGACATAGGTATTTTGCTGGTGTCAGTACAATCTGGGAAGAAAACTTGGAAGCAGTGGGAAAGCTGATGGTTGATGCCATCCTACCAGCTCCGCTTCCTTCTTCAACGTCAAGCCTCCAATGGGGCAGATGGAACTTTTGTCCAACCTGGCCCCAAGGGGAATTCCCTGTGAGTCCTCTTTGGGGTGGAGACCTGGCATCATCATCTCATGTCCTGGCTTTGCCAGTTGCTATCTGCCTGACTTCTGCTGGAAATGCAGGACCATTGTGCTGATATACCTACTTTTATAGTATACAACACACGGGATATAGTATATATGGTACATTGTAGCAGAGTGAGTTTTACTAAGTAACCTAGGTTATTAGTGTGGTGTACTGCTGTGTTCACCTACTGTGACAGTCCATGATTTAGTTGTACCACCAGAGCTGTTAAATTTACCCTATTCCACTGGGGTGAAGCATGCTCCAGATATTTTCAATATGGGCTTCAGCTGCTGTCAGTGGGCCAGGAATCAGGATTAGATTTCAGAACTTTCTCCCGGTTCAGTTTTAAGGAGTACTGTTTTTTTTGAATGGGCTACCTTTCATAATTTCTCAATTTACATTGGCCACGGGGCAGGGGGGAGAAGGTGTTGAGGGGGAGGGGGACTGTTTCCTGCTGCATTGATAGACTGCCATTAGAAGCCTGCCCACATTGGGATCCAGAGAGATGTCTCTTAGGGACTGTTCCTCTTAATAACCAAATCCTTATTTTCTATATATAGGACTCTTTCCAAATATCTGTGAGTACAAAGTTGAATGGTCATTTTTTTTTAGCTCTGTGAACAGCTCATATAATTTTATACCAGTAGGCCAAAGATTAAGAAAATATTTCCATGGCATCTCTTACCAGCAGTATGGCTAAAAAACAGTAAGGGGAATCTAAACTTCATCCCATATCACAATGGCACTGGTCATTAGTATTCTAATGTGTTGTACCAACTGCACGCTATGGGAAAGATAATTTAATTTTTTTTAAATGCTACTCTGGCTTGAATTCTTGAAGGTGAAAGCTGATAATCCCTGCAAAATGATCACCTCCATTCCTGACAAGACAAGAGAAAAAAAGAGAAGACAAGATAAAAGAGAGAATCCACAGACTGAAATTCATGTAAGTGTTCCAGAATAGTTACACAAAGGTTGTGCTGCAGTGATCCCAGAGACACACTAATAAATGTTCTGAGGCCCAAGTTCTTTCCGATATTTGGAAACCTGACTACTTTTTCCCTTCAGCTTTCACCCCATCTCTCCTAAAGCTGCCAATTCATTGTGGGTCACTGGCCACCCCCCAAGCTTACCCAAGTAGCTGTTCATCATGTATGCGCCTGAATGGTGAATGTTGGCAAACTCTTTAACTGCAAGGAGCATTGCAGCCAGCACCTGGGGTGTGGGAGTTAAGAGGGGGGCGGGGGAGGGGGGGAGCATTCCCCCATATGCACACTTTCCAGCTGGGGTCACTGGTGATCAGAAGTGGGAATCCTATCTGATTTTCCCCTCCTAAATCTAGGTTTACTAATGCCAATGGTGATACCCCTAGCACGAATGTGCCTAAGATTTACTAACTTAGCAAAGAGAAGGGATTTGAATGTGGATCCTTTCTGGTATTTGGGGAAGCCAACTTAACACTCTTCCTGGTGGTAAATTTCAAAATGTATGTTACAAACATGGAAAGGAATGCACTGTGGCACCTGGTACAAAGAACCCCTGAGTATCTGCATTCATGGTACAAATTTCCCTGAGTTCGAAATTCAATTCCACATGAGATTGATTATTATTAATAGTGATCAATCTTGAAACCCATGTACAAAGACCATCTTAATATAATCAACTCACATTCTCAAATCCCCTACCTAATACCATCGTGGCAGCACCATCAGCACAAAGTCCGCAGCAGTTCAAGGAGAAGGCTCAACATGGCCTTCTCAGGACAACTAGAGAAGGGCAATAAATGCAGATTTGACAACATTGCCCAAATTTGAAAAAGACCACTGGTTTGTGGTTTTGATACAAAATGGATACTATCACAAGACTTCAACTCCAAAACTCCAGCAAAATTCTTGGAAAATCCCATGCATTAAAAACGGAACATAAACTAGTCATGTCGAGAAATCATAGAGATGCTTTGCACGATTTTCCATCTATAAAAATGAGGGTGGGGTGTGCATGTTTGGAAAATCACTCCTTAACATTCCAATCAAACTATCTGGTTCAGGGAATTCTCTCAGTATCCTGGTCAACATTCATCCCGCGACCAACATCACCAAAAATAGATTAACTGGTCATTCTTTCCATTGTTAATTGTGGGATGCTGCTGTGCGTAAAAATGGCTGCTGCTTTCTCCTATATAATGACAATTGTCTGCACTTCAAAGTAATTCATTGTACATAAAATCCTAACCGAGAGAAGTGGTAAGATGTTAAATAATGTTAAGTCCGTCCTGCTAAGATGCAAATAACAGGAAAACTGCCATATGATGTATTCCCATAATTTGCATCTTATTATAATATGTCTGCCCAAGAAATTTCCATATATTCTGCGTGAGTTATACCAGAATGCTGCTTTAACCTGAGTGGAAAATCCTGCTCACACTTTCTTATACACACAGTCACTTTTAACAAACTCACACTTTTTCACATACTCACTTTTTCCACACATAGAAACATAGAAACATAGAAAATAGTTGCAGGAGTATGCCATTTGGCCCTTCGAGCATGAACCACCATTCAATAAGATCATGGCTGATTATTCCTTCAGTACCCCTTTCCTGCTTTCTCTCCATACCCCTTGATCCCTTTAGCCATAAGGGCCATATCTAACTCCCTCTTGAATATATCCAATGAACTGGCATCAACAACTCTCTGCGGCAGGGAATTCCACAAGGTAACAACTCTCTGAGTGAAGAAGTTTCTCCCCATCTCAGTCCTAAACGGCTTGCCCCTTATCCTAAGACTGTGTCCCCTGGTTCTGGACTTCCACAACATTGGGAACATTCTTCCCGCATCTAGCCTGTCCAGTCCAGTCAGAATCTTATATGTTTCTATGAGATCCCCTCTCATCCTTCTAAACTCCAATGTATAAAGGCCCAGTTGATCCAGTCTCTCCTCATATGTCAGTCCAGCATCCCTGGAATCAGTCTGGTGAACCTTCGCTGCACTTCCTCAATAGCAAGAACGTCCTTCCTCAGATTAGGAGGCCAAAACTGAACACAATATTCCAGGTGGGGCCTCACCAAGGCCCTGTACAACTGCAGCAAGACTTCCTTGCTCCTATACTCAAATCCCCTTGCTATGAAGGCCAACATAACATTTGCCTTCTTCACCGCCTGCTGTACCTACATGCCAACTTTCAATGACTGATGAACCATGACACCCAGGTCTCGCCGCACCTCTCCTTTTCCTAATCGGCCGCCATTCAGATAATATTCTGCCTTTGTGTTTTTGCCCCCAAAGTGGATAACCTCACATTTATCCACATTATACTGCATCTGCCATGTATTTGCCAATTGGCTAACCTGTCCAAGTCACCCTGCAGCCTCTTAGTGTCCTCCTCACAGCTCACACTGCCACCAAGTTCAGTGTCATCTGCAAACTTGGAGATATTACACTCAATTCCATCATCTAAATCATTAATATATATTGTAAAGAGCTGGGGTCCCAGCACTCCACTAGTCACTGCCTGCCATTCTGAAAAGGACCCGTTAATCCCGACTCTCTGCTTCCTGTCTGCCAACCAGTTCTCTATCCACGTCAGTACATTACCCCCAATACCATGTGTTTTGATTTTGCACACCAATCTCCTGTGTGGGATCTTGTCAAAAGCCTTTTGAAAGTCCAAATACACTACATCCACTGATTCTCCCTTGTCCACTCTACTAGTTACATCCTCAAAAAATTCCAGAAGATTTGTCAAGCATGATTTCCCTTTCATAAATCCATGCTGACTTGGACCAATCCTATCACTGCTCTCCAAATGCACTACTATTTCATCCTTTATGATTGATTCCAACATTTTCCCCACCACCGATGTCAGGCTAACCGGTCTATAATTATCTGTTTTCTCTCTCCCTCCTTTTTTAAAAAGTGGTGTTACATTAGCAACCCTCCAGTCCATAGGAACTGATCCAGAGTCGATAGACTGTTGGAAAATGATCACCAATGCATCCACTATTTCTAGGGCCACTTCCTTACGTACTCTGGGATGTAGACTATCAGGCCCTGGGGATTTATTGGCCTTCAATCCCGTCAATTTCCCTAACACAATTTCCCACCTAATAAGGATATTCTTCAGTTCCTCCTTCTCACTAGACCCTCGGTCCCCTAGTACATCCGAAAGGTTATTTGTGTCTTCCTTTGTGAAGACAGAACCAAAGTACGTGTTCAATTGGTCTGCCATTTCTTTGTTCCCCATTATAAATTCACCCGAATCTGACTGCAAGGGACCTATGTTTCTCTTCACTAATCTTTTTCTCTTCACATATCTATAGAAGCTTTTGCAGTCAGTTTTTATGTTTCCGGCAAGCTTCCTTTCATACTCTATTTTCCCCCTCTTAATTAAACCCTTTGTCCTCCTCTGCTGAATTCTAAAATTCTCCCAGTCCTCTGGTTTGCTGCTCTTTCTAGCTAATTTGTATGCCTCTTCCTTGGAATTAATACTATCCTTAATTTCCTTTGTTAGCCACGGTTGAGTCACCTTCCCCGTTTTATTTTTACTCCAGGCAGTGATGTACAATTGCTGAAGTTCGTCCATGTGATCTTTAAAGGTTTGCCATTGCCTATCCACCGTCAACCCTTTAAGTATCATCTGCCAGTCTAATCTAGCCAATTCACGCCTCATACCATAAAAGTTACCTTTCCTTAAGTTCAGGACCCTAGTTTCTGAATTAACTTTGTCACTCTCCATCTTAATAAGGAATTCTACTATATTATGGTCACTCTTCCCCAAGGGGCCTCGCACAACAAGATTGCTAATTAGTCCCTTCTCATTACACATCACCCAGTCTAGGATGGCCAGCTCTCTGGTTGGTTCCTCGACATATTGGTCGAGAAAACCATCCTTAATACGCTCCAGGAAATCCTCCTCCACCGCATTGCTACCAGTTAGGTTAGCCCAATAAATATATAGATTAAAGTCGCCCATGATTACTGCTGTACCTTTATTGCACACATCCCTTATTTCTTGTTTGATGGTGTCCCCAACCTCACGACTACTATTTGGTGGCCTGTACACAACTCCCACTAACGTTTTCTGCACACACACACATATGACAAACAAAGTTGGCAAATGCCAGTGTGCTATTAGATAGCAGTCTTACCCTCAACTCAATGATGCATCTTGAGATGTCAGGTGTGATTTTAGCAGTGAAGTTATTCTGTTTCATACACTTTTACATTTATATAAAACAAATAACAATGAAAACTGCATGATCCAAAGGCAAATATAATACCTAATTTACAAATCTAAAAACCCCACGGTGACATTTCATACATTTATTATTTTCCATAGACCAGCACAAAACAGTAGACACCAGCAGTCAGTGAGATTTGCCATTATCATATGCCAACTCACATACACATATACATTCGTTCACATACTTCCACTCACATATACATATACATTCTTTGACACACTTAGACTAATTCACACACTAATTCACATAGCCAAAAACACAAGCAAACAGATTCAATTCAACTCGCATGCACAAATACGCGCTCCAGGCACACACTAAACTCATACAATCACACAACCAAGCATAAATATATTCGTACACCAACCTCACTCACACGTTTACATGTTGCAGATATTCACACTCACACAGTGATACTAACACTCAGGAATTCACACCCACTCCACATTGAAGCTCACAATCAGTCTTGCACACACACATTAACAGACTTACACAAATACACTGGGAAAATTACACACTCCCATTCACTAGACACTTTCATTCACTGACTCTGACCCACATTTACTGATACTCCACATTCACACACACTCAGTGACATACTCACTCACAGTCACACTCCCTCACATTCACACTCAGTCACACGCAAACTCAATGACACGCTCACTCACATTCACACTCAGTCACACTCACTCAGTCACAAGCTCACTCACAATCACACTCACAGTCACATTCACTCAGTGACACACTCAGTGACACACTCACAGTCACACCCACTCACATTCACACTCACTCAGTGACACACTCACTCACATTCACACTTACTCTGTGACACACTCAGTCACACTCACTCACAGTCACACTCACTCACAGTTACACTCAGTGACACACTCACACACTTATTCACAGTTACACTCACTCAGTGACACACTCACAGTCACACACACTCACTCGCACTCACTCACAGTCACACTCACTCAGTGACACACTCACTCACATTCACACTCACAGTCACACACACTCAGTGACACATTCACTCACAGTTACACTGACTCAGTGGCACATTCACACATATACAGTCACACACACTCACTCACAGTTACACTGACTCACAGTCACACATACTCAGTGACACACTCACTCACATTCACACTTACAGTCACACACACTTAGTGACACATTCACTCACAGTTACACTCACTGAGTGGCACACTCACTCACAGTCACACACACTCACTCACACTCACTCACAGTCTGACACACACACTCACTCAGTCACACACACTCAGTGACACACTCACTCACAGTCTGACACACACACACTCACTCACAGTCACACACACTCAGTGACACACTCACTCACAGTCACACACACTCACTGACACTCACAGTCACACACAGTCTGATACACTCACTCTGTCACACACGCTAAGTCTCACTCAGTGACACAGTCTTGCTGAGACTCATGAACACTCTCACACACTCTGCCTTTCTGAGACTCCCCCTCACCCTCTCACTGAGCACTCGGGGAGGGGAGGGGAGGGTCTTACCGATGGTGGACACCACAGTCCCCACGAAGTAGAAGGCTCCGGTGAAGTCCCACCTGGGTCGCAGGGTGTCGGCGTGGATCCCGGCGGCGATGGCCGCCTCGTAGTCCCGCAGGAAGGCGCTCAGCTCGCCGCCGGCGATGTCGAACTTGTCGGCGAAGTTGCGCAGGGTCCGGTTCCACGTGGCCCGCGCCTCCAGCTCGGTGGGCCGCTCGATGGCCGAGAAGACGGCGGCCCCGCACAGCAGGTAAGCCACGATGAGGAGGGCCAGCAGCACGAAGCGCCCGTTGTCTTCGTTGAGATGCAGGAGAGCGCAGCCCCGGGCGCTGCCCATCATCCGCCGGTGAGCAGCAGCAGCCGCGGACTCCCTGTGCCAGGGGCAGCCTGCGCCCGAGCACTCATCCACCAAACTTTGAGGGGGGCAGACTCCAGCAAGGAAACAGAACCCCAGCCTCCCAGCCTGGACCTCGTTGGCTCCCAATGCTGGACTTAGAACGACACGCAGCGAATAGCATCCCCCCCTGCACTCATCGCCGCTCTGTAGATAGCAAGGTGCTCAACTGCTGCTCTGCAATATCTTTCCTCCAACATTTTTTCTCCCCACCCCCAGCTGGAATGTGCAGCATTCCCCGGTGATGTTTTAGTTCCCATTAGCGCTCACAGACCCAGGTCCACCTGCAGTATTTCGATGCGCTCCCCTGCGAGACCACCTCTCCAATGTTGCTGGTCTCCAGTGCTCGCCGTCACAGTCAGATCGATTGAGAATCTTGAGGTCCCTTTCCCCCCTCGCTCTCCGCGATAGTCGGGCAATAACTCGATCTGCTTTGCGAAGTCCGCACTCACTGTGCAGCCAGCTGGCAGCGAGGGGTCATATTTCCAGGGTCAACAGAAGGCTGGCATGAAGGCTGGAGGTTGGAATACCCGGGGCACATTGGCAGCGAGTGGGGGCACTGTCTGCTGCCCCTCCCGGAGAACGTGTCAAGCCCATTCCTGTCTGAAGTCTCCGCCGATCTCCTTTGGAAATGTGCGCTAGCCTGAAAGAGAGCGAGAGAGAGAGAGGTTTAGGAAACTGAGAGGCGGGTCCCTCTCCTGCACAACCAACCTCAACCTTCATTTCAGCACCATGGACGGGGCCAGGGTTCCCAGCTACGACTCGGCTCCCCCGCCCCCCCCCCCCCCCCCCCCCACCACTTGGCCTTTTTCAGCACCTTTCCCCGCCTCCCCCGTCCAGTCCAACAGAAAAAAGTGCCCACGCAGTGGACGGCGAAGGCTTCATGCTGCCGCTGCCTGAACTTGCCCAGCTCTACTCCGCAGCCACCCGCCCATCCCAACCGGCGCTGGGCATCTCTGGCCATCCTGCAGGCGCTCTCTGCCTCCGGACTGTCACTCAAGAGGTTTGTGCGCGGAAGAGTTTGCTCCAGGATCGCCCTGACCACACACTTCCATTTGGGCTTTTATTTTGAACGTATAATTGGACAGTAAACTCCCCCTATTGAAATGAAATTACTGAGATTGGTACCGAACAGTGAACCGAAGTTCAGATCTCACAGCAACAATCTGATGGGCATTTCCCTGGTCAGGTTGAGTATAATATGAGGCACGAAAGTCACAGCTATGAATATATGAATACTTGCTTCATTACATGCAGGCTTTTATCAGTGTTGTTTTTACGATTTGCATTTCATGCAAAGCTTTGCGAATCGATGGTTCTCTCCTGCTTCTACTACATATAAAGCTATCACACGTTTTCTTCCCTCGCTATTATCACTTTAATGAATAAAAACCAAACCAGGAGCGGGCCTATTTGTGCTACAACCCTAAATGGCTCTATTAACTATTAACCCAGGAAGAAACAGATTGCTGCGGGTCCACTGAGCGGCGTTGCCCAGGAGATCGGCGAGAGAAGGACCATGAATTGTCGGGTTTGCTCCCTACATCAAAGGCTGGCCGTCGGTAACATCGGGGAGTACTTGGCTGGAATTAGCCCGAGAAATCACAAGCAAATTTTTTAAAAAGCACACCGAGGAAGACAGCAAATATTAAAATCTAAATGATCCCTACAGTTGAACGGTGCTTTGATATTGATAGTTCAATATTAGGTTGACATTAAAACGTTAAAACAGAAAGATCAAGGGGGCAGAAATTGCTAGAGAGAGCGAAAGAGTATTTCGCCTGCTTTGGGAGCCTGAATTTCACGAGCCACTCGAGTTTTCAACGTCTATCAAAGTAAAACTGGAATTGTTTTATGCTCAGATAGTCGGCATTTACTGAGTAACAAGGTAGTTTCGAATCAAGGCCCAATTCATAGTTTACGGTTCATCATTGTTTTTGCTATGGGGAGGGGAATCATGCCTTGTTAAACATACCCATCATTGACGGTCACTGCAGCAGCGAAGGCCACAGGGTTGGCTCAGGGCACATGCATCTCGCAGTCAGACCTGACTGGAATATTATCGCCTTCTAGCCAGGCGAACGGAGATTAGATCAAGGCGCTCAGTGGAAGGAATTCTTACTTTAGATTGTCTGCTCGCTTTAGTGGAAGCTATTCGGTTCCTCCCGGAATCCTTTCACAAGATGTTCATCTTCTCTGTGATGGCAATCTGGCGAATGGCTCCATGCTGTTCACAGTTACAGCGTCGCATGCGTTTAATTCCAACACTGGAAAATAAATTCAAAAACGAATGCCCAACTCAGAGATTGTCTTTGACAATAGTTACTGCAGCTCTTCCAATCGATCATATTTCATTCTCAAATGTTGATTTTGTCATCAGCAGAGGGTCGCCTCATGTTGCTGGCTAGTTGGGGCCTTTGTATTGGATCCATTGCTACTGCAGTATGGGTTCCCCATGGATACATATGAGCACTGAGCTCCCCTCCCACTGGTTTAGCAGAGTACGTCCAGCGGTTCACATCTAAATGTTTATAGGATTCGAGCAGCGGTGGCTCAGCTTTTAAATGATCTCCGTGTACGTTCCAAGACTTCTCAGAAAGTTCAAGAAATCTCACGGGGTGTTTACAGCCAGATTTGACACGGCGATGGAGTTATACTGCATCCGATACCAAATCCAAGCGGCCTCAGAGTACCGTCAGTACCCGAATCTGGTCCACACGACAAATTTAGTGTCAGTGCTATACACCAAAGCAAAAGTCACAGCGCAAAGCGTCCGATGTTTATTCTTTACTGGCTGAAATGGGATGAAACCACTTGCCTCGTTACAATTGTTGATGCCTTAGAAGAAACAGGAAAAATTACACAAGCAAAAACACACTTGTTGCTCTGGGCTACAGTAGTTCGACCACAGACCGTTCTTCAATTGTTCGATGACATTTATTACAAGTTGTTTCTAGTGCATTGGTACATTTGAGTTCAGTTTCGTGGTTTCATACTTAAAAAAAACATCCATTTTCCAAAGTTTGTCGCAACATATTTGAATGCTTTTAATATGTATTATTTTAACATCTTTAATATTGTATTTCGTGTAAGACGACAGACACCTAGAGACCGGTACAAAGCAGAGAGCTACATAATGCCACCTTGGGACTGAAATTTGACGAATGCAGCCAAGGTTTGAAAAAGAGCAGCACTGGGCAAGTTCAGTCTCAGTAAGGCATTATGCAAGCTCAGTATGCTTCCGTGAAGTTGCAATATGGTGCTGCCAAAGCTCTATGTGACACCATGTAGAATCAGTATGGGCTGACATAGGCTCCGAATGGTGCTGGAGAAGCTCAATGGGGCACCAGGCATGTTCAATGCAGAGCAGCCCAGGCTCAGGGTGACATTCGGAAAACTCATTACGGCGCTGAACAGACAAATCAAAGTTTCAAAAGATGCAAAAGTTTGAAACGTAATTTATATTTTTCAAAATGTTAGTGAATAGCTAACAGGACAACTGATTTGTATTGGCCAGAGTATGACGTGTAGCCAGCAGTATAACTTGGGTCTGTTAGTCCCACATTGCCGTCGGCCGTTTGAAATCAGTTCAGATAATAACCCCGTTTAACAACTTGAGACCAGGAAATATGGTCTTGGTTTGTGTTATGAGACTCATGGTAACGTTTTTTTTTTGGTGAATCCATTAGCTCAACAGAAATTCCCAATTGTATTTCTAAGGGACTGGAGGGGTTCAGAAAGTACAATAAACTTGACATGTAAATCTCATCATCTGGATCCTGGGACTGTTTCTGGTCTCATAAGACACTGGTTATAGAATATTACTTATCTGATAATGTGTTACAAGGCTGTAATACAATGGAAGGGGGCTGATTATATCATGAGAGTAAAATTCAAGTCGAATACATTATCCTGAATCCTCAGATTACGTACTAGCTTTGCAACACAATATTTGTTATTCGTTTGATATAATAGATCCGACTAAAACTTTGTGTTCTGTGCTCCTGTACTGTTGTGAATTGAGGTTTGTGTCTCTCAACTTTTTCCACCTTATATTTCATGTTTCTAAATTATTGACAGGAACCATGTCCATTTGTGAGGTTATTTGTCTGAATTACCTGTTATTTTGTAAGCTGTCACCCCATCTGCATCGGACCATATGTAATGGTACCAGGCTGAACAAGGAGATCTTAAATCTGTCTAACAGAGTCCGTCTAATCACGGTGGGGGTTGAAAGTCAGGTTCGGATTTCCTTGACAAATCGATGTTTCTTTGCTTCAAGCAGTCCAGATCCACACAGGATGTGAACCAAGGTTGGCTTTGTATTGACAGCTTTGACACAGCAATTTCAACGGCTTGAATTTGAGGGGTTTAGGCCAGTTTGGGTCAAAATGACAGCAGATCTGAAAATGAAAGCAATTTGCTTAAAGCCTAAAGTCCAGCTATGTACATTCATGAAAAGACCACAGGGTGGCCACAACTAACTAACCTTTCAATAATTTACATTGTAAGTATCACAAAGTCACACACCAGCACAAATCAAGTTTAATGCTGAAATTAGTATTGTTTCCCCCCTCAGCAGTTCAAAAGCAACTGTGTCTCTGCAACAGCCAGTAACTTTCTGGCTTCCATGACCACTACTTGTTAATGCCCTAGCCAGTGACTCCATCCTGACCAAAATATTTTTGGGTTGGTGCTTCTCTTGGTGGCAGTGGATGTTGTGTGTGCTCTTCGTGTTCTCCCAGTGGCAGGAGTAAGTGAGGTGCCTGGCTGTTGGTATCTGTGGAAGCCTCTTGCAATTGAGTTGACTCTCAGTCTCCTTGTGCTGGTCATGAGATCGCCCTGCAACTGATTCCATCATATCTGCTATTGCGGAGGCTGCCCAGTCGTAATCGTTCCTGGCACATTTACAGTCATTTGGAGGAGGGGGCTGGAGGGGCAGGTTGTACATCACCCTGAGACAGCAGCCACATCTGTGCCTATTCTAGGCATAGCCTTGCTGCTGGATACTCTCTCAGCATGTCCCGTGATCACTGTGAAAGCAGAGCTCTGGGTAGCAGTACGAACAACAGAGCTGTGCATAATGGCTCTCTCCATCTGAATCTCTCAGCATGTTGAAGCCTTGGAGTTGCTATGTCCTCCATGTTGGACTGCAGTTCTGTTCAACAGTTGTGCACGACTGCAGTAGTGACTCCTCCACATTTGCCATCAGACCTTGCAGGGTGCTTGGCACATCCTCCAATGACTGGAGAACATGTTGGTGCTCACTTAGCCATCTTTTGATTGCAAGCCCCAGATCCAGTGCCCTGCAGCTGTCCCTTTGGCCAGCAGGTTGTTGCACTTCCTGATCCTCGTCTGCCGTCCGGACACGCCATGGCGTACCATCTTGCCGTCCGGAGGAGGCGGAGGTCCCCGATGGAGTGCACTCTATGCGAGAGTCCTCCCACTATTTATGGGGGACTTGGCCTGGAGGGTGGTGCACGGAGCAGTCCCGTGCAATAAATTTTTAAATCGGTTCTGCGGTCTGGAAGAGTCCGTGTTCCAAGTTTTTATCGAATGCACGAGGTTGCAGCCCCTGTTCCATTATTTAAAGGGGTTGCTCCTCAATTTCTGGCTGCACTTCAGTCCCACACTCCTGATCTTTGGGCACCCTGTGCGGAGGGGAGTGGGTAGGTCCGAGGGCCTCCTCGTAGGACTGCTCCTGGGCACGGCCAAGGGTGCCATCAGCCGGTCCAGGCAGCGGGCGGTCGAGGGGGTCGTTCAGCCTGACTGCCTGCCTCTCTTCCGTGCTTACATCTGGGCCAGGGTGTCCCTAGAGATGGAGCACGCGGTGTCCACCGGTACGCTCGCGGCCTTCCGCGAGAGGTGGGCGCTGGAGGGACTGGAGTGCATTATCACCCCCGGCAACCAAATTTTAATTTGATTTTATATGTTTTAAAGTTTAATTTGTTTAATTGCCGGATTTTTAGTGTCCCCCCTCCCATTTTATAGGGGGCACTTGTAAAATTTATGAATTTAATGCCCCAAAAAAAAATCACAAAAAAAAAATCACAACAAAAAACACAAAAAAATCAAAAAAATCAAAAAAAAGGGCAGTTGAAAAGTGGCTGGAGTGTTCCCCAGATTAGGGGGCACTTGATTTAATGTTAATTATGTTTTACTCCAAAAGAGTTGTTGCACCTCCTGTGCCTGCACCACTTGCTCCTCACGTATTCAGTGCTTCACCTAATGAACCCACCTTAAATTGGCAGTCGAAGGAGAAATCATTTGCGCCTCCCATTAGCACTCCCAGGGGGGGGGCGCGCAAACGACTTTGCGACCGGGCGCGGCGCCGCTAAATTTGGTGGGAGTTTTGCGGCGGTGCTATGGCGTTGTGCCCCGATCTCCTGCGCCTGGTGAGCATGACATCATTGCTGTGCACAGCACCCCATTAGCGCCCTGGACCTTAAATTGGGTATCGCCCCCTGAAGCGGCGCCGGTGATGACAGCGACAGCTTCAGCGGACATGTACCGGGTGGCCGATTGCTAGCAAGGCGAAAGTTAAAGGGGAGGTGGCCAGTTGCTCGTCAACAAAATGTCTGTTTTTTTCCCCTCACCACTGCAGCTTTGGATGCAGGGTCTGTGTCACGATCGCTCAGCCTGGCACGCCCTCTCCAGGTAGGTGTGTTCACAATCTGCAGAGTATGCAGCTTGGGCCCTTCCCTATAATTCAGTGCGTAACGCTCTTGAGCCGTGCTCCCACTACCGCCCCAGAAAGGAATAAGAGCACTTGATTTAGCTCCATTTCCTTTTGGGGGCGGTAACCCCAATTTCTCGCGAGAGGCAAGATTTCTGCGCCTGGCATAAAGTCACGCACCTCGCAAGTGTTACCGCCCTCAAACAGGGCGCTCTCGAGTTTCTTGGTCTAAATCTCCCAGAGTAGATGTACCTGAGTTCATGCTTGGTATGAGTGGAGTGAGTGATGCTGAGTGCTGTGAGACACTGGTTTTGTGGAACTACTCAGGTTTCCTTATTCTTCAAGGATGCCTGTGGAAACAGAAGAACATATGTTGGAATGGTGGCTTGGAACTAGTTATTAATATGTAATAAGAATGTTCGAGAACTCTTATGAGGTCAGGCAAGTGTGATTCTGGTCAGAGCTATGAACTCCCCTCTAAAGACATGCTGCTTTAGCAGAGTGACCTGAGAATTGATCCGATAGAGAAAAGGGGAGATATGGGGAACCACTGAGTCGCTCTTTTCAGGGCCCCAAACATCTCGATGGGATGGCATATACTGGATGCCTCCACAGAAGTTTATAGCACAGAACTATGCTATTTGACCCTTCATGATTGAGCCAACACTTTGCTAGAACAAGTCCAAACTATTCTCTATGATCCCATAGCCCAGTATTTTCCTCCATTTCACATTTTTATCTACTCTACACTATTCCATTATGGACAAATTTGCTGCAGTGCTGGTGAATTCCCCAAATGCTGTCATCCAGAAAGCACTCAACATTGGAACCAGCCCAACCACAGTTCCCATATCTGTCCTGTTGCTAAACAATATCTTCAGGAAATAACTACAAGATCTTGGTAAGAAATAAAGTGTTGGCTTCATACAGGCAACAGATATGGAACACCCAGACACCACAATACTAACTACCCATGATCAATACCATGAGAGAGCAACTGGTATAATGTAAAATGATATATATATATATATATATAAAATTATTTCAAAACACTTGTACATTTTGGAGTTCAGAAGATATTACCTGAACACTCATAAAACATTTCTATATATACCTGTCATTGCACCTTTCAAAGGCATCACATCTGAAAGTGTCGTTTCAGAGACATCACACTTCAAAGTGCCACACGTCCTTAGGCAAAAGGCTGTAATTGGTTTAACCAACCACTTGCCTATTAAATTACTAATCTAAACTCCAACTGACTCAAATCAATGAATCACATGTAACAAAAGGTACTAATGAGGAACAAGAGACGTTCTTTTTAGTCCACCAGCATTAAGTAGAACAGCAAATAATCAAATTCATAATTTTTTTCAAACCATTCATACAAAGAGCTGACCAATCAAATTAGTCAATTTCTTCAGATTGCTTTCAGTCACTTTTACACTCATACAGCAAGAAATAAAACTTATAACAAACACATAAAAAATGGTACCCTTCTGAAAACCATGACTAAACTTAACCATAAATTTGGTTATTTAATTTTAGAAATGTCTGCAAGAAGTTTCCCTCATATCGGCCTATGCTTTTGTCTGAGCTGCTGGAGCTTGAGTTGGAAATTTGAACTAGGCCTGGGGTGTTGGGGATTTCCAAATGCTGTGCCTAATTCTGTATGTGTGAGAGAAAAGGATACATCATTCTAGTTGTCATTTTGAATCTGCTTCTATGGTACTACAACGTCCAGAGTCTATTGTGAAAACTAGATAGACATTTTAAAGTAACACTAATAGAAAAACAAAGTACTGCAGATGTTGGAAATCTGAAAAAAAAACCAGAAAATGCTGGAACTACTCAGCAGGTCAGGCAGCATCGGTGGAGAGAGAAACAAAGTTAATGATTTTGGTCGATGAGCTTTCTTCAGACCTGCTGAGTATTTCCAGCTTTTTCAGTTTTTATTTAAAGGTAACAACTGTAAGATGAGTGGTGGAAAGATCAAATGAGGTAATTTTTTCAGTTAGACAGTTTAAGCCTTCAAATAAAAATTCTGAGCCAACTGTGTTTCTTGGGATAAGTTTTTTATTTATATCACTGAGAAGAACAGACATCTCTGCTGGGGCTAGAGGGGAATGTTTATGAAGTGCTTAAAGGTACTATATCAACACAAGTTGTTGTTGTTGTGCTTTGATAGACTCAAACACTGCAATCAAAGTTGGTCAGTTGAGCAGGCCCAGATGGCTACCTTGCCAGATAATGGTCATTGTAAAGATGACGGTGGGGGAAAAACCTTCCTGAATTATGTTAAACCAGAATCCACTAGTGAAAGTAAAGGGGAGTAAACAATATATCTGTGAGGTCTGTGTCTTTCAGCATCACTAAGATATGTAATATTTTTGCCTTGGGTCAGTCACGTGACATATTACTTGAGTATATTTGCTGCATTACATTAATAGTTAAAGCACTGCCACATGTAGGCTGCTGGGAGCAAGGTAAGCATTTAAAAAAAAACACTCCAAGCACTGGACTACCCATCTGTAACACTTGAGGAGATCTATTAATATGGATACCAATTAGTAGAGAGTGCTATTTTCATGGTTCCTGACTATTTTCATTCTATTCTATGCTTATCTCCCAAACTACTTAGATGCACAAGGTGTGAATCCATAATGAGGACCTCAGTTAGTGAGGTTAGCCACTTATATTTGGGATTTTACTTTCCTCTGGTAATTAAAAAGAAAAAGTAATAGCTGTAATTGACAGCCATATTATTATGTGATAATTAATGCGAAATCTAACATTAAATTTATCACTCACGCAGAGAAGAAAGTCACTTAATACAATTAGAAATTATGGGCAGAATGTTGAACTTCGGCGAGGCGTAAAACCTGAAATCAATGGAAGGTTAATCGGGAGTGTGCAACGGGCGGCCAATCTGCTGCCATCCATTTTACTCCCCTCTGATTCCACCCTATGCCAGTTATCAAAAGACTCTCATCATCCATCATCATCATACGCAGTCCCTCAAAGTCGAGGACTCTCATCATCCAGCATGTTGGTGACAGGCTACTCTATCAACAATTGTGACAAATAGAATATGAAAGAAAAAAAATGCACAAGTTTCCATTTTGTTTTGTTTTCTGTGGGTAGTGTGTGCAGAGTAGGTTAGGGGTCCGAATGGCAGAGTGAGTTCGCAGCATCCCTTAAACTGTGAGACCTGGCGTTTCACTCCAGCTCAGACCAATGAGATGACAGCCCCTTTGTTCTGCTAAGTGTAAAGTTCCTCAATATAAGGAGCTTTTACAGTCCAGTTCTTGTACAGCAAAAATGTATCCACAGTTTGGCACTAAATTGTTGATCACATTCATACATTTCTTATTGAAAACAAATCTTCAAGGCTGCCTGGTGATGCAGTGAGTCATGGTAATGCTCCGTGCCATCGAGTCACAGAACATGGATATGATTTGCTGCACAGATAACCATCAGAGGAAAGTGGACGACAGGAACTTACTTACATGGAACACATGCCCATTGAACAGAGAGCAGCATTGGAGAAAAAGACCCTCTGGGTTAGATCCCCTGCCTGTTCTGTTGGTAAGGGTTGGTACATGACAAGGGGCAGGAACTTAAAAATGAGGACAAAAATAATTTTTAAATGTGTGTGGGAGAATCTAATAAAATGAAGATAAAAATTAGATTACATCACAGCTGTTGTATTATATGTAATAAATTGGGAATGAATAAAAAAATAGTATAACTAGAGATACACATAAGAGGCTGATGGTGCATTATTATAAAGGAATCAGATATGCCACATAGGCAGACTTGTACTATGTATTAGGGCTGGTTGACTGCAAATCATAGTAAAGGGATCAAAACATGGCATATAACTAGATTCATATATAAGAAGGCTGATCATACACACAGAAAATGAATCAGGAGGTCATCTATAATCAGAATCATAAATAAAAGGCTGACTGTACATTGTTCTAAAGTGAGCAGAGCGTGCTGTAAAACCAGACTTGTATATAATAGGAATGACTATACATTATTGTTGAGGGCGTTGATCATGGAACATAATCAGGCTATAAATTACCATTAAGGGATCAGGGCAGAACTAGGTCTCACAGTTAACAAAGGCTTGCACACAGAATAAAGAAAAAGTCTTGGCCGCAGAATTGTTTTTAATCGCTACTGTGCTGTAATGAATTGTAATTCATCAGAAGTCCCGCCTTAGTGTCATAAGCTCACTTCAATGCTCATCCAAATTATTAAGCAGCTCTTTCCTAATTGCCTGATCTCTGTGTGTGTCTGTTTCAGTTGGATAAAGATGAAGAGAATGATATTAGTTGGGATACACTGTTCCGGTCAAGCAATCCATTAACTGGTACAATTGCAGCTATTTTCTGTTTTTTTAATTTCCTTCCTTGCCCTTGGCCATGGTCTTATATGTACTGTGTATCGAAACGCACCATCTCACAAATTGGCTATTTCTGTTTAATGATGTTTTCTGATAATTGTTTCTGTGACAAAGTCATATTGCAACTGCAGTGAAAGGTAATGATGTTAATATTTTATAAATACCTTCCAATTAAAAATGAACCCATCAATGCTACACTGAGTTAATGGCAACAGTGGGACGATAGTTAGCTTCAGCGCCTTTGGATTAGAGAAGAGAAAAAAATCAGGGAACATTTGGCGGTTGAAAATCTGTGGGACTCCTTCCCGGCACTTATGGCAGGATCACATCTGCCCTTGCCCAGAGTTTGCAGGAGTTCGCTTGAGGGCAGTTCAATTGTAAGAGGCTGGTGGGTGCCAACCTGCCCCATACTGCCAGAAACTCCAGAACTTGCTAGCCATCGGGGTGGGGCGGAGAAGTGCCCAATTTTCCCCCCTCCTCCAGATGCCTCATTCACAGCCCCCATCAACTCCTGTGTAAGAAGGTCAATGCTAAAGATTTAAAAAAATGTTGCCATCGTTGGGGTCAGGCTGCTTCTCCAGCTTGGACCCCTGTGGACCCCACTTGTGCTCTCCTGATGGCTGCCATACCTTATGTGCCAGGGAAGGAGGAACTTCCAAAATAAAGATCCTCTGCCCCACCCCTTCCATGTCACTAGCCTTGTAAGATTCAGGTGAAAGCTCTGAGCCACGCTGCTTGACAGAATAGCTGAGTAAATTCACCCCCTTCTACCCCTGATCACCAGCCAATGATCCATGCTGGAGAGTGTGCAGGTATGGATATTGGGTCAGGACACTATTGGGCTCAGCTGTGATCTGTTCCCCTCGTCAACAACCTTAGGGGGAGAAATTGGTTCAGTTTGCGCCTCTTGTTAATGCCCCCAGGGCGCTAATGGGAGGCGCAATTGACTTTTTGCCGAGGGCGAGGTGCCGCTAATGACTCCTGCTAAATTTGATGGAAGTTTAGCGGCGACGGTAACCGGTAGCACCCAGTTCCGCTGCGGCGGTGATGATGACGTCATCACCATGCGCAGTGACCCCTTTTCGTCCTGCAGTGAAAATTTGGGAGTGCACCCTGAAGCTGCACCGGTCGAGGACAGCGATAGCTTCAGGGGGTGCATACCGGGCTACAGGCCGCTCGCGGGGTGCTAGTTAAAGGGGAGGTGGTGCTCGGAATTAAAAGAAAATCGGCTGACTTACTGGTTGCGGCCTGTTGCGTGGTGGATCGTGAGGTCCGTGTCGCGATCTGGCAGCTCGGTACTCGGCTTGAGTGCCAGGCTGATGCCACAGCACCCTGCTCCCTGGTGGTCCAGGTACGGACCCGCAGAATCAGCAGCTTGGCCCACCCCTTTAATGAAGGGGAGGGACTTTTCTACATGGCAGTGCTATGTGTCCTAGTGTATAGTGCACCCCTCTCCATTTGCTTCTGCCCCGCTCCCATCCCACAGAGCAAGTGGAGTGCATTATTTTGCGTTCCACTTGCTCTCGGGGGCAGTAATTCCAATATCGTGAGTGGGTCAGGACTTCTGTGCCTGGTGCAGGAAGTCCCGCCTCACGGCTGTTACCACCCCCAAATGGGGCACTACGCAATTTCCCCCGCTTAATGTCTAAGATTACACACGAAGAATGGGCACTTGGGTGAGATACCAGAGGGCAGCAGCACCTGTAGAAATGTCTCCCAACATGAATCCATGCCGACAGGAGAAAGAAAATCCAGATGTGTGAGTAAAAAGTAACCCCTCATTATAATAATGTATGGTATGACATGAGATCTAATCCATAAGTTGATTATATTGTTAATTTGTGATCATGGGTATGGCACTCTGTATCACTAATGATCTTGTTGTCTTTGTCATGAACTTCTGCAATTCGACTCTTAAATACTTTAGTGAATCATTTATTATTGCCTTGTGCATCTCCAAAGCCATTGAAAGTGTCTAGGACCATACATTCCTAAATAAATTGCCATCGTATGGTTTTCTATCAAAGCTATGTATCGTGTTCCTAACACAGGTGAGATTGCACACAGGGAGGTTAAAGTAACAGTGACCTCAGTCTTTAATAAGACACTCCAGAGTGAGGAACAGGCCTTAGGGGCTGGCTTATAAACAGTGCTCAACAGTGCTCCCAAGGGATGCTGGGATCCCTTGGGACTTCAGGAGATGCGCTCCCTGGTGGCGGAACATGGGAGTGCATGCTTTACAGATACCCAACATCACTCACCCCCCCAAAGTCAAAGTGAAAACTATTTACAAGGTGAGGCGGTCGGGAGCCTTTCTTTCCCTGGTGGACCGCCTTGGTACAAATGTCTGTTCTGGTGTGTTGGCTGTGCCCTCGCTGGGCTGGCGCGTTGTTGGCCCTGCAGGGCTGCTGGGTGAGCCTGGCCTTGCTGGGCTGTTGGGCATGATGGATTCGATTTCCTGATTCGGGGTGGTGTCGTTGATCCTTTGGGTGTGTGTTGTGGGCTCGAAAAAGGTGGTGTCTGCTGTGGGTTGTTCAGGGCAGTCTGTGAACCGCAGCCTCATTTGGTCCAGGTGCTTTCTGCAATTTTGTACATTGTCTAGTTTGACTACAAACACCCTACTCCCTTCTTTAGCTATCACCGTGCCCGCGATCCACTTGGGACTATGTCCATAGTTTAGCACATACACAGGGTCATTCAGATCAACTTTCTGTGACACAGTGGCACGACCATCGTTTATATTTTGTTGCTGCCGCCTGCTCTCGACCTGATCATGCAGGTTGGGGTGAACCAGTGAGAGTCTGGTTTTAAGTGACCTTTTCATGAGTAGCTCAGCTGTGGGCACCCCTTTGAGCGAGTGGGATTTCGTGCGGTAGCTGAGCAGTACTCGGGACAGGCGGGTTTGGAGTGAGCCTTCTGTGACTCGTTTAAGGCTCTGTTTGATTGTTTGTACTGCCCGCTCTGCCTGCCTATTGGAGGCTGATTTAAACGGGGCCGAGGTGACATGTTTGATCCCATTGCGGGTCATGAATTCTTTAAATTCAGCACTAGTGAAACATGGCCCGTTGTCACTGACCAGTATGTCAGGCAGGCCGTGGGTGGCAAACATGACCCTCAGGCTTTCAATGGTGGCGGTGGCGGTGCTTCCTGACATTATTTCACATTCAATCCATTTTGAAAAAGCATCCACCACCACCAGGAACATTTTACTGAGAAACGGGCCCGCATAGTCGACATGGATCCTCGACCATGGTTTGGAGGGCCAGGACCACAAATTTAGTGGTGCCTCTCTGGGCGCGTTGCTCAACTGAGCACACACGCTACATTGCCGTACACAGGACTCTAAATCAGAGTCGATACCGGGCCACCACACGTGAGATCTGTCTATCGCTTTCATCATTACTATACCCGGGTGTGTACTGTGGAGATCCGAGATGAACGTCTCCCTACCCTTTTTTGGTAGCACTACGCGGTTACCCCACAACAGACAGTCTGCCTGAACGGACAGCTCGTCCTTTCACTGCTGGAATGGCTTGATTAGCTCTTGCATTTCAACGGGGATGCTGGCCCAGCTCCCATGCAGTACACAGTTTTTTACTAGGGACAGCAGAGGATCTTGGCTGGTCCAAGTCCTAATCTGGCAGGCCGTGACAGGTGATTTATCATTTTCAAACGCTTCCATGACCATCAACAAGTCTGTGGGCTGCGCCATCATTAACAAGTTTGCAGGCTGCGCCATTTCCACCCCCATGATGGGCAATGGCAGCCGACTGAGAGCATCTGCACAGTTCTCGGTGCCTGGCCTGTGGCGAATGGTGCAGTTATACGCTGATAGCGCAAGTGCCCACCTTTGTATGCAGGCTGAGGCATTAGTATTTATCCCCTTGTTTTCAGCAAACAGGGATATGAGGGGCTTTGATCGGTTTCCAGCTCAAATTTGAGGCCAAACAGGTACTGATGCATTTTCTTTACCCCGAACACACACGCTAATGCCTCTTTCTCAATCATGCTGTAGGCCCTCTTGGCCTTAGACAAGCTCCTGGAGGCATAGACGACAGGTTGCAACTTCCCCGCAACGTTAGCTTGTTGTAATACACACCCGACTCCATACGACGACGCGTCACATGCTAGCACAAGTCTTTTACACGGGTTATACAATATAAGCAGCTTGTTGGAGCTAAAATGTTTCTGGCTTTCTTAAAAGCAATTACTTGTTTTTTTCCCCATACCCAGTTCTCACTTTTACGCAATAACACATGTAGGGGCTCTAAGAGAGTGCTTAACCTCGGTAGGAAGCTACCAAAATAGTTGAGGAATCCCAGGAACGACCGCAGCTCCGTGACGTTCTGTGGCCTGGACACGTTCCTGATAGCCTCTGTCTTGGTGTCTGTGGGCCGAATGCCATCCGCCGCGATCTTTCTCCCCAAAAACTCCACTTCTGTTGCCATGAAGATGCATTTCGACCTCTTCAGCTGCCATCCTATGCGATCCAGTCGCTGGAGGACCTCCTCCAGGTTTTGTAGGTGCTCGACGTGTCCCGACCCATGACCAATACGTCGTCCTGAAAAACCACCGTGTGTGGTACCGACTTGAGTAGGCTCTCCATGTTTCTCTGGAAGATCGCTGCAGCCGACCGAATTCCAAACGGGCATCTGTTGTAGATGAACAGTCCCTTGTGCGTTTTGATGCAGGTGAGGCCCTTCGAAGACTCCTCCAGCTCCTGCGTCATGTAGGCCGAAGTCAGGTCGAGCTTGGTGAACGTCTTGCCTCCTGCCAGCGTCGCAAATAGGTCGTCTGCCTTAGGTAGCGAGTATTGGTCCTGTAGCGAGAAACGATTAATAGTTACTTTATAATTGCCGCAAATCCTGACTGTGCCATCACGTTTGAGTACTGGAACAATTGGGCTGGCCCACTTACTGAATTCCACTGGGGAGATGATGCCCTCGCGTTGCAGCCTGTCCAGCTCGATTTCCACTCTCTCCCTCATCATGTGAGGTAACGCTCGCGCCTTGTGATGAATGTGTCGTGCCTCTGGGACTAAGTGGATCCGCACCTTGGCCCCGGAAAAGTTTCCAATGCCTGGTTCAAAAAGGGAAGGAAATTTGTTAAGAACCTGTTTTCATGAGGCCTCATCGACATATGATAGCGCTCGGATGTCATCCCAGTTCCAGCGGATTTTGCCCAGCCAGCTCTTTCCAAGCAGTATGGGGCCATCGCCCGGGACAATCCAGAGTGGCAGTTCGTGCACCGTGCCCTCGTCGGTGATCTTGACCATGGCACTGCCCAGGACAGTGATGAGCTCTTTGGTGTACGTTCTCAGTTTCATGTGGATGGGGCTCAGGGCTGGTCTGAGTGCCTTGTTACACCACAGTCTCTCAAACATCTTTTTACTCATGATGGGTTGGCTAGCGCAAGTGCCCAGTTCCATGGCGACGGGTAAGCCATTCAATTTTACATTTAGCATTATGGGTGGACATTTAGTTGAAAATGTGTAAACCCCGTGTACTTCAGCATCTGCCTCCTCTCTCTGAGGCTCGAAATTGCTTTGATCCACCATGAACTGATCTTCCTCTGCCACGTGGTGGTTAGCACGTTTTGCAGAGCTTGCAGCTTGCAGAGTTGGAAGTGCCCCATTGTTCCACAACTCTTGCAAACATACCCTTTGAAGCGGCATGAATAGGCTGAAATGAAGCCTCCATAACGCCAACAGGGTGTGCATTGCTTTGCATTCATCCTTTGTTGCGGACTCTGAGTCATCTGGGTCACCTGAGGCCTGCTGGCAGTTGCAGACTCGTGGTTTCTGCCCTGTACATTTCTGCTCGCAAACACAGTTCCAGTTAATTTATGAACATTGCTAGCACTTGTGTGCTGAGAGATTTGTTTGGTATTATCACTGGTGGACATAAACGCCTGTGCTATTGCAATGGCCTTGCTGAGGGTTGGTGTCTGTACAGTCAAAAGTTTTCGTAGGATGGTCTCGTGGCCAATGCGCAGTACAAAAAGTCTCTGAGCATCTGCTCCAGGTAGCCATCAAACTCACATTGTCCTGCAAATCGCCTTAGCTCGACGATGTAGCTCGCCACTTCCTGACCTTCAGATCGCTGGCACGTGTAGAACCGATACCTCGCCATCAGCATGCTCTCCCTCGGATTAAGATGCTCTCGAACCAGTGTACACAGCTCCTCATACGACTTATCTGTGGGTTTCACCAGGGCCAGAAGATTCTTCATGAGGCTGTAGGTCGGTGCCCCGCAGACCGTGAGGAGGACCGCTCTCCTTTTTGCAGCGCTTCCTTCTCCGTCCAGCTCGTTGGCTACAAAGTACTGGTCTAGCCGTTTGACATAGGCTTCCCAGTCCTCACCCTCCTAGAACTTCTCCAGGATGCCCACAGTTTGCTGCATCTTTGCGTTGGATTCGTATACTTGTCGCCAGTTATTGTGTTCCTAAAACAGATGAGGCTGCACACAGGGAGGTTAAAGTAACAGTGACCTCAGTCTTTGTTAAGACACTCCAGAGTGAGGAACAGGACTTAGGGGCCGGCTTATATACAGTGCTGCCAAGGGATGCTGGGATCCCTTGGGACTTCAGAGGAGGTGCTCCCTGGTGGCGGAACATGGGAGTGCATGCTTTACAGATACACAACACTATGTTTGGCTATCTAAACTCTGCTCAAATTGTTGTATCTGTGTTGTCGTTGATGGCTTATCCTCTTTTACCATTAACTAAGTGGTTTCCACTTTGCTTAACATTGTTTCCCTTTCATATCTATAACCATCTCCATTCATCATCCAACCCTATCTACCATTTTGCTGAATTTTCCCACCTACATTCATTAACTTGCTTCAGCCTGTATGCCCTCAGTGTATACTATCTCCATTACTCTTACGCTGCAATGGCTGAATGAATACATTCCTTCAAAGAGATAATGAAATTCTTGACTCTCTCGATTTTTCAGAAACACAGGACCTGAAATTAATCTACGGAATACTAGTATATAAATATTTAACATGTTCAACTGAAATTCCCCTCTATTATCTTAACAGCATTGTGTCTAAAACCCCCTCTCTCCCATTTTATACACCGCCCAATTTGACTTTCACTGCAATCGGGTGGCTGATCCAATCCTGTCAGTTTCCCGCCTTGCAGGTTAGGTTAAAATGACCCCCTTTCATTTGCATTCCTTTCAAGTAAGGATCATCAGTCGGAGCATGGTTTTACTCCAATGAGTCCTCAGTGCAACAATGACAACAAAAACTTGCACTGATGTAGCTCCTATAAAATAAAAGAGTCCCAAAGTATTTCACACAAGGGTGAGTGGACACCAAGCAAAGGTAGCAGAAGGATTAACGAAGGTGATCAAATGCATAGCCAAGAGCAAGTTTTGAGCGTAGTGTGGTCAGAAGTAGCAAGGCGAGGACTTTAGGATGAGAATTGCAGAGTAACTGGCCTTGATGAATGAAAGTTGTGGCATAGATGATGGAGCAGGGTTGAGGGGCGTGGGGGTTGGAGTGGCGGCGGGGGGGGGGGGGTGGGGTGAGGGGGACGGAAGCTAGCAGTGGAGAGGAAAACACATGGTAAGTCAGAGTCAAGAGAACGGAGAAGACAAAATTGGACATAGATCTGGAGGAGGTTACAGAAGTCGGGAAGGGTGCAGTTATGAAGGGATTTGAAGGGTGAGAGTAAGGATTTTGAAGTCAATATGTTGGGGGTTAGGGAGCCAGTGGAGGTTGTTGAGAACATGGCTATTGGGTGAATGACACAATGTGCAGGATACAATTCAGATGACACAAAACGGACCATAATCTGGCTACTTTTTTGACACTCACACTTACAGAGGTCACAAGGATGGTTGGGGTGAATAAATGATATACACTATCTTGCTGATGTAATAGGAGATGGTCTTCTGAGTTTTGCATTGAAGGGCTCTTGAAATTTTTGACTTTATCAATTTTTCAAAAACAGAGGCCCTTGGAATTATTCTATCAAATACTAGTGTATAAATATTTAATGTGTTCAGCTGAAATTATAGGGATAGTCGAAGGAGCTTTAACAACATCTAACTGGCGCCACAGTTGACCTGAGAACGCTAATCATTAAATAGAAAAGGATAAAAGTGTATAATTTCTCATCACCAACGTAACTCTTCTCAATTAATCCAAAATTCACCCCACCAAAAAGAAAAAGAAAATTAGTGAAAACAAAATATATTCAGCATAAAATGAACAACATGCAGTATGATAGTGAGTGTATGGACACACAAAGGTTAACTTATCCATTGGTGCGGCTGGTTTAGATTAATGACTCATTGGGTTGAGGATGTGCCAATGAATTACTATTGCTCTGAGCTTTTCACAGTCTGTTGTTCTTCTCTTTCTCCCACATGTCATCTATATTCAAAGAAAGTGTTTATATGCACTATTCAGGCTGTCATCATTCTTGATACTGCACCAAGCTTTATGAAATCTAAAACATGAAAATCTAGGTTAAGTTGGCAATGGAAATTAAAGTAACAAAAACAAAACAAAAATAAGAATTTAATCTAGCATTTAAATCTAGTGCTGAGCTGGTGTTCAGAGTTGCCTGTCTTCCAGAATTTATAATTGCAAACACAGTACTTTCACAGAGAGTACGAGTGTTCGGAGAGGAAATGCAAACCCATCTATACTTGACAATTCAAAAATGCTGACTCAAAGAAGTTCACCAGACTGATTCCAGGGATGGCTGGACTGTCATATGAGGAGAGACTGGGCCTTTATTCACTGGAGTTTAGAAGGATGAGAGGGGATCTCACAGAAATGTATAAGATTCTGACGGGAGTGGACAGGTTAGATGCAAGAAAAATGTTGCCGATGTTGGGGAAGTCCAGTACCAGGGGACATAGGCTTAGGATAAGGGGTAGGCCTTTTAGGACTGAGATGAGGAGAAACTTCTTCACTCAGAGAGTAGTTAACCTGTGGAATTCCCTGCTGCAGAGAGTTGTTGATGACAGTTCATTGGATATATTCAAGAGAGAGTTAAGGGGATCAAGGGGTATGGAGAGAAAGCAGGAAAGGAATACTGAGGGAATGATCAGCCATGATCTTATTGAATGGCGGCGCAGGCTCGAAGGGCCGAATGGCCTACTCTTGTACCTATTTTCTATGTTTCTATGTTTCTATGTTTGTGAATTTATTCTCTGGATGTGAGCGTTGTTGAGAAGACCAGCATTTATTGCCCGTCCCTAGTTGCCCAGTGAAGGTGGTAGGCCCTCAACTTGAATTGTTGCATCCATGTGGTGAAGGTGCTCCCACAATTGTGTGAGGGAGGGAGCTCTAGATTTGCGACCCAGCGTCGATGAAGGAACGGCGATAGATGTCCAAGTCGGGATGATGCCCCCATACATCTGCTGCCCTTGCCCTTGTGTTTGTTTGAATGAGGATTATCTTAGGAGGAGATATCAGAAAAATAGTCGTGTGGAAATGGAAAATATAGAATCATATATAAATAAGCACAGATAAATACACATAAACATACAGCAGCAAACTCAGTAACTACAGAGAAAGTCACACCGAATACAGCTAAATACACAGAGATACCCAATAACAGTTACAGCAAACACAGCTAAACACACAGAAAGTGACACAGAGAAACATACACGAGTAAACACAGAAAAATGCACAGTGACTAGCAGTACCATACACCAGCAGACGGATTGGGCCTGAACATAACCTTGTCCACACTCGCTGCAGGCCATTTGCATAGGCAGGATCAGCAGCCAGTGCCTGCAAGTGACACCGACCTCAGCCCAGCACGATCCAACCTTGTGAGATGGCGCAGCAAGGCACAGATCCACTTGAAGACCCTTAAGGTCCAAAGGGCCTGAGGAATTTGATTTTTTTATGTAAGTCTTAAGCTCCCACTGGAAACACTTTGCTTCCAGAGAAGGCAATCGATCCTCGCCGGGAACAATTTCCACAACCTAGTAAAGGTTTGGGACCTTCGGCAGGCTTCTAATAAACTCAGACTAGGTCTCAACTGGCACGCCTCCTTGATCATAGAATCACAGAATCTTAAAGCACAGAACGTGGCCATTCAGCTCATTGTGCCTGTGCTGGCTCTTTGAAAGAGCTATCCAATTAGTCCCACTCCCTGCTCTTTCCCCATAGCCCTGTAAATATTTCCTTTTAAAGGTTACTATTGAAGGCGGGGACACGGGATGGGGTGTAAGGCAGGGACAATGGATGGAGTGTAAGGCCAAGGTTATACTATTGAATCTGCCTCCACTATCCTTTCAGGCAGTGCATTTGGGGGAGATGGATGGAAATAACACTCATGGCACCCCTTCCCTTAAAGGTCTTGTCTAAACGGGGGAGAATCACAGCAGAAATCTAATTTATGCTCTCTCCTGTCCCAGAGATTTTGGGGCTGTAATTACAGAGATACAGAAAAACACACATCGAACACAGATAAAGATAAAGAGACCAACAGAAGCATACACCAATAAACACATAAATACACAGATAGACATACAAACATATATCCTCAAACATGAGAGATACATGGAAGAATAGCATGAGAGAAACACACAAAGCACAGAAAGACATGTAGTTAGGGTTACCAATCCTCCAGGGCTGGCAAGAATTAAAGATTATTCTCCTGGGAGAAAAATCATTTGGGGCATTAAAAATGTGTTCAAAAATATGTTTTTTTTAACACTTTTGTTTATTAATTGTAAAAATAATGGACATGGGGAAAAAAAGGCTGTTTGACTGACAGTCAAAAACCATCCAATCGGATAATGAAGAGTTTATTCGCATTCCGATTGGCATGGGAAGGGGGTGCGCTGTGAGGACGGAAGTGTTGGATGACCAAAGGCGGGAATGCGGCGACAGGGTGATTGGAGGCAGAAGATCATGTGAGGACAGAAGATTTCTTTCCTTAAAGGACATTAGTGGTCACCATTACTGATACTAGCTTTTTATTTCAGAATTTAAATTCCCCAGCTGCCATGACCCCAGATCATTAGTCCAGGCCTCTGGATTACTAGTCCAGTAACATAACCACTATATCCAACCAGTATTGGCAACCTTACATGTACGCAAGGGAATACACATTAAATAGTAGGACACTGTGAAGTATAGAGGAACAAGAGGACCTTGGAGTGCATGGCCACAGATCCCTGAAGATAGCAGGCCAGGTAGATAAGGTCGTTAAGAAGGCATACGGAATGCTTACTTTATTAGCTAAGGTATAGGATACAAGAGCAGGGAGGTTATGCTTGAACTGTATAAAACACTAGTTAGGCCACAGCTAGAGTACTGCGTGCAGTTCTGGTCACCGCATTACAGGAAATATATGATTCCACTAGAGAGGGTACAGAGGAGATTTACGAGGATGTTGCCTGGACTGGAGAATTTTAGCTATGAGGAAAGGTTGGATAGACTGGGTTTGTTTTCTTTGAAACAGAAGAGGCTGAGGGGAGATCTTATTGAGGTGTATAAAATTATGAAGGGCCTAGATAGAATGGATAAAATGGAGCTATTTCCCTTAGCAGAGGGATCAACAACCAGGGGGCATGGATTTAAAGTAATTGGTAGGAGGTTTAGAGGGAATTTGAGGGGAATTTTTTTCACCCAGAGGGTGGTGGGGGTCTGGAACTCACTGCCTGAAAGGGTGGTAGAGGCAGAAACCCTCACCACATTTAAAAAGTACTTGGATGTGCACCTGAAGTGCTGTAACCTACAAGGGTCCAGACCAAGAGCTGGAAAGTGGGATTAGACTGGATAGTTTTTGGTCGGCCGGCGCAGACACAATGGGCCGAAATGGCCTCCTTCTGTGCTGTAAATTTCTATGATTCTATGATTCTATGATATACCTAATAAGGTAACTAAATCCAGTTTAGCTTACTGAAATGTAACAGTTATTACTGCTGAAGCTGAGTTATCCAGAGCTGTTTAATCAGTTCTTTCAGTGTAGGTCTCAGCTGTTGTGCTCTTTGCCTAATGCTTTGAATTGGCTCCTTTCTACTGCAGATCGCAATATGCTCAGTAGCTGGAGAATTGCATGAAGCAGATCTTTCATAGTCTAAAATATTCTGAAAACGGGCCCAGTCTAATTTTTACCCCATGTCTGTTTAGTAAGACTCTGTGTAAATACTTGAGATAATGCAGAAAATGTACAGGACAAAACCCAAAAAGGTCTAACAAATGTCCTCTCTAGATTTAGGTTGGTTTCAGGAATTCAGGCTGATGTTATTCTTTATTCTGTATAATTAATATCTGACAGAGGCACTGAAGAAGATTGCAAACTAAAGTGATGAAATAATTTTAAGGCCATTTTTTTATTTTTCTAATTTTTATTAAAATTAAATACTTTAAAATAATCAGATTTAAGATTGATCAGAATTCTCATTGCTTTCTATGGATCTGTTATATCCAGACATAAATAGACATTGTGACCTACATATTTTATCATTTTAAAAATACCTTTCAACCCTTTGTCAAATGCTGCAAAAATTGTCTTGTTGGAAATTTATTGGGCCTTAACCTCATGAACTTTATCTCTTCTGAAATGATTCCTGTAAAGTTGAATTGTGTCGCGTTCATTAACATTGAAATTGATGTTATTATAATGTGATGATCCTCCAGTCAGCAAGACTATGAGCAGAGCTTGGTTAGATCAGGGTTCAAGAGAGACTGAAGGGCAGATACTTGTACAGTCTATGCAAAATATGGTAGAGTTTTCAATCAGTTATGTCTGATAAACTGGATGGCAGAAACCTGGGCAGCCCATTTTTGGGCGCATGGGCAGGGGTGCGTGGCACTCAATCCCTGTGCCTGAATGATGAGGCTCGAGGTGCCACCGATATTGGGCCTCAGGGCTCATTGCCATGAAGTCGGTGAGGTGCGAAGAGCCAGCTGGCGAAGAGCGAATGAAGATCGAGCCACTGCTAATGTCGCAGCGAACCGAGGACCGGGTTGGAGGTCAGAGGCTGAGGTGGGTGGGGAGAGGGAATCGGAGGCAAAGGGACTAATGCGTGGTTTTAAGTGTGGGCACTGCACATCCATTTTTTGTCCTTTTCCAATACGGCAGGCTGCGCACATTCAGCCGGATATGTGGGCACCATATTGGGGACTTCTGTGGCCCTTCAGTGGCTGAAAAACAAGTTCAGTGCTGCCAAATTTATAGGCCAAAGTAACTGATTGGAAATATGGGGAAAGATCCTAACCCATTTAGAACAAGCTTAGCTTTCCAGTTGGATTTTCAAGTAGCACTGAAGATGTTCACTAGTTTGCTAATTTCAACATTTAAATGAAGCCCAATGACGTAACCAAGTCATTGTTTGCAACCTTAGCGTCCTATTTGACCCAGAGCGAGCTGCTGACTCATTTTGGGCTTAAATTTCCCCAGGAGTTGCCCCGTTTTTTTTGGCGTAAGTAGCTTTTTTTGGAGTAACTTAAAAATCACAAATTTCCCCATTTAACTTGCTCCAGTGTAAGTCAGTTGGTTAGGTTTTTTTCTAGTTTCGTTTTTTTCTCTCCAAAAGGGGGCGTGACAAGCCACTTATGCCTCTTTTGGCCATAGAAGCAAATTTGGCCAGCTGAAAGTTACTCCAAACTAACTTAGGCCAGTGTATGTGGCCACTTTTGTAGGCACAGAAAAACCTTACCGACATTTAAGAAATCAGCACAGGTAGCCAGAGATAAGGCGAGTTAGATGATTCTAAAGCACATAAGACCTTCACAACATCAGCACAACATCACAACATCTTCAGCACAACAGCTGCACAACATCATCAAAAATAAATGAAAGATACTGAAAATAGAGCAATCCTACCGTGCCGACTGCAGAACACACCGGCTAGCCCTCCCGCCAGGGCTAGGGGGCGGCAGGCACGCATGACTGTAGGGGTGAGGGATTTTTACTTTTTACAGTCGTCCCTAAATGTTGTGTGATCCTAATGGAACATGATTCAATTTTAATGCAAAATATCTTTTATTGGATATTTTACAGTGCACTTCAATGACAACAACAACAACAACAGCAGCAACAGCACAGAAAGGCTGCACCCATCCCTCACCCACATCTCGGCGATGGTGGTGGGGGGCGGGGGGGGTGCGGGGGGTGTGGTTGGGGGCCCGGCTTATGTCTGACCAGTGGCTGGTGCGTGGATTGAAGTGGAACTGGCATTTGAGTATCCGGCTTTTGTGCCCTTATTGCAGAAGCTAGCTCCCTCATGGCATCTGCCATCATTTGCATACCCTCTGAAATGCCTGCCCTCAGTTCCCGTCTCAGTGCTGATATTTCTCCCGACAGTGTCGCTACCTCATCATGCACCCCACTGATGGCTGCCACGCGTGATCTTGTAAGGGCATTGATCTTCCCTTCGAGCCTGCACCACCATTCAATAAGATCATGGCTGATCATTCACCTCAGTTCCCCTTTCCTGCTTTCTCTCCATACCCCTTGATCCCTTTAGCCGTAAGGGCCATATCTAACTCCCTCTTGAATATATCCAATGAACTGGCATCAACAACTCTCTGCGGTAGGGTATTCCACAGGTTAACAACTCTCTGAGTAAAGAAGTTTCTCCTCATCTTGGTCCTAAATGGCTTACCCCTCATCCTTAGACTGTGACCCCTGATTCTGGACTTCCCCAACATCAGGAACATCCTTCCTGCATCTAATCTGTCCAGTCCCGTCAGAATTTTATATGTTTCTTCTAAATTCCAGTGAATACAGGCCCAGTCGATCCAGTCTCTCCTCATAAGTCAGTCTTGCCATCCCGGGAATCAGTCTGGTGAACCTTCGCTGCACTCCCTCAATAGCAAGAATGTCCTTCCTCAGATTAGAGACCAAAACTGAACACAATATTCCAGGTGAGGCCTCACCAAGGCCACGAATGGGACTGCTGGAAAAAGGTTAGATGGATGTTGCTTTAATTTATTTCTGATGGTCACGTTTAATTTGGATGTGATAAAAGTGACAGAAATGTGCCTCGGCTGATGGAAATATTTTTCTTCGATCTTGCTGAAAGACCTTCATTGAGAAGCCCAATGGCGAAGGCAAAATAATTATGAATAAGTGAAGTCTTCAGCATGTCACATTCTGTGCAGCCAAGTTGATTAATTAATTCTGTGACACAGTCCTTCAAGAAATTCTCAGGGAAGCACTACATATAACGTAGAGGGTGAGAGGGTTAGGGTTAGAATTATCTATTGTAAGCCTGAGACAGCTGCAGACTCTGACAACATTTGTCTGGGAGGAAAATGTATAAAGTTACAGTGATTCAACTTTTGGGGCAGCGCGATTACAGAGCAAACTGAGGAAGGACTACGGTCAATAGAACACAGCAAGAGACAAGCATCGCGGTGACTCAATGGCCTACCATTGAGGTTTCAATGACTAGATGGTCACTATTGACTTGTAAATGTGTCTTTCTTTGTACTGCAAGGAAACTAAAACCAGTTCTGATTCATCACAAAATACCTGTACCCAGCGTGCCTTGTTGTGGTGATGGACATAAGTCTATTCTGAGAGATATAATAAATCTGACAGATCGAATAACTCTCACAGCACATAAAGAGTAAGGTGATGGAACTTAACCCGCGCAGGAAGAGTTCAGATATGTTTCTCATATGACTTCGTTGAAGGGAAGGTGTGGTGGATCAAGCGGCAATGAGTAGCAAAAGATGGTAAAGGCTCAGTGGAGATGAGCTCCAAGAGTTATGAGAGCATTTAATGCAGAACATATTTAGGTGCATATTGTGACTGCGCAGAGGGTATGGGATTATGTCAGGCTGAATAAGCAAGTTGTAGAAGATGTTAAGAAATGGCGCATCGCTGCAACTGATAGTCAGAAGAGCATTACATGAGGTATGGAACATGGAAAAAGACATTTAATGTACTGCAATGTAACTGATGACCATGTCATCTCAGGGGTGGCATTCCCCCATGTTTGGCCTCAGAAAAAGAGGGTTGAAGTGCAAGCATTAAGGTCTGCCCTGCAGGTAGGTAAAGTGAGAGTAATTGAATGGCAGCCTGCCTGCATTGGTGACCCTTCCTTGTCGTGTTGCGATGGCCTGATGACAGGACCCATTGCAGTCATATGTGGATGGGAAGATATTCCTGATAAAGCAGAAGACCTGAAGGACAATGTGTGTTTCTCACAAGGCACCAAACATGACATTAAAATCAGACACTCACCAAGAGAGGTCAACAATGTGAGTGTATTTACAAGTGCACAATACCAAAGGTTACAGAACATAATTACATTTACAAATACTTACACCACCAACATCCACCCCTCTACCCGGCACCACCACCTCTCTCCCCCCCCTATCCCCCCTTGAAGCGATGTGCAAGCTCCTCTTCCTCGCCCCGCCTACACCATAGCCTGCCACTCCCCTGTCCTTCACTGCCTCTGGTTGAGAAGGCTGTGCAGGAGGGCAGCGGGATGTCTGCAGACGTGTGCATCTTGGCGAGAAGGTAGGGGGCGTGACTAAAGGCACCGGGATCTCCTGCTCCTCCGGATCCATCTGCTTCGAGGGTGTGGGCTCGGAGGCTTGCACTATGCATCCAGAAACCATCTCTTACCTCATCGCCTCAACAGTCTTGGTTGTGCGCTCCAACACAGTAATGAGCCGGTCCATCCTGTCATCATGCTGCTGGGTGAAGGTGGCGATGCTGCCAGCGATCCCAGCCATGGTCTGGAGCATATCGCGACCTATCTGCACGCTCGTCCATGATAGCTGGACCATCTCCTGAATTGCAGAGAGCGGTGCTGCATCCTCAGGTGGTTGCTCACTCCTAGTGGGTTCTGGCGCCTTGCTTTCCTTTGCGCCATGGCCTCTGCTCTTGGTAGAGCTTTCCAGTGTGGAGTCCGTTCCAAACCCCAGGAACTCGGAGGTCGACGCCGAGGTTCTGCGGATAGATGTCTCACATGGTAGGAGGCTGCTGTCATCCTGTTCTGGCTCCTCAGTTTGCCCCCTCTCCAACCTCCAACTCTCTCCTCTCCAACCTCCAACTCTCTCCTCTCAAATGCCAACTCTCTCCTCTTCCCTCTCACTCTCACAGGTGAAATAAAGTGGTGTGCCTTTATGCAGATGCGCAGTATAGCAATCAGCCTCAAATGGCCCAAAATGACGATACATCAGAAGACAAAAACTGCAACAAAAAATAAAATTGCAAAGTCTCAAGCGTGCTCTTTGGAGGCCCTCCGAAGAGCCCCGAGTGGAGAGGCCTCCAACTGCCGCACACTGATGATGCTGGCTGCTCACTGCCGTTCCCGCCCGCTCCTGCCCAGTGACTGTCGCTGCCAGCTGCCGTCGCTGTCGCCCACACAATGGAGCCGAAAGCGGCGGCAGCTGGCAGCAAAAAGGTAGGTGCCACCCGGGGACTGCCGAGAAATGGGCGTCGACCAAATTCGGCCCCTCAGTGTGGTACAAGACTGTTTTGTAGCTGCAGTGGCGAATTTGACACAACATAGGATCTTCCTCGGTTCTTCCTTCATCCGATTCCCCTCCCCGAACCGGAATGGTAATGGAACTCGCGTTAATGCCATGCCTAGCGCTGGTGCCAGCTGTTAGAAAAAGAACATACAGTGTCTTGAATGTAAAAAGTATCCCAAGGCATATCACAGAGGTGTAATAAAAAAATCGATGCCAAGCCATATATTATTAGGTGACCAAAAGCTTTGTCAAGAGCTGGAATTTAAGGAAGGTGGAGAATAAGAAGAATAAAATCAGATGGATCACCTGGCATCGACCTCGGCATCAGCTTCGGACATGACAATAGCACACCCAGCCCAGTTGACCCTGCAAAGTCCTCCTCACCAACATCTGGGGACTTGTGCCAAAATTGGGAGAGCTGTCCCACAGACTAGTCAAGCAACAGTCTGACATAATCATTCTCACAGAATCATACCTTTCTGCCAATGTTCCAGACTCCCCATCACCATCCCTGGGTATGTGCTCTCCCACCGGCAGGACAGACCCACCAGAGGTGGTGGCACAGTGATAAACAGTCGGGAGGGAGAGGCCCTGGGAGTCCTCAACATTGACTCTGGACCCCATGAAGTCTCATGGCTTCAGGTCAAGCATGGGCAAGGAAACCTGCTGATTACCACCCACCTCCCTCCCTCAGCTGATGACTCAGTACTGCTCCATGTTGAATATCTCTTGAAAGAAGCACTGAGGATAACAAGGGCACAGAATGGATGGGGGACTTCAATGTCCATCACCAAGAGTGGCTTGGTAGCACCACTACTGACCAAGCTGGCCGAGTCCTGAAGGATATATCTGACAGACAGGGCATGCAGCAGATGGTGAGAGAATCAACACGAGGGAAAAATCTACTTGACCTTGTCCTCACCAATCTACCTGTCGCAGATGCATCTGACTATGACAGCATTGGTAGCAGTGATCACCGCACAATCATTGTGGAGACGAAATCCCATCTTCATACTGAAGACATCCTCTATCATATTGTGTGGCACTACCACCGTGCAAAATGGAATAGATTCAGAACAGATCTCGCAGCTCAAAACTGGGCATCCATGAGGCGCCGTGGGCCATCAGCAGCAACAGAATTGTATTCCACCACAATCTGTAACCTCCTGGCCCAGCATATCCCTCATTCTACCATTACCATTAAGCCAGGGGACAAGGCAGAAGCATTTGCAACCATCTTCAGCCAGAAGTGCCGAGTCGATGATCCATATCGGCCTCCTCCTGAGGTCCCACAATCACAGAAGCCAGTCTTCAGCCAATTTGATTCACTCCACATGATATTAAGAAACGGCTGAGCGCACTGGATACAGCAAAGGCTATGGGTCCCAACAATATCCCGGTTGTTGTGCTGAAGACTTGTGCTCCAGAACTGGCCGTGCCTATAGCCAAGCTGTTCCAGTACAGCTACAACACCAGCATCTAGCTGACAATGTGGAAAACTGCCCAGGTATGTCCTGTCGACAAAAAGCAGGATAAATCAATTCCGGCCAATTACCGCCCCATCAGTCTACTCCCAATCATCAGCAAAGTGATGGAAGGTGTCGTCGACAGTGCTATCAAGCGGCACTTACTCACCAATACTCTGCTCACCGATTCTCAGTTTAGGTTCCGCCAGATCCACTCGGCTCCGGACCTCATAACAGCTTTGGTTCAAACATGGAAAAAAGAGCTGAATTCCATCGGTGAGGTGAGAGTGACTGCCCTTGACCTCAAGGCAGCATTTGACCAAGTGTGGCATCAAGGAGCCCTAGTAAAACTGAGGTCAATGGGAATCAGGGGGAAAACTCTCCACTGGCTAAAGTCATACCTAACACAAAGGAAGATGGTTGTGGTTGTTGGAGGTCAATCATCCCAGCCCCAGGACATCACTGCAGGAGTTCCTCAGGGCAGTGTCCTAGGCCCAACCATCTTCAACTAATTCATCAATGACCTTCCCTCCATTATAAGGTCAGAAGTGGGGATGTTCGCTGATGATTGCACATTGTTCAGTTCCATTCGCAACTCCTCAGATAATGAAGAAGTCAATGCCTGCATGCAGCAAGACCTAAACAACATTCACGTTTAGGCTGATAAGTGGCAAGTTACATTTTAAGCCACACAAATGCCAGGCAATGACCATCTCCAACAAGCGAGAGTATAACCACCTCCTTTTGATATTCAACGGCATTACAATCGTCGAATCCCCCACCATCAACAGCCTGGGAGTCACCATTGATCAGAAACTTAACTGGACTAACCACATAAATACTGTGGCAACAAGAGCAGGTCAGAGGCTGGGTATTCTGCGATGAGTCACTTCCTGACTCCCCAAAGCCTTTTCACCATCTACAAGGCACAAGTCTGGAGTGTGATGGAATACTTTCTGTTATGTATATAACACTAGGCAACCTGTATCATACCACCACCAGAGGGCCTACCTGTTGGAGTCCCAAGGGATCCCAGCGTCCCTTGGGAGCACTGTTTATAAGCAGGCCTCCCATGCTGTACCAGCATTCTGGAGTTTAAATAAACGAGCTAAGGTCACACTTACTCATTGTCTACAGTACTCAGTTGCATTACTTTATTATGAGCATAAAGATTGGCGACGAGATAACGAACAACCACGCGAAAATGCAAAGAACTGTTGGTATCCTGGAGAAATTCTCAGAAGGGGATGATTGGGAGGCCTTTATGAAGTGACTCGATCAATACTTCGTGGCCAATGAGCTGGAAGGGGACGAGAACGCTTCCAAACGAAGGGTGATCTTCCTTACCGTCTGTGGGGCAACAACCTATGGCCTCATGAAGAATCTTCTAGCTCCGTTGAAACCAACAACTAAATCCTGTGTATGCTGGTCCGGCAGCACCTAAATCTGAAGGAAAGCGTTTTGATGGCGAGGTATCGATTCTACACCTGTCAATGGTCTGAAGGCCAGGAAGTGGCGAGCTACGTCGCCGGACTGAGGCACCTTGCAGGACATTGCGAATTTGATGGATTCCTTGAGGAAATGCTGAGACTTTTTTGTGCTTGGCATTGGCCATGAGGTTATCCTTCGCAAACTATTGACTGTTGAAACACCAAATCTGAGCAAAGCCATAACGATAGCCCAGGCATTTATGTCCACCAGCAGTAACACTAAACAAATTTCACAGCATAAAGAGGTTTTGGCAAGTACTGTACACAAAGTAATATCGTTTTCAGGCAGGAATGCATATGGCACAACGTACACGCCGGCAGCTGCACGATCTCAGATGACTCAGAGTCCGCCATCAATCGTTAATGCGAGGCAGTCAACACCTTGTTGGCGCTGCGAAGGTGATCATCGAGCTCATCAATGCCGCTTCAAGCACTATGCATGCAAAGGCTGTGGAACAATGGGACACCTCCAGCGAATGTGCAAATGAGCTGCAAACTCTGTAAACCACCACGTTACAGAGGAAGATCGATCCATGATGGATCAGGCTGAACTAGAGACTTGAACCGAGGAGGCAGAAGTGTACGGGGTACACACCTTCACCACGAAATGTCCACCGATCATGTTAAAAGTTGAACTGAACGGAATTCCAGTATCCATGGAACTGGACATGGGTGCGAGTCAGTCTATCATGAGCAAAAAGGCCTTCAACAGGTTGTGGTGCAACAAGGCACGGGCAGTGCCATATATGATGCGAGATAAAGTGGAAATTGAGCTGGACAGGCTGTAGCGAGAAGACATCATCGCGCCGGTGAATGTCAACAAGTGGGCCTGGCTGATTGTTCCAGTTCTCAAAGGCGGCGGCACAGTTAGAATTTGTGGGGACTATAAAGTAACGATTAACCGTTTTTCTCTACAGGACCAGTACCCGCTACCCAAGGCAGATGACCTATTTGCGACCCTGGCTGGAGAAAAGACGTTCATCAAATTGGACCTGACCTCGGTCTACATGATGCAGGAGATGGAGGAATCTTCGAAAGGCCTCACCTGCATCAACATGCACAAAGATCTGTTCATCTACAATAGATGCCTGTTTGGGATTTGATCGGCCGTAGCAATTTTCCAAAGGAACATGGAGAGCCTGCTAAAGTCGGTTCCACACACCGTGGTTTTCCAGGATGACATACTGGCCACAGGTCAGGACACCATAGAACACTTGCAGAACCTGGAAGAGGTTCTAAGTCAGCTGGATCACGTGGGACTCAGGTTGAAACGCTCAAAGTTTTCCTGGCGCCAGAGGTCGAGTTCTTAGGGAGAAGAATCACGGCTGACGGCATCAGACCCACCGACGCCAAGACAGAGGCCATCAAGAACGCACCGAGACCACAGAATGTGACAGAGCTGCGGTCGTTCCTGGGACTCCTCAACTATTTCGGTACTATTCCTCAACTAATTTCCTACCTGGGTTAAGCACCTTGCTAGAACCCCTACATGTGCTACTACGCAAGGGAGATGACTGGGTATGGGGAAAATCACAAGAGGCTGCTTTTGAGAAAGTCAGAAATCTGTTATGTTCCAACAAACTGCTTGTTCTGTTTAACCCATGTAAACGATTAGTGCTAGCTCCGTCTTCGTACGGGGTCGGGTGTGTGTTACAACAAGCTAACAAATCGGGAACATTGCAACCGGTCGCCTATGCGTCCAGGAGTTGTCCAAGGCCGAAAGGGCTTCCAGCATGATTGAAAAAGAAACTCTGGCATGCATTCACAAGGTAAAAAAAATGCACCAGTATCTGTTTGTTCTCAAGTTTGAGCTAGAAACTGACCATAAGCCGCTCATATCGCTATTCTCAGAGAGCAAAGGGATTAACACCAATGCCTCTGCCCGCATCCAAAGATGGGCACTCACGCTGTCTGCATACAACTATGTAATCCGCCACAGACCAGGCACAGTGAACTGCGCTGATGTTCTGTCAGCTACCATTGCCCACCACCAGGGTGGAAATGGCACAGCCTGCAGACTTGCTCTTGGTGATGGATGCATTCGAAAATGAAAAATCACCCGTTATGGCCTGCCAGATCAGGACCTGGACCAGCCAGGATCCTTTACTGTCCCTAGTAAAAAACTGTGTCCTCCATGGGAGGTGGTCCAGCGTCACAGCGGAGATGCATGACGAGATCAAGCAGTTCCAGTGGCACAAAAACGAAATGTCCATAATGTCTTTTGTGGGATAATCGCGTGGTTTTGCCTAAGAAAGGCAGGGAAATGTTCATACACAACCTACGCAGTACCCACCCAGGCATAGTAATGATGAAAGCTATCGCCAGATCCCGCGTGTGGTGGCCTGGCATCGACTCAGACTTAGAGTCATGCGAGTGCCAATGCAATACATGCTCTCATCTGAGCAATGCACCCAGAGAGGCACCGCTAAGTTTGTGGTCATGGCCCTCCAAACCGTGGTCTAGGATCCATGTTGACTTTGCGGGCCCATTTCTAGGCAAAATGTTTTTGGCTGTTGTGGATGCTTATTCAAAATGGATTGAATGTGTAACAATGTCTGTAAGCATGTCCACTGCCACCATCAAAAGCCTACGAGCCATGTTTGCCACACACAGCCTGCCTGATGTCCTTGTCAGCGACAATGGACCGTGCTTCACCAGCGCTGAGTTCAAGGAATTCATGACCCTCAATGGGATCAAGCACATCACATCTGCCCCATTCAAGCCCGCATCCAACGGCCAGGCAGAACAAGCAGTCCAAACCATCAAGCAAAGCTTGAAATGTGTGTCGGAAGGCTCCCTGCAGACCTGCCTGTCCCGAGTGCTTCTCAGCTACCGCACCAGACCCCACTCACACACCGGGATTTCCCCAGCCGAGTTGCTCATGAAAAGAGCACTCAAAACAAGGCTCTCTCTTGTCCACCCTGATCTCCATGATCACATCGAGGGCAGGCAGCATCAACAAAGCATGTACCATGATCGCTCAAACTTGTCATGGGATATTGAAGTCAATGACCCTGTATTTGTACTCAACTATGAACATGGTCCCAAATGGTTTGCTGGCACTGTCATAGCCAAAGAAGGGAGTAGGGTGTTTCAGGTCAAACTTGCCAATGGACTAACGTGCAGAAAGCATTTGGACCAACCAAACTGCGATTCACAAACAGCCACAAGCAACCCGAAGAGTACACCACCAACTTTGACCCTCCGATACACACACAAGTGGCAACCGACATCACGGTTGACCACGAAGCTGAACTCACCACCCCCAGCAGCCCGGCAAGGCCAGCTACGCAGCAGTCCAGTGAAGAATCAATCAACTCACCCACACCTACATTTGTACCGAGAGATCAACAAGGGAGCGAAAAGCCTCAGAACGTCTCACCCTGTAAATAATTGTACTATTGACTTTGGGAGGGAGTGATGTTATGTATGTAACCCTTGGCAACCTGTATCATACCGCCACCAGAGGGCATACTTGTTGGAGTCCCAGGGGATCCCAGGATCCCTTGGGAGCACTGTATATAAGCAGGCCTCCCATGCTGTACCAGGACTCTGGAGTTTAAATAAAGGATCTAAGGTCACATTTACTCATTGTCTACAGTACTCAGTTACTTTATTATGAGCATAACACTTTCCACTTGCCTGGATGAGTGCAGCTCCAACAACACTTACTAAGTTCGACACCATCCAGCTCAAAGCAGCCCGCTTGATCGGCACCCCATCCATCACCTTCAACATTCATTCCCAACACCACCGACGCACTACATGCGCAGTGTGTACCTTCTACATGATACCCTGCAGCAACTCACCAAGGCTTCAGCAGCACCCCCCAAACCCATGATCTCTACCATCTAGAAGGACAAAGGCAGCAGGCATATGGGAGCACCATCATCTGCAAGTGCTCCTCCAGTTTACACACCATCCTGACTTGGAAATATATCGCCGTTCCTTCATCGTCACTGGGTCAAAATCCAGGAACTCCCTCCCTAACAGCACTGTGGGAGTACCTTCACCACAAGGACGTCAGCAGTTCACTAAGGCAGCTCAGCACCACCTTCTCAAGAGCAATTAGGGATGGGCAATAAATAAACATCTCAGAACGAATAAAAAAAGAGGTAGGTGGCAAACTGGACGGGCTCAGGGAAGGAATTCCAGAATGTGGGGCGTAATCATCTGAAGGCTCGACTGCCAATAATGGGGTGAAGGGAGGCGGATGTACAAAAGGGCAAAATGAGCGGGACAGAAGGTTCTGTGGGGGGCAAGGCGGGGTTGTAGGTGAAGCTTACAAAGAGAGAAAGCAAGGTGCAAGGCCATGAAGAGATTTAAACATGAGAATGAACATTTTAAATTTGAGGCATTGCGCGACCAATAGGTGGGTGAGCAGGACTTGGTGTAGGATAGGATACAGACAGCAGAGTATAGGATGAGCTGAAATTTATGGAGGGTGGAGGATGGGAGACCGGCCATTGAAAGACCATTGAAATAGTCGAGTCTGGAGGTGACAGACAATCGGAGGAGGAGTTCAGCAGTGGATGGGAGCTAATAATTTGTGAAGAGCTGATGCCACGGGTGGAGTCACGTTTAGGATCCATGGCGATCCGCCTAGTTATTCCTGGACAGAAATCAACCGCGCACAAAATAATCCCATTAATTTGCTTTTTCTGAAATCTTTCAGTGGAAATAGCATTCTTGAAAAGTGCGGGGAAATGCAGAGTCAGCACCAGTAGCAATAGAACAGCAAGGAGTTTTGCTCATAATTAGAAAACTGAGGGCATTTGTGTGCTGCCAACTTTGGTGCTTCATAGAAGCAAAGAGAAGTGATTGTCATATTGTTTTTCTGTGCTGGGCTCAAATGCAAAACAATAACATAACAAGTTCTTAGATTCCATAATTCAAATTCAAATTAGCATTTAGAAATGTGTGGGGTAAACAAGAACAATCAGCACAGATTGATTAAAGGCAAATTGTTTTGACAAATGTCATCACTTTTTGAAGAAATGACTGATTGGAGAGACACAGGGAGTGTAGTAGATGCAATGTATATGGATTTTGAAAAGATCTTCGATGAGGAAGCATGTTAAAAAATATTCAGGCATTTAGTATAAGAGCAAACATTGCAGCATGGATCAAAAAAGTCTGACTGACTGGTAGCAAAGGGTTAGAGTTAATGGACGTTACTTGAAAGAAAACAAAGACTTGCATTTATATAGCGCCTTTCACAACCATCAGATGTCTCAAAGTGCTTTACAGCCAATGAAGTACTTTTAGAGTGTAGTCACTGTTGTGATGTGGATTGGAGAGGGGTTGGAAGTCGTGCACCCCAGGGGGTAATGCTGGGTCCGTGTTTGTAATCAATATATATAGATGAAATGGACGTGAGCATAGGGAACACAATATTGAAATCTGTTGATGACTTTGGCAAAATAGTGGCAACTTGTAAGATATTTCAAGAGGATACCAATAGGTTAGTGGAATGGGCAGACAGGTAGCAAACACAATTAAATGAGTGTGTGAGGTAATACATTTTGGAGGAAGAATAAGGAATGATAGAATACACTTAATGACAAGACTCTGAATGGTCTGGTTGATGAGGTGTACTTGCTGCACGACCCCAGGCAGCTCGCGGGCGAAGTTGATTTAAATCTCGGGTCTCTGCATCGTCCTTTAAGAACTGCTGGTTAGGCCACATGTAGACCTGGTATTCCTGAACACAATCAGCCTGATGCTGGCTGTGTTCAGGGCAATCCAATTTTGTACAGGGGGCCTCAACAGGTATTCGGCCTTTTATTTGCATATGCAAAGGCCCTAACACCTACTGCAGGCCCTGGAAGCCAATATTTATGGTTTCTACCAATATGGCGGGTGACGCACTTCTGGCCTGTAATGAGCAAGCACATCCAGCATGCCATTTGAAGGCTTAGGTTCCCGTTTAGTGCCAATCAGGCATCCTGACGTAGCCCTCCAGATTGAAGACTGGTCATCCAGTTGGAGCTGCGACCCGCCAGATAGGTTTTGGGGGAGGAAGGGAGTGCGATCACGGAGGTTGTGGGTCTCAGATCAGCAGCAACCCAGATTTTTTTACAAAAATAATTCAAGAATTACCTTTGCGAGCCTCATCTCTTCCGTTGCCAATGGAACTCCTCATCAGAGCCTGCGCAGTGCAGGTTCTGACCAGATCCTACCTAAAATGGCATTTGGGATCCTATTTATGTCATAGAACCCCAATTCTCATGTTAAAAGGGGTCTATTGCCTGAACGAGGCGGGCACTTTGGACACCCGGCAGTAGGCCCCTTTAAAAATGGAGCCTCCCGCATCGCCCTGTTAACGGGGAGCCAAGGCTCCCGACCCCACGACTTCCTTTGGAGGCCAATACCATCCTGTTAACGGTTAACGCCAGTCGAGAGCATGCAAAATCGACCACAATGACCCACTTTGAAATGCAGTCATTGTTACTTAGACAAACACAGCTTCAAATGTCAGGGCTATGGGGAGACCAGTGCTGCATTTTACTACATTACAAGAGACCTGTGAAGAGATTCGGTATTGCCTGAGGATGTGAAAGGTGCTATATAAATGCAAAGAGGGAGAAATTCGGTCACGTCTCTGTTCTGGCGTTAATCGAGGCGGAGCGCTACTTCTAGCGCCTTGAAAAAGTTTGCGCCTCCCACCCAGAAATTCGTCAGAATCGGTTTGAAGAGCTGACAGGGGAGCTAAATCAGCCATTGCACACCAGAGCTGGGGGGACACTAACAAAAATGCTGGCACTAAATTTCATTGCGCATGCGCTGAAATCTGATTCAGATCCTGGGAAAAGCCGAGTCTTAAAGGCATGGTAATGCACCCATTAAAGTTTTCAAAATCACTTTTTCTCAAGCTGAACTCTTATTTCTGTCTGCCGCTGCAAACTCGGAGGCTCACGCACCGTGCTGTGTGTAAACGTTGCACTGACTGTGACCTCCGAGAGATGCGCTTCCTCGTCCCTTTAAGTAGCCACCAGTTAACGACTCTGCAAGCCTGTACCGACTGTTTTTCCAGATGTTGGTCTTGGCGGCCACTAAATGAGGTGACTGCACCTCATTTACCGACCGGGGGGCAAGTGTGGGCATTGCACCAGGACTGACATCAGGATCGCTCTGATTATCAGCAGCCAGGCGCTACTGGTTTGCGCCCCCTAGTGAGCCGGAACGCTAAACGCTGTGCTCCTGGCCAGTAACCTCTTACGCTCCCATTAACGCCCCCTCTGGCCGCTAACTGAGGCGTTAGACAATCGAAAATCCAGCCCAAATCCTTTCATTACATTTATCACAAACAGCATATGAGATGAGAGCAGTGGGGAAAATGCTGTCATGTCAACGTTATATGAGATTACCTGAAGTTGAATGAGTTAGGAAATGAAGTACATTCTGGAGAGTACTCAGCAGAAAGATGAGATAATGTTCCTGAAGCTTGTCTTAACATCCAGAGCGAGAGTAAGGAGTGGAGGTAAAGTGAGGAGCCCCAGGGAAGTCAGAGGCACACTGCAGACAGAACAGAGATGTTCATTGAAGTAGTCACCTAAAATTCATTCCGATTCCTGTCAGTATCAATTACACACTGACCTCCACAGATGGGTGGTCAGCTTGTGCCAGCAATCTCTTACAGGCAAACTTACCACAGTCATTTAAACTGCTCCCGATGACAGATTCCGTCTGCTTCTCTTTTATAAATGAATCCAAGGTTTTCTACATGACCGTCGCAATTTGCACCACAACTGTTTTCCAAATTAAAAGTGATATGTTATTCAAAAGCTTAAATAAAGTAAAATAATTTAATCAATCCTTCAGTCATCAGAAGATGCCACAAATATGTAAAAACAGGCTTCATTCATAAACAGATGAGAAATAAATTGATCCACTGAGGGAGGTAAAATACAGGGTAGGATTCTAAACAGGGGCATTTCTATTTTATGACAAAACAATCCAATCAAAAGAGTTGTTTGGTGTCATGAGATTGTAAAACATTTATTTTTCTGAAGTTTTGTCATCTTAGGCCCTGACAACAGATGGCAGTTCGAAGAGTCAATCAGTAAAGTAATACTTAAATGGAGTGAGAATGACTCAATGTCCTGTCAATGAAAAATCACTTACCTCATTACATTTAACAAGACAGCACGAGTATTGAATGAAGTTGGCACCAGCACTCTTGAGCAGTGTTGTATTTTCAGATGGATTGGGTAGTGCTTTCTCTAATCACCTGTACAAAATGAAAATCTTATTTAAAAAAGACCTGAAATTCATTGGGAACACAGCATGGAATGCAGCAAGATATATGTTTCAACCTGAAATCGAATAGCATGTTCAAAAAAAAGAAAAAAAGAAAGGTCTAGAAATGGAGGCCTCACCCCTCCCTATCCCTGTAACCTTCTAGAGCCCTACAAGCCTCCGAGATATCTGCGCTCCTCCAAATCGGGCCTCGTGCGCATCCCCGATTTTAATCGCTATTGGTGTCCGTGCCTTCAGCTGCCTTGGTCCTAAGCTCTGGAACTCCCTCCCTAAACCTCTCCACTTCTCTACCTCTCTAAGACGCTCCTTGAAACCTACCTCTTTGACCAAGCTTTTGGCCATCTGTGCTAATAGCTCCTTGTGTGGCTTGGTGTCAAATGTTTGTTTGATAATGCTCCTTGCGATATTTTACTATGTTAAAGGCACTATATAAATGCAAGTTGTTATTGTTGTTGTTAATACCTGCATATCTGTGTGGGTCCCAAATATCTCACCTACCCTAATATTTCCTTCTGTGGCTCGGTGTCAAGTTTTGTTTGGTAATGCTCCTATGAAGCGCCTTGGGATGTTTTGCTGTGTTAAAGGTGCTATATAAATGCAAGTTGTTGCTGTTGTTGACTTTTCCCAATAGGTTTCCCGGCTCAAAAGGCACGTGTGATGTGAAACAATAGGTGGGATTTTAACCATGCCCGCCCGCCAGCTATGGTGTGGGCAGGGGTTAAAATGGCGGCCGGACTGTACCCGTTGCATTCCCGCAGCATTCCTGCCACCTGTGATTTTAACACCTGGGTTTTCAGGAGTCTGGAGACTGCCCGCTGCCTGCCGCAGGCAGGCGGGGCCTCATCAATACTGAGATATGAGGATCCAATGGTGAACGTCGGTGGTGACCAGGATTGGGCCAGAGGAGGCCCAGGTAAGTTTTAATTTTTAAAATGTTTGTCAGGTTCCTTGTGGGCCAGGAGTAACTGGAGTGTTAGGGGTGTGCAGTTAGGATGGCACTGAGAGGCAGCAAAGTTGCAGAAGACATGCATTACAATGAAAATTGATGTATTCAAGCTGGCTCATTGTTTTAGCAGTAGGGGCTACTTGCCTTAGTCAAAGACCTCCCAGCCTCGAAATGTTGAGGTGTACAGCTTTAGCTGGGTCACTAAGTTCTAGAGCAGTAGCTCCATCTTCGACCAGACTATAGGGTTGGCTGGTCACCACGCCCGGTCTTGTTCTTCTCTCTGGTGTTGTGCGAAACCCATCCATGCGATTCTAATGAGTCCTCAGTAGTTAATATACCTTGGATGCAGCAAGTGAATTTCTAACTCCATCACAGTGTCCTCTTGGCCACAATGCTCAAATAAAAGCCACCACAAAGCAAACATTCCAATCCAACTTTATACATCTATCCATCCTATATTACATCAAAAAATCAACTAATCATCCTTGTGCATTCCCTTAGTGACTGGCTTGCATGTGCCTTTGCCTATCCTAGTGCTCCTACACAGTGTTACCCCAGTGGCTGCAGCATGGCTGGTGGAAGACTGCTGACTTTCAGTGGGGGACACTGTAGATGGCCTTGCAGGACGACCTCGAGGAGCTCTGGGCCTAGTAGGCCTGGATTCGGACTGCACCATCTCCTCATGAGTTGGCTGACTGACAGGCAACAGCAAGGGCACTGGCGGAGAGGCAGTGGTGGGAGGACAAATGCTGTCAGCCTGAAAGAGGACACAGCAGGGTTGGCCTCCACGGACCCATTGCTACTTCCCCAGGAAACGCCTCAGCATTCTTAGTAATCTGATGGAATACAGACTGCTGGACTGATGTGACATCCTGCAAGCCCCTTTCAATAATGGTAAATCCAGCCATGATGTCAGCAGTCTGAGCTTGCATGGCAGCAAACTGAGCTTGCACGACTACAATCTGAGCTTCCATTGCAGCACTCAGATGTTGGGTGGTTTCTGCTTGTGCTGCAATGAAAGCTGAGACATCGATCATCAAACGTGGCATGATGGTTGGGTCCACAAGTGTGTTAATGGATCTGCCCACCCCTGCCAAGCTGGAAATGACGGGCTCCAAGCTCTGCCCAAAGATCCTTTCAAGACTGGAGCTGGACTCCTCCATGCTCCATGACATTGCACTCAGGATTTCTGGTCGGCCTGCCAATGCACCAACAACAACTTGTATTTATATAGTGCCTTTAACATAGTGAAATGTCCCAAGGCGCTTCACAGGAGGGTCATAAAACAAAATTTGACACAGAGCCGCATAAGGAGAAATGAGGGTGGATAACCAAAAATTTGGTCAAAGAGGTAGGTTTTAAGGAGCGCCTTCAAGGGGGAAAGAAAGATAGAGAGGCAGAGAGATTTGGGAGGGAATTGCACAGCTTGGGGCCGAGGCAGCTGAAGGTACGGGCACCAATGGTTGAGTGATTAAAATCAGGGATGCTCAAGAGGCCACAATTGGAGGAGCACAGACATCTTGGGGGGTTGTAGGGCTGGTGGAAATTACAGAGATAGGGAGGGGCGAGGCCATGGAGGGATTTAAAAACAAGGATGAGAATTTTAAAATCGAGGCGCTGCTTAACCGGGAGCCAATGTAGGTCAGCGAGCACAGGGGTGATGGGTGAATGGGACTTGGTGTGAGTTAGGACGTGGGCAGTTGAGTTTTGGATGACCTCAAGTTTACGGAGGGTAGACATGGGAGGCCAGTCAGGAGTGCATAGAATAGTCAAGTCTAGAGATAACAAAGGCATGAATGCAGGTTTCAGCAGCAGATGAGCTGAGGCAAGGGTGGAGTCGGGCGATGTTACGAAGGTGCAACTAGGTGGTCTTAGTTATGGTGTGGATATGTGGTTGGAAGGTCATTTCAGGGTCAAGTATGACTCCAAGGTTGTGAACAGTCTGGTTCAGCCTCAGACAGATGTTAGGGAGAGGGATGGAGTTGATGGCTTGGGAACGGAGTTTGTGGCGTGACTGAAGACAATGGCTTCGGTCTTCCCAATATTTAATTAATATAATAATCAAGCATTTCATTGTGTATACCTGTCAGCGTTCTTCTGTAGGTTGCCCCATCGAAGTCTTTATCTGACTCCTGTGCAGCAGGACTCATGTGGGACTTCACCATCTAGAGAGCTGGCACCTGCGCTACACTTTCCCCATGCATTGGCTGTAGCTCAATCATGGCCGGTGTCTCATCAATGCAGATCCCACATCGAACCTCTCCTCTAAAGTACGCGGATGGTCAGTATCTGAGCTGGTGGCTGGGAGTGTGAAATCAAGTGACGATGTTGCTTCTTCTTCACTCACCCCTTCCTCTTCTTGTTGAAGCACTGGCTGGGCAGGCTGGATTTCTTCAAAGTCTGAACGGTGAAAGTCACAAGAGTAGGGTTGTGGTGAGTTAGGGCGAGGTGGGGTGAGTGGTGTGATGGCAGGAAACAAGAGCTGCATGCTTATACCTTGTGCAGCTTGTAAATCAGAAGATATTGTGGGATGAGAGGGAAGTGGGATGTGAGAAGGAAGATAATGTATGAGGATACCGGCATCCTGTATTCTTTCAGCCCCGCTGCTGGCCATGGACTCAGCCATACCCCTGCCAAGAATGGCCAGTACTATCTCCTCCAAGGGGGTTAAGCTCTGCTGACACCGGTTATGCACCACCTTTTCCTGCAGGAGGTGAGTGATGGGGCTATCATGGTTGAATAGCTGACAGTGTGTGCAAGCTGTAAGATGTGGGTGTGAGGCTTGCAGCAATGGTAATTGTGTGCAGGTGAGGTGAAGCTATGAATGTGAGGTGTGAGTCGTGTTTGGTAGAGATTGTTGGTTGGTGAGTGATGAGGGTGTGGTACATTGAGCATTGTGTGAGGCTAGTGGTGCAGATGCTGAGAAATGGTATTTGAAGATGAATGCACTGACCTTGACTATCCATGTGAGGTCATTAAACTTCTTCCTGCACTGAATCCAGATCCTCGAGGCTACATTGTTGGCATTTACCATAGCTGCTCCCACTGCAGTCTGGTGTATTGCCTAGCAGGACTCCTGGCCCCCTGTAAAGAGAGGACCTCTATCCTAGAGTTGACCTCCTGGACCAAGGCCTCCAGTGCTGCATCGGAGAACCTAGGTGAATGCGCCCTCCCCTTTTGTACCACCATTACAACTTTCTCTCCAATGTTCTGGCGTAAAAATAAGAAAGGGAAGATGGCTCAACTGTGGCTATCAAGGGAAATCAGGGATAGTATTAAAGCCAAGGAAGTGGCATAAAATTGGCCAGAAATAGCAGCGGGGACTCGGAGAAATTTAGAACTCAGCAGAAATGTTTCGGTGTACGTTGGCGTTCAAAAGGATGAAGGGTGATCTTATAGAAACATTTAAAATAATGAAAGGGATAGACAAGATAGAGGCAGAGAGGTTGTTTCCACTGGTCGGGGAGACTAGAACTAGGGGGCACAGCCTCAAAATATGGGGGAGCCAATTTAAAACCCAGTTGAGAAGGAATTTCTTCTCCCAGAGGGTTGTGAATTTGTGGAATTCTCTGCCCAAGGAAGCAGTTGAGGCTAGCTCATTGAATGTATTCAAGTCACAGATAGATAGATTTTTAACCAATAAGGGAATTAAGGGTTATGGGGAGCGGGCGGGTAAGTGAAGCTGAGTCCACGGCCAGATCAGCCTGATCTTTTTGAATGGCGGAGCAGGCTCGAGGGGCTAGATGGCCTACTCCTGTTCCTAATTCTTATGTTCTTATGTTCAATTCACTAAATATATTCAAAAAGGAGTTAGATGTAGTCCTTATTACTAGGAGGAATCAAGGAATATGGCGAGAAAGCAGGAATGGGGTACTGAAGTTGCATGTTCAGCCATGAACTCATTGAATGGTGGTGCAGGCTCAAAGGGCCGAATGGCCTCCTCCTGCACCTATTTTCTATGTTTCTATGTTCGTGCAGCCACTTCAATTACTTCCTCTTTAACAGGTGCAGTCTGCCTTTAAGTACTGCAGACTAGCTTTAATTAGAGCTAGCCTCGCATGAACCTGGGCACCAGCTACTCCACAGTGTGTTCAGCGCTGGGCTGACTGCTACATTCATGTAAATTAACAGGCGACACGAAGTTTACGTGCTTCCTGCAGTCTTCTGAACGGATGCGGGTAGATTGCGCATCGCGATCCCTGCGCCCATTTTCGGTCTTTATCCAATTTCTAGGCCTGGGTCCTGAACAATGGGACCAACAGTCTATCTCCTTAACCAATGAGATTTATGGATTCGGAAAGAAACACAGGACGACGGAGTAGGAGGGTGAATTAGAGTCAAATCAGGTACAGACAGAGAAATATAGAGAGGGAAATAAAGATTGGATTAAGAGAGAGAGAAAGATTGGATTAAGAGAGAGAGAAAAAAGAGACAGAAAGGAAAAGTTAGAAAAAATTAAAATATTTAAAATTTGAAGTTTTTTAAATCAATAACAACAATTTTCTACATGCACGAATCAGATTTTTCCCTTTCTGAGCCAGAAAGATTGATTGGCATTCCATTAACAATGATCATATCGCTGAAAGGTTACTTACACTGTTAAGTTTCGGCCTTAACTTTTTGTGGCTAGTTTATTAGGCAATTAATGTGCAAATACAGCAAGTTCTTAAAAGTAACTGAGAACCTTTAAGGGCAAAATGCTGTTTGTGCGAAGCAAATGGTGGAGCGGTGCTAACCGACCGGCAAGTTCCAGGGATTCACAACCCACTGTGTTTCTCTTAATTCCCTGAACTTACAAGCCGATTGTCACATAAATAACGGTGTACGTTGTTAACATGCTGCTTTTTTTCCAGCAAAATTGGGCCCAATGTAGGAATGTGTTGTAACCAAAGAACAATTAAACTAAAAAAAATGTTTGACACACAGAAGAATCTTCCCTTTTTACACACTTGTTAGAGTAATCATTGTATAAACGATCAGACTAGATATAAATACAGTGAGGATAGAATGCTGCGTTAATGACTCCTCAAGCTTTTGCATGACTAGTGACAGCTGTTAGTATAAGATCCTCTCCATGGCTATTGGCAAAGTCCTATTTGCACTGGATCAGTCACAATAAGCAACATAATAGTGTTGCTTCCTTCTCCTTGACAGATGGTTTGCAATGTAAATAAAAATGTTCAAAAGAGTGACATATTTGCCCAAATGAATTAACCAATGGCAAAAAAAAGATCTTCACATGGAGGGAATTTCAGCTCAGTAAGTCTCCCTAATTGCTTTTATTTCTCTGATGCTTCTTGTGTTTATAATGCAATTTTTGATTTTAGCATTTTTACATTTTTGTTGATTCAACTTATGAATGATAATTACTTTAAATGCAGTGAGGGGCACCTTTTAAAAAAATTTAACATTTACAATGCATTACCATTAACTTTTATCATCCTTTTGCTAATTTTATCCTTTTATAAATGTTTTTGGAATTTTTGTTTCAGTAGTGAGTGCTGGGAACTGACTGCCAGAGTGGCTAAGAGGTTAGCCTTTCATCTGTAGGATTTGCATTCAAATCCAGTCCAGGCTGATGCGATGAAAATCTTCTCTGTCTGCTGGCTGTACGTGTCTTTTGTGCAATGTGTTTGGGTAATTTCCATCCATTTCTCAATAAACATATTACCGTGTTCCTCAGCCTATTCTCTGGCCCTCTTTTGCTTGTTCTTGGTCTGTTCTCTGCTCCGCTATATGTGTTTTTGTGCTCCTTGGTCCATTCCTGGGCTGCTCCCTGCCCCTGCAATACTTGTTTTGAGTTCCTTGGCCCATTCCCGAGTGAGGAGAGGTTGAACGTGTGAGGGAGCGTGTGAGAGAGGAGGGTAGGTGGACAGCGGAGAAGAGGGGAGAGGAGGAAAGTGGAAAGGGGGAGAGGAGGAGGAGGATGGGGGAAAGGAGCATGCATGGTGAATAGAGTGGATAGGAAGGACCTATTTCCCTTAGCAGAGGGGTCAACAACCAGGGGCATAGATTTAAAGTAATTGGTTGGAGATTTAGAGGGGATCTAAGGGGAAATTTCTTCACCCAGAGAGTGGTGGGGGTCTGGAACTCATTGCCTGAAAGGGTGGTAGAGACAAACACCCTCACCACATTTAAAAAGTACTTGGATGTGCTACGGACCAAGAGCTGGAAAGTGGGATTAGGCTGGATAGCTCTTTGTCGGCCGGCGCAGACATAATGGGCCGAAATGGCTTCCTTCTGTGCTGTAAATTTCTATGATTCTATGATTCTATGGTCACATGGGTGCAATCTATAACTCCTGGGACTTTGGGGAATCCTGTCACTCTGTAAAGGTGCAGTGCCCTGTCAATACTGCCATCATTTGAACCTGGGGAAGTGGATGATTTGGCTTTCTCTAGCAAAAAAAATGCATCTATTTCCCGCCTTATGCATCTGCCAATCTATTTTGTGATATATTTTCGTAATTAACGTCAAATATGAATATGTTTGCGGGAAATCCTGGAAGTGGCGGCAAACTCCAGGGGACCGGAAGAGTGGCTCCCTAACCCATCTCCTGATCATGAACACACCTCTCTCAGCCACTTAGTCTTGCCAAAACCCACACCAAAGGGCCCAGCAGCACATGTTGCCAGAAGCCCTGGGTGCCCATTTAATACAGGCAAGACCAGGATTCAGTGCAACTAAGGTGGTATGGATAGGAAATGGGACGTGAGTTGGCTCCATGTTGTTGTTGCCTCATTTGAAGGCACCCGGGCCAAAGATCAATGGGAACTTTTATCGTTTGCCAGAAGTGGCAATATAAAATTGGGTAGACGGTAAAGTGGGTTGGAATTGACCATAACCCATTGACTACACCCACTCAAACACCACTAGAGATTCGGCAGTAAGCAGAGTAAAACCCCACTTCAGTCTGACTTTGGCAGCATATTAAAGCCAAGAAAAATGTTGGGGGAAAAAACCCACAAACTATGAACAATGATACCACTGAGAAATTGGGAACAATGGGGTACTTTTAACGTACAAAACAGGTGGGTTTGGAAGCCACCTGTTAAATTGTTAAAAATCATAATCCGGACCTGAACCCACTTCCAACCTGCCCACGTCCGGTTTTAAAGGTGTTGGGATGGGAGGCGGGGACAGGACGGGAACGGGCAGCCAATCCGTTGCCAGGAGGTGGGATGTCAATTTAAATATTATAATGAGGCTGGAAGCCTCTTCTTTAACCTACATTTTGTTTTTAAACTGTAGCTGGTCGGGTTTTATGCACTTCGTAAAACCCGGCAGTTACAGCAAGGCGAGGACTGCTGCATTCAGGAGGTAAGTGCCTTTATACCTACCTCCTGGATCCAGGGTCCCTGCCTAACCCACCCCCTGCAATCGGAGACCCCCCCTCATGAGGCCTCCGATCGTCTTCCCGGCCCCAACACCCCCACCGATGAGTCGTAGGCCCCGATGTTCCTCCTCCCTCCCCACCGATGATCCACAGGTCCCAATCTTCCTCTCCCCCACAATGAGCTGTAGGCCTGTGGGAAATCCGTTCTCCCGGGGTTTCTCGCCTGCATCGGAGACCCTCAGCTCCCAACCCACCTTGCCCATGAAAATACAGCTCAGTGATATCACTGGAAAAACTGCCTATGAAGACTTACGGAACTCAACGGTGTAAGGGATCGAAAGAAAAGGAAAACCACGGATGTTGGAAATATTAAGCAAAAAAAATAGAAAACGGTGGAACTGCACCACAGCTCAGTCAGCACCTGAAAAAAAAGACAATATTTTGTTTGCAACCCTTCATCAGAGCTTTTTACAAGGTGGTTTGTTTCAAACCTAAAAGTAGGCTTTTGTCAGTGAAAAGGTTAAGTTGCTTTTGAATGATTCTTTATTTCAAACTGGCTCTGTTTTTCTGGAGGTTAACCAGTGAGATTCTAAGTAATAATTACAATTATTATGTACAGCAGTATGATGGATGTGAAAGCTTTAGATGATTTGCAGCAGAGCGACTCAGCTAGGAGAGTGGTTTTATCCGAAGCAATTAATTTTAGTGGACTACAGTTTTTCCCATGTTATCTCCAGAAAAGCAGGTCTGATTAATGAGTAATAAACACAACTTATTAACGAGTTGAAGCTTCATTAAGCAGCTGCAATATCAATTCTAAATATTATAGGGTGGTTGTGGTGAACTTGGATCCTTGGCTGCATGTGCTGGGAGAGCACATTAGGGCAAAGGCACTGATTGTCATGCTCACAGCAGAGAACCAATGCGTAAAGGCAACACAGGTTGGAGTATCGGCACTACAGTGCTGTAGCCCAATCTGCAACTTGTGCTTCCTTTGAGCAGGGGCACCCTCTGGGACCGTACGATCGGGGGAAGAATGCTTGTGAAGCCTCCAGCTACCACCTGATCTCCTTACTTTGCACCAGTTATAAAAGCTGGAAAAGCTACTACTCCACAGACTCACCCCCACCATCGAGCCAACCATTCAGAAGGAGCAAGCGGGCTTCTGGAGTGGCCGTAACTGCTGTCGCCAAGTGGTAGCTTTAACAACGCACATCAAAGCAGGTTTCCAGCGCCAGCTCAAGATCGGCGCAGTACTCGTGGAGCTGTCAGCAGCATATGACACAGTATGGAAGCATGGATTGCTTCTCAAGCTCTCCACCATTTTAGCCATGAACTCATTGAATGGCGGTGCAGGCTAGAAGGGCCGAATGGCCTACTCCTGCACCTATTTTCTATGTTTCTACCCTGGGTAAAACAACGATCCAACTTCTCAACTCCATGCTTAGCAACCGATGCTTCTGTGTGTTTTCTAGCACCCAGAAGAGCAGATTTAAGACACTGAACAACAGATTTTCACAGGTTTCTGTCTTGGCAACCAGTGACCTGCCTGAAACAGGGTACTGCACGTTCGCATACACTGATGACATTACCTTGTCCATGCAAAACATGAACCTGTCCATCACCAAAAAGACTCTGACCAGTGAGTTAACATAGATACATAGAAACATAGAAAGTAGGTGCAGGAGTAGGTCATTTGGCCCTTCGAGCCTGCACCACCATTCAAAATGATCATGGCTGATCATGCAACTTCAGTACCCCACTCCTGCTTTCTCTCCATTCCCCTTGATTCCTTTAGCCGTAAGGGCCACATCTAACTCCCTTTTGAATATATCTAACGAACTGGCCTCAACAACTTTCTGTGGTAGAGAATTCCACAGGTTCACAATTCTCTGAGTGAAGAAGTTTTTCCTCATCTCGGTCCTAAATGGCTTACCCCTTATCCTTAGATTGTGATCCCTGGCTTTGGACTTCCCCAACATCGGGAACATGAGGATGGCGGCTTATTTCCGCCGATTGTGACTTTGGCCAAACCCGCAAAAGACCATCACCTCGACATTCCACCTCAACATCCATCAAGCAAACCAAGTTTTGAAAGTCTCCTTTTGCGGTGCAGAGATAAACCATGCCAAAAAACCCTCCTATTTAGGAGTCACGCTTGATCGCTCCCTGCCATATGGACAACATCTCCAGAACCTTGAGAAGAAACTAAAGAGTAGGATTAACTTGATCCAGAAACTCGCCAGATCCACATGAGGAGCAGATGCTCAAATCCTCCGTATGACAGCACTCACCCTGGTGTATTCTACAGCGGAGTGCTGCTCTCTGGCATGTCTATCAAGTCCGCATGTCAAATCCGTTGATGTCCAGTTGATTTCTACAATGAGAATTATCACTGGCACACTTTTATCGACACCAACACCTTGGCTGCCCGTGCCTGCAAACATTGCGCCACCATACCTACGCCGCGAATATGCAGTCTCCAGATAATACAACTGCTACACTAGCAAAGAAATGCTGATCCAGGCTAACTTGAACAACTTACCACCAACCTGTCTCAAATTCAGAAGGCCATTTTGGACCATCATCGAAGCCCTTTAGCGATCTCCCCTCAGCCTTGATGACCGATGGCTGATGCTTGGAAGAACAGTGACATACGGAATGGATTCCTTATAGAGGAGCCCACAGTACAGCCTGAAGGATCAAACCTTTCTCGCAAACAGAGGACAACCATCAACTGCCTCAGCACTGGTCATGGAAGATGCTGCCACTTTCTCCATAGATGGAAGATTGAAGCATCCCCATCATGTGAATGTGGAGCTCCCAATCAGAACCTGCAGTACATTATCGAGCACTGCCCTCAGAGGAAATTTGCAGGTAGCCTACAAGATATCCACCCTGTTACACCAGAAGCTTTGGCCTGGATATCTGACTTAGATATTGACATTTGATTTGCTTTGCTACTACACTACGAAAGAAGAAGAAGAACAAGTAGGGCATTAAGTCGTAATGGGCAGCAGCACAAATTGGGCGATAGCGAATCAACAGTGTGATTTGGCATGCAGGTCAGCAGGTTCTGCAGGATTTTCTGTTCATCAAAATAATTAGACAGAAAATCCTGGTCGATGCTTTGATCTCTGCACCTCAACTCCCAAAAACCTGAGAATGGGAATTTGTAAATTTGTAAAGAGAGAGAGAGTGGAACAGATAGAGGATTGAGAGAAGAACAGATAGAGGATTGAGAGTGGAATAGATAAAAGTATTGAGAGAGGGTCAGAGAGAGGAACAGACAGAGGGACAGAGAGACAGACAGATGGGCAGAGAGACAGACAGAGGAACAGAGAGACAGACAGATGGGCAGAGAGACAGACAGAGGGACAGAGAGACAGACAAAGGGACAGGGGGACAGAGAGAGGGACAGACAGAGGGACAGACAGAGGAACATAGAGAGAATTATGAAACTCAGTAGGGAATCTGGGTTTCTGGAATATAGTTATTAATAAATTATATATTATCAAAACAGTCTTCTAAAATGTAGCGTCCTGCTGGTAATTATTTAAAGCATGTTTCATATGCTCTTTCATTTATTTTGTGGCTCCTTCCCCTCCCCCCAACACAAATTCTTCCCTTTACATTAATAAGGCAGTGCAGCCAGATCGCAATCATTTATTTACTGCGGAAGATATTTCTACTTTTGCTCTTCTTCCGCATGCTCATGGGAATTTTGCTGCTCTTTGTTTTGCAGCTTGTCTTTAGCGCATTGTCTCACCTCCCTGCTCTGGCAGATGACCAGTATGTACCTGTCAGTACTTTGGAAATGAGCGAACCTGCCCCAACCCTGGAAACTCTGTTAAGGTCACCAGTGAACATCCGAGTGGACACATTAGAGCATCCAAGTCGGGATCACAAGCACACGCATTTTCTCGGCCCATATTTTTAAACCAAAATGAGTGGGTTTAAACGAGTTACAGTTGACAGATTTGTTGAGTCAGGATCTGGTGAAACTGGTCCATTGAGTCATGGAAAGGCCAGTTGAGACTGGGTTTAAAACTCATGCCGTTTAAATGATGAGAGTCTGATGCTCTACACCGTTGGTGCTTGTCGTTTCATTCCTTGCACATCTCTATGAATGATGGCCAAATGTAGATTATATTAATAAATCTCAGTACCCAATGTGTGAGTTTTCAGCTTGGGTGATTAACGTGCCCCTTTTGTAACATTGCGCATGACTTTCTGTGAGGGAAATTAATTCTTCTGCTACTGTGCTCACCTGCTCTGTGCTTGCTGGTTTCTTGTCAGAGTATTTCTTTCTGAAGTTACCTGCGAGGCTCTCCCCATTAATCTTTCAGGGAATTAGTGCATATTGAAAGATACAGTAGGAGCATGTTGAAACATACATGGTGAAACCATTTTGAACAAGTTTTAAATTCGGAACTGAACACCTGTACAAAACTACAAATCCCTCAGTGGATTCCCAGCAAATTAAAAAAACGATTTTCTAATGAGCATCAGATTGCCTGGAACTCTATTGCAACAGATTTCTTTTATCTTTATGACAGCATCACCAGAATGTCACCCCTAGCAAATTTGGACTCAACTGCTTAAGATTTTAAGGAATTGTGATATATTCTGTACGACATCACAAACACACACATACACAAGATTTAAGTTGCATAACAGTCATTCTATTAAAGAGTCGGTAGACTGGCTTAGCTGGTGGCGGGCATTTCATAATAGAGGAGCACTCAAGTCCAGGAGAGAGAAGGAAATTACTGTGCTTTGCACTGTGTTGTCGTTTTTACTCATCACTGATCAGAATTTCACCCAAATTTCCCATAAGAATTGAAAAACGTCACTATCTACTTTTAAAAAACCTATCATTGAACCCATAGCAGAAGCTAGCTGTGAAAATGCTTTTTCCTGAGTGTACAGTATGTAATTTCTATTACAATTGCAGGTATGAAACAAATTACTGTTTGCATTAATGCAGATGCTTAATGTATTCATAGAATAGAATTATAGAATCATAGAATTGTACAACACAGAAGGAGGCCATTCAACCGATCAAGTCTGCACTGGCTCTTTCGAAGAGCCATCCAATTAGTCCCACACCCCCTCTCCTTCCTCATATCACAGCATCTTTTTCTCCTTGAAGTATTTATCCAATTCCCTTTGAAGGCTACAATTGAATCTGTATCCTTTTTTTATTCGTCCCCCGGATGTGGATGTCGCTAGCAAGGCTAATATTTATCGCTCATCCCTAATTGCCCTTGAGAAGGGTGTGATGAGCAGTTTTCTTGAATCGCAGTAGTCCATGTGGTGAAGGTGCTGTTAGGGAGGGAATCGAGGATTTTGACCCAGCGACGATGAAGGAACGGCGATATATTTCCAAGTCAGGATGGTGTGTGACTTGGAGGGGAACTTGGAGGTGATGGTGTTTGCATGCGCCTGCTGCCCTTGTCCTTTTAGGTGGTAGAGGCCACGTGTTTGGGAAGTGCTGTTGAAGAAGCCTTGGCAAGTTGCTGCAGTGCATCTTGTATCCACCACCATATCAGGCAGTGCATTCCAAATCCTAACCACTCTTTGTGTAAAAAAGGTTTCCCTCATGTCACCTCTGGTCCTTTTGTCAATCATTTTAAATCTGTGTCCTCTCGTTATCAACCATTCAGTCATTGGAAACAGTTTTTGTTTATTTTCCCTATTTAAATCCTTCATGATTTTAAACACTTCTATCAAATCTCCTTTTAGCTTTCTCTGCTCCAAGGAGAGCAACCCCAGCGTTTCCAGTCTATCCACATAACTGCAATCGCTCATCCCTGGAACCTTTCGAGCAGATCTCCTCTGTACCTGTCCCAATGCCTTCAAGTTCTTCCTAAAGTGTGGTGCATCCCCTTTAAAATTGTACCACTTAGTATGTATGGTCTCGCCTTATTCTTCATACCAAAGTGTATCACCTCACACTTCTTTGTGTTGAAATTCATCTGTCATGTGTCCACCCATTCCACCAGCCTGTCTATGTCCTCTTGATGTTTATTACTTTCAATCTCACTGTTTACTACACTTCCTAGTTTCGTGTCATCTGCAAATTTTGAAATTGTGCCCTGCACCCCCCAAGTCTAAGGGCTAGAACCTCCACTTTTGTGCTTATCGCCCAAAAATGGGCATTATTTCTGGTGTGGGCGGTAAAAAAGGGTTTTCAGATCGCCGGCTTCTCGCCCATTCTCAAAGCACATAGCCTCCATTTTTGAAAATGGGCGTTACCGCGAGCGATATGAAATGGGTGGTAAAATTAAATCTCGCTGACCTTCTGCCATAAAGTGTAGCCGTCCTTAGCAACGGCATAGCAGTGCTCGATTCCCGTGATTCAGGAGGTCAAGGCATGTGCAGAAGAGGAGACAGAGAGAGAGAGCTCAGAGGGACAGAAGGCATGTCTGGGTGTGGTGTGGCTGCTTTGGGAGTGTCATGTATCCTGCATGGCTACTGTTGGTACCATCACAGAGGGCACAGCAGTGGGAGACTTGTAGGTTACCTGCACAGGTGTGCCTGGCCTAGCATAAAAGGCAGGCCACCAGGTGTGATCCTCACTCTGGAGTTAACAAATAAAGGACTAAGGTCACTACAGTTTAACTACAACACATTGCCTCATGGAGTCATTATTAGAGCATCTACGGACACAATAATTGGCGACGAGATTATGAACTTTCATGTGAAAATAGCTACCCTTGGTACGTTGCAGCAGTTCACCGATGGTGATGATTGGGGCGTCTTTATGGAGAGGCTCGAACATTTCTTCACAGCAAATGACCTGGCAGGAGAGGACCCGGCCACACTGGCTGATCAGCGCTGAGCTATCCTGCTAACCAGTTGTGGGCCCACCGTCTATGGCCTCATCAGGGACTTGCTGGCACCAGCGAAGACAACGACCAAGATGTACAAGGAGCTCGTAACCCTGATCCATGAGCAACTGAAGCCCAAGGAGAGCATCCTCACAGCCAGACACCGGTTCTATCCCCACCGACGGCCCAAAGACCAGGAAATCGCGAAGTACACCACAGACCTCAGGAGGCTGGCGGCACCGTGCGAGTTCTGCAACCACCTCAATGAAGCGCTGCCAGACATTTTTTCATTGGAATTGGCCATGAGGGCCTTCTTCACAAGCTACTGTCGGCGGATACCACAGTCACGCTGCAGGAGGCCATCTCTGTGAGCCAGGCATTCATGACCTCGACCTGCGGTTCTAGGCAGATGACTCATCCTCAGGACTCAAACCCGGCAAGTACTGTGCACAGAGTGGCGCCGTTTAGAGGCTGGACTGTAGAGCGCGAATCCTCTCAGGGAAGAGAGAACAGGCCCCCGAGTCCTTTAACTCAGAGTCCGCCGAGGGGGGCTAATCGAGTAGCACCATACTGGCGTTGCGGAGGGTATCACAGGGCTCACCAGTGCCGCTTTAAAGACTATGGGCCCAAGTTTTGGGCCGCGCCTAGAACGGTGCAGCCCCGACCTGGATGTCCATTTCTTGCGCACGAAAGTGAGCCTAAAAAATACTTACAGATTCTCCGCCTCCCATCAGGTCCTCTGGAGCTGGGCGCAGCACAGCACGAGCTGTGGGGGGCGGAGCCAGGTCCCTGCACTGAAATCAGTGCCGGGATCTCTGCACAGGCATGCTACAGTGGGCGCACATGTGCAGTAGCTCCAGGCGCCCAAAACTGTGTGGGAGGGGCCCGAAGCACGCAGCCCCTAGCCCTGGCCGAATGGCCTCACTGGGGCTGCGTGGATCAGACGACACCTCCCTCGCCCAGCTCCTGCTTCCTCCCTTCAGCTGGCTCTCTCAAACCCGCCCCCCCCCCCAGCTCCAGCTCCGACTCCCCCCGACCCGACCCAACTCGACTCCCCCCCCCGACCTGACTCCCGCTCCCCCCCGCTCCCCCCCGGACGGGGCCGGGCCCGTTCAGCCTCCCTCTCCTCTCCTCTCTCCTCTACCCCTCCCTCCCTCCCTCCCTTCTCCCCTTCCTCCCTCCCTCTTCCCCCTCCCTCCCTCCCTCCCTCTTCCCCCTCCCTCCCTCCCTCTTCCCCTCCCTCCCTCTTTCCTCCCTCTCCCTCCTTCCCTCTTTCCTCCCTCCCTTCTCCCCCTCCCTCCCTCTTTCCTCCCTCCCTTCTCCACTCCCTCCCTTCTCCCCCTCCCTCCCTCTTTCCTCCCTCTCCCTCCCTCCCTCTTTCCTCCCTCTCTTCTCCCCCTCCCTCCCTCTTTCCTCCCTCCCTTCTCCCCTCCCTCCCTTCTCCCCTCCCTCCCTTCTCCCCCTCCCTCCCTCTTTCCTCCCTCCCTTCTCCCCTCCCTCCCTTCCCCCCTTCTCCCCTCCCTCCCTCCCCCCCTTCTCCCCTCCCTCCCCCTCCCCCACCCTCTCCCCCTCCCCTTCCCCTCCCCTCCACCCCCCTCCTCCCCCTCCCCGACACTGACAGACAGAGAGTGAGAGAGACACACACAGACAGACAGAGAGATAGAGACACTGACAGAGACACACTGGGGGGGGGCGGCGTCCCAGCACGCTGTTGGAGGACTCCGGTGCTGCAGTCGGTAAGTAGAAAATGTTTTATTTATTGATTTTTTAAAAAACATTTTAATTAATTTTTTTTGATTGATTTATTGGTTGATTTATTGATGTATTTATCATTTATTATTGATGATGGCTCTTTATTTGTAAAATTGAAGTGTTTAATGTTTGTAAACTTCCCTTTAACCACCCCCCCCCCATTCCCTACGCCTGATTTGTAACCTACGCCTGATTTTCTAAAGTGTAGACAAGGTTTTTCTGAGCGTACAAAAATCTACACTTACTCCATTCTAAGTTAGTTTGGAGTAAGAGTTCACTGCCTAAACTCTCAAAACGGGTGTAAGTGGCCGGACACGCCCCCTTTTGAAAAAAAAAATCTGTTCCAAACTGAAACTGTTCTAATTGACTAGAACTGGAGCAAACTAAATGCCGAGAATTGCAATTTCTAAGATACTCCATTCAAAACCAGTTGCTCCAAAAAAACAGGAGCAACTCAGGCCGAAACTTGGCCCCAATGTATGTAAAGGCTGCAGCACAAAGGGCCATCTCCAGCGAATGTGTAAGAGAAATGTGATTCACTGTGTCGATGAGGAGTCTGCAGATGGCTAGGAATCCAACGCGGATTATGAATCGATAGGCAGAGAGGCAGCCGAGCCCCACGGGGAGGTACACAGCATGTTCACCTGCACCACCGAGTGTTCCCCGCTGAAGATGGAAGTTGAGATAGATGGCATTCAAGGAAGTGGACACGGGGGCGAGCCAGTCAGTGATGAGAGTGACTTGGACAGGTTAGGTGAGTGGGCAAATGCATGGCAGATGCAGTATAATGTGGATAAATGTGAGGTTATCCATTTTGGGGGCAAAAACATGAAGGTAGAATATTATTTGAATGGCGGCAGATTAGGAAAAGGGGAGGTGCAACGAGACCTGGGTGTCATGGTTCATCAGTCATTGAAAGTTGGCATGCAGGTACAGCAGGCGGTGAAGAAGGCAAATGGTATGTTGGCCTTCATAGCTAGGGGATTTGAGTATAGGAGCAGGGAGGTCTTACTGCAGTTGTACAGGGCCTTGGTGAGGCCTCACCTGGAATATTGTGTTCAGTTTTGGTCTCCTAATCTGAGGAAGGACGTTCTTGCTATTGAGGGAGTGCAGCGAAGTTTCACCAGACTGATTCCCGGGATGGCAGGACTGTCATATGAGGAGAGATTGGATCAACTGGGCCTTTATTCACTGGAGTTTAGAAGGCTGAGAGGGAATCTCATAGAAATGTATAAGATTCTGACAGGACTGGACAGGTTAGATGTGGGAAGAATGTTCCCGATGTTGGGGAAGTCCAGAACCAGGGGACATAATCTTAGGATAAGGAATAGGCCATTTAGGACTGAGATGAGGAGAAACTTCTTCACTCAGAGAGTTGTTAACCTGTGGAATTCCCTGCCGCAGAGAGTTGTTGATGCCAGTTCATTGGATATATTTAAGAGGGAGTTAGATATGGCCCTTATGGCTAAGGGGATCAAGGGGTATGGAGAGAAAGCAGAAAAGGGGTACTGAGGGAATGATCAGCCATGATCTTATTGAATGGCGGTACAGGCTCGAAGGGCCAAATGGCCTATTCCTGCACTTATTTTCTGTGTTTCTATGTTTCTATGAATCAAGAAGCTTTTGAAAGGCTATGGGACAATCAAGCTGAACGACCCAAGTTGGTCCCGGTTCAGGTAAAGTTGTGCACCTACACCGATGAAATCATCCGAGTCATTGGTAGCGCGAATGTAAAGATACTCCATGATGGCGCGGTGCACAAGTTACCCCTGTGGATTGTTGCAGGTGATGGACCAACGCTGATCAGCAGAAGGTGGATGGAGAAGATCCATTGGAAGTGGGACGACTTCACCCCCCCAGCGATCGATGTCCGCTGTGCTCTGAGGGCAAGGAAGCCCTCACCTGAGGGTGGACCCGGCACCAGCGAGCAGACCAGCACAGCAACCGAGGCACAGACCACTCAGCACGTCTGTGTGGAGATGATCCAGACGAGACGACCCGAACTCACCTTCCAGGATCCAGTGGCAGGACTTCGAAAATCGGATCCAATAGCGGTTTCCCAGCCTCGGAGGCAGAACCCGGGGAGAAGAGGATCACCGCAGTTGACATCGTGGATGGAGGAATGATGGCACCCAAACCATGAGGTGAGGCGCTGAAGAAAAAAATGGCCGCGGCCAGACCACGAGGTGCAGCGCTAATGGAGGAACATGTGGCACCAAACGGAGAAGAGGATTGGGGTAAAGCAAGCAAGGCTCTCTCAAAGGAGGCCTGCAACCCACTACAATTAGAGGGACAGTTCCACACACTCAAGCAATGTAATAGTAACTGTAAATCAGAGACAACATGTGTAATTGATCATGTAAAATGTGTAACTGATAATTTGAATTGTGTACATGCAACCAGCGAGGAAAGGTCACGCGATTATGTAAAATGTGTAATTGATGATCTGAATTGTGCACATGCAACCAACGAAGAAAAGTCATGCGATCATGATCGGACCCACAGAGTGTCCATCATCAGTAATGAAAAGTTGTGCAATGCAGGATTTCAACTGCACGCAGCCAATGCAGCGGGCAGACACCCATTGGGAGCACACAGGTCCAGTAAGCTACCCAATGCTGTAGCCTGTGTCCCAGGGACCAGAGTCTTGCACCATGGAGTGTGGCCACAAGCAGCCAACACACACAAGCTGCAGAGCAAGCGACCTCCGCAGGGCAATGGCACCGCTATCGATACCATGCCCCTAGTCGGCTCCACCTCTCAGGCACCCGATGGCTCCGACTGCCACGAGCCTGAAGGAGCAGACTGTGCTAAGGCGCAGTCCCCAGACCCCATTGCTACCAAGGCCATACCCGTAAACGAAGGGGACATCCGCTACAGTCCCCCCAAAGGGGACCGGGACCAGCCAGGATCCCAAACCAAACAATGCCCAGGCCAGTGAGTCAGCGGTTCCCTGTGCACTGCTAGACAACAGCTCCTCAGGGAGCAGCAGCAACCCAGGGCGCAAAGAAAGGACAGGGAGGTCACAGGCATCTGTGAACCTGCCCGACTCTAGGAACTACGGCAACAGCCCCAAGAGCAGGCAACTTGAGCCAACCGGGTTCCCACTGCCAGCACTGGGCACCGCGCTGCCACCAGACTGCAGGGACACCATCCAGCAGTTCTGGAACTAGTTTGTCCTCACGCACCGGTCACTGCATCAATAAGGCATCTGAACTTGAATGTATATGAATGCTATGAGCCCTCTGGCATAATCGATATGTTGGGGGGAGGGGGGGGTGGGGGGGGGGGTGGAGAATGGAGTGGTCAGGGACACACACAAACAGCAACCACCAGCACTCTACTGCACCAACCACTCACCCAAGACTGAAGTGACCCGCCAAGGGTCAATCAGATAGAGCCCACATAGAGCTAAGCCCAGAGCACAGTCAATGCAGAGGCGATTTGCACTAAAGGCTCAGGGGAGAGTGATGTCATGTATCCTACATGGATACTGTTGGTACTATCACAAGGTGTGCCACCAGAGGACACAGCAGTGGGAGACTTGTAGGTTACCTGTACAGGTGTGCCTGGCCTAGTATAAAAGGCAGGCCACCAGGTGTGATCCTCACTCTGGAGTTAACAAATAAGGGACTAAGGTCACTACAGTTCAAGTACAACATATTGCCTTGTGGAGTCATTACTCGAGCATCTAAGGACACAACAGGGAGGAAGGAGGGAGACTTTAGAGCTTCACAGCAAGTAGGCAAACAAAAATGAGCTGTTACCAGCCACATATTTGCCCGAATTTGCCTTATAATGGAGAGAGGAGGAGGCATCACAGCACGCTGTGGAGACTGACGCTGGAGAGAGCAGTGAGGTGGGAGAGGAGCACGTTGGAGGGCACAAAAGAGCCAGGAGGTTCTCGGATGAGGCAAATGCCTCCCTCCTGCAGGAAGTCGAGTTACGCTGGGGTGATTTGATACAGGGAGGGCGTGGGAAGCCTATCCCAAAGGCCTACCAGAGGATATGGACCGAGATAGCAGAGGTGGTCTCGTCGGTGACCAACGAGGTTTGTGAGGGCAACCAATGCCGCAAACGATGGAACAACCTTGTGGGATCTGCAAGAGGAAGTATTACATTGATTTACATGTACTTATGTATTAGATAATTTGATTTGTAACTCTCATGAGTGACTATCATCACTTTTACTGGGAATGTTTTACTCAAAGCCTGTGGTTACGGTGTACGTCTTTAGTTAAAGAATGATTATTTTCATAATAATCATGATTACATCTGTCGGTTATGTGTTGTATCAGTCTCTGTGACAGTACCTAGCAATGATATTACACAATAATCTCATGCCATGTCGTCCGGTCACCTTTAACTGAAGAAGCTATTGACGATGAGGTCCATGCAGAGGCGAACGGGTGGGGGGCGCCACCAGCGACATCACTGAGATGGAGGAGCGTGTGCTCACACTCGTGGGGAAGCACCCCCGACAGCTACGGACGCACCTGCAGACCCTGAAGTGATGCCACGTGAGTAAAGCTTACACCATTGCATGATGCGAAGTCAATACATGCCAGAACCACTCATATCCGAACAATCATATATGATAGATGAGTTCTAAAATTGTCATAGAAATAATGATGGCCTAATGAAAATCATTGCAATGCAAATGTGTTAATGGTCATGAAATGTGATGCCTGCGATGATTTTGAGAGCAGTGGTGCTTTTGTTGTGCATATGTTGTGTGTAGCGCTGGACTCACCTTGTGACCCTTGCACCCCCTTCTCCTCTAATAACCTCATTTGTGTTTTGAAGCTCAGCCAGCAGCGCGGCCCCAGGCAAGGCCACAGAGGCCAGAAGGTGGGGGCGCGGGGCCCGACTCTCCGGACGATCCAACATCTGGTGTTGAGGAGCTCCGATTCTCGCCCGTCAATCCGCTGGGTCTGTTCTCCATGGATGAGAGCGCAAAATTCGAGGAACCTGCATCGCCACGCTCCAGAAGCCATTCCACCCCAAGGCAATCTAATGATCTTCCGGTCATTCCCGCCTCCACTCTGGAGGTACCGGCCCCAAGCACCTCGCCACAGGGCACCCCAGGGGTCCCCAGGACAGCGTCGCCCCCGCAGAGGTCTCGTGGATGCGGCAGGTCTGTTCCAAGAGCGCCACATGACAGCGGAGAGATGGTACAGTTGTCCAAGAGTACTGTAGACATTGGTGACTAGCTCATCGAAGCATTGGGGGGTATATCCCGACATCTGGCCACCATGACTGAGTACATTCCGTGGATGGCCGAGGCACTGGAGGCGAGAGCCAGGAATACTGCTGGCACAGGCCTCCCAGTGGTCCCCGAGCGGGGCACTCCACCCCTAGGTTCCGCATCACCACTGCCAACGACAGATGAGAGCAAGGACCAAGATCCTGCTTCTGCATCAGAGAATGTTGCCCCCTTGGCACCCCCCGTTCCCATACCCATGCAACGACCACATCTGCCTTCATTCCCCCGCAATGAGGCACCGCCTGAGGAGCTCCTTGGCCAGGCGCCGCGGAGTGAGGAGGGGAAGGGGTAGCGGTGAGGAGAAGAAGGGGAGGGGGAAGGAAAGTGAGGTGCATGTCCGCAGGTGATGGCAGTGTTATATCTCCATTGGGTGTCTGCAATTTGTTGTAATGTATGGGGGCTGGGACCACTCTCTTGCTTTGCCTTTATAGTCTGTGTTGCTGGACATGTTGAACATTTGATTGATGTCAATGGTGGAAAAAGTAGGATGTGGGCAGGGGTTGGGTGTTATTGCCTGTGATACTTATGATTTCAGACCAATGTTGGTATAAAAGATTTTTTATTGAACATAACCTTGTTGCGCATTGTCTCAGATAGCTGGACCGTTACATACTGGTTATTCCTTAACATGAAAGGGTTAACTACAACTTAACTTCAACATCAATCAACGTAAACTTTAACTGGCACCAAGATGATGGGCACCATTGATGTCTGAGCTGCACACACACAGCAGTGTGTCAGCATTGTCACATCAACGCTCTTTCAGGCAAATCATTCAGATATCAGCTCCTCACGTAAGAGTCTTGCAGCTATGTAGCCACCATGGGCCCTTTCTTGGAATGGGTCGTGGGCATGGTTGCATAGCCAGCCTGATTGTCTGACCCTAGGTCAGCGTCCAGCCCCTCGTTGTCCTCTTCCTCTCTCTCCTGAGGTGGAGCATCAGTGCCTTCTAGCAATTTTTGGCCCCTTATGATAGCCAGGTTGTACAGCATCGAGCACCCGACCACGAATTTACTTACTTGCTCAGGGTTGTATTGTAGCTCCATGCTTCAGCACATTTATTGTTTGGTGGCCCCATTGCATTGAAAGTATAATAGCAATTGATCGGAAGCAATGATTTCCTGACTAAAATACACCTGGAGTAATGTCCCAATAGTCCAGAGTCTGAAAATATGTCTGTTGAGATGTTCACTTCACCTGAGAAGAACTCCAGAGTCGATGCAACCTCCCCCGAAATTGAGGAAGCCTTTTGAATGAAGCGACCTGCAATTTTAAAAATTCCAGCCATACCGCTGGCGTTCGTTCAGAATAGTTGCACTTTTTCTGGGTGTTTTTTGGGCGAGTGATATTGTGGGCGATATGTGTGCGAGGTGGTGAAAGTGATGGTCGGTGATCTCCCGGGCATTCGTTTCGCCAAATGTGCTGTTTACGACAAAAAAAAGTGGGCGGGCGGTATTATTGAATTTCGACTTTAATTCAGTGTGGAAAGTAACGCTGGGCGATATTATGGACGTTGATTTCGCCCTTTCTGATGATTCCACCCAAAAAAAGTGGGCGGGCAGTAATATTTTTTCCCGGTGTTAAGCACATGGGGAAGGTAACGCTCGCCGATAAGTTTCCTAAAAATACCCGTTAGTTTCCATTTTGTGCCAAAATGGGCGATATATGGGCGTTATACGTCATTTCAGCAGTAAAAAGGCCATTAAATGGGCGTTAAGCATGCAAAAAAAGTGGAGGTTTTAGCCCATGGTCATTAATCTATATCAAAAACAGCATTTCTCCGACTACTGAACCTCCGACTACCTCCCTCCAGTCCGAACATCAGCGATTCACCACAACTCATTGTTTTCTATCCCTTAGCCAACAATGCTGTTACTGTCCCTTTTATTCCATGAGCTTCAGTTTTGCTAACAAGCCTTTATGGGTTACTTTATCAAACGCCTTTTGAAAGTACAAATACACAAAATCAACCGCATTGCCCTCATTCACTCTCTCTGTTACCTCATCAAAAAACTCAATCAATTTGGTCACACGATATGCCCTGAACAAATCTGTGCTGGTGCTCCTTCAATAGTCTCTGTTTAATTAGTGGCTGTTCATTTTCTCCCGATTATTGCTTCTGCAAGACTTCCCACCACCACCATTAAACTGACTATCATGTAGTTGCTGGGTTTATCCTTCCTTTTTTGAAAAAGGGTGTAACATTTGCAATCATCCAGTCCTTTGGCATCACCCCTGCATCTAAGGATGATTGGAAGATTGTGGCCAGCACCTCCGCAATTTCTATCCTTACTTCCCTCAGCGACCTAGGATGCATTCCATTCGGACCTGGTGACATAGCCACTTTAATTACTGCCAGCCTGTCTAGTCCCTCCTCTTTATCTTTTTTTTTAATTTGTTCATGGGATGTGGGAGTCACTGGCAAGGCCAGCATTTATTGCCCATCCCTAATTGCCCTTAAGAAGGTGGCGGTGAGCTGGTTCTTGAACCGTTGAAGTCCGTGTGATGAAGGTACTCCCACAGTGCTGATAGGGAGGGAGTTCCAAGGTATTGACCCAGAGACGATGCAGGAACAGTGATACACTTCCAAGTCAGGATGTTGTGTTACTTTGAGGGGAACGTGGAGGTGGTGGTGTTCCCATGCACCTGCTGCCCTTGTCCTTCCAGGTGGTAGAGGTCGTGGGTTTGGGAGGTGCTGCCGAAGAAGCCTCGGCGAGTTGCTGCAATGCATCTTGTAGATGGTACACACTGCAGCCACGGTACATCGGTGGTGGAGGGAGTGAATGTTAAAGGTGTTGGATGGGGTGCCAATCAAGTGGGCTGCTTTCTCCTGGATTGTGCGTGCTTCTTGAGTGTTGTTGGAGCTGTAATCATCCAGGCAAGTGGAGAGTATTCCATCACACTCCTGACTTGTGCCTTGTAGATTGATGGAAAGGCTTTGGGAGTCAGGTGGTGAGGCACTCGCCGCAGAATACCCAGCCTCAGTCCAGTTCTTGTTCCCACAGTATTTATTTGGCTGGTCCAGTTAAGTTTCTGGTCAATGGGGACCCCCAGGATGTTGATGGTGGGGGATTTGGACATGGTAATGCTGTTGAATGTCAAGGGGTGATGGTTAGATGCTCACTTTTTGGAGACAGTCATTGCCTGGCGAGAATGTTTTGTGGTGAGAATGTTCTTCTTAGGCAGTCCTTCAGAGTCGAGGATGACTTGCTTCCACACTAATATGAGTCCAAAGCAGGACCTACAGTCTCTGTCACAGGTGGGGCAGATGGTGGTTGGAGGGACGGGTGGGCAGGGTGCTTGGGTTTTTGTGCGCTCATTCCGCCATTTGCGCTTGGCTTCCACGTGCTCCCGGCGAAGAGACTCGAGGTGTTTGGCGCCTTCCAGGATGCTTTTCCTCCATTTTGAGTGGTCTTGGGCCAGGGATTCCCAGTTGTCAGTGGGGATGTTGCACTTTTTCAAGGAGGTTTTGAGGGTGTCTTTAAAGCGTTTCCTCTGCCCACCTGGGGCTCGCTTGCTGTGTCGGAGCACTGAGTAGAGCGTTTGTTTTGGACCAAAGTTGTAATGAGGTCTGGAGCCGAGTTGTTCTGGCGGAATCTAAAATGAGCATTGGTGAGCAGATTATTGGTGAGTAAGTGCCACTTGCTAGCACTGTCGATGATACCTTCCATCATTTTGCTGATGATTGAGTGTAGACTAATGGGGGTGGTATTGGCTGGATTGGATTTGTCCTGCTTTTTGTGAACAGGACATACCTAGGCAGTTTTCCACATTGTTGGGTAGATGCCAGTGTTGTAGCTGTACTGGAACAGCTTGGCTAGAGGCACGGCTAGTTCTGAGCACGTCTTCAGCATGACAGCTGGGATGTTGTCGGGGTCCATAGCCTTTGCTGTATCCAGTGCGCTCAGCAGTTTCTTGATATCACATGGAGTGAATTGAATTGGCTGAAGACTGGCTTCTGTGATGGTGGGGACCTCAGGAGAAGGCCAATATGGAGAAGATGATTACAAATGTTTTTTTCCTTGTCTTTTGCATTCACGTGCTAGGGATATTCATGAAGTCTCATCCTCCCATTAATTGTTTAATTGCTCACCACCCTTCATGACTGGATGTGGCAGGAATGCAGAGCTTTGATCTGATCCGTTGATTGTGGCATCACTTAGTTCTGTCTAGCATGCTGCCTCCGCTGTTTAGCATGCACGTAGACCTGTGTTGCAGGTTAGCATTTCATTGTTAGGTACATCTGGTGTTGCTCCTGGCATGCTGTTCTACACTCCATATTGAACCAGGGTTGGTCTGGTGGCATGATGGTAATGGTAGAGTGAGGGATATGCCAGGCCAGGATACTACAGGTTGTGGTGGAATACAATTCTGTTGCTGCTGATGGCCCACAGCACATTGTGGATGCCCAGTTTTGAGCTGCTCGATTTATTGTGAATCTATCCCATTTACCATGGTGGTAGTGCCACAAAGCATGATGGAGGGTGTCCTCAGTGTGAAGACGGGACTTCGTCTCCACAAGGACTGTGTGGTAGTCACATCTATCAATGCTGTCATGAACAAATGCATCTGCGACAGGTAGATTGGTGAGGACGAGATCAAGTAGGTTTTTCCCTCGTGTTGGTTCTCTCGCTACCTGCCGCAGTGGGTATGGTAGCATAGTGGTAATGTTACTGGACTAGTAATCCTAAGGCCTGGACTAATAATCCAGAGATATGAGTTCAAATCACACCATGGCAGCTGGGGAATTTAAATTTAGTTAATTAAATAAATCTGGAATAAAAAGCTAATATCAGTAATGGTGACCATGAAGCCATTGGATTGTCATAAAAACCCATCTGGTTCACTAATGTCTTTCAGTGAAAGAAATCTGCCGTTCTTACCTGGTCTGACCTATATGTGACTCCAGACTCTCAGCAATGTGGTTGACTCCTAACTGCCCTTTGTGGTTCAAGAAGGCGGCTGGACACCTTCTCAAGGGAAATTAGGGATGGACAATAAATGCTGGCCTGGTCAACAATGCCCACATCCCATGAACAATTAAAAAGAAAGGCCCAATCTGGCATCAATTCCTTCAGGACTTGGTCAGCTACCGAGTAATGCTGCTACCGAGCCACTCTTGGTGATGGATATTAAAGGTCCCCACCCACAGTACATTCTGTGCCCTTACTACCTTCAGTGTTTCTTCCAAGTGGTGCTCAAACACATGGAGGAGTACTGATTCATCAGCTGAGGGAGGGTGGTAGGTGTAAGCAGGAGGTTTCCTTGCCCATGCTTGACCTGAAGCCATGAGACTTCATGGGGTCCGGAGCCAAGGTTGAAGACTCCCAGGGCCACTCCCTCCTGACTGTATACCACTGTGCCACTACCCCTGGTGGGTCCATCCTGCCGGTGGGACAGGACTTACCAGGGATATTGATGGAGGAGTCTGGGACATTGGCTGAAAGATATGATTCTGTGATTATGACTTTGTCAGGCTGTTGCTTGACTAGTCTGTGGGACTGCTCTCCTAAGTTTGGCACAAGCCCCAGATGTTGGTGAGCAGAACTTTGAAAGGTCAACTGTTGTTTCCGAAGCCAGTGTCTAGGTTGATGCTGGGTGGTCCGTCTGGTTTTATTTTTGTTATTGTTTTTCGTAGCATTTTCTTACAACTGAGTGGCTTGCTAGGCAATTTCAGAGGGGTAGGTAAGAGTCACCACATTGCTGTGGGAGGTGTCACATACAGGCCAGATTGCCTTTCGTAAAAGACATTAGTGAACCAGATGGGTTTTTAATGACAATCCGATAGTTTCATGGTCACCAATACTGATACGAGCTGCTTATTCCAGATTCATTTAATTAACTGAATTTAAATTCCCTGCAAACTCAAGCAGAGTGCCCGGCTGAACGATCGTGTGTAGGACCCCACGAAGAAAACGGAAGGAAACGTTAGCAGCAAAGATATGTTTTTTTTTACTTACCTCGACCACCTTGCATTTAATTATCGTCCCGGTAGTGGCTGACCGCCCGATCCACCGGTGTTGCTGCAGGGGGTGAAAGTGACTTTTGGATCTGGGGTGCTATTGGGGCAATGCGCACGGCGATGACGTCACGATCTCCGTAGCGCCGCCGCTAAACTCCCGCCCAATATGGCAGGAGTTGTCGTCAGTACCACGCCCGGTCACAAACGCATTGTGTTCATTAGCGCACTCTGCAGCACCAACGGGAAGCGCAAATGCACTCAATTTCTCGGCCTTTGACTCCAATTTACCCAGGCCAGATCCATCCTCAATTCACTGAAATTAGCCCTCCTCCAGTTAAGTATTGTTATTGTAGATTGCTCCTTGGCCTTCTCCATAACTAATCTAAACCTTCCAATACAATATTCGGATGACATTCCTCCCCACTGGAGTCATTGATCCATTTAAAATAAATGGGTCAATATTTCCATGAAAATAGTGCCCAGAGTAATGTCATGAGAGCATGCTAAGTGGCTAATATCACAAACAGTCATTTGTAGCCTCATGTGAATTCCCTGGGGTGGATTTTAACTTATGGGTGATTGACTGGCGGAGGGCGCTGGTGAATCACCTGTTCCAGCACCTAAGAGACCCTACACACTGTGTTGGATTCGGGCTGGCAGAATATTGGGTCACCCAGGCAGCAACAAAGTAAGGCCAGGGGTGGAGGGGGGGGGCGGCTGGTGGCGGAGGGAAGTGGGGAGAGCTTGTATTGCTCACTGCACTCTGGAATGGTTTCAATAGACTGGAAGGAGGCTAATATAGTCCCCATCTTTAAAAACGGTGACAAGACAGACCCAGGTAACTATAGGCCCATTAGTTTAACATCAGTAATAGGTTAGATGCTTGAGTGAATCATTAGGGATGCAATATAGGAACGCTTGGTTAGAGAGGGACATATTAGGGACACCCAACATGACTTCATAAAAAGGTCATGTCTTACAAATCTAATTGTATTTTATGTAGAAATTACAAAGTTGGTGGATGAGGGAAGTCCATAGACTTCCAAAAAGCTTTTGATAAGGTACCGCACAAGATGCTTCTCTCTAAGATCGAAACCTCTGGGGTTAGTGGTGATATATTGAGCTGGATTGAGAACTCACTGGCAGGATGTAGGCAAAGTGTAGGTATAGATAGATTTGGACCAGTTTGGAGACCAGTCACCAGTGGTGTCCTGCAGGGATCAGTGTTGGGACCGTTGCACTTTACTATATTTATTAATGATCTGGATGTAGATGTTGGGGATACAATCTTCAAATTTTCAGATGATACCAAGATCTGTGCGAGTATTAGGACTGTAGACGATGCTCGTCTGTTTCAGGCAGATCTCAATGTGTTGGGAGATTGGGCTCATGACTAGAAAATGATATGTAACTTAAGTGCAGTGTGGGCCGGGCAAATGCTCACATTCATACACTCTTCAGGGAAAAGCATTAAAGAAGGTGGAGTTAGAAAGTGATTTGAGCATTCTAATGCATACATCCTTAAAGGTATATGTGCAATGCCGAGGAGTAATAGCTAGAGCAAATATAGTGTTGGGGTTTCTTCTCTTCTTCTTAGGTAGTCCCTCGGAGTCGAGGATGACTTGTTTTCACACTAAAAATAAGTTCTCAGGTGACTGATAAGTCCAATGCGGGAACTACAGTCTCTCACAGGTTGGGCAGACAGTGGCTTAAAGGACTTTGGTTGAAGGGCCGGTTGGTTGAAGTGCTTGGATTGTCATGCGCTCCTTCCGCCATTTGCGCTTGGTTTACGCTTGCTCCCGGCGGAGAGACTTGAAGTGTTTGGCACCTTCCCAGATGCTTCTCTTCCACTTTGAGCAATCTTGCACTAGGGATTCCCAGGTGTCAGTGGGGATGTTGCACTTCTTCAAGGAGACCTTGGGGGGGCAGTGCTTTGTGGTGGGGGCAGGTTGATAGAGGACCTTTGTTTTATGGATGTTTAGTGTAAGGTCATGCTCTCGTACGGTGAATGTGTTGACGATGGTTCAGAGTTGGTCCTCCGAGTGAATGTTGAAGCAAGCGTCATCTGCATATTGTTATTCGATGACAGAGGATGGTACGACCTTGGATCTGGTCTGAAAGCGACGGAGGTTGAACAGTTTCCCGTTTGTTCTATAGATTATCTCCACTCCAGCGGGAAGCTTACTGACAGTGAGATATGGCATTGCAGCAAGGAAGATCGAGAAGAGCGTTTGTGCAATGACACAGCCTTGCTTCAACCCGGTTCGTACATGAATTGGGCCTGTGGTGGATTCGTTGGTCACACATTACGACTGAAGTTGGATTCTGCTGTTATTGCTGCTGATAATCATCATGAAGCAAGCGGAGAATGGTGACAAACTTTTGAGGACTGCCGAATTTGAAAAGGACGCTCCATAATCCCTCACGGTTGACAGTTTCAAAGGCCTTTGTCCGGTCAAAGAAGGCCAGGTACAGAGGTATCCATAGGGCAATTAAGTATAAGACGAGACATACTATTTTGTCCTGTACAAGAATTTAGTCAGGCCAGCCTTGGAATACTGTGTCTAGTTTTGGTCTCCTCACATGTTGGGTGATATTGAGGCTTTGGAGAGGGTGCAGAGGAGGGCCACTAGACTAATTACATGTCTAAAGCATCTTAGTTATCAAGATAGGCCAAAAAAGTTGGGACTCTACACTTTAGAGAAGCTCAGAATTAGAGGTGATCTAATTGTTATGTATTTATGCTTGGGGTCACCAGACACCAGGGGGCGTCACTGTCAGAGGTCAACGGGCTGTACGTGCGCATGTGTGGTCACTGGTATATAAGTGCAGGTATCATGTCATGCGGGTTACTTTGGGCGTGAATAAAGTTGAATCAGGTTTACACCTGAGGAGTCTTTGGAGTCATTACATTCATTACATTTGGCGATGAGGTAACTTAAGAACCTTCGCATGTACAATGGCACTATTGGAATTCTGGAGAAATTCGCAGATGGCGAGAATTGGATGGATTTTATCGACCGCATGGATCAGTATTTTATGGCTAATAAAATGAAGGGAGAGGCTGACGCAGTTCGGCGCAGGACGGTTTTCCTCGCCATTTGTGGTCCAAAAATTTATGGCCTCATGAAGAATCTTCTCTCATCTTTACGTCCAATGGACAAAAAATATGGGGATTTGTGTGCTTTGATGCATGACCACCTTAAGCCAAAAAAGGGGATCATCATCTTACGCTATCACTTCTACACGCATGTTCGTGCTGAGGGCCAGGATGTGTCGGGATTCGTCGCTGACCTGCGACGTCTTGCTGAGCCCTGTAATTTTGGGAATGTGTTGGAAGACATGCTGCAAGATTTCTTCGTGATAGGCATCAATCACGATGTGATTCTTCGGAAATTATTGTCCGAAGAGAAGCTGGATTTGAGCAAGGCCATCGCGACTGCCCAGGCATGCATGACGACTGATGATAATTTGAGGCAGATATCATCGAAGAGTCGAAGCTCCATGGCAAGTACTGTAAACAAGATTGTGTCGTCGTCTGGCAGAGCTGCTTATGGCAGGGCCTACTCGACTGCTTATGTGAAACCTGTGGCTGCTCAAAGTCCGCCAACTGGTAAGAATCCAATTTCACCCTGTTGGTGTTGTGGGGGCAATCATCGACCTCATCAGTGTCAGTTTAAACAGTACTCCTGTAACGGCTGTTCGAAAGTGGGGCATCTTCAGAGAATGTACCCACAACTGAGCAAGTGTGCTGCCGCTCATCACATTGATGATGATGACCAGTCCAGTGCTGGCACGGATACACAAGCCGAGGAGGAAGTGTATGGTCTGTATTCATTCTTGGGAAGGAGCCAGCCGATAATCGTTAATGTGAAGCTGAATGGCGTGCCTGTATCAATGGAGCTGGACACGGGTGTGAGTCAGTTGATAATGAGCCAAAGGACATTCGACAAGCTGTGGGACTAAGCTGAGTCCATCAATGCCAAGTTGTGTACTTACACAAAGGAAGTCATTGGCAGCGCAGTAGTCAAGGTGTCGTATGATGGTGTGGTTCATGATCTACCATTATGGATCATCCCAGGTACTGGTCCAACGCTGTTCGGCAGGAATTGGCTCGAGAAAATCAAGTGGAATTGGAATGATATCAAAGCGTTGTCATCGGTGGATGACACTTCATGTGCTCAAGTGTTGAAGAAGTTTCCTTCTTTGTTTGAACTGGGCATTGGTAATTTTACTGGAGCCAAGGTACAGATTCACCTGGATTCTGATGCAAGGCCTGTCTATCAAAGCTCGGTCTGTTCCCTACATGATGAGGGAGAAGGTTGAAATTGAGCTTGAAAGACTCCAATGTGGAGGGATCATATCACCGGTCGAGTTTAATGAGTGAGCCAGTCCTATTGTTTCTGTGTTGAAGAGTGATGGCACTGTCAGGATTTGTGGAGACTACAAGGTTACAATTAATCAATTTTTGAAACAGGATCAGTACCCGTTATCGAAGGCTGATAACCTGTTCGCCATGCTAGCTGGTGGAAAGTCGTTCACTAAACTGGATCTGACATTGGCCTATATGACAAAGAAGTTTGTTGATACTTCGATGATACTCACCTGCATCAACACCCATAAACTACTGTTTGTCTACAACAGGTGTCCTTTTGGAATTCGTTCGGCTGCAGCCATATTTCAGAGGAATAAAGAGAGTCTATTGAAGTCCGTTCCTAGAACTGTCATGTTTCAAGATGACAGTCTGGTCACAGGTCGCGACATTACTGAACATCTGAACAATCTTGAAGAAGTCCTACATTGTCTGGACAAAGTGGGACTCAGGCTGAAACGTTCGAAGTGTGTCTTCATGGCACCTGAAGTTGAATGCCTGGGGAGGAAGATTGCTGCTGATGGCATCAGGCCTACTGATTCGAAAACTAAGGCCATCAAAAATGCACCCAGGCCTCAGACTGTGCGTTCATTCCTTGGGCTACTCAACTACTTTGGTAATTTCTTACCCAGATTGAGCACTTTGTTAGAGCCACTGCACGTGCTACTCAGAAAAAGCGACAACTGGGTCTGAGGTGTGTCTCAAAATAGAGTCTTTGAGAAAGCTAAGAATCTGCTCTGTTCAAACAAGTTGCTTGTTCATTATTATCCATGTAAGTGTCTTGTATTGGCCTGTGATGCTTCATCATATGGGGTTGGCTGTGTACTCCAACAAGCAAATGAGTCGGGTAAGCTACAACCTGTTGTGTGTGCTTCGAGAAGTTTGTCAAAGGCAGAAACAGCATGGTAGAAAAACAAGCTTTGGCCTATGTGTATGGGGTCAAAAAGATGCATCAGTATCTGTTTGGTCTTCGTTTTGAACTCGAAATGGATCACAAGCCACTCATTTCATTGTTTTCGGAAAACAAAGATATTAATACCAATGCATCGTCCCGTATCCATAGGTGGGCGTTGACATTGTCTGCCTATGATTATGTTATTCATCATAGACCTGGCACTGAGAATTGTGCCGATGCACTGAGTCGTCTGCCGTTGCCCACATCGGAGGTGGAGACACCTCAACCTGCAGATTTATTGTTAGTAATGGATGCTTTTGAGAGTGAAGGAACTCCTGTCACTGCTCAACAAGTTAGGATGTGGACCAGCCATGACCATATTTTATCAGCTATGAAACGTTGTCTCCTCAGTGGTGATTGGTCTGCAATACCTATGGAAATGTGTGATGAGATCAAACCCTACAACCGTCGCAAAAATGAACTGTCCATTCAGTCAGATTGTTTACTGTGGGATAATCGTGTTGTTATGCCTAAGAAAGGTAGAGAAAAATTTGTACGTGAACTACATACCACTCATCCTGGTATTGTCATGATGAAAGCCATTGCTCATGTATGGTGGGCTGGAATTGACTCTGATCTGGAATCATGTGTGCATCAGTGCAATACTTGCATGCAGCTAAGTAAAGTACCAGCGGAATTTCCGCTGAGTCTTTGGTCGTGGCCATCTAAACCATGGTCGAGGATCCACATTGATTTTGCAGGTCCCTTCCTGGGAAAGATGTTTTTTGTTGTGGTGGATGCATATTCAAAGTGGTATTATTATGTCATCCACTACGTCTACAACTACTATTGAGAGCCTTTGTGTCATGTTTGCTAATCATGGTTTGCCTGACATTGTTGTGAGCGACAATGCATCTTGCTTCACAAGTCTGGAATTTCAAGAGTTCATGAAACTCAATGGTATTAAACATGTGAGGTCAAACCTGCTTCTAATGGTCAAGCAGAGTGTGTTGTTCAAACGATCAAGCAGAATATGAAACGTGTAACTCAGGGTTCACTGCAGACTCGTTTGTCCTGTATACTGTTCAGTTACAGGACCAGACCTCACACGCTTACCAGGGTCTGCCCTGCTGAACTACTGATGAAGAGAAATCTCAAGACCAAGCTCTCTCTTGTTCATCCTGATTTGAATGATCGTGTTGAAAACAGATGTCAAAGTCAGCAAGGGTATCATGATCGTGCTGCTGTGTCACGTGACATCTCTGACAACAATCCGGTTTATTTACTGAACTATGGTCAAGGTCCAAAGTGGATCGCCGGCACTGTTACAGCCAAGGAGGGTAACAGAATGTTTATTGTCGTGCTCAAGAATGTCTATGCTGGCTCTTCGTTGGAGCAATCCAAAACTAATCCCACTGCTCTGCACTCTGCTCCTTGGCCTTGTATCTTCCTCAGCTTCAAATATTCAGCCAATTTTCCATTAAGAGATGCAATGGTCGTTGCCTCAGCCACTCCCAGTGGCAAAACATTCCATGTTCCCACAAGCCTCCTGTAAAGCAATTTCTCCTAACCTCCTTGCTTACTCTCTTAGTGATCATTTAAATTTGAAGACCCCTTTGTCATTAACTCCCCAACCAGAGGAAATAGTCTTTCCCTATTCACTCTAACAAAACTCTTCATAATTTCTTCCATTTATCGAGTGTTTCTGCAACTCTTCTGTCCAAAGTTACGTACAGCTACTGCATTCCCTTTATTTATCCGATTGGTCACTTTTTCAAAAAAGCCCGATGAAATTTGTCAACTGGGACTTGCCTTTAACAAATCCATGCTGGTTCTCCTTGATTCAGCTTGATCAGTTAGTCTAACATCTGTGGTTGGAAAGATGTTGGAGTCCATTATTAAAGAAGCAGTAGCAGGACATTTGGAAAAGCAAAATTCGGTCAGGCAGAGTCAGCATGGATTTATGAAGCGGAAGTCATGTTTGATAAATTTGCTGGAATTCGTTGAGGATGTAACGAACAGGGTGGATAAAGGGGACCCAGTGGATGTGGTGTATTTGGACTTCCAGAAGGCATTTGACAAGGTGCTACATAAAAGGTTACTGCACAAGATAAAAGTTCACGGGGTTGGGGGTAATATATTAGCATGGATAGAGGATTGGCTAATGAACAGAAAACAGAGAGTCGGGCTAAATGGTTCATTCTCGGGTTGGCAGTGGAGTGCCGCAGAGATCAGTGCTGGGACCCCAACTATTTACAATCTGTATTAACGACTTGGAGGAAAGGGCCGAGTGTAACGTAGCCAAGTTTGCTGACGATACAAAGATGGGAGGAAAACAATGTGTGAGGAGGACACAAAAAATCTGCAAAAAGACATAGACAGGCTAAGTGAGTGGGCAAGAATTTGGCAGATGGAGTATAATGTTGGAAAGTGTGAGGTCATGCACTTTGGCGAAAAAAATCAAAGAGCAAGTTATTATTTAAATGGAGAAAGATTGCAAAGTGCTGCAGTACAGCGAGACCTGGAGGTACTTGTGCATGAAACACAAAAGTTTCGTATGCAGGTACAGCAAGTGATCAGGAAGGCCAATGGAATCTTGGCCTTTATTGCAAAGGGGATGGAGTATAAAAGCAGGGAAGTAGTACAGGGTATTGGTGAGGCCACACTGCATGCAGTTTTGGTTTCCATATTTACAAAAGGATATACTTGCTTTGGAGGCAGTTCAGAGAAGGTTCACTAAGTTGATTCCGGAGATGAGGTGGTTGACTTATGAGGAAAGGGCCTCTAATCATTGGAATTCAGGTGATCTTATTGAAACGTATAAGATTGTGAGGGAGCTTGACAAGGTGGATGCAGGGAGGATGTTTCCACTGATAGGGGAGATTAGAACTTGAAGGCATAATCTTAGAATAAGAAGCTGCCCATTTAAAACTGAGATGAGAAGAAATTTCTTCTCTCAGAGGGTTGTGGATCTGTGGAATTTGATGCCTCACACTGGAAGCTGGGACATGGAATAAATTTAAGACAGAAATAGACAGTTTCTTAAATGATAAGGGAATAAGGGTATATTGGAGAGCGGGCAGGGAAGTGGACCTGAGTCCATGATCAGAACAGCCATGATCGTATTTGGTACACTCATAATAAAGGATGAAACTGAGTTCTGTGTACAATGAGCAAGTGTGACCTTAGCTCCTTTAATAAAACTCCAGAGTGCAGGTACCTCGTGGGTGCTTTTATACTGTGCTCCCAAGGGATGCTGGGATCCTTTGGGACTCCAACAGGTGGGTCCTCTGGTGGTCAGGTGTCATGCAGGTTACAAAGGGTTAAATATAAAACATCACTCCTCCGTGAAGTCAACAGTACACTTATTTACAAGGTGAAACGATCTGGGGCTTTACGCTCCCTTGTCGATTGTCTCGGTACAAATGCGGATGTTGGTGGGTTGGTCAGTTCTTCACTGGGCTGTTGGGCAGCCGGCCTTGCCGGGCTGCTGGGGATGATGAGTCCGGCATCGTGGTCAACCGTGATGTCAGTTGCCACTTGTGTGTGTGTGTTGGAAGGTCAAAGTTCTTCGGGTTGTTCGTGGCTGTTGGTGAACCGCAATTTGATTTGGTCCAAATGTTTTCTGTGCGTTTGTCCATTGGACAATTTGACCTGAAACACCCATCTCCCCTCTTTGGCTGTGACTGTGCCAGCGAGCCATTTGGGACCATGTCCATAATTGAACACAAACACGGGATCATTGATCTCAATATCGCGTGACAAATTTGCACGGTCATGGTACATACTTTGTTGATGCTGCTTGCCCTCCGCGTGATCCTGTAGATCAGGGCAGATAAGAGAGAGCCTTGGTCTAGGTGCCTTTTTCATGAGCAGCTTGGCTGGGGGAACCCCGGTGAGTGAGTGGGGTCTGGTGCGGTAGCTGAGCAGCACTCAGGACAGCCGGGTCTGCAGGGAGCCTTCCGACATACATTTCAAGCTTTGTTTGATGGTCTGAACTGCCAGTTCTGCCTGGCCGTTGGATGCGGGCTTGAACGGGGCAGATGTGACATGTTTGATCCCATTGCGGGTCATGGATTCCTTGGATTCTGCACTGGTGAAACACGGCCCATTGTCGCTGACTAGGACATCAGGCAAGCCGCGCATGGCAAACGTGGCTCGTAGGCTTTCAATAGTAGTCATGGACGTGCTTACAGACATTATTGCACATTCAATCCATTTTGAGTAAATGTCCACGACAACCAAAAACATTTTGCCTAGAAATGGGCCCGCATAGTCTACGTGGATCCTCGACCACGGTTTGGAGGACAACGTCCACAAACTTAGCGGTGGCTCTCCGGGTGCATTGCTCAGCTAAGAGCAAGTGTTGCACTAGACATGCATGACTCTAAATCTGAGTCGGTGCCGGGCCACCACACATGGGATCTGGCTATGGCTTTCATCATTACGATGCCTGGTTGGGTGCTGTGCAGTTCACATATGAACATATCTCTGCTTTTCTTGGGCAAGACCACGCGATTGCCCCACAATAGACAGTCCGCCTGCAGGGACAACTCGTCTTTGCGTCTGTGGAACGACTTAATCGCCTCCTGCATCTCCGCTGGGACACCGGACCAGCTCTCATGGAGGACACAGTTTTTTACCAAGGACAGTGAAGGATCCTGGCTGGTCCATGTCCTGATTTGTCGGGCTGTAACGGGGGACTTCTCGTTCTCGAATGCCTCCATGACCATGAGCAAGTCCACTGGCTGTGCCATTTCCACCCCAATGGTGGGCAATGGCAGCCAACTGAGAGCATCTATGCAGTTCTCTGTGCCCGGTCTGTGGCAGATTACATAGTTGTATGTCGACAGCACGAGTGCCCATCTTTGGATGCGGGCGCAGGCATTGGTATTAATCCCTTTGCTCTCAGAGAACAGCGATATCAGCGGCTTGTGGTCAGTTTCAAGCTCAAACTTGAGGTCAAATAAGTACTGGTGCATTTTTTTCACCCTGTAGATGCACGCCAGAGCCTCTTTTTCAATCATGCTGTAGGCCCTTTCGGCCTTGGACAAACTCCTGGATGCATAAGTGACCAGTTGCAAAATCCCTGATTCATTAGCCCGTTGTAACACACACCCGACCCCGTATGACAACGCAACGCAAGCTAGTACTAATCGTTTACAAGGGTTATACAGGACAAGCAGTTTGTTTGAACACAACAGATTTCTGGCTTTCTTAAAGGCAGCCTCTTGTGAATTCCCCCATACCCAGTCGTCTCCCCATGTCAGCATTCTAGCAGGGTGCTTAATCCAGATAGAAAATTACCAAAATAGTTAAGGAGTCCCAGGAACGACCGCAGCTCTGTCACGTTCTGTGATCGCGGCGCGTTCTTGATGGCCTCCGTCTTGGTGTCAGTGGGTCTGATGCCGTCTGCTGCGATTCTTCTTCCCAAGAACTGAACGTCCTGTGCCAGGAAAACACACTTTGAGCATTTCAACCTGAGCCCCACACGATCCAACCGACTAAGAAACTCTTCCAGATTCTTCGTGTGCTCCATGGTGTCCCGACCTGTAACCAATATGTCATCCTGGAAAACCACTGTGCAAGGAACTGACTTTAGCAGGCTCTCCATTTTCCACTGGAAGATAGCCGCGGCCGACCAAATCCCGAACCGGCATCGATTGTAGATGAACAGAACTTTGTGCGTGTTGTTGCAGGTGAGGCCTTTCGAAGACTTCTCCAGCTCCTGCGTCATGTAGGCCGAGGTCAGGTCCAGCTTGGTGAATGTCTTCCCTCCAGCCAGGGTCGCAAATAGGTCTTCTGCCTTGGGAAGCGGGTACTGGTCCTGCAGCGAAAAATGGTTAATTGTTACTTTATAGTCCCCACAAACTCTAATCGTGCCGTCCACCTTAAGTACTGGGACAATCGGACTGGCCCAGTCGTTGAATTTCACCGGCGCTATGATGCCTTCTCGTTGCAGCCTGTCCAGCTCAATTTCCACTTTTTCACTCATCATGTACGGTATCGCCCGTGCCTTGTGGTGGATGGGTTGTGTACCAGGAACCAAATGGATCTGCATTTTCGCCCCCGAGAAGCTTCCAATGCCTGGCTCAAACAACGATGGGAACTTGCTCAGAACTTGGGTACATGAGGCATCGTTGACGGACGAAAGTGCTCGGATGTCGTTCCAGTTCCAGCGGATTTTTTCTAGCCAGCTTCTGCCAAACAAATATGGGGCCATCCCCTGGCACAATCCACAGTGGGAGTTCATGTACTGCTCCTTCATAGGAGACTTTGACTTCTGCACTGCCAATTACAGGGATTAGTTCCTTGGTGTAAGTCCTTAGTTTGGTGTGAATGGGGCTGAGCTTGGGCCTGTGTGCCTTTTTGCCCCACAGCCTGTTGAAGGCCTTTTTACTCATTATGGACTGACTTGCCCCCGTGTCCAGTTCCATAGATACTGGAATAACGTTCAGTTCAACTTTCAACATTATTGGTGGACATTTTGTAGTGAATGTGTATACCCTATACACTTCTGCCTCCTCGGTACGAGTCTCCAATTCAGCCTGATCCACAGTGGATCGATCTTCCTCTGCAACGTGATGGTTTTCAGGGTTTGAAGCTTGCCTGCACATTCGTTGGAGGTGTCCTATTGTACTGCAACCGTTGCACACATAGTGCTTAAAGTGGCATTGATGGGGCCGAAGATCACCTCCACAACGCCAACTGCCTCGCATTAATGATTGGCGGACTCTGGGTCATCTGAGGTCGGGCAGCAGCAGCCGGCGTGTACGTTCTGCCATGTACATTTCTGCTCAGGACCGACATTACTTTATGCACAGTACTGGCCGAAACTTCTTTACTCTGCGAAATCTGCTTGGTGTTGTCGCTGGTGGACATAAATGCCTGGGCTATCGTTGTGGCTTTACTTAGATTCGGAGTTTCTACAGTCAACAGTTTGCGAAGGATTGTCTCCTGTCCAATTCCCAGTATAAAAAAGTCTCTGAGCATTTGTTCTAGAAATCCCTCAAACTCACAATACCCTGCGAGGCGTCTTAGTTCGGCGACATAGCTCGGCACTTCCTGGCCCTCCGATCGGTGACACGTGTAGAACCGGTATCTCGTCATCAAAACACTTTTCTTAGGATTTAGGTGCTCCCAGATCAGCGTACACAATTCTTCGAAGGAATTCTCTGTTGGTTGTACCCGGGCCAGGAGATTCTTCATGAGGCCATAGGTTGTTGCCCCACAGACAGTTAGGAGGATCACCCTTCATTTGGTAGTGTTCTCGTCCCCTTCCAGCTCGTTGGCCACGAGGTATTGGTCGAGTCTCTCCACGAAGGCCTCCCAGTCGTCCCCTTCTGAGAACTTCTCCAGGATACCGACTGTTCTTTGCATTTTCGCGCGGTTGTTCGTTACCTCATTCATACACTCATAATAAAGGTTGAAACTGAGTACTGTGTACAATGAGCAAATCTAACCTAAGCTCCTTTAATAGGACTCCAGAGTGCAGGTACCTCGTGGATGGCCTGCTTATATACTGTGTTCCCAAGGGATGCTGGGATCCCTTGGGACTCCAACAGATGGGCTCTCTGGTGGGCAGGTTTCATACAGGTTACAAAGGGTTAAATACATAACAGTATTAAATGGCGGAGCAGGCTCGAGGGGTCATATGGCCTACTCCTGCTCCTATTTCTTATGTTCTTATGTTCTTATTAACCCACACAATTATAAATGCTCACTAATTTTTTATCTCAAATTATGGATTGCACAATTACAGATGTTAGATTCTATTAACAGCCTTTGCTGACTTAAAAATCAATACATGGCCTGCCTGTGTAAATGTGCTCATGTGTCAGCAGGCTGAGTGGAGGTGAGGAAAGGCAGAGAAATGAGCAGGGCTCGATCTCGCCTTGTCAATACTTTGCTCAGCCACTCCTTGCTCTATGCTGCTATCTATTCATTGATACACGGTTGAGCCTTTCCTCACTAATACGCTGCCACGCTTCTCTTCATCATTATATTGCTCAATCTCTCCTTGCTGAAGTGCTGCTCTGCTCTCCTCCATTCATTGCTCTCAGCACTGTGGGCAGAGTAGTGCTCTGCTGTTCAAAGCACCACTGGGCACTCAAAAGTGTTCTGCTCTTCTTGCCTTTTTTTGGCAAAACTACATTTTAAAATCACCTGAGGTAGCTGAAAATGCCAATAAACTTTACTATTTTAGAACTTCTAGCAATTTAATTTCCAGATGGCTCACCTTTGGCCTTCCATTTGCCACAATCCCCTCGATTTGCCCAACCACTCTCTCACCTCTACTTTGGATGCCCTCATTTCATTCTCCCTTCCCTTTCATTCCTCCTGGTATGACTTCCATCTTTGCTCCCCCAAATCTGGGGAGCACGATCCTGAACATATCTGATGCACAACTGACTTAGCCATCCATCGCCAGATCTGGCTTGACCATGTCAAACTCTATCCGGCCTCACTCTCCTCCGCTAATTCTATCCATTAACTCAGGAGCATCCTGGAGGGCAAAGATAACATCAGGCTCCCATTCTCTACTATCAACTGCTTACTTAAACCACTATCCCCTGCCTCCTCCACCTTGGCCTCTAACAGTAAGTGCTATCAGCTCATGGATTTCTTCATCACCACAGTCAAAAAACATCTATTCAGCGACCTTCCCTGTTTTTCCCCCTTCCTCGTGATTTAAGCCAACCTCCTAGTCTCCCTCCCATACTAGCTCTGAACTCCCGTCTCTCACACTGCACTCTTCTACACTTTCCAAGCTCATTTCCACTGAAGAAAATGTTCTCAGGTTGTCGGTAATATTAGTCAGGTTGCATTTAATGGCATGTGTTGATGTCATTGGAGAAGTTTTCAGAGAGGCTTATCATTGCTGCCTGGTTGGCCAGCTCTGCAGCTTCTCCATTTATATTTAAGGAAGTAAATGTCTCAGCAGAGGATGCTGGACCATTTGCATGATGCGCTTGCTTCATTTCATTGCATGCTAAACATTGTTTGACAAGCTCTTCATGCTTTGAAAGAGTCTCAAGCAGGATGAATACCATGCAGAAGGCTTTCCAGGAAAGCTTGTGGAGCATCAGGCTTGAAGTGCAGTGAGTTTCTGCTGCTGTGGCACATGCTGTAGCAGGCTCAGGAAGTGTAATCATAAGCACAGTGTGTGCATCTCACATAGTTGCTTATACTGAAACTTGGTAGGAAAAAATGCAGAAATCTCTGAGGGTTGCTTAATTAAGAGCAAGACAGTAGACTATCTTGCACGAGGGATTTCAAGAGCTCATACAAGTGCATCATTCCGTTCCCCAGTAGACCAACATATCTCATGAGGATATGTCTGCCTGCATTATGAGGTGAGATAGCGTGTAGGGTTTTGTTGATTATCTTTCATGTTGGCAGTGAGTGTGGACATCAAGCCCAGTACAAGTGTCAGTGGAACACACCTTTGAAAATTAGATGTTGGGGTGACAACGTCTCAGGAAGCTGCTGAAACTGACACTGGTGCAACAGCATTGCTTGTGGATAGAGGCTAGAAGAGCTGTGAAACATCCCCGTCTACTTCCACCAGCCCATGGTACACCACTGGAGGCCACAGCCGGTAGAAGTAGATTAGGTCTCAGCTTTAACAAAAAGCACCAGGATTAGAGTACAGTAAATTCTCATCCATTATGACACCCATTTACACATAATTCTCTGCATTAAACACAACCTTTCACACATTACAGCTCGGCACATTCATTGTGTTACAGGCACTGAGACATACAGTGATCTCCACAGGAATGCACATTAGCGTAAAATAGGTTTACCACTAATCAGAACATCACGCTGCCCATCCTGCCTGTAAACACCAAGGAGTATCAAAACATGCTGATAGTAAGTTAAGCCACAGGGCACCAGTGATTAAGCAGATAGGATGAAGATCATTACAACAACAGTCGACAAGTGTCCCAGTGGATTAGCTCAGGGGAAGAAGCTGCTATTGCTATTATTCTTGAGACCTCTAAGAAGCATTTTTGCTAAGATTTATCATATTATTGGCTTCTTTAATTCTGTCACATAGTACACAACGGGTTAAAAGCAGCTTCATTTACAGAAACTACGTACCAGCTTAACTTGATATATATTTATTGTGACAATTAGTTGGGTTTTGTTGAATAGTTTCGCGAGGGAGGAGTCAAGTCATTCCATTCCATTCAAATAGAAACAGGAGCAGGAGTTCGAGCAGTCGAGCGGCTTATAAAGGCCCGAGAGTCGGAGGAGGCGGCCACAGGAACGGGAGTTCGAGCAGTCGAGCGGCTTATAAAGGCCCGAGAGTCAGAGGAGGCAGCCACAGGCTCGGGAGTTCGCGCAGTCGAGCGGCCTATAAAGGCCCGAGAGTCGGAGGAGGCAGCCACAGGCTCGGGAGTTCGAGCAGTCGAGCGGCCTATAAAGGCCCGAGAGTTGGAGGAGGCGGCCACAGGCTCGGGAGTTCGAGCAGTCGAGCGGCCTATAAAGGCCCGAGAGTCGGAGGAGGCAGCCACAGGCTCGGGAGTTCGAGCAGTCGAGCGGCCTATAAAGGCCCGAGAGTCGGAGGAGGCTAGCTGGTGCAGGGACAGAAGGTAAACAAAGAAGTAAGAAGAAATCGAAGTGGGACATCACAGCCAAGCGGGTAAGTGATTGGCTGGTTGGCAAGTATTTGATCTTTTCTTTTTCTTAGCAGTAAGAAACCTTTAGCATTGTTATAAATTAAGTTAATCTAAGGGTTACGTCATGGCAGGAGAGCCCAGACCAATGTCATGCTCCTCCTGTGCTATGTGGGAAATCAGGAAACTGTGGATGGAGTCACTCTGGAGCATCTGCGATGCTGAAGATGTTGTGAACAGCATGTTTAGTGAGTTGGTCACACCGCAGGTAAAGTTTGTAAGCCAGATAGGGAATGGGTGACCATCAGGAAGAGCAAGGGAAGGCAGGTAGTGCAGGGGTCCCCCCCTGCGGTCACCTCCCTCCAAAACAGATACACTGTTTTGGGTGCTTTTGAAGGCGGTGGTTCATCAGGGGAAGGCAGCAGCAGCTAAGTCCATGGCACCAGGGGTGGCTTTGCTGCACAGAAGGGCAGGAAAAAGAGTGGGAGAATTATAGTGATAGGGAATTCTATTGTAAGGGGAATAGACAGGTATTTCTGCGGCCGCAAACGAGACTCCAGGATGGTATATTGCCTCCCTGGTGCAAGGGTCAAGGATGTCTCGGAGTGGCTGCAGCGCATTCTGGAAGGGGAGGGTGAACAGCCAGCTTTCGTGGTGCATATAGGTACGAACGATATAGGTAAAGAATGGGATGAGGTCCTACAAGCTGAATTTAGGGAACTAGGAGTTAAATTAAAAAGTAGGAACTCAAAGGTCATAATCTCAGGATTGCTACCAGTGCCACGTGCTAGTCAGAGCAGAAATTGTAGGATAGCTCAGATGAATACGTGGCTTGAGGAATGGTGCAAGGGGGAGGGATTCAAATTCCTGGGACATTGGAACCGGTTCTGGGGGAGGTGGGACCAGTACAAACCGGACGGTCTGCACCTGGGCAGGACCGGAACCAATGTCCTAGGTGGAATGTTTGCTAGTGCTGTTGGGGAGGGGTTAAACTAATATGGCAGGGGGATGGGAATCAATGCAGGGAGACAGAGGGAAGTAAAAAGGGGGCAGAAGCAAAAGGTAGGAAGGAGAAAAAAAAAGAGTGGAGGGCAGAGAAATCAAGGGCAAAAATCAAAAGGGCCAAATTACAACATAATTCTAAAAGGAAAAAGAGTGTTAAAAAAACAAGCCTGAAGGCACTGAGTCTCAATGCGAGGAGCATTCGCAATAAGGTGGATGAATTAACTGCGCAGATAGCTGTTAATGGATATGATGTAATTGGGATTATGGCTCCAGGGTAACCAAGGCTGGGAACTCAACATCCAGGGGTATTCAATATTCAGGAAGGATAGACAGGAAGGAAAAGGAGGTGGGGTAGCATTGCTGGTTAAGGAGGAGATTAGCGCAATATTAAGGGAGGACATTAGCATGGATGATGTGGAATCTATATGGGTAGAGCTGCGAAACACCAAAGGGCAGAAAACGTTAGTGGGAGTTGTGTACAGACCACCAAACAGTAGTCGAGGGTTGGGGACGGCATCAAACAGGAAATTAGGGATGCGTGCAATAAGGGTACGGCAGTTATCATGGGTGACTTTAATCTACATATTGATTGGGCTAACCAAACTGGTAGCAATACTGTGGAGAAGGAGTTCCTGGAGTGTATAAGGGATGGTTTTCTAGACCAATATGTTGAGGAACCAACTAGAGAGCAGGCCATCCTAGACTGGGTCTTGTGTAACGAGAGAGGATTAATTAGCAATCTGGTCGTGCGAGGCCTCTTAGGGAAGAGTGACAATAATATGGTAAAATTCTTCATTAAGATGGAGAGTGACACAGTTAATTCAGAGACAAGGGTCCTGAACTTAAAGAAAGGAAACTTCGACGGTATGAGATGTGAATTGGCTAGGATAGACTGGCGAATGATACTTAAAAGGTTGACGGTGGATAGGCAATGGCAGACATTTAAATATCACATGGATGAACTACAACAATTGTACATCCCTGTGTGGTGTAAAAATAAAAAATGAAAGGTGGTTCAACCGTGGCTAACAAGGGAAATTAGGGAAAGTGTTAAATCCAAGGAAGAGGCATATAAATTGGCCAGAAAAAGCAGCAAACCTGAGGACTGGGAGAAATTTAGAATTCAGCAGAGGAGGGCGAAGCGTTTAATTAGCAGGGGGAAAATAGAATATGAGAGTAAGCTTGCAGGGAACATAAAAACTGACTGCAAAAGCTTCTATAGATATGTGAAGAGAAAAAGATTAGTGAAGACTAATGTAGGTCCCTTGCAGTAGAATCAGGTGAATTTATAATGGGGAACAAGGAAATGGCAGACCAACTGAACAAATACTTTGGTTCTGTCTTCACTAAGGAAGACACAAATAACCTTCTGAAAATACTAGGGGACCGAGGGTCTAGCGAGAAGAGGGAACTGAGGGAAATCCTTATTAGTCAGGAACTAGTGTTAGGGAAATTGAAGGGACTGCAGGCCGATAAATCCCCAGGGCCTGATGGTCTGCATCCCAGAGTACTTAAGGAAGTGGCCCTAGAAATAGTGGATACATTGGTGGTCATTTTCCAACATTCCATGGACTCTGGATCAGTTCCTATGGATTGGAGGGTAGCTAATGTAACCCCACTTTTTAAAAAAGGAGGGAGAGAGAAAACAAGGAATTATAGACTAGTTCGCCTGACATCGGTGGTGGAGAAAATGTTGGAGTCAATTATTAAAGATGTAATAGCAGCGCATTTGGAAAGCAGTGACAGGATCGGTCCAAGTCAGCATTGATTTATGAAAGGGAAATCAAGCTTGACAAATCTAGAGTTTTTTGAGGATGTAACTAGTAGAGTTGTTAAGAGAGAACCAGTAGATGTGGTGTATTTGGACTTTCAAAAGGCTTTTGACAAGGTCCCAGATGAGAGATTAGTGTGCAAAATTAAGGCACATTGTATTGAGGGTAATTTATTTGACATGGCAAACAGGAAGCAAAGAGTGGGAATAAACGGGTCCTTTTCAGAATGGCAGGCAGTGACTAGTGGGGTGCCGCAGGGTTCAGAGCTGGGACCCCAGCTATTTACCATATACATTAATGATTTAGACGAAGGAATTGAATGTAATATCTCCAACTTTGCAGATGACACTAAGCTGGGTGGCAGTGCGAGCTGCAAGGAGGATGCTAAGAGGCTGCAGGGGGACTTGGACAGGTTTGGTGAATGAGCAAATGCATGGCAGATTCACTATACTGTGGATAAATGTGAGGTTATCCACTTTGGTGGCAAAAACAGGAAGGCAGATTATTATCTGAATGGTGACAGATTAGTAAAAGGGGACAAGACCTGGGTGTTATGGTACATCAGTCATTGAAGGTAGGCATGCAGGTACAGCAGGCAGTAAAGAAGGCAAATAGCATGCTGACCTTCATAGCGAGGGGATTTGAGTATAGGAGCAGGGAAGTCTTGCTGCAGTTGTACAGGGCCGTGGTGAGACCACACCTTGAGTATTGTGTGCAGTTTTGGTCTCCTAATCTGAGGAAGGATGTGCTTGCTATTGAGGGAGTGAGTGAAGGTTCACCAGACTGATTCCCAGGACGGCAGGACTGACATATGAGGAAAGACTGGATCAGCTAGGCTTATACTCACTGGAATTTAGAAGAATGAGAGGGGATCTCATCGAAATGTATAAAATTCTGACGGGACGGGACGGGTTAGATGCAGGAAGAATGTTCTCGATGTTGGAGAAGTCCAGAACCAGGGGACACAGTCTAAGGATAAAGCGTAATCCATATAGGACCGAGATGAGGAGAAACTTTTTCACCCAGAGATGTTGTGAACCTGTGGAATTCTCTGTCACAGCAAGTTTTCAAGTCCAGTTCATTGGACATAGTCAAAAGGGAGTTAGATGTGGCGCTTACGGCTAAAGGGATCAGGGGGTGTGGAGAGAAGGTGTGGTGGGGTACTGAGGTTGAATGATCAGCCATGATCATATTGAATGGTGGTGCAGGCTCGAAGGGCCGAATGGCCTGCTCCTGTACCTATTTTCTATGTTTCTATGTTACGTGAGTTGTTTCAAAGAAATGTTGATTGGCAGCTCCTTTTAAACTAAAGACATATATTTAAATTCATTGGGTCCCAGTCATGTTTTGAAGGTATTTACCGGTCCATCTTTTCCAAATCAATGAGTTTGTCTGGACCGTTTCAACAGAGTTAGTCATGCCAGATTGCTTACAGAATTGGTGAGAAAAGAAAAAATATTCATTGTGTAAGAAAATGCCTTATTATATAGTTTATCACAGCAGTTGCAAAGTATTTATTATTATCTCAAGGATCAAGTTTAACAGCAGTAGTAATACTCAGCAGCATGTTTACCTCTCTTGGACATACAATAATTTCAACTCAGGTTGCGAGCACCGTCACCATGGAGAAAGATATTGCACTCACTGAAAACCAACCAACAGTAGGAGAGATTAACAAGTGCTTAATTGGTATACTGAACAGTGGGCAATAAAATAACAACAGAGCATTAATGCTAACACTCTTGTGACACAGGGTAAAAACTGGGGTTGCACTAAAATGTCCAGCTGATGCTGCTTTTGCTGTGTTCCTGGTTTCCTACCCCTTTTTAACAGCAACTTCTATGGGTGCTAGCAGTGAAAAAGATACCTCATTAAGATATAGACATAATTGAAATTTGTTCCGGCATATGTAATCTACTAAAAATAATAGATCATCGTTCCTTATCGCGTAGCAATAAATATCTGTGAGCAAACAAAAATGTCAGAATATTTTAATCAGTCTTTCCATTCATGACAAACCAAAGCCAATTCCATTTAATCACTCAAAGCTTATTTATAGCCATAGGTATACACAAATATCATTTTCACCCCATCATCATAAACACTCTCATCAGGCTACTGCATAAATAACCACTAGCTTGTGTATGATTTTACTTTGGGTTCTGCTGAGCCAATTTCTCCTTACTGCTTGAATTTTCAAAACCTTTTATGTAGAACATAAAACATGGACTAAGTCTCCCTTAGCATAAATCTTGACTGTTTGCTGTACTTGTTTTTTTTTTTAACATGAAGTATTTTCAATCTGTATTGGAATGGAACAGTTTCTTACTTTCAGTGCCTAATAGTCATATTGCTTTAAAAATAAGTGTGAAAGTTGACTGTTCATTATTGTGGGTGCATCAGCCAGGTTCATGCCTTGGGAATTTAAAAATCTCACCAGACAGTCTGGTCAGTGGGTTCGAACCTGCACTGATGCTAATTTTCACACCTCGAGTAGATAACATGGAGTCTAATCACTGGTAGATATAGCTGTCTCATGAGGAAATCAGAACATAAGAACATAAGAAATAGGAACAGGAGTAGGCCATTTGGCCCCTCGAGCCTGCTCCGCCATTCAATGAGATCATGGCTGATCTTGGCCTCAACTCCACTTTCCTGCCCGCTCCCCATAACTCTTGACTCTCTTATTGTTTAAGAAGGCACAGGGAGGACAGCTGCTCTAACATTCAGGCTATTCGCTTATCTGATCATGATTTTATCATGTTCCTTCACGGTACATAATTTAAGCGTGTTGGGACTGGATGGCAGCCACTAACCAGGTTTGGGTTAGGGTTTCCTGGATGAGAGTGGCTCAGAAGCCCCCAAACCATGGCAGGAAGATGTTGCACAACTTGACAGTAGCCACTATGGTTATGCAGAAATGGAACGCTCTGTACTCACATTTTAAAATCTGATATTCTAAAGCACTGTAAACAGTGGTATTGGATGCTATAATGAGTTCTTCACTGAAATTGTGTAAAAATGTCAGAATGAAGATGGTGAATTTTTTAAAAAGATGTTTCAATGCATTTTCGCTGTGCATGTCATGATAGTACAGAAAGCTAATGTTGCAATGCTGGAGTTCAGCTGTGGGGGGCCTGGCCATGGATGTCAATTATAATCCAAACTTTCTCACCTCACTCTTTACTTGGTTTCATAGCAAAATGATAGTTTCCATAAGCTGACCTACGTCTCTGATGATCTGAAACTTATGTGGGTGTTGAAAAGGATGGCATGCCGTACTTTCTTATTAATAAGTGCTGAGACTCACGCCCACCACACACTCCTTTCTAATCTGAAAGCTAATTGTCAGATTTATTTACAAGATTGTATAATTATACAGAAGCAGAATAATGCAGCAAGAGACTAACAAGCACTTACAGATCAATAAAGATTGAATCAGTCCACAAGGGTTTAGATATCTTCCTCAGAATGTATTACTTGCACCACCTAATAATCTGCATGACGAACAAAGAAACCTGACTTTGTAGGCTTTCTGATACGATGTGCATTAAGCAACATTCCAATACCACTCCCTGGAGTCCAATTAGCTTTTTAATGTCAACTGAAACGTAACTAAAAATGACAGGAAAACCTGCTGTCCATATTCCTCCATTCATGGACCTCTGGATGGAAAGCTGTCAATTAAGCCAACTCAAAGATTCAATTCATAGAATCATAGAACCGTACAGCACAGCAGGAGGCCATTCCGCCCATAATGCCTACTGGCTCTTTGAAAAAGCTATCCAACCAGTCCCACTCGCCCTGCTCTTTCCCCATTGTCCCGCAATTTTTTCCTTTTGAAGTATTTATCCAAATCCCTTTTGAAAGTTATTATTGAATCTTCTTCCACCACCCTTTTTGGCAGTGCATTCCAGATTACAACAACTCGCTGCGTAATAAAATTCTCCTAATTTCCCTGCTGCTTCTTTTACTAATTATGACCTCAGGTTACCGACCTTTCTGCCAGTAGAAATAGTTTCGCCCTATGTACTCGATCAAAACCCCTCATAATTTTGAACACCCCTCCCCTCAACTTCCTCAAACTTGAGCTCATCCAAGTCCCGTACACCCATCACCCCTGTGCTCGCTGACCTACATTGGCTCCCGGTCTGGCAATGCCTCAATTTTAAAATTCTCATTCTTGTTTTCAAATCCCTCCATGACCTTGTCCTCCCTATCTCTGTAACCTCCTCCAGCCCTACGACCCTCCGAAATCTCTGTGCTCCTCCAATTCTGGCCTCTTGCGCATCCCCGATTTTCATCACCCCACCATTGACAGCTGTGCCTTCAGCTGCCTAGGCCCTAAGCTCCGGAATTACCTCCCTAAATCTCTCTGCCTCTCTAGCTCTCGCTCCTCGCTTACAATGCTCCTGAAAAGCTACTTCTTTGACCAAGCATTTGGTCACCTATGCTAGTATCTCTATGTGACTCAGTGTCACATTTTGTTTGATAACACTGCTGTGAAGCACCTGGGGACATTTTACTACATTAAAGGCGCTATCTGAATGCATGTCGTTGTTGTTAATTTTCGCTGAGCTAAGGAGAACTAAGAGAATTGTAGGAGATGTTTACTTTTCATGTTGTACCCTGGATGCTAACACTTTAAGCAATGGACATCTGCACTCCACTTTAGAACTAAGCACATTGCAAAGGCTTAGCCACTGAAAATATTGAATAGATCTATAAGCCCACATTCTTTGACACCTGTCAATGATCAAAACCATTTATTTGCCTGATTGCCATCCACAAATAAACCACAAATTGCTCTTCAAAAGATCAATAATTTGATTAAGTAGGATTCACAGGCTACTGAGGCTTCTGTGCACACATCTACTCTGCGGCCCCCTTGACAAAGTTTCCCCCAGAGATCCCACCGACTGAAGTTAATTTTTAAAACCAATTTGCTTATGTGAAATTAGATCAAAGCAAGTATATAATATGGAAAGTTTGCATGACAGAGTTCTCTTTCCCCCATAGTATCACTCTTGCAGGATAAGCTTGCATACAACAGGGTCCACAGTGTACCACAACTTGCATTTATGTGTTGCTGCTCAAATAAAATAATATCTCTGAGTACCCAACAGGGCAGTGAGCAGGAAAATAAAGAAAAATGCAGAGAGACAGAGATCACAGTGTATGAGATGGTTACTTGGAGGTTTCTGAAGGCAGGGAGAGGTAGCAGGGCAAAGCGTTTTAGGTTAACATAAGAAATAGGAACAGGAGTAGGCCATATGTCCCCTCGGGCCTGCTCCGCCATTCAATAAGATCATGGCTGATCATTGACCTCAACTCCACTTTTCCGCCCATTCCTTGACTTACCTATCATTCAAAAATCTGTCTATCTCTACCTTAAATATAGTCAATGACCCAGCCTCAACAGCAAGGGGTAGGCAATTCTAAAGATTCATGACCCTCTGAGAAAAGAAATTCCTCCTCATCTCCCTTTTAAATGTGTGACCCCTTATTCTGAAACTATGCCCCCTAATTCTAGATTCCCCCACAAGGCATCCACCTTGTCGAGCCCCCTCAGTAGCTTATATGTTTCACCTGTCATTCTTCTAAACTCCAAAGAGTATAGGCCCAACCTGCTCAACCTTTCTTCATAAGACAACCCCTTCATCTCAGGAATCAACCTAATGAACATTCTCTGAACTGTTTCCAACGAGGTATGTCCCTCCTTAAATAAGGAAACCAAAACTGTACGCAGTACTCCAGGTGTGGTCTCACTATCGCCCTGCACAGTTGTAGCAGGATTTCCTACTTTTATACTCCATCCCCCTTGCAATAAAGGCCAACATTCCATTTGCCTTCCTGATTACTTGCTGTAACTGCATTCTAACTTTTTGTGTTTCATACACAAGGACCTCCAGATCCTTCTGTACCACAGCATTTTGTAGTCTCTTCCATTTAAATAATAAGTTGCTTTTTTATTTTTCCTACCAAGGTGCATAACCTTACATTTTCCCACATTATACTCCATCTGTCAAATTTTTGCCCACTCACTTAGTCTGTCTATATCCCTTTGCAATTTCTTTGTGTCCTCCCCACAACTTGCTGGCAATGAACAGTCTTCCCCACATTGTGCACTGCAGGGTGGCCCACAGAAGAGAGCGGCACCACCAGCTACAGATGCAGGGACAGCGGGAAAGGGACAGAGATAGGATGGGACACCGAGCTGGAGAAGGCTATGCAGATGGCCATATACCTGTACATAGAGAAGGACGTGGGTTAGGATGTGAAGAAGGGCATGCAGTGAGGAGGAAGGTCAAGGGCATGGAGACCCAGTGCTAGAGAGAGAGGGACATGGAGAGGAGGAGGCAGCATCACCAGCATCACCAGCAGGCGATGTTTGCCAGCACCAGGATGCAGAGGGTCAGGAGCAGCATGACCAGGAGACAAAAAGGGATGAGGAAGGTGGCAGAGCAAGACGCAGGCACAGACATGGTGGCAGAAGGCCCTATCGTCCAACGGTCTTCCGACAACAGTTTTCAATGATGACTAGTGTCTGCGGACACTGCGATTCAGAAAAGACATGTGACGGAGCTGTGCCATCTCCTCCAGCCAGACCTGCAGCCTGAAACAAGGGTGAGGATGGCTCTATCAGTGGCACCAAAGGTCACCATCGCTCTAAATTTTCATGCCACTGGATCTTTCCAAGGAGCCAAATCAGACATCTCCAAACTCTCCCAATATGCCGCACATTACTCCATCGGTCAATCACCAATGCTCTGTACAAGAGGAGGAGGGACTTCATCTCCTTTCCAATGACCAGAGAGAAGCAGTTGGAGTGCTTCACTGGCTTCTTCAGGATGACGGGCTTCCCCAGGGTTCAGGGCACCATAGACTGCACTCACATGGCATTGAGGGTGCCGCAGAACAATCCAGAGATCTTCCAACTCCCTCAATGTCCAGTTGGTGTGCGACCATAACTGCCAAATCTGCCAACCTGGCAGAAGCCACGATGCCTTCATCCCGCAGCTGACTTTTGTGCCAGGTCTGTTTCAGCCACCAAATGAAAGTCTCTGCTGACCCTAGGAGACAAGGGGTACCCGCTGTGCACCTGCTCCTGACCCTCCTTCGCAACCCCACCACTGCCGCACAGCAATCGTACAATGACTCTCATTCATCACCAGGTGCATCATTGAGCAGCCCATTGGAATCCTGAAACAGCGGATCCACTGCCTTGATCTCTCAGGAGGAGTGCTGCAGTATACACCTGACTGGGTGTCCCTATTCATCGTTGTCTGCTGCATGCTTCACAACTTGGCAATCATGAGGTTACAGCCATTGGCCGACAAAGTAGCAGTAGCACCTGAAAAGAATGCACAGGAGGAGGAGGCTCAGGAGGAGGAGCCTCAGGAGGAGGAGGTGCAGGAGGAGGAGGCTCAGGAGGAGGAGGCGCAGGAGGAGGAGGCTCAGGAGGAGGAGGCTCAGGAGGAGGAGGAGCAGGAGGAGGAGGAGCAGGAGGAGGAGCCTCAGGAGGAGGAGGCTCAGGAGGAGGAGGCTCAGGAGGAGGAGGCTCAGGAGGAGGAAGAGTAGGAGGAGGAGGCTCAGGAGGAGGAGGCTCAGGAGAAGGAGGCTCAGGAGGAGGAGCCTCAGGAGGAGGAGGCTCAGGAGGAGGAGGCTCAGGAGGAGGAGGAGCAGGAGGAGGAGGAGCAGGAGGAGGAGGAGGCTCAGGAGGAGGAGGAGGCTCAGAAGGAGGAGGCTCAGGAGGAGGAAGAGTAGGAGGAGGAGGCTCAGGAGGAGGAGGCTCAGGAGAAGGAGGCTCAGGAGGAGGAGCCTCAGGAGGAGGAGGCTCAGGAGGAGGAGGCTCAGGAGGAGGAGGAGCAGGAGGAGTAGGAGGAGGAGGAGTAGGAGTAGGAGGAGGAGCCTCAGGAGGAGGAGGAGCAGGAGGAGGAGGCTCAGGAGGAGGAGCCTCAGGAGGCTCAGGAGGAGGAGGCTCAGGAGGAGGAGCCTCAGGAGGAGGAGGAGCAGGAGGAGGAGGCTCAGGAGGAGGAGGATCAGGAGGAGGAGCAGGAGGAGTAGGCTCAGGAGGAGGAGCCTCAGGAGGAGGAGGAGCAGGAGGAGGAGGTGAGGGAGGAGGAGGAGCATGAGGAGGCTCCGTGACCACGCAGGAGGTGGCCTCACCATCCTGATCCTGCAAGGGACCTCCAACACTGTCTCATTGCTGCTCGTTTCCACTAATTTGTTTGCCACTTCCAGCTTCTTCTGTGCATCCCCATGGCTACACCAATGACCCCTTCCACACATCATTCTCCCCACTGATAGCAACAGATATTGAAATTTCAACGAAAGATTTATACAATAGTAACGTGCAGCAACAACATCAACATTCTCTATCACCCTTGTGCATTTCCTCTTACGTCTACCTACTGTACAACTGCACCGCAGTGTCTCCCCTGTGGCTGCAGTATGGCTGTGGGAAGACTGCTCTGTTTCACCTCCAGACACTACAGATGTCTTACTGGGATGCCCTTGACCAGCTCTGGCCCTGGAAGGGCCGGCTGTAGACTGGCCCACCTCAGCCTTGGTGTGAGCACTCTGGATTGGCTGGGTGCAAGCCATGGCTGGTTGCAATGACAGAGTGGCAGGGCTTGAGATCAGGAATGCTGTGATCATGAGAGAGCACAGCACGTTCCAGCTCCAATGACCCGGTGACACTCCCCCAGGGCAGCACCTCAGCAGCCCCATCTGCTGGAGCACAGTTGGGTGGGCTGCTGCGACATCATCAGATCTCCGGTGGACTGTGGTGGACTCAGCGATGATGGCACGAGTCAGAACTCGCTGGCATCGAGCTGAGACTGCATGAGAGCAAACACAGACTCGCTGCCATCAGACGTCGACTGCATGACAGCAGTAAGAAGCTTCGTAGCCTCTTGCTGCGCCTATGTGTTAGCATTCTGAGCTTCCACACCAGCAGCCATCCTCTCCATTACAGCACTAAGACATTGGGTCGCTTCCACCTGTGCTGTAATGGCAGCTGCCTCATCGCCCATGACACGCGTCATGAGATCTGGATCTGTACACTGGCAATGATGGGCTCCATGGTGTGTGCAGAGCAGTCTGCAATGTGCGAGGCGGACTCCTCCATGCTCCCGACCACTTGCGACAGGCTCTCTCGGGCACCCTTGCCATTGCCCCTAGCATCTCCGAGTGCATGGCCCGCACCCTTTTTTCGAGGGTCTCCACATCGAGTTGCTCATCTGAGTCCTGTCAAGCAGAACTCGCGTGCAAACTCACCCTCCGTAAAGCTGGGTCCCGAAGTTCCCTTTGCCCTTGACCATGCTGCAGGCCGCTAGGCCCCCAGTGCAACATCCAGTGCAGACCCCTCTCCTGAGCTGAACTGCAAAGAACGCGTACTCCCAGTATCTGAGGTGGTGCGTGGGCGCGTAAGAAGCAGTGACACGGTGCTTGGAGCTATCTCTCCCTCGGCATCCACCTCCTGCCATATTTGGTTGCTGTCCTCACTTGGCTCAGGGGGCTGAGGCTCAGGCTGGTCCCCCTCTGGGGCATCATCTCCATGCATAAATGGGATAAGAGTGGCGTGAGTGTGAGGGAAGGGGTGGACCATGCAGCAACCGAGATGCACACATTGCTGAGCACTTGACTGATAGGCGTTTGTGCAGCTACGGACAGATGGCATTAAAGGAAAGCCTTTACCAATGCTGCCCCCAGTGGGATCGACAGTGCCTGTGACCACTGGGCAGGCAACCTGTGGCCCAATACCCGCAGTACCCTTTCCTACACATTGGTCAGCTGCTGCAGTTCGACCTCTCCACTCCCAGTCCTCTGCTGCTCCCTATGGTTATGTGCCATCTTGGCCACAAAGCAAAGAAAGGTTGGTGAGTAGCAACCCAGCTAGGCATGTGGAAATAATGACTGTGCAGCTTCATTAGATGCAACTGTAAGGCACAAATGAAAGGGAACTGTGAGTATACACACATGACATATAGATGACTCACCACTGAAATGCTGCTTTACTGACTAGAAACTGAAGCAGGTAAATAAAAGTTGGGGAAGGAGAGGCTCAAATAGTCAATAGTCAATAGGTCAATAGTAGGGGGAGTATATACTCACTTGCACCACTCGAGTGATGTCGTTGAACTTCTTCCGACACTGAATGGCCGTCCGGTCCAGTATTGAGGTCGCCGATATCTCTGCAGCCACCTCTGGCCGAGAGAGCCTGCCTGAATCCAGAAATAGGAGGCGCCTCCTTCCCTCCACAGCTTGCAGCAGCGTCTCCATTTGGGCATCTGAGAAACTGCTTGCCCTCGTGCTACCTCTCTATCTTGCCATTTTAATACATGAGACACAACAAACACAGCAATCATACTCGTACCTACCTGAAATAGCTGCCCTTTAAGAAGGCCAGGGAGCAGCTGCCTCGTTATGAGTGAATGCGAGCCAGGTGAAATTGGGTCCTCAGTCCAGAACACCGCCCCGTTCATTTTTGCAGTCAAAAGTGCCCAAAATCGCTCCATTTTCCATCCATCGATCCCGACGGTAATTCGCCATTTAATTCGAATTATCCGTCCCAAAAGAGGCGGAGGGCAATTTCAGCCCCGTGGTGCTTGAGTAATTAGCCTCCAATAGTGGCTGGAGAATGGAGAACAGAAGCATATTCTGAAAAATGAACAACTTGGTGCATTTCTTCTGTTTGCAGTCAAATGAGAAGCTCATCACAAATGAATGTTTCGTGAGTGCATTGTTGAAAAGAGTTTATATCACAAGATGTTTCTTGTTAAAGTGCACAACTTGAGTGAGTTGGTGTGTTTTGGGCTCAGTGGTGTTGACTCTCTCAGTCAAATGGTCTGTCCAAACTCATTGCCTTGGCTCACACATGGAGAATGAAATACCAAACAGCTGTTGGGACCATAGAAACATAGAAAGTAGGTGCAGAAGTAGGCCATTTGGCCCTTTGGGCCTGCATTCAATATGATCATGGCTGATCATGCAACTTCAGTACCCCATTCCTGCTTTCTCTCCATACCCCTTGATCTCTTTAGCCATAAGGGCCACATCTAACTCCCTTTTGAATATATCTAACGAACTGGACTCAACAACTTTCTGTGGTAGAGAATTCCACAGGTTCACAATTCTCTGAGTGAAGAAGTTTCTCCTCATCTCGGTCCTAAATGGCTTACCCCTTATCCTTAGACTGTGACTCCTGGTTCTGGACTTCCCCAACATCGGGAACAGTCTTCCTGCATCTAACCTGTCCAATCCCGTCAGAATTTTATATGTTTCTATGAGATCCCATCTCATTCTTTTAAATTCCAGTGAATATAAGCCTAGTCGATCCAGTCTTTCTTCATATGTCAGTCCTGCCATCCCGGGATTCAGTCTGGTGAACCTTTGCTGCACTCCCTCAATAGCAAGAATGTCCTTCCTCAGATTAGGAGACCAAAACGGCACACAATACTCAAGGTGTGGTCCCACCAAGGCCCTGTACAACTGCAGTAAGACCTCCCTGCTCCTATACTCAAATCCCCTCGCTATGAAGGTCAGCATGCCATTTGCCTTCTTTACTGCCTGCTGTACCTGCATGCCTACCTTCAATGACTGATGTACCATGACACCCAGGTCTTGTCCCCTTTTACTAATCTGTCACCATTCAGATAATAATCTGCCTTCCTGTTTATGCAACCAAAGTGGATAATCTCACATTTATCCACATTATTACTGCACCTGCCATGCATTTGCCCACTCACCTAATCTGTCCAAGTCCCCTTGCAGCCTCCTAGCATCCTCCTCGCAGCTAGCACTGCCACCCAGCTTAGTGTCATCTGCAAAGTTGGAGATATTACACTCAATTCCTTCGTCTAAATTATTAATATATATTGTAAATAGCTGGGGTCCCAGCACTGAACCCTGCGGCACCCCACTAGTCACTGCCTGCCATTCTGAAAAGGACCCGTTTATTCCCACTCTTTGCTTCCTGTCTGCTAACTAGTTCTCTATCCATGTCAATACATTACCCCCAATACCATGTGTCTTAATTTTGCACAATAATCTCTTGTATGGGACCTTGTCAAAAGCCTTTTGAAAGTCCAAATACACCACATCCACTGGTTCTCCCTTATCCACTCTACTAGTTACATCCTCAAAAAACTCTAGAAGATTTGTCAAGATGAATTCCCTTTCATAAATCCATGCTGACTTGGACCGATCCTGTCACTGCTTTCCAAATGCGCTGCTATTACATCTTTAATAATTGATTCCAACATTTTCCCCACTACCGATGTCAGGCTAACTGGTCTATAATTCCCTGTTTTCTCTCTCCCTTCTTTTTTAAAAAGTGAAGTTACATTAGCTGCCCTCCAATCCATAGGAAAAGAACCAGAGTCTATAGAATGTTGGAAAATGACTACCAATGCATCCACTATTTCTAGGGCCACTTCCTTAAGTACTCTAAGATACAGACTATCAGGCCCTGGGGATTTATCAGTCTTCATTCTCTTCACTTTCCCTAACACCAGTTCCCGACTAATAAGGATTTCTCTGAGTTCCCCCTTGTCGCTAGACCCTCGGTCCCCTCGTATTTTCGGGAGGTTATTCGTGTCTTCCTTAGTGAAGACAGAACCAAAGTATTTGTTCAATTGGTCTGCCATTTCCTGTTCCCCATTATGAATTCCCCTGATTCTGACTGCAAGGGACCTACATTAGTCTTCACTAATTTTTTTCTCTTCACATATCTATAGAAGCTTTTGCAGTCAGTTTTTATGTTCCCTGCAAGCTTACTCTCATACTCTATTTTCCCCCTCCTAATTAAACGCTTAGTCCTCCTCTGCTGAATTCTAAATTTCTCCCAGTCCTCAGGTTTGCTGCTTTTTCTGGCCAATTTATATGCCTCTTCCTTGGATTTAACACTTTCCCTAATTTCCCTTGTTAGTCATGGTTGAGCTACCTTCCCTTTTTTATTCTTATGCCACACAGGGATGTACAATTGTTGTAGTTCATCCATGTGATCTTTAAATGTCTACCATTGCCTATCCACCATCAACTGTTTAAGTACCATTCTTCAGTCTATCCTAGCCAATTCACATCTCATACCGTCGAAGTTTCCTTTCTTTAAGTTCAGGACCCTTGTCTCTGAATTAACTGTGTCACTCTCCATCTTAATGAAGAATTCTACCATATTATGGTCACTCTTCCCCAAGGGGCCCCGAATGACCAGATTTCTAATTAATCCTCTCTCGTTACACAAGACCCAATCTAGGATGGCCTATTCTCCAGTTGGTTCCTCGACATATTGGTCTAGAAAACCATCCCTTATACACTCCAGGAAATCCTCCTTCCTGGTATTGCTACCAGTTTGGTTAGCTCAATCAATATGCAGATTATAATCACCCATGATAACTGCCGTACCCTTATTGCACGCATCGCTAATTTCCTGTTTGATGCCGTCCCCAACCTCCCTACTACTATTTGGTGGTTTGTACATTACTCTCACTAATGTTTTCTGCCCTTTGGTATTTCGCAGCTCTACCCATATAGATTCCACATCATCCACGCAAATGTCCTTCCTTACTATTGCGTAATCTCCTCTTTAACCAGTAACGGTACCCCACCTCCTTTTGCTTTATGTCTGTCCTTCCTGAATATTGAATATTACTGGATGTTGAGTTCTCAGCCTTGGATACCTTGGAGCCATGTTTCCGTAATCCCAATTACATCATATCCATTGACAGATATCTGCGCAGTTAATTTATCCACCTTATTACGAATGCTCCTCACATGGACCCTAATGTGAAGCCTTCCTCCATGGGAGCATTAATCAGAGAATTGGACCCAGAGGTCAGTGTGTTCTATTCACAGTGCTTGAAAATTTAATAGTCATATTCTAGTCATGCTGGTGCTGACTGAGGGTCCAAGCTCACACTGCAGCCCTGCTGAATGTGCCAGCAAGATGGCAAAAAGAGAGAAAATTAAGAGAAAGTGGGCTAAAAATTCAGTTGTGTAGCACTCGTTGTTTGGCTGCTATGAGTTCCGAAGTGGGTCCAAAATGATGTCTGAGCAGCACACTTCTGCTGCGGGCAGCGCAGAATGGGATATTGGTGAGGGCTTTGGGGTGGCCGTTAGGAGTATGTGCTGGAAGTATTGTAGGTAGGCAGATCGTGACGTCAGTTAGCGTGCAATGCTGATTTGATACTAGCGCTGCCATTTTCGTCCTCAATGCTGGAAGTAATGCCCTGTCTTAACCTCGCACAGCTGAGCGTGCGTTCAGCAGCAGGAAGGACACCCCGCCATTGCTATTTAAAGGGAGCATCAACCACTCTCGGGTAACTTGCTTTTATATTTCTACTGGCTCTGTGTAAATTTGTGGAACTGTTTGCAGCTTCTAGAGATGTTTAAAGTTGGTGAGGTGACAGGGAGTGATGCTACAAGTGGGGAAGACCTTGGTTCTGAATTCAGGGGTTCTTGCTCCCAGTCATGGGTGCTCGAGTTGTCATCTCCCTTGGCCTGCAGCATGACAGGGAGATGAAGCAGAGGCAGGAAAGGAGAGAACAAGCTGCTCACAGAGTGAAGAGGAGGAGGAGGTGAAAGGGCTCTCAGTAGGAGGCCTTACCCACCTAGGGTCCGAGAGTAATTCTCTTACCTCAGCCTGAGCCAGGAGCAGTGTTTGAGGCGTCTGCGATTTACGAAGGAGGTGTTCATAGAATTCTGCCTCTTATAGCCAAACCACCAACTGCACTCATGGTCCTGAATTTCTTCACATCGGGATCCGTCCAGATTGGAGCGGGTGACATCTGTAACATCTCCCAGTTCGCCATCCACTGCTGCATAAGAGAGGTGACAGATGCTCTTTATGCCAGGAGATGGAGACTTCATTGTCTCCTCACTGACCAGAGACAGGCCGGCGGAGCGTGCATGTGGCTTTGCCGGGATAGCGGCTTCCCCACGGTGCAGGGCACCATCGACTGCACGCACGTAGCTTTGCGGGTTCCACTTCTAAATGCTGAGATGTACCACAACCGCAAAGATTTCCACTCACTGGATGTGCAGTTGGTGTGTGATCATGCTCATATTCTGCGCTAGTCCGCTGAGCCACCGAGATAAACCAGAGGGTGGCTACTGGGCAACAAGGGCTATCCCTTGACCACCTGGCTCATGACTCCGCTCTGCAACACAACCACACGTGGCCAGCATGTGCACAATGAGAGCCATGCTGCCACACAAAACATCATAGAGCAGATCTTTGGGGTGCTGAAGCAACAGTTCTACTACCTGGACTGCAGTGGAGGAGCCCTACAGCACTCATTGAAGCGTGTGTCCTGATTTGTCATGGTCTGCTAGATCCTCCACAACTTGGCCATCATGAGGTGACACCACTTGCCGCCAGGGATACGGCAACAAGCTCAGGAGCAGGAGCGGCAGGAGGAAGAGGAAGAGGAGGAGGAGGAAGCAGAAGGAGAGGAAACGGAAGGAAGAAGGCAAACTAGACAGCCCTTTTCTGGCCGGGATATTTGGGATCGAATCATCTGCCTGCGGAACCAGTGAACACAATCCCAATTTCCCATTCAACATTAGTCCCACACCTTACTATCCGTCTGCTAAAGACTAACACTTGGCCACAATGATGAAATAGAAGCCACCACAAAGCAACTATTACAATTCAACTTTCTACATCTATCATGAGAGCCATTACATTAAAAAACAGCAAATTACTGTTGTGCATACCTTTAGCGACTGTCTTGCGTGTGCATTTGCCTAACCTAGTGCTTCTATGCAGTGCTACCCCAGTGGCTGCAGCATGGCTGGTGACTTTCAGTGGGGGACACTGTAGATGGCCTTGCAGGACAACCTCAAGGAGCTCTGGGCCTAGTAGACCCTGCTTCGGACTGCACCACCTCGGCATGGGTGGCAGCATTGGAGACTGTTCAGAGAAGGTTCACTAGATTGATTCCGGAGATGAGGGGGTTGACTTATGAAGATGGGTTGAGTAAGTTGAGCCTATACTCATTGACGTTCAGAAGAATGAGAGATGATCTTATCGAAACATATAAGATAATGAGGGGGCTCGACAAGGTGGATGCAGAGAGGATATTTCCACTCAGAGGGGAAACTAAAACTAGGGGGCATTGTCTCAGAATAAGGGGTCGCCCATTTAAAACTAAGATGAGGAGTAATTTCTTCTCAGAGGGTTGTAAATCTGTGGAATTTTCTGCCCCAGGGAGCTGTGGAGACTGGGTCATTGAATATATTTAAGGTGGAAATAGAGAGATTTTTGAGCGATAAGAGAATGAAGGGTTATGAGGAGCAGGCAGGGAAATGGAACTGAGTCCATGGTCAGATCAGCCATGATCTTATTAAATGGTGGAGTAGGCTTGAGGGGTGAAATAGCCTACGCCTGCTCCTATTTCTTATGTTCTTAAGTGATGCATCGGAGAATCTACGTGCAAGCTCACTCCCTTTTGTGCCATCATTTTCATTTTCTTGTCCACTGCCTTCCCAGCCACCTCAATCATCTGTTGCAGGCAAAATGCAGGGCTACGGGGAAAGGGCAGGGGAGTGGGACTAGCTGAAGTGCTCTTTCAGAGAGCCAGCACAGGTTCGATGGGCCAAATGGCCTCTTTCTGTGTTGTAACCATTCTATGAAACCCTGTTATTCCTGCTTGTGTAATAAATCATGCAGCAAATCATCTTTTGCATTCATGCCACTGTTGATAAAAATGTATCAATTTAAAATCTGTTAGTGCAACTATATAAATTTCAGGCTGTGCTTGACTCTGGGTTATGAAAGTAATTGCAGGAGAAACGATAAGACAGGTAATGCAAAATATGTCCTTATTCCTACAACACTGATATAAATGCAATTATTCTTTTTTATGTTCGCTATGTTATGCAACAAATTTTCTGGTGAAGGGAAAAAACTGTTAATTTGTGTGTCCTCCCTCTTGACCTATTTTCTTTTTCTCTTTTCAGAGCTGCTGCACCTGATGTATTTTGCCAGCAAACACTATTTAAATCCAAAACCCTAAGTATAAACCTGATCCCCAGGTTTTCTACAAAGGCAAAATACTGTGGAATCTGGAAATCTGAAACATAAACAGAAAATGCTGGAACTACTCAGCAGGTTAGGCAGCATCGGTGGAGAGAGAAAAGGGGTTAACGTTTCAGGTCTTTTTTAAAAATGTGTTTCTGGGATGTGGGTGTCGCTGGTAAGGCCAGCATTTATTGGCCATCCCTAATTACCCTTGAGAAGGTGGTGGTGAGCTGCCTTCTTGAACTGCTGCACTCTGTGTACTCCCACAGTGCTGTTCGATGATCTTACGTCAGAACTGAAAAAGGTTAGAAATGAAATAGGATTTAAGCAAGTACAAAGGGAGGAAAAGGGGGAGAGGAGGAAAGAACAAAGGGGAAGGTCTGTGATAAGTGGAAGGCAGGCGTGAATAAATGACAAAAGGGATGATGGTGCAAGGCAAAAGGGAGTGATAATAGGACAAGTAAAGAAAGGTTTTCTATCTTTTCCATCACTTCCACTTTCCTGCAATTTTCTTAGGCCTCGCATTTCCCCGGCTAGTTACATGTCCTTTGTTTCTTTAACGGTTTTTTAAAATTTCTTCAATGCCTTTATATTTTATTTGCCAGAGATGATCAGTTACATCATTCTACTGACACTTACTTTCTGTGTTTGTTTGGCTGTTTTTCTTTATATTTCTTTCCCTTTCCTCACCCTTTTTCTTATCCTACTAACATTCTTATCAAGTCTTGTATTTTTCAGTTCTGAAGAAGGGATTGAACCTGAAATTAACTGACTGTTCTCGCTTTATCTGTTTCAAGCTTTATCTGTTCTTGTTTTGGATTCCCAACATTGGCAGCATTTTACTTTTTATTCAGATCGCTATGATTTTTTTCCCCCATCTCCCAAGTCATGGAATCGATTATAAGTTAAAGCAGTTGACAGCAGTGTAGATTCCTACTTCTTGTGAGGTTTGAACATATATCTGGTTGACAATAGGATTGAAAGGAAAAGTTCAGACTGATATAATCAAATGTTATGGTTCTCGAGTTGCTAGGAGAGGGCAATCCTCACTCAGTCTCACCAACTTCTCATCCTCGATGATTTTAATCTCCATCAAGACTCACCTTACCCTCTCTCTTCTGATTCCATAGGGGATTCAATAGTTAGGAGAGCAGACAGGCATTTCTGCGGCTGCAGACGTAACTCCAGGATGGTATGTTGCTCCATAGTGCCAGGGTCAAGGATGTCACTGAATGGCTGCAGGACATTCTGAGGGGGGAGGGTGAACAGCCAGAGGTCGTGATCCATATCAGTACGAATGACATAGCTGGAAATAGGGATGAGGTCTTGCAGGCAGATTTTAGGGAGCGAGGAGAAAGATTAAAAAGCAGGACCTCAAAGGTTCTAATCTCCGGATTACTTCCGGTGCCACATCCTAATGAGTACAGAAATAGGAAGATAGAGCAGATGAATGCATGGCTGCAAAAATGGTGCAGGTGGGAGGGCTTTATATTCCTGAGGCATTGGGACCGTTTCTGGGGGAGGTGGGACCTGTACAAGCCGGACGGGTTGCATCTCAACAGAACTGGGACCAATATCCTCAAGGGGCGGCGGGGGGGGGGGGGGGTTGCGAGTGCTGTTGGGGAGGGTTTAAACTAGCTTGGCACAGGGGATGGGAACTGAGAGTAGATTCAGAAGGGAGAGAAGCAAAGCTGGAAGTGGAAAGCAGAAAATTAGAAAGTGAACTTGGAAAGCAGAGGCAACAAAGGCTAGAAAATAGACAACAGGGGAGTTTGGCAATGCTAAATGGTATATCCTTCAATGCAAGGAGTCTAGGGAATAAGGCAGATGAGCTAAGGCACAGATAGACACTTGGGAGTATGATATTATAGCTATTACTGAGACATGGCTGAAACAAGGGCAGGTATGACAGCTCAACATTCCTGGTTACAGGGTTAAAAAAGGAGGGGGGTTGCAGTATTAATCAAAGAAACAATTACAGCTGTGAGGAGGGATGATATTTTAGAAGGATTATCAAATGAGGCCATTTGGGTTGAATTGAAGAACAAAAAGGGGGTGATCACACTGCTGGGAGTGTACTATAGACCCCCAAACAGTCAGGTGGAGATAGAAGAGCAAATATGTAGGCAAATTTCTGAGAATTCCAAAAACTATAAGGTAGTAATAGTAGGGGATTTTAACTACCTTAATAGTAATTGGAATAGAATTAATGTGAAAGGTATAGAGGGTGCAGAATTCCTAAAATGCATTCAGGAGAACTTTTTTAGCCAGTGTGTAGTAAGCCCAACAAGGAAGGGGGCAGTTCTGCACTTAGGTTCAGGGAATGAAGCTGGGCAGGTGGAAGGGGTATCAGTGGGAGAAAGTTTTGGTGCAAGTGATCATAATTCAGTTAGATTTAGAGTAGTTATGGAAAAGGACAAAGATAGACCAGGAATAAAAGTTCTCAATTGGGGGAAAGCTAATTTTTACTGAAATGAGATGTGATTTAGCCAAAGTGGACTGAAACAGCTACTTGAAGGTAAATCAGTGTCGGAGCAGTGGGAGGCATTCAAGGAGGAGATAGTGAGGGTTCAGAGCAAGTATGTTCCCTTAAAGAAAAAGGGTGGGACTAACAAATCTAGAGCCCCCCTGGATGTCAAGGGGCATACAGGGTAGAATAAATAAAAAAAAAGGAGGCTTACGACAGATACCAAGGGCTCAATACTGCAGAAACCCTAGATGCATTTGATGTAGTGTATATGGATTTTAGCAAGGCTTTTGATAAGGTCCCACATGGCAAACAGGTCATGAAAGTAAAAAGCCCATGGGATCCATGGTAAAGTGGCAAGTTGGATGCAAAATTGGCTCATAGGCAGGAAGCAGAGGGTAACGGCTGGTGGGTGTTTTTGTGACTGGAAGATTGTTTCCAGTGGAGTTCCACAGAGCTCAGTCCCTTGCTATTTGTGGTATATATCAATGATTTAGACGTGAATGTAGGGGGTTTGATTAAGAAGTTTGTAGATGATAGAAAAAGTAGCTGTGTGGTTGATAATGAAGAAGGAAGCTGTAGACCACAGGAAGATATCAATGAACTGGTCAGGTGGGCAGAACTGTGGCAAATGGAACTCAATCCAGAGAAGTGTGAGTTAATGCATTTGGGAAGGGCTAACAAGGCAAGGGAATACACGTTAAATGTGTTAAAGGGAGTCAAGAGTTATGGGGAGCAGGTGGGGAAGTGGAGTTGAGGCCAGGATCAGATCAGCCATGATCTTATTGAATGGTGGAGTAAGCTTGAGGGGCCGAATGGCCTACTCCTGCTCCTATTTCTTATCTTCTTATGTTCTAAATGGTAGGACACTGACAAGTGTAGAGGAACAAAGGGACCTTGGGGTGCAGCCCACAGATCCCTGAAGGTAGCAGGCCAGATAGATAAGGTGGTTAAGAAGGCATACAGAATACTTGCCTTTATTAGCCGATGCATAGAATACAAGAGCAGGGAGGTTATGCTTGAACTGTATAAAAGACTAGTTAGGCCACAGCTAGAGTACTGCGTGCAGTTCTAGTCACTACATTACAGGAAAGATGTGATTCCGCTAGAGAGGGTACAGAGGAGATTTACAAGGATATTGCCTGGACTGGATAATTTTAGCTATGAGGAAAGATTGGATAGGCTAGGGTTGTTTACTTTGGAACAGAGGAGGCTGAGGGGAGACCTTATTGAGGTATATAAAATTATGAGGGGCCTAGATAGAGTGTCTAGGAAGCACCTCTTCCCCTTAGCAGAGGGGTCAATAACCAGAGGGTATAGATTGGTAGGAGGTTTGGAGGGGATTTGAAGAGAATTTTTTTCACCCAAAGGGTGGTGGGGGTCTGGAACTCACTGCCTGAAAGGGTGCCGAGAGGTAGAAACTCTCACCACATTTATAAAGTACTTGGATGTGCACTTGAAGTGCTGTAACCTACAAGGCTACGGACCAAGAGCAGGAAAGTGGGATTAGGCCGGATAGCTCTTTGTTGGCCAGCGTGGACATGATGGGCCAAAATGGTCTCCTTCCATGCTGTAAATTTCTATGATTCTATGAGGATACGGTGTTTTATAACAGGAGGGTTCTTATCAACAATGTGCGATAGGAAAATGTTGTAAGAAGTAAGTGTGAATTCTCATCCTTGTGTTCAAATCCATCCAAGATCTCACACTTCCATATCTCTGAAACCTCCTTCAGCCCTACAACCTTCTAAAACCTTGGTGTTCCTCCAATTTTGGCCTCTTGTACATTGACGATTTTCATTGCTCCACCATTAGCGTTCGTGACTTCAGCTCTGGTATTCCTTCCTTAAATCTCTCTGCCTCTATAGCTCTATCTCTTCATTTACGTTGTTCCTTAAAACCTACCTCTTTGACCAAGCTTCCTCTCCTAATATCTCCTTATGTGGCTCAGTAGAAATTCAATGCATTTGCGCTTCCTGTTAGCACCTTCAGGGGGCGCTAATGCGGTGCAAATACGTTACCGATTGGGTGGGCGCTGACAACGACTCCCGCCATATTGGACGGGGGCGCTATGACATTGCGTCTATATCTTCTGCGCCCAGAGATTGTGATGTCATCGGCGTATACATCACCCTGTTAGCGCCCCGGACCCAAAATTGAGTTTTGCACCCTGCAGCAACGCCAGGCGAAAATACCAGCAGCTACAGGAGGAATGGTTTGGGCTGCTGGCCACTACCGGGGTGATAATTAAGGCAAGGTGGTCGAGGGAAGTAAAAGAAACCTACCTTTATTTTTGATCTTTTCCTCTGTTTTCTTTGCGGGCTCCTTCCCGCGATTGCTCAACCTGACACTCTGCTTGAGTGGTCCCGCTCTATTGGTGGTCCAGATAGGTGATTCTTCTTTTGAAGAGTCTGCAGCAATGGCCCTTCCCTTTAAGGGAGGGAAGGGCTCTTTGTTCGCGGTAGCGCTGCTTGGCCCTGTGTGCAGCGCTGCTGAAGTCACCGCCCCGTTAGCACTCCAAGACAGAAGTGGAACGCTTGTTTTAGTGCTCTACTTCCTTCCGGGAGCACTAAAACTAATTTGCACCTGGTGCTAAGTTTCCTGCCTCTCAAATGTTACCACCCCCAAATGGGACGATAACAAATTTCTCGCCCTATGTTTGATAACACTCCTGTGAAGCGCTTTGGGACGTTTTACTACGTTTTACTACATAAATATAAGTTGTTGTTGTTGAGACTTATAGGAAGTGTGCACTATACCCATGATTGCTCGAAGGGTAAATACACTGTATGATAATATTCAGAGTTGGAACCTGGTCTGGGTTGAGTTAGCTGGAAAGTGTGTGTGTGAGTGCATGCGTACATATGTGTATGTTTGTATGTGTTTGCCTGTGGGTGTAGCAGTGTATGGCTGACGACAAGATTTGATATGGCTGTGAATCACACTATGGTCAAACGGCCTGCTGAGTTTCATTCTCAAAGATGACACATGAAGACTCAGACAAGGTACTGAGGACTGCCAGGACCTATAGAACCAAAGGACCTTTGCAGAAGGCGGAAGGACTATTGGAAAAGTAATATTGGGGATTTAGCTGGATGGTATTGCAGAGCCTCAATGAATCCTCAGAAAATATTTGGTTGATTCTGCAGAGCATCTGCCATCATGGGAAATGAAAACAATGGTTAAAATTATAAGTTCAAGGCAAAAATGGCAAAGCAAATCAAAACAGTGTCACAAAGTATTGTCAGACATTTTCCATGATATGGAGCAAGCTGAGGTTATTGCAAATTGAACCTGGATTATTTCTTTAAAGCTATTTTGACAACCCCATTATTATTAATTAACTGTGATTAAATCACCTAACCAGAAGTTATTGCATTCGGACCAAAAAGTTCACAAAGACTTTCCAGAATAACATGTTAAGGAAAATAAATTCAAAAGTGGAATAATTAATGAAATGAAAGTATATAGAGAATGCCCTCATGGTACTATCAGCAGAAATTACTGCAGGAATTTAACAAAATCAGGTAAGTACGTGCAAATGTATAAAAAAAAAATGTAAATTAAATAATTATATAAAAATCAGTAGACCGCCAGTGGTTTATTTATGGTGAGTCAGAGATAACAATTTTGTGAGAGAGTGGGGACTGCTGATGTGTGGAAGTGGGGGAGGAGGTGCACATCTCCACCAGAAAATTTCTGAAAGATGTTTGTAAGAGATCCATAAATACATGAGCAATGACAGACAGGTAGAGACCCTGTGGCCCATTCAGCCTGTCCCACACAATTGTGGTGCCATGAAGGGGAAATCATGTTGAACTAATTTACAGGAATTCTTTGAGGATATAACGAGCATGGTGGATAGATGTGTACCGATGGATGTGGTGTATTTAGATTTCCAAAAGGCATTCGATAAGGTGCCACACAAAAGATTACTGCAGAAGATAAAGGTACGCGGAGTCAGAGGAAATGTATTAGCATGGATAGAGAATTGGCTAGCTAACAGAAAGCAAAGAGTCGGGATAAATGGGTCCTTTTCGGGTTGGAAATCGGTGGTTAGTGGTGTGCCACAGGGATCGGTGCTGGGACCACAACTGTTTACAATATACATAGATGACCTGAAAGAGGGGACAGAGTGCAGTGCAACAAAATTTGCAGATGACACAAAGATTAGTGGGAAAGCGGGTTGTGTAGAGGACACAGAGAGGCTGCAAAGAGATTTAGATAGGTTAAGCGAATGGGCTAAGGTTTGGCAGATGGAATACAATGTCGGAAAATGTGAGGTCATCCACCTTGGGAAAAAAAACAGTAAAAGGGAATATTATTTGAATGGGGAGAAATTACAACATGCTGCGGTGCAGAGGGACCTGGGAGTCCTTGTGCATGAATCCCAAAAAGTTAGTTTGCAGGTGCAGCAGGTAATCAGGAAGGCGAATGGAATGTTGGCCTTCATTGCAAGAGGGATGGAGTACAAAAGCAGGGAGGTGTTGCTGCAACTGTATAGGGTATTGGTGAGGCCGCACCTGGAGTACTGCGTGCAGTTTTGGTCACCCTTCTTAAGGAAGGATATACTAGCTTTGGAGGGGGTACAGAGACGATTCACTCGGCTGATTCCGGAGATGAGGGGGTTACCTTATGATGATAGATTGAGTAGACTGGGTCTTTACTCGTTGGAGTTCAGAAGGATGAGGGGTGATCTTATAGAAACATTTAAAATAATGAAAGGGATAGACAAGATAGAGGCAGAGAGGTTGTTTCCACTGGTCGGGGAGACTAGAACTAGGGGGCACAGCCTCAAAATACGGGGGAGCCAATTTAAAACCGAGTTGAGAAGGAATTTCTTCTCCCAGAGGGTTGTGAATCTGTGGAATTCTCTGCCCAAGGAAGCAGTTGAGACTAGCTCATTGAATGTATTGAAATCACAGATAGATATATTTTTAACCAATAAGGGAATTAAGGGTTACGGGGAGCGGGCGGGTAAGTGGAGCTGAGTCCACGGCCAGATCAGCCATGATTTTCTTGAATGGTGGAGCAGGCTCGAGGGGCTAGATGGCCTACTCCTGTTCCTAATTCTTATGTTCTTATGTTCTTATGGACCAAGAGCAGGAAAGTGGGATTAGGCTGGATAGCTCTTTGTTGGTCAGCGCGGACCTGATGGGCTAAAATGGTCTCCTTCCATGCTGTAAATTTCTATGATTCTATGAGGATACGGTGTTTTATAACAGGAGGGTTTTTATCAACAATGTGCGATAGGAAAAATGTTGTAAGAAGTAAGTGTGAATTCTCATCCTTGTGTTCAAATCCATCCAAGATCTCACACTTCCATATCTCTGAAACCTCCTTCAGCCCTACAACCTTCTAAAATCTTGATGTTCCTCCAATTTTGGCCTCTTGTACATTGACGATTTTCATTGCTCCACCATTAGCTTTCGTGACTTCAGCTCTGGTATTCCTTCCTTAAATCTCTCTGCCTCTATAGCTCTACCTCTTCATTTAAGTTGTTCCTTAAAACCTACCTCTTTGACCAAGCTTCCTCTCCTAATATCTCCTTATGTGGCTCAGTAGAAATTCAATGCATTTGCGCCTCCTGTTAGCACCTTCAGGGGGCGCTAATGGGGCGCAAATACGTTACCGATTGGGTGGGCGCTGACAATGATTCCCGCCATATTGGACGGGGGCGCTATGACATTGCGTCCCTATCTTCTGCGCCCAGAGATTGTGATGTCATCGACATATGCATCACCCTGTTAGCGTCCCGGACCCAAAATTGAGTTTTGCACCCTGCAGCAACGCCAGGCGAAAATACCAGCAGCTACAGGAGGAATGGTTTGGGCCGCTGGCCACTACCGGGGTGATAATTAAAGGCAAGGTGGTCGAGGGAAGTAAAAGAAACCTACCTTTGTTTTCGATCTTTTCCTCTGTTTACTTTGCGGGCTCCTTCCCGCGATTGCTCAACCTAACACTCTGCTTGAGTGGTCCCGCTCTATTGGTGGTCCAGATAGGTGATTCTTCTTTTGCAGAGTCTGCAGCAATGGCCCTTCCCTTTAAGGGAGGGAGGGCTCTTTGTTCGCGGTAGCGCTGCTTGGCCCTGTGTGCAGCGCTGCTGAAGTCACCGCCCCGTTAGCACTCCAAGACAGAAGTGGAACGCTTGTTTTAGTGCTCTACTTCCTTCCGGGAGCACTAAAACTAATTTGCACCTGGTGCTAAGTTTCCCGCCTCTCAAATGTTACCACCCCAAATAGAACGATAACAAATTTCTCGCCCTATGTTTGATAACACTCCTGTGAAGCGCTTTGGGACGTTTTACTACGTTCGTTAAATGCACTACATAAATATAAGTTGTTGTTGTTGAGACTTACAGGAAGTGTGCACTACACCCATGATTGCTCGAAGGGTAAATACACTGTATGATAATATTCAGAGTTGGAACCTGGTCTGGGTTGAGTTAGCTGGAAAGTGTGTGTGTGAGTGCATGCATGCGTGTGTGTACATATGTGCATGTTTGTATGTGTTTGCATGTGGGTGTAGCAGTGTATGTGAACTCTTGGCTGATGACAAGATTTGATATGGCTGTGAATCACACTATGGTCAAACGGCCTGCTGAGTTTCATTCTCAAAGATTACACATGAAGACTAAGACAAGGTACTGAGGACTGCCAGGACCTATAGAACCAAAGGACCTTTGCGGGAAGAGGAAGGACTATTGGAAAAGTAATATTGGGGATTTAGCTGGATGGTATTACAGAGCCTCAATGAATCCTCAGAAAATATTTGGTTGATTCTGCAGAGCATCTGCCATCATGGGAAATGAAAACAATGGTTAAAATTATAAGTTCAAGGCAAAAATGGCAAAGCAAATCAAAACAGTGTCACAAAGTATTGTCAGACATTTTCCATGATATGGAGCAACTTGAGGTTATTGCAAATTGAACCTGGATTATTTCTTTAATGCTACTTTGACAACCTCATTATTATTAATTAACTGTGATTAAATCACCTAATCAGAAGTTATTGCATTCGGACCAAAAAGTTCACAAAGACTTTCCAGAATAACATGTTAAGGAAAATAAATTCAAAAATGGAATAATTTATGAAATGAACGTATATAGAGAATGCCCTCATGGCACTATCAGCAGAAATTACTGCAGGAATTTAACAAAATCAGGTAAGTACGTGCAAATGTATATAAAAAAAATGTAAATTAAATAATTATATAAAAATCAGTAGACCGCCAGTGGTTTATTTATGGTGAGTCAGAGATAACAATTTTGTGAGAGAGTGGGGACTGCTGATGTGTGGAAGTGGGGAGGAGGTGCACATCTCCACCAGAAAATTTCTGAAAGATGTTTGTAAGAGATCCATAAATACATGAGCAATGACAGACAGGTAGAGACCCTGTGGCCCATCCAGCCTGTCCCACACAATTGTGATGCCATGTGTACCATGTGATATCTTTACAGAGAGCACTAACAGCACACACTCGACAAAATGGCTCCTTAACAGAAACTGTCATCATGTGACCTTGCCACATGACCGTTTATTGTTATTACATCAGTAGTTGCATTTCATCAGTAGTCCACTAGGTGGAGCTCTATTACATATCATAATATATACAGTCTCCATTCTCCACACCGCCCTGGGAGAGGCGAAAAAACAGATAAAAATCCAAACCAATTTGGGGGGAAAAAAAAATCAGAGAAATTCCGATCCTAGGTATAAGAACATAAGAAATAGGAACAGAAGTAGGCCATATGGCCCCTCGAGCCTACCCCACCATTCAATAAGATCATGGCTGATCTGATCTTGGCCTCAACACCACTTTCCTGCCTGTTCCCCATAACCCTTGACTTTCCTATAGATCAGGAATCTGTCCATTTCAGCCTTGAATATATTTAATGACTCAGCTTCCACAGCCCTCTAGAGTAGAGAATTCCAAAGATACACGACCCTCTGAGAGAAAAAATTCCTCCTGACATCCATCTTAAATGGGTGACCCCTTATTCTGAAACTATGTCCCCCTAGTTCTCGATTCCTCCACGAGTGGAAATATCCTCTCAGCATCTACCCTGTCAAGCCTCCTCAGAATCTTATATGTTTCAATAAGATCACCTCTCATTTTTCTAAACTCCAATGAATACAGGCCCAACCTGCTCAACCTTTCCTCATATGACAACCCCTTCATCCCAGGAATCAACCTAGTGAACCTTCTCTGAACTGTCTGCAATGCAAATATATCTCTCCTTAAATAAGGAGACTAAAACTGTATGTCGTACACTAGGTGTGGCCTCACCAATACCCTGTACAGTTGTAGCAAGACTTTTCTAATTTGATACTCTATCCCCTTGTAATAAAGATCAACATTCTTTCTCCATTTAAATAATATTTTGCTTTTCTATTCTTCCTACCAAAGTGAATAACCTCACATTTTCCCACATTATACTCTATCTGCCAAATTTTTGCCTGCTCACTTAACCCATCTCTATCCCTTTGCAGACTTTTTGTGTCCTCCTCACAACTTGCTTTCCCACCTATCTTTGCATCGTCAGCAAATTTGGTTACAATACACTCAGTCCCTTCATCCAAGTCATTAATATATATTGCAAATAGTTGAGGCCCCACCACTGATCCCTGCGGTACCCCACTTGTTACAGTTTGTCAACCTGAAAATGACTCATTTATCCCGACTCCCTGTTTTCTGTTAGTTAGCCAATCCTCTATTCATGCTAATATATTACCCCCAACACCATGATCTCTTATCTTGTGCTATAACCTTTTATGCGGCACCTTATCAAATGTCTTTTGGAAATACAAATACACTACATCTACTGGTTCCCCTTTATCCACCCTACTCATTACAAAGAACTCTAATAAGTTTGTCAAACACGATTTCCCTTTCATAAAACCATGTTGACTATATTTGATTGTATTATGATTTTCTAAATATCCTGCTATTACTTCCTTAATAATGGATTCCAGCATTTTCCCAGTGACAGATTTTAAGCTCACTAGTCTATAGTTTCATGCTTTCTGTCTCCCTCCTTTCTTGAACAGGGGCGTTACATTTGCAGTTTTCCAATCTGCTGGGACCTTTCCAGAATCTATGGATTTTTTGAAGATTGCAACTAATGCCTCCACTATCTCTGCAGCCACTTCTTTTAAGACCCTAGGATTCAGATTCAGACCATCAGATCCAGGGGACTTGTCAGCCCTTACTCCCATTAATTTGCATAATATTTTTCCACTTGTGATAATGATTGTTTTAATTTTGCAGTAACTATTTGTATTAAGTCTCCCTTCTGCGCATGCGTCTCCTGACGCTTGCGCAAAAGCTAGAGTTAGGATAAATATCACTGGCTCCACCCCACCCCGGCGCAATTCCTACTAACCCATTTCTGTGCATGCGTCCAACACCACATTGTCTCCACTGAGCAACCGAGTGAGCCTCTCACAGTCCTGAGCCTCCTGCAGCGCCGGGGAGAGCGGGTGGCGGGGAGAGAGAGGCAGGCGGGGAGAACAAGAAGTGCGAAGAGAGAGAGCTTGTGGGTGGGGGCAGAGAGAGAGCTTGGGGGGGAGGGGAGAGAGAGCTTGTGGGTGGGGGCAGAGAGAGAGCTTGGGGAAGAGGGGAGAGAGAGCTTGGGGGGCAGAGAGAGAGAGAGCTTGGGCGGGGGGGGGAGTGAAGAGAGAGCTTGAGGGGCAGAGAGAGAGAGAGAGAGCTTGGGTGGGGGGGCGGGGGGGAGGAGAGAGAGAGCTTGGGGGGCAGAGAGAGAGAGAGCTTGGGCGGGGGGGGAGGGAAGAGAGAGCTTGGGGGGCAGAGAGAGAGAGAGCTTGGGCAGGGGGGGAAGAGAGTGCTTGGGTGGCAGAGAGAGAGAGAGAGAGAGAGCTTGGAGAGGATAGAGAGCTTGGGGGGGGGGGGGGAAGAGAGAGAGTCTGGGGAGGCTGAAGAGAGAGACACAGTTGGGGGGGGGTGGGGATTGGAGGGGAGAGAGGGAACTCAGAGAAGATGGATCACGTTATTCCTACCCCGTGGTGTGTGCAAGCTCAATGCGTGTGTTACAGGGGACATCGTTGGGGTGAATGAAATCCAGAAGTCACAACACTGTCACTCTTCACTTCATACCCAATAAACATGTTAACAATCTGCACACAATGCCCCATCTATGGGGGGGTTAAGGTCTTGCGCTTGGGTAAGGGTCTTCAACTGGCAGAGGGATTGCCGGGGTAAGGGTCTTCAGTTGGCGGAGGGGTGCACTTACGTTGGGATAATGGACTTCAGCTGGGGGAGGGAATCACTTATGCTGGGGTAAGGGACTTCAGCTGTGAGAGGCAGCTCACATGCTGGCATAAGGGTCTTCAGCTGGTGGAGGGATGCACTTGCGCTGGGGTAAGGGACTTTGGCTGGAATTTGGTGGCTTCTGAATGGATCAAATTACAAATTGGAAAGTCACTCAGAACTTGGGCTGGGTGGTTCCAGTTACACATTCCAGAGGAACTTCAGGTGTGATTTATCCTCCAAGGGGACCAATCAACAATAAGTCTGGAGAGCCAATCAGAGAAACGGCTGGATTTCAGTTAGTACAAATAGACGCATCCTTTTAATTTCCTCCCTCCCTTTCCCCCCTGATTTTCTACTATTATTAGGATGCTTTTAGTGTCTTCTACCGTACAAACAAATATTTGTTCAAAGTCTCTGCCATTTCCTTATTGCGATAATTTTCTCCTTGACATAGCACACTTGCATAAATAAACAGATAATTCCCTGTACATAATATGGGGAACCATTTTGTTATGTTCAATGCCCATCTATTTTGGAGTGAGTCTTTCTTCTTCTTCTTAGGCAGTCCCTTGGAGTCGAGAATGCCTTCCTCCACCACTAAAAATTAGTTCTCAGGTGACAGATGAGTCCAATGCGGACCTACAGTCTCTGTCACAGGTGAGGCAAATGGTGTTTGAAGGAACAGGAGGGTAAGGTGCTTGGGTTGTCATTCGCTCCTTCAGCTGTTTGTGCTTGGCTTCCGCTTGCTCCCAGTGAAGAGACTCGAGGTGTGCGGCGCCTTCCTGGATGTTTCTCCTCCACTTTGAGCGGTCTTGGGCCAGGGATTCCCAGGTGTCGATGGGGATGTTGCCCTTGTTCAAAGAGGCTTTGAGGGTGTCCTTGAAGCATTTCCTCTGCCCACCTTGGGCCCGTTTGCCATAACAGAACTCCGAGTAGAGCGCTTGTTTCGGAAGTCTTGTATTGGGCATGCGGACAATGTGGCCTGTCCATCGGAGCTGATCGAGCGTGGTCGATGTTTCGATGCTGGGGATGTTGGCCTGAGCGAGAACATTGACGTTGGTGCGCCTATCCTTCCGATGGATTTGCAGCATCTTGTGGAGGCTTTGAGGTGCCTGCTGTACATGGTCCATATCTCTGAAGCATATAGGAGGGTGGGTATCACTACTGCTCTGTAGACCATGAGCTTGGTGCCGGGTTTGAAGTCCTGGTCTTCGAACAGTCCCTTCCTCAGGTGACCGAAGGCTGCACTGGCACACTGAAGGCAGTGTTCGGACTTCGTCATCGACGTCTGCCCTTGTTGACAGTAGGCTCCCAAGATATGGAAAATGGTCCACGTTGTCCAAGGCCTCATCATGGATATTGATAATCAGGGGGCAGTACTGCATGGTCGGAGCAGGTTGGTAGAGGACCATTGTCTTACGGATGTTTAATGTAAGGCCCATGCTCTCGTACATTTTAGTGAAGGTGATGATGGTTTGGAGTTCGACCTCGAAGTGTGCACAGACGCAGATGTCATCTGCGTACTTTAGTTCGATGACGGAGGATGGGCCGACCTTGGATCTGGCCTGGAGGTGGCGGAGTTTGAACAGTTTCCTGTCTGTTCTGTAGCTTAGCTCCACTCCAGCGGTGAGTTTACCAAAGGTGAGGTGGAGCATTGCAGCAGGGAAGATCGAGAAGAGCGTTGGTGCAATGACATAACCTTGCCTGACCCCGGTCCGAACGTGAATTGGGTCTGTGGTGGATCCAATGGTCAGGATCACGGCTTGCATGTCATCGTGAAGCAAGCGGAGGATGGTGACAAACTTTTGAGGGCAGCCGAATTTGAGGACACTCCATAATCCCTCACGGTCAAAGGCCTTTGTGAGGTCAAACAAGGCCATGTACAGAGGTTGGTGCTATTCCCTGCATTTCTCTTGGATTTGACGCGCGGTGAAGATCATGTCCATTGTGCCCCTTAGTGGGCGGAATTGGCATTGCGACTCTGGGAGGAGCTCTTCAGCCACTGGGAGAAGGCGATTGAGGAGGATTCTTGCGATGACTTTCCCTGTGGCACACTGGGAAACTGTAATTACCACAAAGGTGACTAAGGCCCCGATATTGGTGGCCTTACTGCCCACTGCCGCCTGCTGCCGCCGACTGCCACCGAGTTTTGCTGCCGTTTTCCTCTCTTTGCCATTTTCCACTTGGGCTGGAGCAGGCGGGTGGGGCGTCCCACCGGGAACTGCTCGCTAACGTCCTCTGGTGTCCAAGTAGCGTAAGTGGCCTCTCACCCGCCGAGCTGTCAGATTGGTGCGGGTGGGAGTCGGCGGGAGTTGGCGTCAGCAGGGGGAAGGACCGCTACGTGGAGGCTGTTCTAACCCCGACGTTAAGTACGAAGAACGGAAAAAAAAGGTTAGTGACCATATTTAACATTTATTTTTTACAGCGACTTACTTGGATGGGGTCCCCTGAAGTTGTTCTGTTGTTTTGTTTTTTGTTTCCTATGATTTTTATTTGCAGGTCTTCCGCTCTCCCTGGGCCCGACTCCATCCTCGGCGGCACTTGGGCAGTAAGAACATTTGCCGCCAAGAATGAGAGCTCCCACCCGCTGTCACCCAGATTGACGGCGAAAGCCGTTGTTTGGTTGCCGGGCAGTACTGCCATCACTTTTAGAGGAATCTTCCAGGTAAAGTACCGCCTGGTCTCTCGGCGGCCATCGGCGGTTCTTTGGGTGGCTCTTGGGCGGGCCTTGGCCTTCATCAATTTTGGCCCCCAAAATATATAGAACACAAATCTCTGTCACTATATTTATTGTACTTAAGCAAACCTTTTCAGTAAAACATTCAACACTTTTATTCAGAAGCTCTCTCCAAACTTGAGTGCTGGTTAAATCCTTCCAGAAGTTTAGATTCTTTATTCTCAGAACTCAAAAATGACTATTGTTTATATAAATATAAATACAAAAGAAACAGCTGCTGTAATCTTTTTGAATACATTACAAAATATAACGGCCTGCTCCAAACTATTCTCCATTTGATATTTTCTCCTCTGCTATATCTGCAGCTCTTTTACTGCACTTCCCAACTGTAATGAAGAAAAACAGGCAGTATATGCTCGGCAGATTTCTGCATTCAAAGTTACCTCTGAAAAAGTTAAAGGGCTGGAAATTAGGTATCACCGATTTTGAGGTGGTAATCCTGTCGGGGCGGTAACAATAGCGCCCCATAAAAGTTTGCGCCGTCTAGCGTGAAATTAGGTTTCTGCGCCCCAAGAAGGAAAGGGTCGTTAAATCAGTCGTTGCACAATTCCCTTAGCGCGGTGGAACCGAAAATCTCAGCGGTACATTTGCAGAAGGAATGCTGTGAAGGACGGCATACATCCCATGACCTGGCGAATCTCCAAGGCGTGGTAAGATAAGTATGCGCATGCGCAGCTCCAACTTCTCAGTCTCCTCAGAGTGGGAAAATGGAGGAGGAAGAATGTGTTGCTTTGTGCTGACAGATGATGAGCCAGAAGCGCAGCAGCCTGCCCGTGAGCTCTCCACATTGAATGACGGCGGAGACGAGGTGGAAAGAGACCAAAGTGTGACCACAGAGCAGGACCCAACATCAGCAGCACCGAGTGTGGACATCACCTCGGTGGATAGAAACATAGACAATAGGCACACGTGTAGGCCATTCGGCCCTTGGAGCCTGCACCGCCATTCAATAAGATCATGGCTGATCATTCACCTCAGTACCCCTTTCCTGCTTTCTCTCCATACCCCTTGATCCCTTTAGCCGCAAGGGCCACATCTAACTCCCTCTTGAATATATCCAATGAACTGGCATCAACAACTCTCTGCGGTAGAGAATTCCACAGGTTAACAACTCTCTGAGGAAGTTTCTCCTCATCTCAGTCCTAAATGGCTTACCTCTTATCCTTAGACTGTGTCCCCTGGTTCTGGACTTCCCCAACATCGGGAACATTCTTCCTGCATCTAACCTGTCCAGTCCCGTCAGAATTTTATATGCTTCTATGAGATTCCCTCTCATCCTTCTAAACTCCAGTGAATACAGGCCCAGTCGATCCAGTCTCTCCTCATAGGTCAGTCCTGCTATTCCGGGAATCAGTCGAGAGAACCTTCGCTGCACTCGCTCAATAGCAAGAATGTCCTTCCTCAGATTAGGAGACCAAAACTGAACACAATATTCCAGGTGAGGCCTCACCAAGGCCCTGTATAACTGCAGTAAGACCTCCCTGCTCCTATACTCAAATCCCCGAGCTATGAAGGCCAACATACCATTTGCCTTCATCACTGCCTGCTGTACCTGCATGCCAACTTTCAATGACTGATGTACCATGACACCCAGGTCTCGTTGCACCTCCCCTTTTCTAATCTGCCGCCATTCAGATAATATTCTGCCTTTGTGTTTTTGCCACCAAAGTGGATAACCTCACATTTATCCACATTGTACTGCATCTGCCAAGCATTTGCCCATTCACCTAACCTGGCCAAGTCACCCTGCAGCCTCTTAGCATCCTCCTCACAGCTCACATCGCCACCCAGCTTAGTGTCATCTGCAAACTTGGAGATATTGCACTCAATTCCTTCATCTAAATCATTAATGTATATTGTAAATAGCTGGGATCCCAGCACTGAGCCCTGCGGCACCCCACTAGTCACTGCCTGCAATTCTGAAAAGGACCCGTTTATCCCGACTCTCTGCTTCCTGTCTGCCAACCAGTTCTCTATCCACATCAGTACATTACCCCCAATACCATATGATTTAATTTTGCACACCAATTTCTTGAGTGGGACCTTGTCAAAAGCCTTTTGAAAGTCCAAATACACCACATCCACTGGTTCTCCCTTGTCCACTCTACGAGTTACATCCTCAAAAAATTCCAGAAAATTTGTCAAGCATGATTTCACTTTCATAAATTCATGCTGACTTGGACCGATCCTGTCACTGTGTTCCAAATGCACTGCTATTTCATTTTTAATAATTGATTGCAACATTTTCCCCACTACTGATGTCAGGCTAACTGGTCTATAATTCCCTGTTTTTCTCTCCCTCCTTTTTTAAAAAGTGGTGTTACATTAGCTACCCTCCAGTCCATAGGAACTGATCCAGAGTCGATAGACTGTTGGAAAATGATCACCAATGCATTTCTAGGGCCACTTCCTTAAGTACTCTTGGATGCAGACTATCAGGCCCCGGGTATTTATCGGCCTTCAATCCCATCAATTTCCCTAAGATAATTTCCCGCCTAATAAGGATATCCTTCAATTCCTCCTTTTCACTGGACCCTTGGTCCCCTAGTACTTCCGGAAGTTATTTGTGTCTTCCTTCGTGAAGACAGAACCAAAGTATTTGTTCAACTGGTCTGCCATTTCTTTGTTCCCCATTATAAATTCACCCGAATCTGATTGCAAGGGACCTACGTTTGTCTTCACTAATCTTTTTCTCTTCGCATATCTATAGAAGCTTTTGCAGTCAGTTTTAATGTTCCCAGCAAGCTTCCTCTCATACTCTATTTCCCCCCTCCTAATTAAGAACATAAGAACATAAGAATTAGGAACAGGAGTAGGCCATCTAGCCCCTCGAGCCTGCTCCGCCATTCAATAAGATCATGGCTGATCTGGCTGTAGACTCAGCTCCACTTACCCGCCCGCTCCTCGTAACCCTTAATTCCCTTATTGGTTAAAAATATATCTATCTGTGACTTGAATACATTCAATGAGTTAGCCTCAACTGCATCCTTGGGCAGAGAATTCCACAGATTCACAACCCTCTGGGAGAAGAAATTCCTTCTCAATTCGGTTTTAAATTGGCTCCCCCGTATTTTGAGGCTGTGCCCCCTAGTTCTAGTCTCCCCTACCAGTGGAAACAACCTCTCTGCTTCTATCTTGTCTATCCCTTTCATTATTTTAAATGTTTCTATAAGATCACCCCTCATCCTTCTGAACTCCAACGAGTAAAGACCCAGTCTACTCAATCTATCATCATAAGGTAACCCCCTCATCTCCAGAATCAGCCTAGTGAATCGTCTCTGTACCCCCTCCAAAGCCAGTATATCCTTCCTTAAGCAAGGTGACCAAAACTGCATGCAGTACTCCAGGTGCGGCCTTACCAATACCCTTTACAGTTGCAGCAGGACCTCACTGCTTTTGTACTCCATCCCTCTCGCAATGAAGGCCAACATTCCATTCGCCTTCCTGATTACCTGCTGCACCTGCAAATTAACTTTTTGGGATTCATGCACAAGGAACTCAAAAGAGTTTCATGCACAAGGACCCCCAGGTCTCTCTGCACGTCAGCATGTTGCAATTTCTCCCCATTCAAATAATATTCCCTTTCACTGTTTTTTTCCCCAAGGTGGATGACCTCACGCTTTCCGACATTGTATTCCATCTGCCAAACCTTAGCCCATTCGCTTAACCTATCCAAATCTCTTTGCAGCCTCTCTGTGTCCTCTACACAACCCGCTTTCCCACTAATCTTAGTGTCATCTGCAAATTTTGTTACACTACACTCTGTCCCCTCTTCCAGGTCATCTTTGTATATTGTAAACAGTTGTGGTCCCAGCACCGATCCATGTAGCACACCACTAACCACCGATTTCCAACCCGAAAAGGACCCATTTATCCCGACTCTCTGCTTTCTGTTCGCCAGCCAATTCTCTATCCATGCTAATACATTTCCTCTGACTCTGCGTACCTCTATCTTCTGCAATAACCTTTTGTGTGGCACCTTATCGAATGCCTTTTGGAAATCTAAATACACCACATCCATCGGTACACCTCTATCCACCATGCTCGTTATATCCTCAAAGAATTCCTGTAAATTAGTTAAACATGATTTCCCCTTCATGAATCCGTGCTGCGTCTGCTTGATTGCACTATTCCTATCTAGATGTTCCGCTATTTCATCCTTAATGATAGTTTCAAGCATTTTCCCCACTACAGATGTTAAACTAGTCGGCCTATAGTTACCTGCCTTTTGTCTGCCCCCTTTTTTAAACCGAGGCGTTACATTAGCTGCTTTCCAATCCGCTGGTACCTCCCCAGAGTCCAGAGAATTTTGGTAGATTATAACGAATGCATCTGCTATAACTTCCGCCATCTCATTTAATACCCTGGGATGCATTTCATCAGGACCAGGGGACTTGTCTACCTTGAGTCCCATTAGTCTGTCCAGCACTACCCCCCTAGTGATAGTGATTGTCTCAAGGTCCTCCCTTCCCACATTCCCGTGACCAGCAATTTTTGGCATGGTTTTTGTGTCTTCCACTGTGAAGACCGAAGCAAAATAATTGTTTACGGTCTCAGCCATTTCCACATTTCCCATTATTAAATTCCCCTTCTCATCTTCTAAGGGACCAACATTTACTTTAGTCACTCTTTTCCATTTTATGTATCTGTAAAAGCTTTTACTATCTGTTTTTATGTTTTGCGCAAGTTTACCTTCGTAATCTATCTTTCCTTTCTTTATTGCTATTTTAGTCATTCTTTGCTGTCGTTTAAAATTTTCCCAATCCTCTAGTTTCCCAACCTTGGCCAGCTTATACGCATTGGTCTTTGATTTGATACTCTCCTTTATTTCCTTGGTTATCCACGGCTGGTTATCCCTTCTCTTACTGCCCTTCTTTTTCACTGGAATATATTTTTGTTGAGCACTATGAAAGTCCTCCACTGTTCCTCAATTGTGCCACTGTTTAGTCTGTGTTTCCAGTCTACTTTAGCCAACTCTGCCCTCATCCCATTGTAGTCCCCTTTGTTTAAGCATAGTACGCTCGTTTCTAACACAACTTCCTCACCCTCAATCTGTATTACAAATTCAACCATACTGTGATCACTCATTCCGAGAGGATCTTTTACTAGGAGATCGTTTATTTTTCCTGTTTCATTACACAGGACCAGATCTAAGATAGCTTGCTCCCTTGTAAACTCTTTGTCCTCCTCTGCTGAATTCTAAATTTCTCCCAGTCCTCAGGTTTGCTGTTTTTCTGGCCAATTTATATGCCTCTTCCTTGGATTTAACACTATCCTTAATTTCCCTTGTTAGCCACGGTTGAGCCACCGACCCCGTTTTATTTTTACTCCAGACAGGGATGTACAATTGTTGAAGTTCATCCATGTGATCTTTAAATGTTTGCAATTGCTTATCCACTGTCAACCCTTTCAGTATCATTTGCCAGTCTATTTTAGCCAATTCACGTCTCATACCATCGAAGTTACTTTCCTTAAGTTCAGGACCCTAGTCTCTGAATTAACTGTGTCAATCTCCACCTTAATAGCGAATTCTACCATATTATAGTCAGTCTTCCCCAAGGGGCCTCGCACAACAAGATTGCTAATTAGTCCTTTCTCATTACACATCACCCAGTCTAGAATGGCCAGCCCTCTAGTTGGTTCCTCGACATATTGGTCTCGAAAACCATCCCTAATACACTCCAGGAAATCATTCTCCACCGTATTGCTACTAGTTTGGTTAGCCCAATCTATATGTCGATTAAAGTCACCCATGATAACTGCTGTACCTTTATTGCACACATCCCTAATTTCTTGTTTGATGAGCCGACGTTCCTGAGGCTCCTGGCCCAGTGCAAAGGGAAGCTCGCGGGCCAGCTCCCCGGAGAGTGAGTTGGCCCATGACTCCTGTCCCCAGACACTCAGACGTGGATCTGGACTTGGAGGCTATGTCGAGAGAGTCCATGGTAATGCACTGCGCGCTTATAGGTGCATTGGAACGGGTCCCGCAGAATATGGATGCACTTGCTCTGAGTTTGGGGGAGGCTGCCTCAAACATTGCCTGGTCTCTCAGCAGCCCAACGAGCCCATCCTTGCCCGCTTACAGAAGGAGATGGATTCAACAAGTGACAGTGGAGTGCCAGAGGTCATGGTGCATTCCATGGTTGACACGGCAGCAACTATCACATCATAGGCCGATGCCATGCAAGGCCTTCGTGATGTGATGCAGTCACTGGAAGGAGAGGGCACATTGGAGGGAGAGGTGATGAGATAGCGGCAGGAGAGACATAAGCTTTCCATGTGGGGCCTAGGGAGGCACTCCTGCTATTCCTGATTCCACAAGGAAAATAAATAAAAATATTTAGAACTTAGCTTTCTGGGTCCCTTTGGGAGCAATCCATTTCGACACTAGGTTGGCCTGGTGGGAAACTCACTGCCACTTCTCTCTCACCCTCAGAAACTCAAAAATCTGAAGGGGGATGAACCCACAACCTTCTGACCTCGAAAGAAAGATTGTTACCACTGCGTCAAGGCCGGAATCATGAAAGAATGGTTGTTCTGATCACAAAAGTCTAGCAGCACACTACTTTCCAAAGTTCTGTGCTGTATCCTGGGATTTAGATTCAAATTCAATTCTTCAAAGCTTAGTAATTAATTCATAAGTTATAATCAATTAGTTTTGCTGCTACAGATTGTCAATAATCGAACCATCTTTCAGTACATCAATTAATTTGCATTTAATATGTCTGTTTATACGTACAGTTATGCTCAATTGAATTTCAGTATGTTTTTCTGTGCGTGAGTTCAAATGAATAAGGTGTATGCTAATATTTAAGAAAAACACAAATTTACAAGTGCCACATAATCAGTAAGAATTAACTGAATTGCAACATAGAAACATAGAAAATAGGTGCAGGACTAGGCCATTTGGCCCTTCGAGCCTGCACCGCCATTCAATAAGATCGTGGCTGATCATTCCCTCAGTACCCCTTTCCTGCTTTCTCGCCATACCCTTTGATCTCTTTAGCCGGAAGGGCCATATCTAACTCTCTCTTGAATATATCCAATGAACTAGCATCAACAACTCTCTGCGGTAGAGAATTCCACAGGTTAACAACTCTCTGAGTGAAGAAGTTTCTCCTCATCTCAGTCCTAAATGGCCTACCCCTTATCCTAAGACTCTGTCCCCTGGTTCAGGACTTCCCCAACATCGGGAACATTCTTCCCGCATTTGACCTGTCCAGTCCCGTCAGAATATTATACGTTTCTATGAGATCCCCTCTCATCCTTCTAAACTCCAGTGAGTAAAGGCCCAGTTGATCCAGTCTCTCCTCATATGTCAGTCCAGCCATCCTGGGAATCAGTCTGGTGAACCTTCGCTGCACTCCCTCAATAGCAAGAACGTCATTCCTCAGATTAGGAGACCAAAACTGAACACAATATTGCAGGTGAGGCCTCACCAAGGCCCTGTACAACTGCAATAAGACCTCTCTGCTCCGATACTCAAATCCCCTAGCTATGAAGGCCAACATACCATTTGCCTTCTAAACCGCCTGCTGTACTTGTATGCCAACTTTCAGTGACTGATGAACCATGACACTCGGGTCTCGTTGCACCTCCCCTTTTCCTAATCTGCCGCCATTCAGATAATATTCTGCCTTCGTGTTTTTGCCCCCAAAATGGATAACCTCACATTTATCCACATTATACTGCATCTGCCATGCATTTGCCCATTCATCTAACCTGGCCAAGTCAACCTGCAGCCTCTTAGCGTCCTCTTCACAGCTCACACCGCCACCCAGTTTAGTGTTATCTGCAAACTTGGAGATATTACACTCAATTCCTTCATCTGAATCGTTAATGCATATTGTAAAGAGCTGGGGTCCCAGCACTGAGCCCTGCGGCACTCCACTTGTCACTACCTGCCATTCTGAAAAGGACCCATTTATCCTGACTCTCTGCTTCCTGTCTGCCAACCAGTTCTCTATCCACATCATTACCCCCAATACCATGTGCTTTGATTTTGCACACCAATCTCTTGAGTGGGATCTTGTCAAAAGCCTTTTGAAAGTCCAAATACACCACATCCACTGGTTCTCCCTTGTCCACTCTACTAGATACATCCTCAAAAAATTCCAGAAGATTCGTCAAGCATGATTTCCCTTTCATAAATCCATGCTGATTTGGACCGATCCTGTCACTGCTTTCCAAATGCGCTGCTATTTCATCCTTAATGATTGATTCCAACATTTTCCCCACTACTGATGTCAGGCTAACCAGTTTATAATTACCAGTTTTCTCTCTCCCTCTTTTTTTAAAAAGTGGTGTTACATTAGCTACCCTCCAATCCATAGGAACTGATCCAGAGTCGATAGACTGTTGGAAAATGATCACCAATGCATCCACTATTTCTAGGGCCACTTCCTTAAGTACTCTTGGATGCAGACTATCAGGCCCTGGGGATTTATCAGCCTTCAATCCCATAAATTTCCCTAACACAATTTCCCGCCTGATAAGGCTATCCTTCAGTTCCTCCTTGTCACTAGACCCACTGTCCCCTAGTACATCCGGAAGGTTATTTGTGTCTTCCTTCATGAAGACAGAACCGAAGTATTTGTTCAATTGGTCTGCCATTTCTTTGTTCCCCATTATAAATTCACCTGAATCTGACTGCAAGGGACCTAGGTTTGTCTTCACTAATCTTTTTCTTTTCACATATTTATAGAAGCTTTTGCAGTCAGTTTTTATGTTCCCTGCAAGCTTCCTCTCGTACTCTATTTTCCCCCTCTTAATTAAACCCTTAGTCCTCCTCTGCTGAATTCTAAATTTCCCCCAGTCCTCAGGTTTATTGCTTTTTCTGGCCAATTTATATGCCTCTTCCTTGGTTCTAACACTATCCTTAATTTCTCTTGTTATCCACCTTCCTCGTTTTATTTTTTACTCCAGACAGGGATGTACAATTGCTGAAGTTCATCCATGTGATCTTTAAATGTTTGCCATTGCTTATCCACCGTCAATCCTTTAAGTATCCTTTGCCAGTCTATTCTAGCCAATTCACGCCTCATACCGTCGAAGTTACCTTTCCTTAAGTTCAGGACCCTAGTTTCCGAATTAACTGTGTCACTCTCCATCTTAATAAAGAATTCTACCATATTATGGTCACTCTTCCCCAAGGGGCCTTGCACAACAAGATTGTTAATTAGACCCTTCTCATTACACATCACCCAGTCTAGGATGGCCAGCTCTCTAGTATGTTCCTCGACATATTGGTCTAGAAAACCATCCCTAATACACTCCAGGAAATCCTCCTCCACCGCATTGCTACCAGTTTGGTTAGCCCAATCAATAGGGAGATTAAAGTCGCCCATGATAACTGCTGTACCTTTATTGCACAAATCCCTTATTTCTTGTTTGATGCTGTCCCCAACCTCACTACTACTGTTTGGTGGTCTGTACACAACTCCCACTAGCGTTTTCTGCCCTTTGGTATTCCGCAGCTCCACCCATACCGATTCCACATCATCCAGGCTAATGTCCCTCCTTACTATTGCATTAATTTGCTCTTTAATCAGCAATGCCACCCCGCCTCCTTTTCCTCTCTGTCTACTCTTCTTAAATGTTGAATATCTCTGGATGTTGAGTTCCCAGCCTTGGTCACCCTGGAGCCATGTCTCCATGATGCCAATTACATCACATCCGTTAACTGCTATCTGAGCAGTTAATTCGTCCACCTTATTCCGAATACTCCTCGCATTGAGGCACAGAGCCTTCAGGTTTGTCTTTTTAACACACTTTTCCCCTTTAGCATTTTGCTGTAATGTGGCCCTTTTTGTTTTTTGCCTTGGATTTCTCTGCCCTCCACTATTACTATTCTCCTTTCTATCTTTTGCTTCTGCCCCCATTTTATTTCCTTCTGTCTCCCTGCATAGGTTCCCATCCTCCTGCCATGTTAGTTTAACTCCTCCCCAACAGCACTAGCAAACACTGCCCAGGTGCGGACCGTCCGGTTTGTTCTGGTCCCACCTCCCCCAGAACCGGTTCCAATGTCCCAGGAATTTGAATCCCTCCCTCTTGCACAATTCCTCAAGCCACGTATTCATCTGAGCTATCCTGCGATTCCTACTCTGACTAGCACGTGGCACTGGTTGCAATCCTGAGATTACTACTTTTGAGGTCCTACTTTTTAATTTAGGTCCTTGCTCCCTAAATTAGTCTCGTAGGACCTCATCCCATTTTTTACCTATATCGTTGGTACCTATATGCACCACGACAACTGGCTGTTCACCCTCCCTTTTCAGAATGTCCTGCACCCGCTCCGAGACATCCTTGACCCTTGCACCAGGGAGGCAACATACCATCCTGGAGTCTCGGTTGTGGCCACAGAAACGCCTATATATTCCCCTTACAATTGAATCCCCTATCACTATCGCTCTCCCACTCTTTTTCCTGCCCTCCTGTGCAGCAGAGCCACCCACGATGCCATGAACTTGGCTGCTGTTGCCCTCCCCTGATGAGTCAACCCCCTCAACAGTACCCAAAGCAGTTTATCTGTTTTGGAGGGGGATGGCCGCAGTGCCGCAATGTGGTCCGTCAGGAGCTGGAGGCGGATACACGTCCCGCACACATAGTCGTCAGGGACACCGGAAGCGTCCCTGACTTCCCACATAGTACAGGAGGAGCATAACACGTGTCCGAGCTGTTCTGCCATGACTTAACCCTTAGATTAACTTAATTTGGCAAAAACAGTGCTAAATGTTACTTACTGATATAGAAAAGAAAAAAGAAAAGCTCCTCACCAATCACCAGCCAATCACTTACCCCCTTGGCTGTGACGTCACCTTTTGATTTCTTTCTACTTTTTTGCCTCCCCGCTATAGCTGCACCAGCTGGGCCTCCGACTCACGAACTCCCGAGCCTCTCCTTTTGTAGGCCTCTCCTCGATGTCCCGCTCCGCCTCCAACTCACGAACCTGGGTTGAAGATAGAGTTTTATATTAACACGATCATGTAGCACTTGATAAATCATGCTTTTATTCAGCTTTATTAACAGAACAGTCTGTAATATCTTTGTGTTACAAGATTATGAAAGGAATTGACAAAAATCGGTCCAGGCTGTTTGTTCACTGTGAGTGTTGAAATATGAGGGAACACGAATTTAAAATGAGGAAGTTGTCAGTCAGGAGAAAATGTGGGTAGAATTTTTTGCATCCGAGGGTAATAGAATTGTGGAATAAGTTACCAGATATGGGTGATTGCCGCACATATAGGAAATTCGGACTTGCACCGCTCATGATTTTCTAACTAATTTTCCAGCTGGGTCATATGGTCCATATAGTCTGTGCAGCCATAGCTGATCTCAGCTCGGACAGTGGGAGGAATGTTCCAATTGGTCTTATTTCCCCTTGGTTCATAAGGAGACCGCCCAGGGTTCCTAATCCTAATCATTATCCAGCTTTGCCTGCTGAACAGTCATGTTTGATTCAGACAGAATCCGGTTCGCTATGGCGGCGATGCTCGGTCTGTTTGAATAGCCCAGCTACTATCACTGTAAAGAAAATTGCATCAATAATGGTTACTCGTGCAAGTTACCAGAGGGTAACCAGTACCTATGAAACCAACACAAAATTAGCGCCTTCAGGAGAAGAGGGGAGGGGAGAGAATTGGTGAGAATACTTTTTCAAAACTACAGCTGTACCTCTCAATATTGAAGCAGAGCTGTCCAAATATTTGCCCGAACAATTTGGAGTGAATTGCAGCCTCATATTCTTCAGATAGTGGGCTGCAAGGATTGAAAATTACAGTGGAATATGCAAATCTCTATCACTATGGGAACAAGTCAGAAGGCAACAAGCTGACCCTGAAACACTTATGGAAAATGCCTAACCAAAGCCATCTGTGTATTGATTGTGTTCAGATTATCATCACCATTATGTCTCGCATTAGGAGTAACACTATTGGTGACAAAGAAGCAGTACTTCAGAATGATCTGGCTAAATTAACCCTTTGAGTTCCAAATTTTGCTTGGTTGTCAAGGAACTGAATTATATCTTTAATGGTATAGATAAAGCTGCAAATGCTAGGAGAAATAATGAACAAAACAGACAGGAAGCACACAGCAGGTTCAGTCAACAGTTGAAAGAGCAAAATAAGTTAACATTTCAGGCTCAACTCTTAGTCAGATCCGGTTAATATTAGCACAGATATTAATTTTTCTCTAAGATGCTGACTGGAATCGCCTATTTTTATTTCCTATTTTTAATGTTCTGACATCTGCAGAATCCTGGCACTCACTACCTAACAGGACTGTGGGCGAATCTTCACCACACGGACTGCAATGGTTCAACAAGGTGGCCCACCATCACCTTCTCAAGGGCAACCAGGGATGGCCAATAAATGCCAGCCTTGCCAGCGACATCCGTATCCTGAGATTTTTTCTAACTCCGACATTTACTGTTAGTTTAACATCTGAAACTAGAATTGCAGAGAATTATTGGAAAAGGCACATTGGAGCTAAATATAGTAGGAATTAGTAGCACTGATTGATTAAAGCTATCTGTTTCGATCTGAAGTGGCCTGGGTTTGATTTGAGCATGCTCGGTAGCCCTTTATGCTGCTAATGGATGCTCAAAATGAAAAGCATTCCATTCCTCAGAATTAATATACAAAAAGAAAGTTTGTTTAAAAGGACATTATTTGATTGTGAGGATTCAGAGAAGATTGGCAGGAATGAGTCTAAGAAGACTCAAAGGGAAAGAAATTCATTATCACCCTGTTTGGGGGCGGTAACATTTGAAAGGTGGGAAATTTAGCACCAGGTGCTAAAGTTGCCCCACTTACAAAAAATTAGGTTTAGCGCTCCTGGAAGGAGGCGCTCCACTTCCTCCTTGCAGCGCTAACAGGGCGGACTGCCTCAGCAGCACTGCACACTGGGCCGTGTATCGCTCCAAAGGCCCTTCCCTCCCATAAAATGAAGGGCCCACACTGCAGACTCTGCAATGAAAAACAAACCTACCTGAACCACCTAGGGAGCAAGGGTGCTGCGTGATCAGCCCGGCACTCTGAGCGATTGCAGCAGGACCCCGTGAGGAAAACAGAGCAGCACCGCGAAAAGCAAGGTAAGTTTTTTCTTACTTACCTCGGCCACCTCTCCTTTAATTATCGCCCCGGCAGTGGCCGGCCGCCCGATTAACGCCTCCTGCAGCTGCCGGTGTTTTCGCCCGGCGCTGCTGCAGGGGGCGAAACTCAATTTCAGGGGTGCTAACGGAGCGATGCACACAGTGATGGTGTCACCAATTCCAGATGCAGAAGATCAGGGTACAAAGCCGTAGCGCTGCCGTTAAACCCCCGCCAAATATAGCAGGAGTCGTTGCCAGCGTCACACCTGGTCGGTAACGTATTTGCTCACGGAAGGCGCACATGCATTGAATTTCGCCCCCAAGTGTTAAGTTATGAGGATAGGCTAATGTGCTAATTAATAGTCAATACGTGTAAAATTATGTCATAAACATGATGTGGGTTTTTAAATGTGAGCAGGTTTTGGTGAGGCCTGAGCAAGACAGGAAAGCACATAGTGTGGATACATGGAACAGGTTCGCACTGAAGTTAATTAATGCTGCATTGATTTACTTTTAAAATTAAGTAGATGAATGTCTGGTTATGAAAGAGATTGATGATTATAGCCTTGGGATGCAGGCCAGATGATCAAGTATTCCATTCATGCCTGAACATAAGAATGTCATTTATGGAATGTAACAAGGTGGAAATGAACATTGCTGGATCGATACTCTAGTGTTTTACTTGATTGTCTTTAGGGATCAAGGAGATAATGAGGGGAATACTAAACCGGTGGGTTTGGGTCAGGTGGGAAGTAAAAATGTCAACAATCTCAAATCCGGACCCAACCCGCCTTGGACCAGCCCACTTCCGGTTTTAACGGAGCCTCCCCAATCTCGCCGACCCCTTCCATGATATTCTCCATCCACCCCCCCCCCCCTCCCCGAAACCTGAATGCTCCGTGCCTCCCATCGATGCCGCTCCAATTTCTTCCCCCCCCCTCCCACCTCCTCTACATCAATGCCTACCCAATCCCAGATCTCTCCGGGTCACCCCATCGATAACCACCAACCTCTGATCTCTCTGGCCTCCTCATCAATGTCCCCACCCACCCCCGATCTCTCCCTCCCTCCTCCCCGCTGCCCAGCTGTGGCCTGGTGTCAAAGGCCTACCCACCCGACAGCCGGCCAGCCTCTCAATCTAGCTGGCTGGGGCCGGGAATGGTAATCAGGTTCTGCCGTTAAATCTGTCAGAACCTGAGAGAAATTCTCGACTGCAAAACTACCCCCCACCCCATCCCACCCCCATTCCCTCCCCGCCTCCCCAATAATAATGTGGCCAATGTCGCAGTTTAATTCTTACAGATAGTTATGGGTTAGCAAAAGTCCATGAAAGTGGAAACTGTACTGGGCCTGTTGGAAGGAATTTGTTTTATGGGCTGAATGGTCCTTTCTTTTGCTTTGGAGGGGCCTTTAACCCCATCCACCAGTGGAAACTGGATGGAATGGGCAATTAAAATGCCTTGGGTTACATTTCCGCCTTGTCCAGTTTTAACCTGCTCATCTGAGCAAGGGACAAAGGCACTCATCTGCAGCTGGTGGGGTCCTTCTTTAAATATTCTAACTGAAGTCCAATAATGTCAATCGGACCCCAATGGCATTTTAACTCGGGCTCGAGCGGGGAAGCTGCCACGGCTGAAGCAAATCAGACAAAGATTAGGGTTTGAGAGACCCTGAAAGGTAAGTTTAACATTTTCCTTTGTGGGGAATAGGATTGCTCCTCTTGGTCCCACAAGTAAAGCTTTGGCCTCCACTGCCCCGGACTCACCACCATTTCCTTCGTGAGACCTTCCCAGAACTCCCTTTCCTGCACCTGGCTGCAAGTCAGTGGCTGGCCGTGGGCCACCCAAGTTTCCCACAACTAGCTGCCACTTACCGTCCATTTCCTGCTGTTCCGGGCATGGTAATGAGGCCCAGCGGTTCAAATTGCCTTGGCCTTATGTTGCTGTGAGCAGGCGGGACACTAATTGACACTCACATATTCCACTGGGAGCTAAAATTAACCCCTTTGTCTCTAAAGTTACAGCAGGAAAAATGTTAATCGATGTCACAGTAACTCCACGTGCAGCAAATACTAAGGCCAAGCATACTGCTGTCCTAGTTGATCCCAGCACTAGGCAGGAATCAAACCTGGATCTCTCCACTCCATACTGTTCAGATCCACTCTAAGCAGTGCACTTATCCACTGAACCATTGATTCAGCCTAAACACATGGGGCCTGAAATATCAGGTTCCCAAAAGGAACCAAAGTTTGAGGAACCTCCCTTGGTCACTCCCATCCTCTGAGCTGCATGGCATCACTCCAAATCTCTGGGGTAATATCAGGATGGGCACCCCTGATGTGTCCTTACAGGCATCTAGTGGGTGATGTGTTCCACCCTGTCCATGGGAATTACCCCATCCCCAGAATTTGGGTGGGGTCTGAGCCTGCCCAATCGGGCGGATGTAGGGTCCCCTCTGCCGCCCTGCCACTGGAGGATCGGCTCTGCAGGAATTTCAGGGCCATGTTGTAGACATTACCGAGGAGTGTAAAGGAAGAGTTTTCAGAAAGGCTACTAGGCACGAACTGTGGAGAGGTTTGATTTGAGCTACTTTGTATCGCACAGCAGGACATGATGATTGAGAAACAGTAAGAGAACGATGAGAAATTTGAAGAGGATTTGAAATTTTTTACGTAAATTAAGGAGATTTAATCTCTGCAATCTAAACATCATGAAGAACCAAAATCTTATGCCTTAGGAAGAAAAAGAGGTTGCAAAATACAAATCAATTAACATATAAAGATTCCCAGGCAGCTGCCATGATGCTTTCATCCTGCGCCAATCCACCCTCCCAGAGCTCTTCGGACCTCAAAGCGGAGTTGGCGCTGGCTCCTTAGAGACAAGGGCTACCCTCTGAAGACGTGGCTAATGACACCCATTAGGAGCCCAAACAATGAAGCCCAGGAGAGATACAATCAAAGCCAAATGACCATGAGAACTGTTACCTAGCAAGCAATCGGAATGTTCTCCCCAAAAAAGCTTTAGGTGCCTGGACCGATAAGAATGGGTGCACCTGCAAGGTGAGTACGTATGAGGAGTGATTTGCTGAAGTAGCTTGGCATGAGAATCTCCCCACGTGGGCCCTTAAGGAATGCAGCATCAGCTCCAGGGAGGCGTCATTTAAGTGAGGTGCCACCTTGCCACATTGGGACTCCATTAATGCAATTCTTCCTCTGTTCCCCCACCTGGACAATCCTTTAAATTTCATCTTCACAGGGTCCCTTTAAATATTTCAGTTGAAATAGACTCATGCATGCTGTCACCTCGCCCACTCACGCTAATTGGTTGGGAAACCCAGAAGTCAGATAGTAATGCAGTAGTTCGTTAAAAGGTCGCTGACAGATGCGCTGCTGAAACTCCCAGGTTCCCTACGCGCTACAGGGCTCCCCTGTTGCCAGCACAATGGACAGTGAAAATTCCGGCCAGTGAAAATTCTGGCCAGAGAAACTATTTCTTCTAGTGGGGGGAGTCCAGAACAAGGGGGCATAAACTTGAAATTAGAGCTCGGCATTTCAGGGGTGATGTCAGGAAGCACTTCTTCATACAAAGGATGGTGGAAATCTTGAACTCTCTCCCCAAAAAAGCTGTTGAGGCTGGGTCAATTGAACATTTCAAAACTGAGATTGCAAGATTTTTGTTAGGCAAGTGTATTTAGGGTCATGGAACCCTCAGGTCATGGTAAATGGTTAAGATACATAGCCGCTGTGATCAAATTGAATGTCAGAACAGGCTCAAGGCGCTGAATGGCCTATGTTCCTATGTTCCTATTATCAATAGAAGTAATTGTTAGCCTCATATTTTGGCTGTTGATAAGCTGGATATAATAATTGATGTTTAATTACTGTAACTATGTTCAACTTATACCTGATTGCCGGTATAATTACATTGAGTTTAATTAACCTTAACTTAATTACACAATGAGATTCGAATTTGATCACCAAATGTAATTCAGTATGTTTCCTAATTAAATGTATTGATATGTTTGTGATTATTCGTAAAGGTAGAAGTATATTAATCATGTCTATTAGTTGGATGAATGTTTGTGGTTACACTGTATCCCATACATAATTTACGGTTAAATTAATCATTAATCCTACCATTAAACAAAGTAGTTTTCATTATAATGTAAGAATTTTTCCAATGGTGGTCAAAATAATATTTCACCCAAGTATTTTATACCTTCAAAAACAAAAAAGTTGATCAAGGTGCAGAGTGGAAGTGGAACTCATTTCGTACCAACGGGTAAATTGACCAGTTCCCAGGGTGAGCTGCCCTTGACGGAAACGTGGATTAGAGCTAGGGCTACAAAACGGTAGCACTGCTTCTCCGACCAACACTCCCTTCAAAGCGTTGCTCCCCACTGGAAGCTTGAGATCAATAGATTTACCCTCAAGTCTCAACATAAGAACTCCAGGTCAGGTAGAACATAACCTAGGTGCAGAGTAAGGCTTTTCCAACTCTGCCTAAAAATATTATTAAACCTGAACTTTAGTATGGTGTCCCTTTACTGTTCATGAATGAATTTTTCCACTTCCTCACATATTAAAGGTAAGATCACACCTTTTGCCAAGTTAAAAACTGAACAGGGACCATTACAGGGAAAAGAGCAGGGTAAGGGTTTATGGAATCTTCATTACAGAAAGAATGCAACTGAGTTGTAAAGGCTACGGTGAAGAGCTGTTAAGATGTTAAGGGGGCTAGTGAACAAAACATGTGGATCGACTCAAAGAACTAGGGGGGAAATTCAGTAGTGCTGTGTTTGGGGCGCTAAGTTTTATCTTTTTGAACATTTAGCACCTAGTGCGATGATAATTTCAGGTGACTTTCATTCAGCGATAATCAACCTCCTGCTCATTCCAGTTCTTAAAGGAGATGTCGTTTCAGGCAGCACCTGGTCATTTTCATCATTGCTGGAGTTCACTGAGAGCTGGAAGGAAGGTTTGCGATGGCTGCTTCAAATCCTCTCAGAAAGGCCACTCGGGTCAATGACCTGGCATTGGAGACATTTGTGAGTGCATTGGAGAGAAGGAGGGAGGCAATGTTCTCTCCATCTGGGAGAAGGCCAACGCCGCAGGTTTTTTTGGCCATGTGGGCAGAGGTGGTCACAGAGGTGTTGGCCAGCACCATGGTCAACAGAAGCCCAACACAGTGCCGGATGGTCAAGGTGAGTACATGTTTGCACAACTCTTACATACCAGCCTCTGAGCCTCTGTCTGTGCACACTCTGCAAACTTAACCCAGCAGGAAACCACCAACCATCTGTACCTACTCACAGTCACATCCTATTTCAGACCTTGCCTACATTCACAGCTATTTAATCACTTCAAGCATATCTTCCACATACATAGCTGGACTCTTACTCACACAGATTCTTTTCTTTTGCAGGCCAAGATGGCACATAACAGAATGGAGCAGCAGCGGACTGGAGGGGGGGGGGGAAGCTGAACTGTGCCAGCTGACTGACTTGGAGGAGTAAGTGCTGTGGCTCATTGGCCCGCAGGTGGAGAACCTTGTGGCCAGCGGAGACATCGAGCCCTCTGGGTGCAACAATGGCATCTTTATCCCTGCTTCTCATCCCACTTCCCCGTTAAACCAGAAGACCGTGTCACTTTCCAGCTCCTCATACTGTTCGCCTTCCTTGATCCATTCCAGCCCCCCCTGCCTTCACCCTAACACAACTCTTGTGCCATTTGTGCTTTTAGATAAGCAGCCAGCAGATGAGCAGCCTGTGCCTGAGCGCTCCCCCCCCCCCCCCCGTTAACTGAGTCACGAGGGAGAAGAAAAGGGGGACAAAGATAAGGAGGGGGAGGAGGAGGAGGAGCCAAGTACTGTTTCATTGCTTCTCTCACCCGCAGGCACCAGCTCAGATATTGGTGATACTCAGATGCAGTTTGCATTTTAGAGATTTCTGGACAGGTCAGCCAAACCTGGAATGTCCATTCCTAACATATGAAAAATCAAGGGGCTGAAAATTCGGTCACGCCTCATTTGGGGCGGTAACCCAGGCGGAGCGGTAATTTTATCGCCTTGAAAAAGTTTGCGTCCTCTGTCCAGAAATTCGGTACATTCAGACAAAGAGCTGACAGGGGCAGTAAGTCAGCTGTTGTACACCAGAGCTGGGGAGGCCAGAACAAAAGTTTGGTCGGTAAATTTGGCGGACCCATTGCGCATACGCAGAGCTCCAAGTCAGACCCCGGGAACAGCCGACTCTTAAAGGTGCGGCAACTCTAATATATATATGCACACTTCAACACCCTCACTCACCTGGCTGCGGGCACAGTGAGAAAACCGGGCTGAAATTCAGGGTCTCGGTACGACCCGTTACTGCCCGTTTGCGGCGGCCATGCGATGGAATCCCGTGTCCGCCACTTTGTGGTCAAATGGCCGCCCCAATCCAAATTCACTTCAGGAATTTTTCGTCCTTTCCTCACTTCCACCATGATGCTGCCGATCGCCGTGAGCGCATCATAAAAGTGTGCACCGCTGCTATCTCTCACCTCCATTTTATTCCGACACAAATTCAGCAAAAAAAATCGATGCCCCGCTGCACGGTGCCCCCGACAGCTTTTTCTGTCGGTGCACTTTTTCTCTTCTCTCTCGGCCCTGGTGCTGCAGCGGAAATTAAAGGAGAGAGCCGAATGCTGCTGCCGGCAGATAATTTTTTTTGCTGGCCGACTTCCATGTCGGCGGAACTATTGTGTCCCCTGGTTCCCCTGGTGGTCCAGTGGCCGAAGTTAAAAAATGTTCGATTCTCTCCCCTTTAACGGAGGGGAAAGACGTGGTGAAGCACACGCGCAGTGACGTCATTGCTGAGTGACATTGGCGGAGTCCCGATCCGACCCCAACTTCCCACCCTCAGCCTCACTTACCGCTGCACTTCCGCCCTCTTTATGAACGGCTTCCAGTCCAACGTAAAAAAAAACTTCATAGACCTGAAAATGGATCGGACGGCCACCTCCACGCTCCCGGCAGTAAAAACAGGTAAGAAATCATAGGTGCGCCAGCTTTCTTGTGTGCCTGAATTTCGGCCCCAACGAGCACACCGCTTCTCAGCAGCGGCCCTTGAGGCGCTCCTGGAGGTCATGGAACAGCGACAAGATGACCTGCTGCCTGGAGGGGGACAAAGACCCTGCCCCAGAATGTTTTGTGGTGGGAGATTGTACAGCACGTCTCTGCCCATGACACGGTGCCCAGGACGGCCACTCAATGTTGCAAAAAATTCAGTGACCTGACTAGAGGCGTCAGGGTGAGTAGCCATTACATTATCCAAGCAATGCATTCATGTGAGCCTCACTGCTTGACACTCCCACATCTTCTCTATGTGTGCTAGGCTATGCTCCTCATTGCTGCACACACCCTCAAAGCTCAGACTGCAGAGAGTGAAGCTCAGACTGCAGAGGTTGACCTAAGATATCTAGCTGGACCGTGTAAGTTCAAAACTGTGTTAGTAGACATGCTGCGGGACTTCTTTGTAATCGGCATCAACCATGAGGTGATCCTGCGTAAGCTACTGGTGGCGGAGGTGCTGGATTTGAACAAGGCCATCACGATTGCCCAATCATGCATGACGATGGACAAAAGCTTAAAGCAGATATCATTGAACAATCGGAACTCGGCAAGTACTGTAAACAAGATAGTATCGTCATTTGGCAGAGCTACATATGGCAGGACCTACCCGACTGCGTACGTGAAACCTGTGGCTGCTCAAAGTCCGCCAACGGGAATGAATCCAATATCACCGTGTTGACGTTGTGGGGGAAATCATCGGCATCATCAGTATCGGTTTAAACAGTATATTTGTAAAGGCTGTTTGAGAGTGGGGCATCTCCAGCGCATGTGTCCGCAACTGAGCAAGCGTGCTGCGACACACCATGTGAAGGATGATGACAAGTCTAGTGTGGATCCGGATATGCAATCAGAGATACCAGAGGAGGAAGTGTATGGACTGTATTAGCTCCTAACAAAGAGCTAACCGATAATGATTAATGTAAAACTTAAAGGTGTGCCTGTATCGATGGAATTGGACACGGGTGTGAGTCAATCAATAATGAGCCAGAGGACATTCGACAGGCTGTGGGATACTAAGGCTGTGAGGTTTAAGCTGAGTCCAGTCAATGCCAAGTTGCGTACATACACTAAAGAACACATAACGGTGATTGGCAGTGCAGTTATCAAGGTGTCGTATGATGGTGCGGTTCACAATTTACCATTATGGATTGTTCCAGGCAATGGTCCAATGCTGTTCGGCAGGAACTGGTTAGAAAAAATCAAATGGAACTGGAACGAGATCAAAGTGTTGTCGTCGTCGGATACTCCATGTGCTCAAGTGCTGAGCAAGTTCTCCTCACTGTTTGAACCAGGCATCGGCAATTTCACGGGAACAAGGTGCAGATCTACGTGGACTCGGATGCAAGACCCGTCCACCATAAAGCTCGGGCAGTTCCGTACATGATGAGGGAGAAGGTCAAAATTGAACTGGACAGACTCCAGCATGAAGGGATCATATCATTGGTCGAAATTAACAAATGGGCCAGCCCCATTGTTCCCGTGTTGAAAAGTGATGGCATTGTCAGGGGACTACAAGGTTACGATCAACCGAGTTTCGAAACAAGATCAATACCTGTTACAAAAGCTGATGACCTGTTTGCAACGTTAGCCAGGGGGGGAAGTCGTTCACAAAACTGATCTGACGTCACCCTACATGACACAGGAGCCGGTTGACACGTCGAAGAAACTTACGTGCATTAACACTCATAAAGGACTGTTTATCTACAACAGATGCCCTTTTGGAATTCGCTGCAGCCATATTTCAGAGGAACATGTAGAGTCTACTGAAGTCCGTCCCCAGAACCGTCGTGTTCCAAGATGACATACTGGTCACAGGTCATGACTCCGCCGAACATCTGAACAACCTGGAAGAAGTTCTACATTGTCTGGATAAAGTGGGACTCAGACTGAAACGCTCGAAGTGCGTCTTCAGGGCACCGGAAGTCGAATTCCTGGGGAGGAAAATTGCTGCTGACGGTATCAGGCCTACGGACTTGAAAACCAAGGTCATCAAAAATGCACCCAAGCCTCAGAATGTGATGGAGCTGTGTTCGTTCCTCGGTCTACTCAACTACTTCGGTAATTTCTTACCTCGATTAAGCACTTTATTAGAGCCACTGCACATGCTGCTAACAAAAGGTGACAACTGGGTTTGGGGTACGCCTCAAGATCGAGCTTTTGAGAAAGCAACTAATCTGCTTTGCTTTAACAAGCTGCTGGTACATTATAATGTGTGTAAGCATCTAGTATTGGCCTGTGATGCTTTGTCACATGGAGTTGGTTGTGTGTTCCAACAACCTGTTGCTTATGCTTCAGAAAGTTTGTCAAAGGCGGAAAGAACCTACAGCATGGTAGAGAAAGAAGCAGTAACCTGTGTGTATGGGGTTAAAAAGATGTATCAGCACCTGTTTGGTCTTCAGTTTGAACTGGAAACAGATCATAAGCCACTCATTTCATTGTTTTCGGAAAACAAAGTTATCAATACCAATGCATCGTCCTGCATCTAGAGGTGGGCGCTGACATTATCTATCTATGATTATGTCATTTGCCATAGACCTGGCACTGAGAATTGTGCTGATGCACTGAGCCGTCTGCCATTGTCCACACTGGAGGTGGAAACAAAACGTCACAACCGGCAGACCTACTGTTAGTTGTTATATATGAATAAAGAGTCTGACTGGATACTGTGAGCTCAAAGTAAAGTGTGACCTTAGTCTTTTATTGCAGGCCTCCAAAGTGCCTCTCCAGCCTGTGAGGCCTCCTTAAGTACCTGTGCTCCCAAGGGATTGTGGGATCCCTAAGGAATCCAGGAGATCAGCCCTCTGGGGCTGTACAAGGTATGGACAAGTTTACATACATAACAACACTCCCCCTCAAAGTCAACAGTGTAACTATGTACAAGGTGAGTCGATCTGGGGCCTTTCTTTCCCTGGTTGACTGTCTCGGTGCAAATGCTGGTTTTGGTGAATTGTTTGTTGGGCCCTCGCTGGGCTGCTGTGCAGCTGGCCTTGCTGGGCTGCCTGGTGTGGTGAGTCCTGCTGGGCTGCTGCGGGTGATGGCTTCTGCTTCGTGGCCAACCGCGGTATCGGTTGCCACTGGTGTGTATGTTGCGGGGGGGTCAAAGAAGGTAGGGTCCAAAGTGGGTTGCTCAGGATAGTCCGTGAATCTGAGTTTGATTTGGTCCAAGTGTTTCTGGTGAATGAGTCCATTTGAGAGTTTGACCCGAAACACCCTGCTCCTCTCTTTGGCCAAAATAGTGCTGGGAAGCCACTTGGGATCTTGTCCATAATTCAACACAAATACAGGATCATTGATTTCAATCTCGCGTGACACATTTGCGCTATCATGATATGTACTTTGTTGAAGCCGCCTGCTCTCTACCTGTTCATGTAGATAAGGGTGAACTAACGAGAGCCTTGTCTTAAGTGTCCTTTTCATGAGCAGTTCAGTAGGTGGAATCCCAGTGAGTGAGTGGGGTCTCATGCGGTAGCTAAGCAGAACTCGGGATAGGCGTGACTGCAGTGAGCCTTCAGTTACTCTCTTCAAGCCTTGCTTGATGGTTTGCATTGCTCTCTCTGCCTGACCATTGGATGCTGGTTTGAATGGGGCAGATGTAACATGTTTGATCCTGTTTGGGTCATGAACTCTTTGAACTCGGCAATGGTAAAACATGGCCCATTGTCGCTCACGAGGACATCAGGTACTCCGTGCGTGGCAAACATGGCCTGCAGGCTTTCAGTGGTGGCAGCGGACATGCTTGCCGATATTATCTCACATTCAATCCATTTGGAGTACGCATCTACAACCACAAGGAACATTTTACCGAAAAACAGGCCTGCATAGTCGACATGGACCCTGGACCAAGGTTTGGAGGGCCACGACCATAAGTCGCGCCTCCCTGGGTGCATTGCTTAACTGCGAGCATGTGTTACATCTGTGCACGCAGGACTCTAAGTCCGCATCGATACCGGGCCACCATATGTGGGATCTGGATATTGCTTTCATCATTACGATGCCTGGGTGGGTACTGTGGAGGTCACTGATGAAAATGTCTCTGCCCTTCTTGGGGACCACTAATCGATTACCCCACAGAAGGCAGTCTGCCTGTATGGACATTTCATCTTTGCGCCGCTGGTATGGCTTTATCTGTTCCTGCATTTCCACTGGGACACTGGACCAGTTCCAGTGAAGCACACAATTTTTTACTAGGGACAATAAGAGGTCCTGGCTCGTCCAGGTTCTAATCTGTCGGGCTGTGACGGGTGATTGCTCACTCTCAAATGCTTCCGTAACCATGTCTAAATCTGCGGGCTGTGCCATTTCCACCCCCATGGTGGGCAATGGCAGCCTACTGAGAGCATTGGCACAGTTTTCTGTGCCTGGCCTGTGGCGGATGGCGTAGTTATATGTGGACAATGTGAGCGCCCATCTCTGGATGCGGGCCGATGCATTCGTATTTATCCCCTTACTCTCAGAAAACAGGGATATTAGTGGCTTATGGTCGGTTTCCAATTCAAATTTTAGCCCAAACAGATATTGATGCATTTTCTTTACCCCATAGATACACGCTAAAACTTCTTTTTCAATCATGCTGTCAGCCTTAGACAGACTTCTGGATGCATAAGCAATCGGTTGCAATTTCCCAAAATCATTAGCTTGTTGCAATACACACCCGACACCATACGACGACACATCACATGCTAGTACCAAACGCTTACATGGATCATACAACACAAGCAATTTTTTGAGCATAACAATTTTCTAGCTTTTACAAAGGCATTTTCTTGGCTTTTGCCCCATATCCATTCATCTCCTTTACGCAGTAAGGCGTGCAGTGGTTCTAACAGTGTGCCGAGACGTAGTAAGAAGTTACCAAAGTAGTTCAGTGGTCCTAGAAACGACCGCAGCTCCATCACGTTCTGTGGCCTTGGTGCATTCTCGATTGCCTCCATCTTCGAATCGATGGGCCTGATGCCATCCGCCACGATTCTTCTCCCCAGAAACTCCACTTCAGGCACCAGGAAAACGCACTTCGAGCGTTTCAACCTGAGCCCTAAGCAGTTGAGTCGACTAAGAACCTCCTCCAGATTCTGCAGATGCTCGACTGTGTCCCGACCTGTAACCAAGCTGTCGTCCTGGAAGACCACCGTGCATGAGACCGACTTCAGTAAGCTTTCCATGTTTCTCTGGAATATCGCGTGGCTGATCGAATTCCAAACGGGCATCTGTTATAAATGAAGAGACGTTTGTGCGTGTTGACGCAGGTGAGGCCCTTCGATGATTCCTCCAGCTCCTGCATCATGTAGGCCGAGGTCAAGTCCAGCTTCGTGAACGTCTTTCCTCCCGCCATCGTCGCAAAAAAGGTCGTCTGCCTTTGGTAGTGGGTATTGATCCTGCAGGTAGAAACGATTGATAGTTACTTTGTAATCACCACAGATTCTTACGGTGCCATCTCCCTTAAGGACTGGAACAATTGGACTGGCCCACTCATTGAATTTGATCAGCGAAATGATGCCCTCTCATTGCAGCCGGTCCAGCTCGATCTCTACCCTTTCTCTCATCATGCACTTTTGCTCCTTGGAACTTCCCGATGCCTGGCTCAAACAGCGAAGGGAACTTGTTTAAGACCTGGGCACACGAAGTGTCATCAGCGGACGAGAGCGCTCGGACGTCGTCCCAGTTCCAGCGTATCTTTCCCAGCCAGCTCCTGCCGAACAGCGTGGGACCATCGCCCGGTACCACCCAGAGTGGTAGCTTGTGCACCACTCCATCGTAGGAGACCTTTACAGTAGCATTGCCGATTACAGGAATCAGTTCCTTTGTGGATGTTCTCAGTTTCATGCGAATGGGAGTCAAGACTAGCCTTGAGGCCTTGCTGCACCACAATTTTTCGAAAGTCTTTTTGCTCATAATGGACTGGCTCGCGCCCGTGTCCAGCTCCATTGACACCGGGAGTCCATTTAATTCAACCTTCAGCATTATCGGGGGACACATTGTGATAAATGTGTGCACCCCATATAACTCTGCCTCCTTGGTCTGAGGCTCTGATTCTTCGTGATGTGCCATGGATTGACCTCCACTGCAACATGGTGGTTTGCAGGATTAACAGGGTTTGCAGCTCGCCTGCACATGCATTGGAGGTGTCCCATTCTTCCACAGCCCTTGCAAACCTACCTTTTGAAGTGGCATGAATGGAAACGATGATCACCCCCGCAGCGCCAACAAGCTGTTAATGGCTTTGCATTCATCACCTTTGATGTGGACTCTGAGACATCTGCGGAAGTGCAGCTGCAGGAATGTGGGGCTTGTCCTGTACATTGCGATTTGAAAACAACATCACTTTGTTCACAGTACTTGTAGCAGCACTCATGTGCAGAGAGATTTGCTTAGTATTGTCACTGGTGGTAATGAACGCCTGGGCTATTGCTATGGCCTTACTCAAGGTTGGGGTCTCTACAGTCAAAAGTTTGGGAAGTGTCACTTCATGGCCAATGCCAAGTATGAAAAAGTCTCTGAGCATATGCTCCAAATGTCCCTCAAATTCGCAATGTCCTGCAAGGCATCTTAGCTCGGCGACATAACTCGCCACTTCCTGGCCTTCAGATCTTTTGTAGGTGTAGAATTGGTACCTCGCTATCAGAACGCTTTCCTTCAGGTTCAGATGCTCCCAGACCAGTGTGCACAAATCATCGTATGATTTCTCTGTGGGTTTCGCTGGAGCAAGCAGAATTTTCATGAGGCCATACGTTGGTACCCCGCAGATGGTGAGGAGAATCGCCCTTCGTTTGGCAGCGTTCGCTTCTCCTTCCAGCTCATTGGCCACAAAGTATTGGTCGAGTCACTCCACGAAGGTTTCCCAATCATCTCCCTCCTAAAATTTCTCCAGGATGCCCACTGTTCTCTGCATCGTTGGGTTCGTCATCTGTATCTCGTCACCAGTTGTTATATATGAATAAAGAGTCTGACTGGATACTGTGAGCTCAAAGTAAAGTGTGACCTTAGTCTTTTATTGCAGGTCTGCAGAGTGCCTCTCCAGCCTGTGAGGCCTTGTTAAGATCTTGTGCTCCCAAGGGATTGTGGGATCCCTTGGGACTCCAGGGGATGAGCCCTCTGGTGGCTTACAAGGTATATACAAGTTTACATACATAACATTAGTCATGGATCCTTTTGAAAGTGAAGGAACCCCTGTCACGGCCGAACAAGTTAAGACTTGGATCAGCCAGGACCCGATATTATCGGTTGTAAAACGTTGTATCCTTAGTGTGATTGGTCTGCCATACCCAAGAAAATGTGTGATGAGACCAAACCTTACATCCGTCGCAAAGACGAACTATCCATTCAATCAGATTGTATACTGTGGGGTAATCGTATTGTTACTCCCAAGAAAGGCAGAGAGAAATTTGTGCATGATCTACATAACACGCATCCCGGTATTGTCATGATGAAAGCCATTGCCAGGTCTCATGTATGGTGGCCTGGAATTGATCGTGATCTGGAATCATGTGTGCATCAGTGCAACGCTTGCAAGCAGCTTAGTAAAGCACCAGAGGTCGTGGTCGTGGCCATCTAAACCGTGGTCCAGGATCCACATCGACTTTGCAGGTCCCTTCCTGGGAAAGATGTTCTTAGTTGTGGTGGATGCTTATTTCAAGTGGATAGAGTGTACAATTATGTTGTCCAGCACATCCATTGAGAGCCTTCATGTCATGTTTGTTACGCATGGTCTGCCTGACATCATTGTAAGCGACAACGGATCTTGCCTCACCAGTATGGAGCTTCAAGAGTTCATGAAACTCAATGGTATCAAACATGTGAAGTCAGCACCATTCAAACCCACATCCAATGGACAAGCAGAGCGTGCTATCCAAACCATCAAGCAGAGTATGAAATGTGTAACTCAAAGTTCACTGCAAACTCGCTTGTCACGCATATTGCTTAGTTACAGGATAAGACCCCATACGCTTACCGGGGTCTCCCCTGTTGAACTATTGATGAAGAGAGGTCTCAAGACCAGGCTCTCTCTTGTCCACCATGATTTGAATAATCGTGTCGAATACAGACGTCAAAGTCAGCAAGGCTATCATGATCGCACTACTGTGTCACGCGACATTTCTATCAATGATCCTGTGTATGTACTGAATTATGGTCAAGGTCCCAAGTGGATCGCCGGTACCGTTACGGCCAAGGAGGGTAACAGAGTGTTTATCGTTAAGCTCAAGAATGGGCAGACATGCAGGAAACATGTTGATCAGATAAAGCTGCGGCACACGGATGAACTAGAATAGTCTGAGGAAGACACAATCAGTGACCAACCAACCTACCCTCAGTCATCAGAGGACTCCGCTGTCATCAATGAATCTGGACTTTCAATCCCTGACGTGGTCGTTGCCACTCCCATCAGATCAGCTACCCAGCCCCTAGTCATAACAGACTCAGAACACTCGCCCAAGGCTGGAGTTAAACTGAGACGTTCAACTCGGGAGTGGAAAGCCCCAGGCCATCTCAATTTGTAAAAAGACCATCACTAATATCTTAAAGGGGGATATTGTCATGTATGTATGCTTGGGTTTACTAGCCACCAGGTGGCGCCACTGTCAGAGGTCATTGGGCTGTGCGCACGTGTGTCCGCCCCAGGTATAAAAGGCCAGCCATCTTGTAATATAATCACCTTGGGCCCTAATAAAGTAGAGCCAGGTTTGTACCTGTTCAGAGTTTACAGTATTCAGTCTATTAAGTTATTGCATACACAACACCGTCATGACTGAAACAGTCGAGGTACAGTGCTCTCCTGCAGGATAAAAGCATCATGTGCGCTTCCAGGATACTGAGCATTGACTGCGAGGATGCGCTACGTGTGGTCGCACACCAGTTGCGCATTTAGGGAGTGGTATCCCTTTCTGTTTCTGAATACCTCTGCATTCTGAAAAGGTGCTCGCAAGGCCACGTGCTTGTAGTCAATTGCTCCTTGAACCCTCGGGAAGCCCACTGTCCTGGCAAACCCACATGTGCGCTCATCCTGTTTCTCCCTGGTCATCAGGAAGTTAATGAAGTCCATTCGACAGGTACAGAGAGCCTGTGTGATGTCGCAGATGCAGTGATGTGCTGCAAATTGTGAGATGTTGCATATGTCCCCTGCTGCAGCCTGGAAGGAACCAGAGGCATAGAAAGTGAGTGACACCGTGACCTTCACTGCGACAGGCAGCGCTGTCCTAGTGCCTATGTGAGGCTGCAGGTCTTCCTGCAGGAGATGGCATATCTCTGTAACGACTTCCTTTCGGAAACGCAGCCTTCTGACACACTTCTCCTCCGATAGGTCTAGGCATGAGCATTGCTGCCGGTAAAGCCATGGGGGGTAAGGCCTCCTGCCCCGATGTCTAGGGGCTCTCCTCCTTCACCACCGACATAGCCAACAGCCCTTCTGTCTTTGCGCGTCTTTCTAGAGCATATAGAATGCGACGCTGGCAAACAAGTAATGCTCCATTAAAGTTTCAGAAATAAGTTTCTCTCAAGCTGAATTACTATGTCTGTCTGCCAGTGCAAACTCGGAGGCTCCCCACCGTGCTGTGTATAAACATTGCATTGACTGTGACCTCTGAGGGAAGTGCTTCCTCATCCATTTAAGTAGCCACCAGTTAACGACTATGCAAGCCTGTACCAACTGTTTTTCCAGACGTTATTCTAGGTGGCCGTTAAATTTTCCAACCGGGACACAAGCGTGGGCGTTGTACCAGAAATACATGACGATCGGAGTGATTGTCAGCAGCCAGGTTTGCCCTCTCAGTGAGCCGCTAATGAATTTTCGGTCAGGGCGCTAAACCTTGCACTCCCGGTCGGTAATCCCATTAACGCCCCCTCTGGCCACTAACTGAGGCGTTAAGCAACCGAAAATCTAGCCCAAGGAAGAGAAAAAGCCATTGAGGTCATCAATCTCATCCCTCTACTATTTCAACTCACCTTGACTAAGATCTAACTGCATTTTGAATTCCCCTGACGTCTTTAATTTGATAACTCATAAATGATTGTAAAATTCCAAAAACCTTACAGCAAAGGACTTTTTCTAAAATTTATTTTAACACATGTCTTACTAGCCTGACTAATTTTAAAGTTAAAATCTTGTTTTACCTTAGATGTACTTTACATACCTCAGTGGGATTCCCCATTAATCTTTCGACTGGAAAACTTAAACTGCTCTAAGCGTTCCTCATTGCTCACCCGTTGACAGGTGTGATTTTTTTTTGCCCTTCTCTGCATTTTCACCAATGTGTGTATGTTTCAAAATGTGGTGAGCAAATCTGCAAGCTGTATTCCCAGTTAGCTCTGACCAGGATATTCGAAAGCCTCAGCACAACTTCTGTATATTTATACTCCACTTTCTGGCTGTGTATCTCGACATACTGTTTACCTTTTTATTGTTTCTCCACATTGAAAGTCTGATACTGTGGTCATTCCCAAGTCCCTTTCAAAGTCTCCCTGAGCCAATTCTACTGTCAGGGAATACCTATGTTACTTATTTTCCTTCCACCTTTGTCAATATTAAATTTTATTGACCATTTGTCTGCCAGATTGCAAAACGGATCTAAATCCTTCTGCAAGGTGTTAATTATATCCTCTGTCCCTATTGTGCTTCCTATAATAATATCATAAACAAATTTAACAAGTTTGCAATTGGTTTCTGCATTCATGTGACTTATAATAGAAAGGGTTCAAGCACTGAGCCCTGCAATACTTCGCTACATAGCACTGTCCCCAGAAGGAGACTTGTATCACATGAGTATCCAGTTTCCTATCTTTCATTTATTTTCTTATCTAATCTCACAAACTATTCTGGATTTCTGTGTCTAAATCTTTCTGGGCGCCCAGATCATAGGAACTTCCACTATTCATCGTGTTTGCAGTATTCGTAAAGAAGTCAAGCAGCACCTTCCCTTCTGACCTCCATGCAGACTGTTATTTATTATTACATAGAATTTACAGCATAGAAACAGGCCATTTGACCCAACTGGTCTACGCCGATGTTTATGCTCCACATAAGACTCCTTCCACACTACTTCACCTCACTATATCAGCATATCCTTCTATCCCTTTCTCCCTCATGTGCTTATCTAGCTTCCCCTTAAATGTGTCAATACTATTTGCCTCAACTACTCCATGTGGTAACATGTTCCACATGCTAACCTCTCCCTGGGTAAAGAAGTTTCTCCTGAATTCCTTATTGAATTATTACTGTATAGGTACTCCTTATTATATAGGTGAATATATAGGAGTCCTGACTGCACTGTTTGGTTGTCATACTGGCTTACATCAAGCCACAAAACCAGTTGATCCAATGTGTACAGTACTGGTCGCCATATTGTAAAAAGAATATAGAGGCACTGGAGAGGGTGCAGATAAAATTTTCAAGGATGATACCAGAAATGCGAGGGTATACATATCAGGAAAGGATGAACAGGCTGGGTCTCTTTTCTCTAGAAAAAAGAAGGCTGAGGGGTGACCTAATAGAGGTTTTTAAAATTCGGAAAGGTTTTGATAGAGTGGATGCAGAGCGAATGTTTCCACTTGTGGGGAAGAGCATAACTAGAGGCCATCAATATAAGATAGTCACCAAGAAATCCAATAGGGAATTCAGAGGAAACTTCTTTAACCAAAGAGTGGTGAGAATGTGGAACTCGCTACCACAGTGAGTGGTTGAAGCGAATAGTATAGGTGCATTTAACGGGAGGCTAGACAGGCATATGAGGGAGAAGGTAAATAGAGGGTTACGCTGATAGATTTAGATGAGGAAAGACGGGAGGAGGCTCGTGTGGAGCATAAACGCCGGCATGGACTGGTTGGGCCGAATGGGCTGTTTCTGTGCCGTATATCCTATGTAATCCTATGTAATATGTTCTCCTGTATCCACCATGCAGACTGTGTATTGTGTGCTCGCTTCACAAAATATAAAAACATTTTTAAAGTTAATGTCTTCCATTTAACCTGATCCCTAAAATACAACATGAAAGTTGAATTTTACTATTTGAAAATAAGTAAGAAAACTGTGTAGACTGAACTAGTTATATTTAATTGGGGGATTAATTAGACACCATCAAGTTCTATCCGTACACTCACATACATCATTGGTGACTTGGAGTACATGAAATATTTGCCAAATGTTTCAGCAAGTGCCTCACTTACACTCCATTCACTTTATATATCTTGTCCCTCCGCCCCGCCCCCTCACCCCGGCCCACCCCACCACTGTTCTTCCTGTGTTAAAATTGAAAGAATGCCTTTTTCACTACTGCATCGATTATTCCATTGCTCTCCTAGTCGACTCTTCATAAACCTCCGTTCATCCACAACTCTGGCACTCGCATCCTACCCAGCACCAAGTCCTGCTACCTATTACCCCTGTCCTTGTTGAGCTTGGGTGGCTCCCAGTCACCCAACACCTCAAATTTAACATTTTCTACCTCATGCTCAAAGGAAAAGAAGAAAGAAATACTTCCATTTGTATAGTGCCTTTCACAATCTCAATACATCTCAAAGCGCTTCACAATCAATGAAGTATTTTTGAAGTGTAATCACTGTTGTAATGTGGGAAACATGGCAGCCAATTTGCACACAGCAAGCTCCCACAAATAGCAATGTGCTAATGACCAGATAATCTGTTTTTAGTGATGTTGACTGAGGGATAAATATTGGCCAGGACACCAGGGTAGCTCCACCGCTCTTTGAAATAGTGTCATGGGATCTTTTATGTCCACCTGAGAGAGCAGATGAGGATTAATGTCTCACCTGAAAGATAGTACCTCCGACTAGCTTTTGGTCACTCCCTCCTAATATCTCCTTTGGCTTGGTGCCCATCTTTTTGTTTATCCCTCTCTGAAGTCAACATCATCATAGGCAGTCCCTCGAAGCGAGGATGACTTGTTTCCATGCCAAAAAGGGATGAGTTCACAGATGTTTCTGTTATGTATGTAAACCTGTAAATACCATGTCTAACCACCAGAGAGCTTTTCCACTGGAGTCCCAAGAGATCCCACAATCCCTTGGGAGCACCTGTATATAAGAAGTCCTCACAGGCTGGAGAGGCACTCTGAGATCTGTAATAAAGGACTATGGTCACATCTTACTTTGAGCTTGCAGCATCTAGTCTGACTCTTTAACAACTGTCGACGAGATGCAGATGACGAACCCCACCACAATGATGCAGAGAACCGTGGGCATCCTGGAGAAAGTTTCAGAGGGAGATGATTGGGAAACCTTCGTGGAGCGACTCGACCGATATTTCGTGGCCAACGAGCTGGAAGGAGAAGCAAGCACTGCCAAACGATCCTCCTCACCGTTTGCGGGGCACCAATGTATGGCCTCATGAAAAACCTGCTCGCTCCAGTGAAATCCACTGAAATACGAGGAGTTGTGCACACTGGTCCTGGAGCATCTAAACCCGAAGGAAAGCGTTCTGATGGCGCGGTATCGGTTGTGCACATGCAGGAGGTCTGAAGGCCAGGAAGTGGCGAGCTACATTGCCGAGCTAAGGCGCTTTGCAGGACATTGCGAATTTGAAGGGCATTTGGAGCACATGCTCTGGGACCTCTTTGTACTTGGCATTGGCCACGAAGTAATAATTCGCAAACTTTTGACTGTAGAGACCCCAACCTTGAGTAAAGCCATAGCAATAGCCCAGGTGTTTACCAGTGACAATACCAAACAAATTTCTCAGCACATTAGTGCTGCTGCAAGTACTGTGAACAAAGTAATGTTGTTTTCGAATCGAAATGTACAGGGCAGGAGTTACACGCCTGCAGCTGCACGTCCGCAGATGACTCCGAGTCCACCACCAAGGGTGGTGGATACAAGGCCATTAACACCTTGTTGGTGCTGCAGGGGTGATCATCGTTTCCATTCATGCCGCTTCAAAGGATACGTTTGCAAGGGCTGTGGAACAATGGGACACCTCCAATGCATGTGCAGGCGAGCTGTAAACACTGATAATCCTGCAAACCACCATGTTGCAGAGGAGGACAGATCCACGGTGGATCATGACGAACCAGAGCCTCAGACCGTGGAGGCAGAGGTATATAGGGTGCACACATTTACCACAAAGTGCCCCTCGATAATGCTGAAGGTTGAATTAAATGGACTCCTGGTGTCCGTGGAGCTGGACACGTGTGCAAGCCAGTCCATAATGAGCAAAAAGACTTTCGATAAATTGTGGTGCAGCAAGGCTTCAGGGCCAGTCCTGACTCCCATTCGCACTAAACTGAGAATGTACACAAAGGAACTGATTCCTGTAATTGGCAGTGCTACCATAAAGGTCTCCTACGATGGAGCGGTGCACGAGTTACCACTCTGGGTGGTACTGGGCGATGGCCCCACGCTGTTCGACAAGAGCTGGCTAGTAAAGATATGTTGGAACTGGGACGACGTCCGAGCGCTTTTGTCCATCGACGACATGTGCCCAGGTCCAAAGCAAGCTCCCCTCGCTGTTCGGACCAGGCATCGGGAAGTTCCAAGGAGCAAAAGTGCAGATCCATTTAATTCCGGGGGTGCGACCCATCCATCACAAGGTGAGAGCGGTATCTTACATGATGAGAGAGAAGGTGGAGATCGAGCTGGACAGGTTGCAACGAGAGAGCATCATTTCGTCGATCGAATTCAATGAGTGGGCCAGTCCGATCATTCCAGTCCTCAAGGGAGACGGCACCGTCAGAATCTGTGGTGATTACAAAGTAACTATCAATCGTTTCTCACTGCAGGATCAATACCTGCTACCAAAGGCAGATGACCTATTTGCGACGCTGGCGGGAGGGAAATCATTCACGAAGCTGGACATGACCTCAGCCTACATGACGCAGGAGCTGGAGGAATCATTGAAAGGTCTCACCTGCATCAACATGCACAAAGGTCTCTTCGTTTACAACAGATGCCCGCTTGGGATTCGCTCGGCCGCGACGATATTCCAGAGGAACATGGAAAGCTTACTGAAGTCGATTCCGCGCACCGTGGTCTTCCAGGACGACATCTTGGTTACACGTCGGGACACCGTCGATCACCTGCAGAACCTGGAGGAGGTTTTTAGTCGGCTTAATCGTGTGGGGCTCAGACTAAATCGCTCGAAGTGCATTTTCCTGGCACCTGAAGTGGAGTTCCTGGGGAGAAGAATTGCGGCGGACGGCATCAGGCCCACCGATTCGAAGATGGAAGCAATCAAGAACGCATCGAGACACAGAACGTGACGGAGCTGCGGTCGTTTCTAGGATTATTTTATCGGGTCTTAGCACATTGTTAGAACCCCTGAACTCTTCATTGCATAAAGGAGATGAATGGGTATGGGGTAAAAGCCAAGAAAATGCCTTTGAGAAAACTAGAAAGCTGTTATTGTCAAACAAATTTCTTGTGTTGTACGCTCCATGTAAGTGTTTGGTACTAGCATGTGATGCGTCGTCGTACGGGGTCGTGTGTGTATTGCAACAAGCTAATTAATTTGGGAAATTGCAACCGGTTGCTTATGCATCCAGAAGTCTGTCTAAGGCTGAGAGAGCCTACAGTATGATCGAAAAAGAAGTGTTAACGTGTGTTTATGGGGTAAAGAAAATGCAACAATATCTGTCCGAGCTCAAATTTGAATTGGAAACCGACCATAAGCCATCTATATCCCTCTTTTCTGAAAACAAGGGGATAAATACGAATGCATCGGTCCACATCCAAAGATGGGCGCTCACATTGTCCGCATACAACTATGCCATCCGCCACAGGCCAGGCACAGAAAACTGTGCCGATGCTCTCAGTAGGCTACCATTGCCCACCACGGGGGGTGGAGATGGCACAGCCTGCAGATTTAGTTATGGTAATGGAAGCATTCGAGAGTGAGCAATCACCTGTTACCGCCCGACAGATTAGAAACTGGACGAGCCAGGACCCCTTTACTGTCCTTAGTAAAAAAAACTGTGTGCTCCACGGGAGTTGGTCTAGTGTCCCGTTAGAGATACAGGAAGAAATAAAGCCTACCAGCGGCGCAAAGATGAAATGTCTATACAAACAGACTGCCTCCTATGGGCTAAAAAAGGCCAGGGACACTTTCATTAAGGATCTCCACAGCACCCACCCAGGCATCGTAATGATGAAAGCGATAGCCAGATCCCACGTGTAGTGGTCCGGTATCGATGCAGACTTAGAGTTGTGCGTGCACAAATGTATTACATGTTCACAGTTAAGCAATGCACCCAGGGAGGCGCCACTAAGTTTATGGTCCTGGCCCTCCAAACCGTGGTCCAGGGTCCATGTCGACTATGCAGGCCTGTTTTTCGGTAAAATGTTCCTTGTGGTTGTAGATGCGTACTCCAAATGGATTGAATGTGTGATAATGTCGGCAAGCAAGTCCGCTGCCACCATTGAAAGCCTACGGGCCATGTTTGCCACGCACGGCCTGCCTGATGTCCTTGTGACAATGAGCCATGTTTTACCAGGGCTGAATTCAAGGAGTTCATGAACTGCAATGGGATCAAACATGTCACATCTGCCCTGTTTAAATCAGCGTCCAACGGTCAGGCAGAATGAGCAGTTCAAACAATCAAGCAGAGCTTGAAAAGGGTAACTGAAGGCTCACTGCAGACTCGCTTATCCCGAGTCCTGTTTAGTTACCGCACAAGACCCCACTCGCTCACTGGGTTCCCTCCCGCTGAACTGCTCATGAAAAGGGCACTTAAGACAAGGCTCTCGTTAGTCCACCCTGATCTACACGAACATGTAGAGAGCAGGCGGCTTCAACAGAATATATATCATGATCGCGCAAATGTGTCACACGAAATTGAGATAAATAATCCTGTATTTGTGTTGAACTATGGACAAGGTCCCAAGTGGCTTCCTGGCACTGATTTGGCCAAAGAGGGGAGTAGGGTGTTTGTGATCAAACTTTCAAATGGACTCACCTGCAGGAAACACTTGGACCAAACTGAACTCAGATTTACGGACTATCCAGAACAAACAACAATAGGCTCTACCTTTTTCGACCCTCCAACACACACACAAGTGGCAACCGACCCAGCGGTTGACCACGAAGCAGAACCCATCACCCGCAGCAGTCCAGCAGGACTCACCACCCCCAGCAGCCCATCAAGGCCAGCTGTGCAGCAGCCCAGCGAGGGCCCAACAAACGACGCACCAAAACCAGCATTTGCACCGAGACGATCAACCAGGGAAAGGAAGGTCCCAGATCGACTCACATTGTAAATAGTTACACTATTGACTTTGGGGGAGAGTGTTGTTATGTATGTAAACCTGTAAATACCATGTCTAACCACCAGAGGGCTTATCCCCTGGAGTCCCAAGGGATCCCACAATGCCTTGGGAGCAGCTGTATATGAGGAGGCCTCGCAGGCTGGAGAGGCACTCTGAGATCTGTAATAAAGGACTACGATCACATCTTACTTTGAGCTTGCAGCATCTAGTCTGACTCTTTATTCAATACTTAACAGTTTCAATGAAGGACCTAATATTCCAGATCCCAATGGAAGGGTGGAAGATGCCTGTGCTTACACACCAGCCACCACACGGGCTTGACAGATCTAGGTCTTGGTCCAGTGGCAAGGATAACCCAAAACTAACTGGAGACCAGCTCTGCTGCACAGACCGAGCGCGCACACATATCGCAATGTGGGCTGGCCCGTGCTGCCCCTGGACCCCAGATTCATGCCTCTCCTCGGCCCTGGTCACTTCCCTCTACGGAATCTTGCCGCTCCTTTGCCCCTCCTGCTTTGCCTGCCCACACTGCAATCAGCGACCTGGCTTCGTTGCCGTCGCTCTCCTGCAGCAGCACGCACTGCTCCCTGCAGTGGCATGCCGCTGCACGCTACTCCCTCCAATGGCCCCGGCCTGGTGATGGTCTTGCATGCCAAGACCGTGCCGATTTCTGGGCTGGGAATACCGCTCTGAAGTATTTATGCATTTTTTACATTAAAGGCACTATATAAATGTAAGTTGTTGAATGGAAAAAAACAGCACAACAACCATGGTCTCTGCTCTTGTTGAATAGTACAGAAAGATAATTACATTCTGAGGAAAACTCTATCCTAATGCATCCTAACTGACTTTACACCAATTATCTTTAATCTGTTACATCTGCATGACAACAACTGATGCTTGTCTGCAATTCATGTTCTTTTAATAAACATGATGGAAATTGATTTTGATAAATTTAAAAGAATGAATTGCGCACATCATGTATCAAAACCATTTTGTTTGTTTCACTAATGTGTTTGTGTTGAAGTCCACTGTTTCTATTTTGTGTGAAATAGACTGTGAGTGCGGTCTCCCCCTGTTCACTGTATGAGCCACTGGTTGTTGTTGAAGTATTGATGACCCTTGTCTATTCCCTGCCAATGCAGTCCTGTGAGATGGAACGCATGCATCCAAATTCAAATTGAGTGAACTTAAACAGGGGATGATAGATGGGGCAGTAGGAGCATGTATTGCTTTCGCCTCAAAAGCAATAAAGCCTTTTGCAGATTACAGGAGCATAATTTTTGCAGATTCTTCAAGTGATATTTAGTTTTTATCAGACACCACGATAGGTATGATGCTGACCTAAGAGTAATTGCCTGACTTATCAATCTATATGATTTTGTTGAACAGCGGGGATATCACCTGCCTGTTTGAGACTGATGTGGATAATGTTCTGAATACCCAAGTAACCTTTGTATCATGAAGGCTATGAGTCTTGCTTAAACTCTGCAAAACTAGCACTTAAAGCTGAAGGCTAGTATAATTCAGCACAAATTGTATTTCAGCACCTAGGTCACTGAAAGCAACATTGCACACAGGCAACTAACATCCCATATGGGTTATAAAAACCTGTAACCAGGCTGCCTGCAGTGCTGCATCCACACTGGGTGTGAGCAGTGGACTGATAATTCTTTATAACTCCATAACATCAAGACCCTGAAATTCCAGGGTCTTCTCCCAGTCTACCACTGGAGCTCCAGCGGACCCTCGGAGATATGGGATAAATGGCCTTTTTCAGTCATTTACGCTGTTTCTCTGGAGGTTCCACTGATTTCTTGCCGGAGTTACATCAGGAGACAGCTAGAATTCATATGGAATTTCACATCTGTTAAAGGCCTTTGTGGAAGGTATGCCAGTCTGCACTATGTCATTATCCAAGGTGAAGCCCACTCGCTGCATACTTTATTGCATTGAATCTTGAGGGTCTCTGCGTTTCCTGTTTTTTTTTAACACTTTACTTTGATATTTCTTTAATACTCTGTCCCAAAGCCCAGTCCCACTATTGAGACTTTCTCCACTATATCTGTTAATGCAGAGTCCAAGGTCGAGCAGAAACCCTTGTTACTGTATTTAGTTTACTGGATATGACTTGACTTGTCTTGTGAGCTCCTAGACTTTGGAAAGCGGTAGAATAAACTTTCAGACCTTGGATTGGGTTATATTAAGCTATGATAAAAGTAACAAATAAGCTTTAGCAATAGATAATCTTGCAATTTGCACTATTTTTCCTGGACTTTTAACTCACACCATGTTCCCTGCTCGGAGACAAAATTAACCAAAGATCTGACAATTGGCTAACTTGACTGATGATGCTAAACCAGGCCGAAGTTTCCACATGATTTGCGCCTGATTTTTAGGAGCAACTGGTGGAGAACGTACTATCTTAGAAATCGCAATTCTCCACATTTTTTTTCTGCAGTTCTAGTCAGGTAGAACAGTTCTACTTTGGAACAGAATGTTTTCTTCAAAAGGGGGTGTGTCCGGCCACTGACGCCTGATTTCAAAGTTTCCACAGTGAAAACGTACTCCAAACTAAAGTAGAATGGAGCAAGTGAAGATTTTTGTAGAACTGAAAAAACCTGTTCTACACATTAAAAAATCAGGCGCAGGTTACAAATTAGGCGTCCAGAACGAGGTGGGGGGGAGGGGGAAGGGAAGTCATTAAATTCTACAATCAATCCTTATTTATACTTCTACAAATATTATACAAATAAATCCAACCTGAATAAACATTTATAAGCGAAGAAAAGATTAAATAAACCATCTTCCTACCTGTGTGAAAGTGCTTCAGGCACGGAGAATGCTGCAGTCAGCCTGAGGCGCCCGTTCTTCCCGCGGGGGGGGGGGGGGGTGAGGCGCCCATTCTGCCCGCGGGGGGGGGAGGGGAGAGGAGGCGCTCGTTCTTTCCCGCGGGGGGGGGGGAGGCGCTCGTTCTTTCCCGCGGGGGGGGGAGGCGCCCGTTCTTTCCCGCGGGGGGGGGAGGGGAGAGGAGGCGCTCGTTCTTTCCCGCGGGGGGGGGGAGGCGCCCGTTCTTTCCCGCGGGGGGGGGGAGGCGCCCGTTCTGCCCGCGGTGGGGGGGGGGGTTGGAGAGGAGGCGCCCGTTCTTTCCCGCGGGGGAGGGGGGAGACGCCCGTTCTTTCCCGCGGGGGAGGCGCCCGTTCTTTCCCGCGGGGGGGGGAGGCGCCCGTTCTTTCCCGCGGGGGGGGGAGGCGCCCGTTCTGCCCGCGGGGGGGGAGGAGGCGCCCGTTCTTTCCCGCGGGGGGGGGAGGCGCCCGTTCTGCCCGCGGGGGGGGGAGGCGCCCGTTCTTTCCCGCGGGGGAGGCGCCCGTTCTTTCCCGCGGGGGAGGCGCCCGTTCTTTCCCGCGGGGGGGCGAGGGGAGAGGAGGCGCCCGTTCTTTCCCGCGGGGGAGGCGCCCGTTCTTTCCCGCGGGGGGGCGAGGGGAGAGGAGGCACCCGTTCTTTCCCGCGGGGTGGGGGAGCCGCCCGTTCTTCCCGTGGGGGGGGGGAGGGGAGAGGAGGCACCCGTTCTTTCCCGCGGGGTGGGGGAGCCGCCCGTTCTTCCCGTGGGGGGGGGGAGGGGGGGAGGCGCCCGTTCTTTCCCGCGGGGGAGGGGGGAGGCGCCCGTTCTTTCCCGCGGGGGAGGGAGGGGAGAGGAGACGCTCGTTCTTTCCCGCGGGGGGGCGAGGGGAGAGGAGGCGCCCGTTCTTTCCCGTGGGGGGGGGGAGCCGCCCGTTCTTCCCGTGGGGGGGGGGAGGGGAGAGGAGGCACCCGTTCTTTCCCGCGGGGTGGGGGAAGGAGACAGTGAGAAGGCTGCAAGTGCTGATGTGCTGATGGCAACGTGTTTTTATTTTTAAAATTTTCAAAAATTAAACAGCTACAAAGAACTACAAAAATGGCCGAGTGCCAATGTTCTTTTCACACTGAGCATGCGCGAACGCTCCAACGCGCACGCGCAGCGTTGCCGGCAGGAAAAAAACTAATTTAAATAGTACCCGCCCCCTCCCACTTGCAAAATCGGCGCGAGTATAGGCTCCGCCCCCCTGGGCGCCGCGCCAGGCAGACAAGGAGCTGCAGAACGCTCCAGGATCGCGAGTTTCTTTTTAGGCGCCGTATTCGGCGCGAAAAACAGGCGCCCAGCTCGGAGGGGCGTCCGTTTTTTATCGTGTGGAAACTTGGGCCCCATGTGTGGGATCTCATCTACCCACCATCAAGTCTCGACTTTCCACCTCCATGTAAGTTACAGTCAAGTGGAAAAGAAGAACTGACTAGCAGCCTGGAATGTACCTTGGAAGTTGAAAACTGAGGCACAGGAAAGCAAAAGGTGTCACTCTAGGGTTCATCAAGTTTAGCAAATAAACACAGTTGTTTCCTGATCTCCCCCTTAGGTGTGAGTCCCCAGCTCTTTTGAAGGAAAGAAAAAAAGACGCATTTACATAAGTGCCTTTCATGACTTCAGGATGTCCCAAAGTGCTTTACAGTGTCAGAAAGGTCTCTCTCTGTATTTTTCTCTCCTTGCTCCTCAACTGGGCCCTGAGGGTCTCACTCCATCTCATCGGTGCCTCCAATAGTATCTGTCTCTCCGTCCATCTCTCTCCGTTCTGCCTTAATGTCTGAAGAAAGATCGTTTTGGGGGTCTCGGGGACCTCCATTCATGACCGCACCGCTACCCAATGCTGCAAAAGGCTCAATGACATAATTCGCCTGATGAAAGTGAGTACATGTTCCCCCAACTCCTCACCTTCCATCTGTGAGCCTCTCCTTCACCTCTTACTTCCCTCCTTCACTATATAGTCGCTGATGCAACATTTGATTGTTGGGACCTGTATATATATATATATATATATATATGTGTGTGTGTGTTGTCGCAAAGGAGGGTCCCTTTCATGTCAGAGTTACAGCTGCATGTAATGTACCCACACTTGTGCAATCATTGCTGAGGCCTCATGTCACTGCTTTTCAGCAATCCTTCTTTGCTTTGCTGGCAAAGGTTTCTCACAACCGTATAGAGCAGCAGAGGACTGGTGGAGGCGAGCCAGAGATCCAGCAGCTCACTCACCTGGAAGAAAGGGCTCAGAGGCTACTGGGCCCACATGTTGCCTTCCCCCCTGTGGCTGCTGGTTGTGTCGATCCTACTGGGGGCAGCATCAGTAAGTGAAGGCCTTCCTTTACTGCCATCTCTCCTTGAAAGGGCCAGCGGCTACTGCGAGTTTGCTTATGATAGTGTGCAAGTTGTAGGTTGTATGGTGTAATGCCCTACCTCAACTTCACGGAAGCCCTTGTGCCATTTATGTTTGCAGATGAGACCCGGAGAGTGAGCCAAAGCCAGGACGACAGCATTGAGAGAGCTGTCAGCCCAAGCCAGGGAAAGACCGCTATGAGAGTGGGAAGCAAAGCCACGACGACACCCTAGAGGCTATTAGCGGCATGTCCGATGAGGGCGAGGAAGAGGGGGACACTGCTGGCAGCACCGCGTCACTGCTTCTTACACTTGCACACGCCAGCTCAGATACTGGAAGTATGCAGTCGGGAAGGTTAGACTTAGCAGAGGGCTCTGCACTGGGTGATGAACCGGGGCCTAGCGGGCTGCAGCATTGTGAAGGGCCAAGGCAACCTCGGGGGCGAGTTCACAAGTGAGTTCTGCTGAAGAGGACTCAGACGAGCCCATCGATGTTGGGGCTTATGAAAGAAGGGTGGAGGCCATATATTCCCAGATGTTGGGGGCAATGGCCAGGGTGTCGAAGAGCCTGTCACAAGTGGTCAGGAGCCTGGAGGAGTCCGCCTCCTGCATTGTGAACAGCTCTGCGCACACCATGGAGCCCATCATTGCCTGTGTAGACAATGGACTCCCAGAGTGACCGTGCAGATCCAGCTGTGATGCCACGTGTCGTGGGTGATGTGGCAGCTGCCATTACAGCACAGGCACAAGGGAGCGAACATCTAAGTGCTGCTTTGGAGAGGACGGCCATGCCCTGGAAGCTCAGAATGCTCTTATGCACTCTTGGCAACACGCCACGGAGTATCTTACTGCTGTTGTCTCTGGTGGCATTGAGACTGCATCTGCTCTCATGCAATCTCAGCTGGATGCCACACAAGATCTGACTCACAGCTGGGTCCACCACGGTCCACGGGGGACCTTTCGGCCACACCACCGACCTGTGCTCCCTCAGATTGATGGTGATGGTGAGGTGCTGACCTTGGGGAGTGGACCAGGATAATGATGTGCTCTCTCAGGATCACAGCAGGCTTGACCCCAGACCTATCACTCTGCCATTGCCGACAAGCATGGACTGGCCTGAGCCAAGGCCAACTGAATGCATCAAGGAGAGTGCTCCCCAGTCTGCAGCCAGCCCTTCTAAGGCCAGAGCTGGTCGAGGGTGTCCTAGAAGAACATCTGTAGCTTCTACACCTGAAATAATGCAGCCTTCCCAGACCTATGATGCAGCCACAGAGGAGACACTGCAGCGTAGTTTGAGAACAGGTTTGTGTAAGAGGGGTTATAAGGAGATGCACAAGGATGATAAATGATTATGTGTATGTTTTTTACACCTTTCTTTCTTGTGTAATAAAGCTTTATTTTGTGCTCCCATATCTGTGCAGATCTATCATTTCACGGTGGGCAATGATGCGTGAAAGGGAGATGCAAAGATGCAGGGTGAAGTGGGCATGAACTTATCGGAAACGAGCAGCAATGAGACGGTTTTGCACATCCCTTGCAGGGATTGGATGGCGATGCCGCCTCCTGCATGGTCGGCAACCAGCATCCTGGTCCTTTTCCAGCGCCTCCTCCTCCTGCACGTCGTGCTCCTGTGCCTCCTCCTCCTGGTCCTCCTCCTCAGATGGTACTGGTGGCTCATCCTCCAATGGTTGTGCCCTCATGATTGTCAGGTTGTGAAGCATGCAGCAGACGACCACGAATAGGGAGACCCGCTCAGGCGAGTACTGCAACACTCCACCAGAGCGATCCAGGCAATGGAACCTCTGTTTAAGGATCCTGATGTGCAGCTCAAGTAAGCACCTGGTGGCTGAACGAGCATCATTATAGGCTTGCTATGCAACAGTCCTGGGGTTGCGATGGGGAGTCAACAGCCAAGTGCACTGTGGGTAGCCCTTGCCTCCAAGGAGCCAGTCACAATCTTGGTTTGGGCCAGCAAACACACCGGGCATCGTGGCTGCTGTCAGCTCACACACCAGCTGCACGTTGATGGAATGGAAGCCCTTGTGGTTTCTGAACATCTCGGGATTGTTTTGTGGCGCCCTCCATGCGACGTGGGTGGAGTCTATGGCGTCCTGAACCCTGGGGAAGCCCGCAATTCACACAAATCCGGTCTGCCGCCCCAACTGCTTCTCCCTGCTCATCAGGAAGGAAATGTAGTTGCTCCTTCTCTCATAGAGAGCATCTGTCACTTAACGGATGGAGCTATGTGCTGCAGCAGCTTGGAAAGAGCCAGTGGCCGAGATATTGAGTGCTATGGTCACTTTGGTTGCGACCGTCAACCTGGTAAGAAAAAATAAAAAAGCAAATTGTTATTTAAATGGGGAGAGATTACAAAATGCTGTGATACAGAGGGATCTGGGGGTTCTTGAACATGAAACACAAAAAGTTAGCATGCAGGTACAGCAAGTAATTAGAAAGGCACATGGAATGTTGGCCTTTATTGCAAGGGGGATGGAGTATAAAAGTAGGGAAGTCCTGCTACAACTGTACACACCTAGAGTACTGCGTAGTTTTGATCTCCTTATTTAAGGAGGGATATACTTGCATTGGAGGCAGTTCAGAGAAGGATCACGGGGTTGATTCCTGAGATGAAGGGATTGAGCAGTTTGGGCCTGTACTCATTGGAGTTGAGAAGAATGAAAGGTGATCTTATTGAGACGTGTAAGATTATAAGGGGGCTTGACAGGGTAGATGCAGAGAATGTTTGCCCCCGTGGAGGAATCTAGAATTAGGGGGCATAGTTTCAGAATAAGGGCTCGCCCATTTAAAACAGAAATGAGGAGAAATTTCTTCTCTCAGGGGGTCGTGAATCTTTGGAATTCTCTACCCCAGAGAGCAGTGGAGGCTGGGTCATTAAATATATTTAAGGTGGAGATAGAGAGATTTTTGAATGATAAGGGAGTCAAGGGTTATGGGGAGCAGGCAGGGAAGTGGAGTTGAGGCCAAGATCAGATCAACCATGATCTTATTGAATGACGGAACAGGCTCAAAGGACCAAATGGCCTACTCCTGCTCCTATTTCTTATGTTCTTATGTTCACCCTCTGCAGCCTGCTGCTGGCAAGCATCTTCCTCCTGTGCATCCTGCCTTCTTTCGATTTCGCCCACTATCTGGTGTGGGGGATCAGCATACCTGACCCTCCTCCTCACTTCAGGTTCTTCCTGGGCCACCTCTCTAGGGTGAAATCTGTCATTTGCATGTCCTTCTGCATGTTGCTCAGCCATATCTGCTGCATCCCTTGCCCACTGCCTCTGGAGCCACCTTCTCCTGCGTGCCTCCCTGCCGTACACAATGTGCAGAAGGTGTTCCGCTGCCAGCACTGAGCCCATTGCCTCCGCGAGCGCAACTTCCACAATGAGGCCTCTGTGTTGTCAAGATTGAGGGCCCTAGCCCACTAGCACTCAATCCCGCTCTGAACAAGGCAACTGACAAACTTGTGAGAAGTCTGAAAAATTCTTGGCAAAAAAAATGAAGATACAAGCAACATACATTTAAAGGCCGCTGGCGAGCTTGAGCCGACACTGTACACCGACCCAAAAAACTGTCGGCGGCACCGACAGGCGGCTGGAAGGCTTTTTCACCTGAATTTACCTTCCGGGGCAGAGCCGCTGCGGTGCGCGCTCTGGTGACGTCATTAAGGATGCATCTGCAGGAGCGGGGCGGATCCACAAACTGCAGCAAAAATCCCTGAGGGCAATGCCGCGAACGTCGGCCAGTCCGCCGCGAGTCGGCGGTCATTCTGCGTCGCCCCATGGCCGCCGCTTTGAGGCAGCCAGAGGCCTTGTTGGAAAGGACAATTTCAGCCCCGAGGTTTCAGAACCTCGTATGAGTACATTTGTAATTTAAAAAAAAATTTATTTTAAAGAATTATAATGGCACTATTTATTGGAGAATTATTCTTCCTGTGATCTAATTAGGTAGAATTTGTATTGGTGTGACATGTTTGGGTTTATTTTTGATGCAATGTCACCAGACAGAAAATTTACATTGGTGTGAAATATGCACATAATGAGATTGATATAAGTAGAAAATAACAACAACTTAAATAATGAAGAATTTTTTGTCTAAGGTTTAGCTTGGTATTTGTTTCTTTAATTATTTCATGGTACATATATGGTTCAAAACCAGATTTGCGGATTGTATCAAGATAGATTGGGATTTTTGATTCAATTGGTCAATTTATCTGAGGTAGCTCTAAAGGGAGGGACCAAACCATTCAATTCAAATACAAACATCTTTTGGAATTTGTTCAAATATATGCCTCATTTCAGCTTTTAAAAAATTCAAAAGATAGCTATTTCAAATTTCTTGGTCACAATCACCTTTTTGAAAGGTATTTATCACCTTGTCTTTTTCCAAATCTGAGAGTCTGTCTGTAGCCTTGGAAGCGAGCTAATCAGACTAGGTAGCTTCAGTTAGAAAATGAAAAGAACCACGAGTTACCCATTGCCCTATTACAATTTGTCATCTGTTTGTAATGATTATCTTCTTAAAATAAAATTGTTTCAAAACATATATATTTACATACTTTTCATCAAATCAGCTAAATATCATCATGGTGAAATAAATCCACAGTTGCACAATAGAAAATAATCCTCACTTCAAATCAAAAACAAAAACAAATGCAATATGTACATTTTTGAGTTAAAAGTTAATCTCAATAAAGGAAAAAATAGGATTTCTGGTTTATGATGATAGCCAAATCAGAGTTGGTTGCAATGGGCCCCCTAATTAGTCATTTTACAACTGGAGCGAAAGGGGAGTGGGGTGGGTGGATACAGTACAATGGAAATTCTATAGGATTTACAGGAAGGACCTCAAGTGTTTGACAAACTTAAGCATTTTATAATTTAATGTAATAAAGAATGATCCACCCTCGGAGACGCCCCCTTGCAATAAGGCCTGAATTTTCCACTTCCTACCAGCTCCAATTACCAAGAGAGTTTTGATGATAGAAGTAGTTTGGGGATAATTAGGTTCCAAGCAAGGAATTGAAAAAGCAGCCATTCTTTACATTGCTACAAAGCAATTTCCTACAGTTATGGTTAATAAGGGAATGCTTTATGTACCTTCCACAATGAACACTATGAATGTGTTATTTAAATTTGTTTCTGGGAATTAGTTATGCCATGTATTGCTGCAGTGACTATTTCAGAAACATAAACATGTCTGTGGGGATACAGCTGACAATTTTAAATGTAACAATTAATTTCTGACATTTTTCTCTGCAGATGTTCTGCAGAAGTTAACCAAGAATTAAAGCCAAGAATCTACATGAATAAAAATAAACTGTATTTGTTGTGTCTTTCACATGTACTAACCATATGATAATTAATGTAATATTAATCATGTTTTTACCATGGACAAAAGACAATAATCGTCCTACATTTTAATTTCCTCCCATTACAGCCCCAATCCCAATACCCATGCCACTCTCACAGCCTAAATCCTGAATCTTGGCAGCCCAGTCCCTGACCAAGCTGTGGTCCCAACCACCACCCCTTCCATGCCCCAGACCCCACACTCTCTCAGCTTGATCCCAAATCTCTCCCAACTCCATGTCTAGGATCCAAGCCTTGTTTGTTTCTCACCCTGATGTGTTGTAGCAGCAGCAACAATTGCATCTCTATAGTGCCTTTACCGTAATAAAACGTCCCGAGGCGCTTCACAGGAATGTTACCATAAAAAATTTGACACCGAGCCACATAAGCAGATATTACAGCAGATGACCAAAAGCTAGGTCAAAGAAATAGGTTTTAATAAGCATCTTAAAAGGAGGAAAGAGAGGTAGAGAGGCGGCGAGGTTTAGGGAGGGATTTCCAGAGCTTAGGGTCTCGGCAGCTGAAGGCACAACCGCGCAAGAGGCCAGAATTGGAGGCGCGCAGATATCTCAGAGGATTGTAGGGCTGGAGGAGGTGACAGAGATAGCAACTCCTGTAGCAGCATCAGTTAGGAATATGGCTCAAAAATGTGTTTAAATCTCAAATGACTCATGCTGTACACACTGGGTTTGCGTTCTGCAAAAAAAAATTGAGTTAGTTGAAAAAGGTTTGCTTAATTTTCAATTTATTACCTGCACTGTTGGATGTGTTATGGAAAAAACCAATGATTGTACACTTCCCTATCCCTCAAGTGACGATTTAAAGGAACTAAAGGAAATCCTTATTCGTCAGCATATTGTGTTAGGAAAATTGATGGGATTGAAGGCCGATAAATCCTCAGGGCCTGATAGTCTGCATCCCAGAGTACTTAAGGAAGTGGCCCTAGAAATAGTGGATGCATTGGTAGTCATTTTCCAACATTCTATAGACTCTGGAACAGTTCCTATGGATTGGAGAGTAGCTAATGTAACACCACTTTTTAAAAAAGGAGGGAGAGAGAAAACAGTGAATTATAGGGCCCAAGTTTTGAGCCGTGCCTAGAACGGCGCAGTCCCGACCTGGACGCCCGTTTTTCGCGCCACAAAGTGCGCCTAAAAAAACCCTCCAGATTCTCCACCTCCCTGCAAGTCCTCTGGCCCTCGGCTCGGCGCAGCGCAGCAGGAGCTGTAGGGGGCGGAGCCAGGTCCCTGCGCCGAAAACAGTGCTGGGACCTCTGCACATGCGCGCTACAGTGGGCGCGCATGTGCAGTAGCTCCTGACGCCCGAAACTGTGTGGGAGAGACCGAAGCACGCAGCCCCTAGCCCTGGCCGAATGGCCTCACTGGGGCTGCGTGAATAAGGCTCCTCCCACGGCCAGCTCCTGTTTCCTCCCGACCCGACTCGACTCCCGCTTCCCGTCTCCGGACCGGACCCGACACCCGCTCCCCCCCCACCGGACTGGACCCGACACCCGCTCCCCCCACCCCCCCCGCCCCCGGACCCGACACCCGCTTCCCACCCGCCCCCGGACCGGACCCGACACCCGCTCCCCCCCCCCCCGCCTCCGGACCGGACCCGACACCCGCTCCCCGCCCCCGGACCGGACCCGACACCCGCTCCCCCCCACCCCCCCCCCGCCCCCAGACTGTATCCGACCTGACCTCCCTCCCCCCGACCTGACCTCCCTCTCCCTCCATCCCCCCGACCCGAACTGAACCGACCTCCCTCCCACCAACCCCCCGACCCAACCCAACGCCACCTACCTGTAAATCTGGTGCTGGGGACGGGCCCTGCCCGAAGTCTCGGGCCCGGCCCGTTCAGCCTCCCTCCCCCTTCTCCTTCCCCCCCCCACAATCTCCTTCCCTCCCCCCAATCTTCCCCCCCCAATCTCCTTCCCTCCCCCCAATCTCCTTCGCCCCCCCAATCTCCTTCTCCCCCCATCTCCTTTCTCCCCCTTCTCCCCTTTATCCCCTTCTCTCCCCATCCCTCCCCCTTCCCTCCCTCTGCTACCCCCTCTCTCCCTCTACCCCCTTCCTCCCCCTCCCCTCGCTGTCAGAAACACAGACACTGACAGACAGAGAATGAGAGACACACAGACAGACAGAGAGATAGAGACACTGACAGAGACACACTGAGGGGGGTATCCCAGCACGCTGTTGGAGGGCTCCCGGTGCTGCAGTCGGTAAGTAGAGAATGTTTTATTTATTGATTTTTTTTTTAAACATTTCTTATTAATTTTTTTTGGTTAATTTATTGGTTGATTTATTGATGTATTTATCATTTATTATTGATGATGGCTCTTTATTTGTAAAACTGAAGTGTTTAATGTTTGTAAACTTCTCTTTAAACACCGCCCCTCCACCATTCCCTACACCTGATTTGTAACCTACGCCTGATTTTCTAAAGTGTAGACAAGGTTTTTTCAAGTGTACAAAAATCTTCACTTACTCCATTCTAAGTTAGTTTGGAGTAGGTTTTCACTGACGAAACTTTGAAAACAGGCGTAAGTGGCCGGACACGCCCCCTTTTGAAAAAAAAATTCTGTTCCAAAGTGAAACTGCTCTAACTGACGACAACTGGAGCAAACTAAATGACGAGAATTCCGATTTCTAAGATACTCCATTCTACACCAGTTGCTCCTAAAAATCAGGAGCAAATCATGTGGAAACTTGGTGCCATAGACTGGTCAGCCTGACATTGGTGGTGGGGAAAATGTTGGAATCAATTATTAAAGATGTAATAGCAACGCATTTGGAAAACAGTGAAAGGATCGGTCCAAGTCAGCATGGAATTGTGAAAGGGAAATCATGCTTAACAAATCTTCGAATTTTTTGAGGATGTGACTAGTAGAGTGGACAGGGGAGAACCAGTGGATGTGGTGTATTTGGACTTTCAAAAGGCTTTTGACAAGGTCCCACACAAGAGATTAGTGTGCAAAATTAAAGAACATGGTATTGGGAGTAATAGAGAACTGGTTGGCAGACAGGAAGCAGAGAGTCGGGATAAACAGGTCCTTTTCAGAATGGCAGGTAGTGACTAGTTGGGTGCCGCAAGGTTCAGTGCTGGGACCCCAGCAATTTACAACATACATTAATGATTTTAGATGAAGGAATTGAATGTAATATCTGCAAGTTTGCAGATGACACTAAGCTGGGTTGGAGTGTGAACTGTGAGGAGGATGCTAAGAGATTGCAGGGTGACTTGGACAGGTGTTAGATATGTAAACTTGTATTTACTCTGTACAGCCACCAGAAGGCTCATCCCCTGGAGTCCCAAGGGATCCCATAATCCCTTGGGAGCACAAGTATTTAAGGAGGCTTCACAGGTTGGAGAGGCACTCTGGAGACCTGCAATAAAAGATTACTTTGAGCTCAGTGTTCAGTCTGACTTTTTCTCCATACTCAACAACTGGCAACGAGATACACATAGCGAACCCAAAGATGCAGAGAACAATGGACATCCTGGAGAAATTCTCGGAGGGAGATGATTGAGAAACTTTTTTGGAGCGCCTCGACCAATACTTCATGGCCAATGAGCTAGATGGGGAAGAGAGCGCTGCCAAACGAAGGGTGATCCTCCTCACTGTCTGTGGGGCACCAACGTATGGCACCAAGAATCTGCTCACTGCAGCGAAACCCACGGAGAAATCGTACGACGATTTGTGCACACTGCTCCTAGAACATTTGAACCCGAAGGAAAGCGTTCTGATGGCGAGGTACCGGTTCTACACCTACAAAAGGTCTGAAGGCCAGGAAGTGACGAGTTAAGTCGCCGAGCTAAGATGCCTTGCAGGACATTGCGAATTTGAAGGACATTTGGAGCACATGCTCAAAGACTTTTTCGCACTTGGCATTGGCCACGAAACCATACTTCGCAAACTTTTGACTGTAGAGACCCCAACCTTGAGGAAGGCCATAGCGATAGCCCAGGCATTCATTGCCATCAATGACAATAAGAAGCAAATCTCTCAGCTCACAAGTGCTGCTACAAACACTGTGAACAAAGTGATGATGTTTTCGAATCATAACGTACAGGGCAGGTCACACATACCTGCAGCTACACGTCTGCAGATGTCTCAGAGTCCACCATCAAGGGTGATGAATACAAGGCCATTAACACCTTGTTGGCGCTGCGGGGGTGATCATCGTTTCCATTCATGCCGATTCAAAGAGTATGTTTGCAAGGGCTGTAGAACAATGGGACACCTCCAACTAGTGTGCAGGCGAGCTGCAAAGCCTGTTAAACCTGCAAACCACCATGTTGCAGAGGAGGACAGATCCACGGAGGATCATGACGAACCAGCGACTCAGATTGAGGAGGCATAGGTATATGGGGTGCACATATTCACCACGAATTGTCCCCCGATAATGCTGAATGTTGAACTAAATGGATTCCCAGTGTCAATGGAGCTGGACACAGGTGCGAGCCAGTCCAATATGGGCAAAAAGGTTCTGGTGCAGCAAGGCCTCAAGGCCAGTCTTAACTTCAGCTCGCACAATACTAAGAACTTACACTAAAGAACTGATTCCTGTAATCGGCAGTGCTACCGTAAAGGTCTCCTACGATGGAGCTGTGCACAAGCTACCGCTCAGGGTGGTACCGGGCGATGGTCCCACATTACTCGGCAGGAGCTGGCTGGGAAAGATATGCTGGAACTGGGATGACCTCCAAGTGCTATCGCCCACTGATGACACTTCATGTGCCCAGGTCTTGAACAAATTTCCTTCGCTGTTCGAACCAGGCATCGGGAAATTCCAAGGAACAAAAGTGCAGATCCACCTAATTCCGGGGGCGCAACCCCTCCATCACAAGGCGAGAGCAGTACCGTACATGATGAGAGAAAGGGTAGAGATCGAGCTAGACCAGCTGCAAAGAGAGGGCATCATTTCCCCGATCGAGTTCAACGAGTGGGCCAGTCATATCGTCACAGTCCTCAAGGGAGATGGCACCGTCAGAATCTGTGGCGATTACAAAGTAACTATCAATCGTTTCTCCCTGCAGCACCAATCCTCACTACCAAAGGCCGACGACCTCTTTGTAACGCTGGCGGAAGGAAAGAAGTTCACCAAGCTGGATTTGACTTCAGCCTACATGACTCAGGAACTAGAGAAATCATCGAAGGCCCTCACCTGCATCAACACGCACAAAGGTATTTTTATAACAGATGTCCGTTTGGAATCCGATCGGCAGCGACGATATTCCAGCGAAACATGGAAAGCTTACTGAAGTTGGTCCCGCCCACCATGGTCCTCCAGGACAACATCTTGGTCACAGGTCGGAACACAGTCGAGCATCTGCAGAACCTGGAGGAGGTTCTTAGTCAACTCAACCGCATGGGGTTCAGGTTAAAACGTTTGAAGTGCATTTTCCTGGTGCGTGAAGTGGAATTCTTGGGAAGGAGGACTGCGGCGGACGGCATCAGGCCCACCAACGCGAAGACGGAGGCAATTGAGAATGCACCGAGGCCACAGAACGTGACGGAGCTGCGGTCATTTCTGGGACTCCTGAACTACTTTTGTAACTTCTTACCGGGTCTCAGCACACTGTTAGAACCACTGCATGTCTTACTACGAAAAGGGGACGAAAGGATTTGGGGCAAAAGCCAAGAAAATGCCTTTGTAAAAGCGAGAAAATTGTTATGCTCAAACAAATTGCTTGTGTTGTATGATCCATGTAAGCGTTTGGTACTAGCATGTGATGCGTCGTCGTATGGTGTCGGGTGTGTATTGCAACAAGCTAATGATTTCAGGAAACTGCAACCGGTTGCTTATGCATCCAGGAGTCTGTCTAAGGCTGAGAGAGCCTACAGCATGATTGAGAAAGAAGCATTAGCGTGTTTATGAGGTAAAGAAAATGCATCAATACCTGTTTGGGCTAAAATTCGAATTGGAAACTGACCATAAGCCACTTATATCCCTGTTCTCTGAGAGTAAAGGGATAAATACCAACGCATCGGCTCGCATCCAGAGATGGGCGCTCACGTTGTCCGCATACAACTATGCCATCCACCACAGGCCAGGCACAGAAAACTGCGCCGATGCTCTCAGCAGGCTGCCATTGCCCACCATGGGGGTGAAAATGGTGCAGCCTGCAGAGCTAGCCATGGTTATGGAAGCATTTGAGAGTGAGCAATCACCCGTCACTGCCCAGCAGATCAAAACCTGGACAAGCCAGGACCCCTTATTATCTCTAGTCAAAAGCTGTCTGCTTCACGGGAGCTGGTCCAGTGTCCCAGTGGAAATGCAGGAAGAGATAAAGCTGTTCCAGCAGTGCAAAGATGAAATGTCTATACAGACAGACTGCCTTCTGTGGGGCAATCGAGTAGTAGTCCCCAAGAAGGGCAGAGTCACCTTCATCAATGACCTCCACAGTACCCACCCAGGCATCGTAATGATGAAAGCGATAGCCAGATCCCACATGTGGTGGCCTGGTATCGATGCGGACTTAGAGTCCTGCGTTCACAGATGTAATACATGCTCACAGTTAAGCAATGTACCCAGGAGGCGCCGCTAAGTTTATGGTCGTGGCCCTCCAAACCGTGGTCTAGGGTTAACGTCGACTATGCAGGTCTGTTCTTGGGTAAAATGTTCCTTGTGGTTGTAGATGCATACTCCAAGTGGATTGAATGTGAGATAATGTCGGCTAGCACGTCCGTTGCCACTACTGAAAGCCTGCGGGCCATGTTTGCCACACACGGCCTATCCGATGTCCTGGTGAACGACAACGGGCCATGTTTTACCAGTACTGAGGTCAAAGAATTCATGACCCGTAACGGGATCAAACATGTCACATCTGCTCCGTTTAAACCAGCGTCCAATGGTCAGGCAGAGAGAGCAGTGCAAACCATCAAGCAAGGCTTGAAGAGGGTAACTGAAGGCTCACTGCAGACTCGCCTATCCCGAGTCCTGCTTAGCTACCGCACGAGACCCCACTCACTCACTGGGATCCCACCTGCTGAACTACTCATGAAAAGAGCACTTAAGACAAGGCTCTCGTTAGTTCACCCCGATCTACATGAACAGGTAGAGAGTAGGCAGCTTCAACAAAGTGCATACCATGATAGCGCAAATGTGTCACGCGAGATTGAAATCAATGATCCTGTATTTGTATTAAATTATGGACAAGTTCCCAAGTGGCTTCCCAGCACTGTCGTGGCCAAAGAGGGGAGCAGGGTGTTTCGGGTCAAACTTTCAAATGGACTCATTCACCGGAAACACTTGGACCAAATCAAACTCAGATTTAGGGACTATCCTGAGTAACCCACCTTAGACCCTACCTTTTTTGATCCCCCAACATACACACCAGTGGCAACCGGCACCACAGTTGACCATGAAGCAGAACCCATCATCCACAGCAGCCCAACAGGGCTCAACAGAGCAGGCAGCCCAGCAAGGCCAGCTGCACAGCAGCCCAGCGAGGGCCCAACAAATGATTCAACAACACCAGTTTTCACATCGAGATGATCAACCAGGGCAAGAAGGGCACCAGATCGACTCACATTGTAAATAGTTACACTATTGGCTTTGGGGGGGCGGGGGAGTGTTGTTATATATGTGAACTTGTATTTACTCTGTACAGCCACCAGAGGGCTCATCCACTGGAGTCCCAAGGGGTCCCATAATCCCTTGGGCGCACAGGTATTTAAGGAGGCTTCACAGGTTGGAGAGGCACTCTGGAGACCTGCAATAAAAGACTGTCACACTTTACTTTGAATTCACTGTGTTCAGTCTGACTCTTTCTCCATACACAACAAGGTGTGTGGGCAAATACATGGCAGATGCGGTATAATGCAGATAAATGTGAGGTTATCCACTTTGGTGGTAAAAACAGGAAGGCAGATTATTATCTGAATGATGACAGATTGGTAAAAGGGAGGTGCAATGAGATCTAGGTGTCATGGTACATCAGTCATTGAAAGTTGGCATGCAGGTACAGCAGGCGGTGAAGAAGGCAAATGGCATGTTGACCTTCATAGCGAGAGGATTTGAGTATAGGAGCAGCGAGGTCTTACTACAGTTGTACAGGGCCTTGGTGAGGCCACACTTTGAATATTTTGTACAGTTTTGGTCTCCTAATCTGAGGAAGGACATTCTTGCCATTGAGGGAGTGCAGCGAAGGTTCACCAGACTGATTCCCGGGATGACAAGACTGACATATGAAGAAATACTGGATCGACTAGGCTTATATTCGATGGAATTTCGAAGAATGAGGGGGGATCTCATTGAACCATATAAAATTTTGATGGGATTGGACAGGTTAGATGCAGGAGGAATACAAGATGTTGGGGAGGTCCAGAACCAGGGGTCACAGTCTAAGGATAAGGGGTAAGCCATTTAGGACCGAGATGAGGAGAAACTTCTTCACTCAGAGTTGTGAGCATGTGGAATTCTCTACCACAGAAAGTTGTTGAGGCCAGTTCGTTGGATATATTCAAAAGGGAGTTAGATGTGGCGCTTACGGCTAAAAGGATCAAGGGGTATGGAGAGAAAGCAGGCATGGGGTACTGAAGTGTATGATCAGCCATGATCATATTGAATGGCCTCTTCCTGCACCTATTTTCTATGTTTCTATCTCTTGACTGCAGACAGAATTTAAATTCACCCATTGTCTGGAGGAGCAGGATTACAATGTAATATTAAGTGTATTTCAAGGAATTTGCAAAAAATATATCGTTATCTAGGTTTTAGCAAAAGGAATTTTGTAAATTTTGTAAATATAGCGGTTTTATAGCAAGGAAATTAGTACCCGTTGTAACATAGGGGGGCACAGCAGTCAATTTGCACACAGCAAGATCCCACAAACAGCAGTGAGTTTACTGACGAATTAAATGCTTTTAGTGGTGTTTGTTGAGGGATAAATATTGGCAAGAACACTGGGAGAACTCTCCTGCTGTTCTTCAAGTAGTGCCGTGGGATCTATTACATTCACCTGAGAGGGCAGATTAATTCTAAGTTTAACATCTCATCTGAAAGCCGGCACCTCTGATAGTGCAGCACTCCCTCAGTACTATATTGGAGTGTCAGCTATCATTATGTGTTCAAGTCCTGGGGGCCGATTTTGATGAACTTATCGCCCACTGCCGCCAATATTCCTCTGCTCGAACGCCCAGTGCCAATTTTGACATGGCCTGGAGTGGGCGGGAAGGGAGAGCCGCCGGGAAGCGCACGCTGACGTCAGCAGATGGCCGATACGCGTAAGTAGATTCCCGCCCGCCGGATGCCAGATTGGTGCGGGCATGAGTCGGCTGGAGTTGGCGGCAGGACGGCGGTGGACCGCTGCGTGGAGGCTGGTCTCCTGAATGGTGAGTGTCAAGATCCTGTAAAAAAGGTAACTGGAGACTCGAACTAGAGGGCATAATCTTAGAATAAGGGGCCGCCCATTTAAAACTGATGAGGAGGAATTTCTTCTCTCAGAGGGTTGTAAATCTGTGGAATTCGCGGCTTCAGAGAGCTGTGGAAGCTGGGCCATTGAATAAATTTAAGACAGAGATAGACAGTTTCTTAACCGATAAGGGATTAAAGGGTTATGGGGAACGGGGAGGGAAGTGGATCTGAGTCCATGATCAGATCAGCCATGATCGTATTAAATGGCAAAGCAGGCTCGAGGGGCCGTATGGCCTACTCCTGCTCCTATTTCTTATGCTCTGATGAATGTTTTAAAATTATTTTTTTTTTACAGTTACTTACCTGGACGAGGTTCCCTGAAGGTCCTCAGATGTTTTTTTTTGTTGGTGATGATTTTTATTTTTACCTCTTCGACCCTCCGTGGGCCCCACTCCATCCTTGGCGGCACTTGGGCAGCAAGCGCCTCTGCGAATGAGACCCCCCCCCGCCCGCTGCCGCCCAGATTGGCGGCGTACTTCGTTGATTTGCCGCCCGCCGACCTTCGAGGGACCTCGCCGGCCATCAACGGCACTTGGACGGGGGGAGGCCTTGACCAAATTCGGTCCCCTGGAGTCGGGGTGTGGGGTTCGAATCTATGACTTTCTGATTCACAGGAGAGAGTGGTACCACGGAGTCGAGGCTGACACCTTATCTAGCCCTTGGCCAGCGGTGGAGCTGAAAGGATACGATGCTGGTATACTGATAGATTATCCTCCTTCTGGCATGTGCCTCATGCTTTCCCGCCCTCCTGTCACCACAACTTCACTCTTGTGCCTTCCTTATTTCACAAACCAAACAAATGAAACCTACTAGCCAATGAGTGACCAAGATGAGGGAGAAGAGAGTGAAGAAGAACAAGAACAGAAGAAGATTGATTTCACACTGCCAGCCACCAGCTTCTGAAGGTCAACCAGCAAAGCCATCTGCAGTGTTCCCCCACTGAAAGTCAGCAGCCTTCCACCAGCCATGTTGCAGTCACTGGGGTAGCACTGTATGACATTAGTAGGATAGGCAAAGGCACACACAAGACAGTCACTAAGAGAATGCATACAGGTGAAGAGTTGATTTCTTAATGTCACATTGGATGGATAGATGTAAATAGGTGGATTGGAAAGTTTGCTTTGTGGTGGCTTTTATTTCAGCATCTTGGCTAAGAGTTCAGTGTGATGGTCAGTAACAGAGGGAAGGTAAGCTTTGGGACTAATGTTGAAAGGGCAATTGGGCATGTGGTCACTGGGACCACAGGTGGATAATTCCATCCTAGATATCCCAGCCACAAAGGGGTTGTCTGGGATGCATCCTTCCATCTGATTCCTCCTCTTTGGCTTCCTCCTCTTCGGATACCTCCTCTAATGTATCTTCCTCTTCCCTCTGCAAACGGTTGCAGCAAATGTGAAATGAGAACATAAATTGTGGAAATACTCAGCTGGTCTGGCAGCATCTCAACCTGAAACGTGAACTCTGTTTCTCTCTCCACCGATGTTGCATGACCTGCTGAGTATTCTCAGCATGTTCTGTCTTCTCAAAGGCCTTCATTTACCGTCTGAGCCCTTGCAAGTGTCCTGCCGCACTACCTAGACACTTACACTTTTCACATCTATTGCAGCAAGCCACTATTTCAATAAAATCAGAAGAAGCCAGTCTAAAATCTTACATTCAAACGTACCTAAAGATGTGTGTGTACCTTGAAGAGGTGCAGACATCGCCACTGTCAACCTGCTTGCCTGGTGTGCTTAGGACCCAGCTCGGCACTGTGGTCGGCTTTCACGCTTGCAACGTTAAGTTGGTGTTGCACGCCGAATCATGTCATCACACGCCATTTTTTTCTTTCAGGGCGCTACCGGTTACCAGCAGCGCGAAGGGGGACATGAATATGGCGGCTCCCGCGGGACCCTCCACCAGCTGATGAAAAGCGGTGGCCATCACTTTATCGCCATTTCATGGTGTTATGGAGTGGCGGTACGTAGATGAATTTCCAGCCCCACAAGCTTAAAATCAGCAGCCTTCCACTACACTCCAACTGTAACTGAAAAGGAAAATAGAAAGACTTGCATTTATATAGCGCCTTTCACGACCACCAGACGTCTCAAAGCACTTTACAGCAGTTGAAGTACTTTTGAAGTGTAGTCACTGTTGTAATGTGGGAAACGTGGCAGCCAATTTGTGCACAGCAAGCTCCCACAAACATCAATGTGATAATGACTAGATAAAATCTGTTTTTATTATATTGATTGAGGGATAAATATTGGCCAGGACACTGGAGATAACTCCCCTGCTCTTCTTCGAAATAGTGCCATGGTATCGTTTACGTCCATCTGAGAGACCAGACGAAGCCTTAATTTAACGTCTCATCCGAAAGACGGCACCTCCAACAGTGTAGTACTCCCTCAGCACTGCACTGGAGTGTCAACCTAGATTTATGTGCTCAAGTCCCTGGAGTGGGACTTGAACCCACAAACTTCTGACTCAGAGGCGAGTGTGCTATCCACTGAGCCACAGCTGAAATTTGGCGGAAGGGCTGCAAGTTAGGCCGGGGACTAGATATGTCGGGTCGCAGCCTTGCACGACTGTTTTGGTAGTGCCACTGCAAACCAAAGAGTAAGAGGGGCCTGACTCTCAGGCTGGGACTCTCCGCGTCCACAGCATGGTGGAAGAGTGATGAATGAGCATATCTCATGTGCTGAGGGGGCACGAGCTTTGTCATTCCAGAAGGAGTCCTGGACTGGAGCTCCATCTCAGAACCAGGGCACTCTGCCATAGTTTGTGGACCCTTAGGGCAGTCAGGAGCCCGAGAGATGCCTGTAGTGGCGCAGGTGTCTACCTGATTTATTCAAATCACAAAATTTCACCCAACCCTGCAACATTGGCAGGGGTCAGCACAGGAAGTGCCAGGCAGGTGCAGTCTCGCACTCATGTTGGGATGTCATAATGTGTGGTTTTTTGGTCTCTGCTAGAAGGAACCAGACATTGTTAGCCTGGTGGTGCTATTCCAGGCAAGTAGTGCAGCTTCCCATGTCACACATGATATTGTGTTGTCGGCAAACTCTTCTGGAAAGCTTATGTGCTATTCTCACCTCGATGCAGTGATAGAATACTGCCCCTGAGTCAAAGGTTGTGCGTTCAAACATTACTGCAGGATTTCAGCGTATGATCTAGGCTGACACTTCAGATTGGAACTGAAGGAGTGCTGTATTTCTGGACGTGCTAGCTTCTTTCAGATAAGATATTGAACCATGACCCCGTCTGTTTGCTGTAAAATATCCCATGGCACTATTGAGAAGGGTAGGAGAGTTGTCCTGGCCAACATTTACCAGAAGCAGATTTTCCAGTCATTTATATCTCTGCTGATTGTGGGACCTGGCTGTGTACAAATTGGCTGCTGCAGTTGTCTATAAAACAACCGCGACTACTCTTCAAAAATAATTCACTGGCTATGAAGCATTTTGGGACTTCCTGAAATCATGAAAGGTGCTATATAAATGCAAATTAGATCTTTCTATTCCTTGCAATGCCATCCAAGACATCATTAATGAAGATATCTGATAGAATACCTCACTGCTCTTTTGAGAGGAATAGGTTCAGTGAATCTGTCACCCACTCTTGCACTGATCCAAAAGCTGGAGCACAATCTTGGGTAAATTCAACTTCTGGTTATGTACTGCCAGAGTTGTGCACTAATTGGTTGCCATGTTTGCCTACAAAACAACAATGATTACATATCAAAAGTAACTCATTGGCTGTGAAAGGCACGCTATAAATGTGAGTTTCTTTTATTTTAATTATGATATTTGTATGAAACATAACTCAAAAGCTTTAGGAATGTCAACTAACCCGGCAGATCGCAGAATGGAGAGTACTTACTAGCTTTCCCATTACATGCTGCCTCGTTTTTACTTTCTCAGAGACTAACCTTAGGTGGGGTTGAGCCTAATGCTGAGGTACGAGTTCCATTCCTCATCAATGCTGTGCAGCAATCTGTGCAAAAGTCTGAGATGCAGAATTTCTGTGTGGCCCTGTGACCAGCAATGGACCAGATCTGGTGGCCGTAATGCTGTGAGGTGAATGAGAAGTGACTGCTTATAGTGCAGCCACTAATGTGCTTCAATGGTAAATGCTCAGTTTCATCAAGTCTGATTTAGAGTGAACTGCCATGGTGATCGAGCACTGCTAAATTGCATCTGCACGAGTGATGTATTGGAGCTGGGGCTTTCTCAATTGCAACTAATTATGACTGGGATTAGGATTTGTAGCTTTAGGGATAGATATAGACTGAGAAGATCAAACACTACATGGTTTAGTACGGCTGGAGAAATTGGAGAGGAATGTTATCTGGAGGATGGCAGGCTGAAGTTGAACAGTGCAGATGTGAAGAGAGATGAATAGTCTGCAGTTTTGTTTTATTACTTTTGGGAAACGGAGTATTTATGCAAAATACTTCAGTGGGTCAGGTAGAGTCTATAATAGTAAAAACTGAACATGATCTGTGCAAGTTCAGACTTAATGGGGTAGACCTTATCTTTGTGTGATAGTGTAAAGCAGGTGATAGCGAGTCGGCAGCCCATTTTACAGCTCTCCCCATTTTTATTTCCACATCTCGGGAGAGATGTAGAGCGTGCTGCTGACTCACCATCAGCCGTTTTACACTATCGCACAAAGAGGTCTACCCCGATGGGCTGAATGGTCTATTCTTGTTCTGTACATTGTTGTTTTCTTAAGTATTTCTAATTGAGAAAGTTTACACAGAATGCCAGAAGTGAAACTTCTCACACCACTTCTGTCAGTGGCGCTGCCTCCCAGACAGTGGTAATACCCGAACCCCTGTCTATCAAAGCAGATGTTCAACATAGAAACATAGAAAATAGGTGCAGGAATAGGCCATTCGGCCCTTCGAGCCTGCACCACCATTCAATATGATCATGGCTGATCATGCACTTCAGTACCCCTTTCCTGCTTTCTCTCCATACCCCTTGATCCCTTTAGCCATAAGGGCCACATCTAACTTCCTTTTGAATATATCTAACGAATTGGCCTTAACAACTTTCCATGGTAGAGAATTCCACAGGTTAACAACTCTCTGAGTGAAGAAGTTTCTCCTCATCTCGGTCCTAAATGGCTTACCCCTTATCCTTAGACTGTGACCCCTGGTTTTGGACTTCCCCAACATCGGGAACATTCTTCCTGCATCTAACCTGTCCAAACCCGTCAGAATTTTATATGTTTCTATGAGATCCCCTCTCATTCTTTTAAAATGTTTGCTGGAGTGTACTTTACCATATTTTCCTACCTCTATGTGGCCTATTCATTGGCACATCAGTGCATAGTCACCAACACTTCCCGTACTTTCACCAAGCATGAGCATCAATTTCATCCGGTTTATCTATCCTTATCGTGGAGTTGTCAACATCGGGGACGTGTTCAGTGTGAGGATCATGATCAAACAGAGCACGTCAGATTGTACACCCATTAAACATATGGAGCTGCGTTTATTTTTCAGAGTTAGGTATCTCAAAATGCGTGACATTTTTAAAGCTAAGTTTGACTCCCAGTGACTGAGCTTTGAAAGGTCTGTTTCTGGCTACATGCTGTTTTACCACCTGATATATAAACACAAAAAGAACAAGACCTAGAAATTATTCACATCAAGCTGTTCCTCAAGATTCCAAATAACATAAATCTCTTCTTCGTGAACACTCCTATAGGACGAATCAGTGCCAGAATTATGTGGGGAAATGTCATGATATTGTCAGCATGTATTTAAAAAAATGACCCTTTCATTAAATATTTATCAAAGGATACGAGTACAAAGATAACAAAGTGCAAAGATAACAATTTGGGTCTTTTATTTAGCCTCTATCTGCTGTCCTTTTATCACTAGCAAAGCTTCAGCTCTATAGTCATGGGAGCTGCAAGTAATCCTGCAACAGTCAACAATCACGCTGCACAAACTGATGCCTCACATCTTTTCAAAGTAGAACAAAGTTGAATGTTTGTGCTCCTCTAATTCTGCCCTCTTGAGCATCTCTGATTCTAACCGCTCAACCTTTGGTGGCCGTGCCTTCTGTTGTCTAGGCCCTAAGCTCTGGAATTCCCTGCCTAAACCTCTTCGCCTCGCTACCTCTCTTTCCTCCTTCAAGACACTTCTTAAAACCTACCTCTTTGACCAAGCAATTGGTCATCTGCCCTAATTTCTCCTTGTGGTGGCTCGGTGTCAAATTTATTGTCTCATAATACTCCTGTGAAGTGCCTAGGGACATTTTACTATGTTAAAAACCCTATATAAATAGAAGTTGTTGTTGTTGAATAGTTTAGGGTGTAGGGATGGAAAGAAGTTTCATACAATATGGCTGAGGAAGGGATCAAGGAGAAACTTTGAATTATGTCAATAATGGAACAGATCACATATGATGGGGGTAGATTGTGACTTTGTGCACTAGTGTAAAGTGGGTGATAGCGAATCGGCAGCCCGTTTTACATCTCTCCTGATTTTTATTTCTACTGACTTCAATGGAAACCATTGTCTTACCTAGGCTGTACTAGGACCATGGTAAACATCAGAAAGTGCACTCCAGGTCCCAGACTATGAGAGAACTAATTGTATCAATTTTCTTACTGAGATGAAGGTGGTCATCAGCAAAGCAGTGAATTATGAGGGGAAAAAGAAACATAGAAATATAGAAACATAGAAAATAGGTGCAGGAGTAGGCCATTCAGCCCTTCGAGCCTGCACCGCCATTCAATAAGATCATGGATGATCATTCCCTCAGTATCCTGCTTTCCTCCATACCCCTTGATCTCTTTAACCGTAAGGGCCATATCTAACTTCCTCTTGAATATATCCAATGAACTGGCATCAACAACTCTCTGCGGCAGGGAATTTCACAGGTTAACAACTCTCTGAGTGAAGAAGTGTCTCCTTATCTCAGTCCTAAATGGCCAACCCCTTATCCTAAGACTATGTACCCTGGTTCTGGACTTCCTCAACATCAGGAACATTCTTCCCGCACCTAACCTGTCCAGTTCCGTCAGAATCTTATACGTTTCTATGAGATCCCCTCTCATCCTTCTAAACTCCAGTGAATAAAGGCCCAGTTGATCCAGTCTCTCCTCATATGTCAGTCCAGCCATCACTGGAATCAGTCTGGTCAACCTTTGCTGAACTCCCTCAATAGCAAGAATGTCCTTCCTCAGATTAGGAGACCAAAACTGATCACAATATTCCAGGTGAGGCCTCACCAAGGCCCTGTACAACTGCAATAAGACCTCCCTGCTCCTATACTCAAATCTCCTAGATATGAAGGCCAACATACTATTTGCCTTCTTCACCGCCTGCTGTACCTGCTTGCCAACTTTCAATGACTGGTGAACCATGGCACCCAGGTATCGTTGCACCTCCCCTTTTCCTAATCTGCCCCCATTCAGATAATACTCTGCCTTCATGTTTTTGCCCCCAAAGTGGAAAACCTCACATTTATCCACATTATACTGCATCTGCCATGCATTTGCCCACTCATCTAACCTGTCCAAGTCATCCTGCAGCCTCTTAGTGTCCTCCTCACAGCTCACACCGCCACCCAGTTTAGTGTCATCTGCAAACTTGGAGATATTACACTCAATTCCTTCATCTAAATCGTTAATGTATATTGTAAAGATCTGGGGTCCCAGCACTGAGCCCTGCGGCACTCCACTAGTCACTGCCTGCCATTCTGAAAAGGACCCGTTTATCCCGACTCTCTGCTTCCTGTCTGCCAACCAGTTCTCTATCCACGTCAATACATTACCCCCAATACCATGTGCCTTAATTTTGCACACTAATCTCTTGTGTGTGACCTTGTCAAAAGCCTTTTGAAAGTCCAAATACACCACATCCACTGGTTCTCCCTTGTCCACTCTACTAGTTACATCCTCAAAAAAATTCCGGAAGATTCGTCAAGCATGATTTCCCTTTCATAAATCCAAGCTGAATTGGACCGATCCTGTCACTGCTTTTCAAATGCGCTGCTATTTCATCTTTAATGATTGATTCCAACATTTTTCCCACTACTGATGTCAGGCTAACTGGTCTATAATTACCCGTTTTCTCTCTCCCTCCTTTTTAAAAAAGTGGTGTTACATTAGCTACCCTCCAGTCCATAGGAACTGATCCAGAGTCGATAGACTGTTGGAAAATGATCACCAATGCATCCACTATTTCTAGGACCACTTTTTTAAGTACTTTAGGATGCAGACTATCAGGCCCCGGGCATTTATCGGCCTTCAATCCCATAAATTTCCCTAACACAATTTCCCGCTTTATAAGGATATCCTTCAGTTCCTCCTTCTCACTAGACCCACTGTCCCCAAGTACATTCGGAAGGTTATTTGTGTCTTCCTTCGTGAAGCCAGAACCAAAGTATTTGTTCAATTGGTCTGCCATTTCTTTGTTCCCCATTATAAATTCACCTGAATCCGACTGCAAGGGACCTACGTTTGACTTCACTAATCTTTTTTTCTTCACATATTTATAGAAGCTTTTGCAGTCAGTTTTTATGTTCCCTGCATGCTTCCTCTCGTACTCTATTTTCCCCCTCTTAATTAAACCCTTAGTCCTCCTCTGTTAAATTCTAAATTTCTCCCAGTCTTCAGGTTTATTGCTTTTTCTGGCCAATTTATATGCCTCTTCCTTGGATTTAACACTATCCTTAATTTCCCTTGTTATCCACGATTGAGCCACCTTCCCCGTTTTATTTTTATTCCAGACAGGGATGTACAATTGCTGAAGTTCATCCATGTGATCCTTAAATGTTTGCCATTGCTTATCCACCGTCAATCCTTTAAGTATCCTTTGCCAGCCAGTCTATTCTAGCCAATTCACACCTCATACCATTGAAGTTATCTTTCCTTAAGTTCAGGACCCTAGTCTCTGAATTAACTGTGTCACTCTCCATCTTAATAAAGAATTCTACCATATTATGGTCACTCTTCCCCAAGGGGCCTCGCACAACAAGATTGCTAATTAGTCCTTTCTCATTACACATCACCCAGCCTAGAACGGCCAGCTCTCTAGTTGGTTCCTCGACATATTGGTCTAGAAAACCATACCTAATACACTCCAGGAAATCCTCCTCCACCGCATTGCTACCAGTTTGGTTAGCCCAATCAATATGTAGATTAAAGTCACCCATGATTACTGCTGTACCTTTATTGCACACATCCCTTATTTCTTGTTTGATGCTGTCCCCAACCTCACTACTATTGTTTGGTGGTCTGTACACAACTCCCACTAGCGTTTTCTGCCCTTTGGTATTCCGTAGCTCCACTCATACCGATTCCACATCATCCAGGCTAATGTCCCTCCTTACTATTGCGTTAATTTCCTCTTTAACCAACAGCGCCACCCTGCCTTTTTTTCCTCTTTGTCTATCCTTCCTAAATGTTGAATATCCCTGGATGTTGAGTTCCCAGCCTTGGTCACCCTGGAGCCATGTCTCCGTGATGCCAATTACATCATATCCATTAACTGCTATCTGCGCAGTTAATTCATCCACCTTATTCCGAATACTCCTCGCATTGAGGCAGAGAGCCTTCAGGCTTGTCTTTTTAACACACTTTGCCCCTTTAGAATTTTGCTGTAATGAGGCCCTTTTTGTCTTTTGCCTTGGGTTTCTCTGCCCTCCACTTTTATTATCCTCCTTTCTATCTTTTGCTTCTGCCTCCATTTTATTTCCCTTTGTCTCCCTGCATAGGTTCCCATCCCCCTGCCATGTTAGTTTAACTCCTCCCCAACAGCACTAGCAAACACTCCCCCTAAGACATTGGTTCCAGTCCTGCCCAGGTGCAGCCTGTCCCGTTTGTACTGGTCCCACCTCCTCCAGAACCGGTTCTAATGTCCCAGGAATTTGAATCCCTCCCTCTTGCACCACTCCTCAAGCCATCTTAGCTCTCCTGCAATTGCTATTCTGACTAGCACATGGTACTGGTAGCAATCGTGAGATTACTACTTTTGAGGTCCTACTTTTTAATTTAGCTCCTAGCTCCCTAAATTCGTCTCGTAGGACCTCCTCCCGTTTTTTACCTATGTCGTTGGTACCTTTATGCACCACGACAACTGGCTGTTCACCCTCCCTTTTCAGAATGTCCTGCACCCGCCCCGAGACATCCTTGACCCTTGCACCAGGGAGGCAACAAACCATCCTGGAGTCTCGGTTGCAGCCGCAGAAACGTCTATCTATTCCCCTTACAATCGAATCCCCTATCACTATCGCTCTCCCACTCTTTTTCCTGCCCTCCTGTGCAGCAGAGCCAGCCACGGTGCCATGAACTTGGCTGCTGCTGCTCTCTCCTGATGAATCATCCCCCTCAACAGTACCCAAAGCGGTGTATCTGTTTTGCAGGGCGATGACCACAAGGGACCCCTACACTACCTTCCTTCCACTGCTCTTCCTGTTGGTCACCCATCCCCTATCTGGCTGTGAACCCTTTACCTGCGGTAAGACCAACTCGCTAAACGTGCTACTCATGTCATTCTCAGCATCGTGGATGCTCCAGAGTGAATCCACCCGCAGCTCCAGTGCCGCAGTGCGGTCCGTCTCGAGCTGGAGGCGGATACACTTCCCGCACACGTAGTCGTCAGGGACACCGGAAGCATCCCTGACTTCTCACATAGTACAGGAGGAGCATAACACGTGTCCGAGCTGTCCTGCCATGACTTAACCCTTAGATTAACTTAATTTGCAACAACAATGCTAAATGTTACTTACTTTGATATAGAAAAGAAAAAAGAAAAGCTACTCACCAGTCACCAGCCAATCACTTACCCCCTTGGCTGTGACATCACCTTTCGATATCTTTCTACTTCTTTTTTGCCTCCCTGCTGCAGCTGCAGCAGCTGGGCCTCCGACTCACGAACTCCCGAGCCTCTCCTCAATGCTGGGCCTTTTGTAGGCTGCCTCGATCTCCCCGCCCCGCCTCTCTGACTCACAAAGGCTTTGTCTACAGCAGTTTATCCAGAAACTTTACGTAGCAAAACTGATTGTCTTAGTAACAGAAAATACTGGAAATCCTCGGTGGGTCAAGCAGCATTTGTGGAGAGAGAAATAGAGTTAATGTTTCAGGTTGGTGACCATTCGCCAGACGAAAGTTCACCAACGTGAAACTCTCTCTTCACAGATGCTGCCTGAACTGCTGAGTATTTCCAGCATTTTCTGTTTATATTTCAGATTTCCAGCATCCGCAGCATTTTGCCTTTGACTGTTTACCTTTACTTCTTCATCAGCACATTAAAAAGGATAATTATTCACTTGTGGTCATTTCTAAATAAATCCAGGCTTGATACTGTTCAAGTATTTCCAAATCTTATTTCTGATGCGTCTTTGTGTCCTGTAAATTGTAAATATATCTGTTAATTTATTAAGCCTGTGAAAACTTTAATTTCTGTTTGGTATCCCACCATACCAAGCTGATTAAACACATAGCAAGAGTTGACGTAACGTACAGTACACAGATGATTGCAACTGGGGTAATTGTTATCACACACCATCTGCAAGACTAGATCATGTAATGCACACCTTTTGAATCACAGAATGTGAGATACACGCACAAGAAAGGCTGTGAAAAGAATCCCAAAAAATGTAATTGTAGCAACCAGGGGCCTCAACACGAACTCCCCCCCGCCCCCACAACACCCCGCGCGGCCTTAACTACTTTGTCGCATGTTAGACAAATAAATGTTTGATAAAAGTATTAAATTAATGGGGCAGAATCAGTAAAAGGAGATTTAGAAAGGGACCTGGACATATTTGTAGATCCATCATTGTCAATGCCATGAGGCAGTTTGAAAAGTTAAGAAAAGGCTGGGATCTATGGCCAGAGCAGTGGAATATAAATCTACAGGGTTATGCTACATAGATCATATAATGCACAGCACAAGGAGCATTGTGTTCAATGTTGATCAGCCATTTATAAAAAGGATGCACATTCATTGGACAGAGACCAACACGATTAATAAAAATTACCTCAAGTGTAAAAGGGGAGAGTTATGAGCAAAGATGAGAAAGGTTTATAGTCTGAAGAGAGACATTTAAACTGGAATCTCAGTATATAAAATATTAATGGTTTTGATAGAGTTGTCATGGTTCAGGCTTTTTCCAACTCCTTTTTCTTGTGTAGTTTTGCGACAATTTTCATAAACAAACCGAATCTTGTGAAATTGAAACCTGCATATTTTACTCTCTGATGTGTTGGGTTAGTGTCACTGGGGTCTGACAGTTAAACTCAATTATGATAAATTGCATGTAGGAAGCCCATTTTGCACCTGTCATTGCAGATAGCAGAAAACATCACAACATTAGACTATTTTGTACAAGTTAAAATTACTGTACAGATTTTATTAATGAGTCGGTGATTGACTGAAGCAATGATTTACAAATAATACTACAAGATATAGAACTTGGATTACTGATTAAATGTCTTTAGTTCTTGCAGCTCCTTCTGACAAACACTTGAAATGACAAAGGGGGTGAAATTCAATTTCAATGTTAGAGTGAAACAGAAAACTGGCACTCGCGAGCCGGGAGCCTGTTTTACACCCTGCCCAATTTTGTTTTCAAAGAAACTCTGATGAGCTGTGAAATGAGCTGCCAATTTCCCGTTTTCCACTGCTGCCAAGGTCAAATTTCGCCCCACCGCCCCCCACCTCCAAAGTCTCTTGCTGTAATACATTAGCCACCTGCTAATGGAGTTTGTTGCACCCAACATATATTGGTGCTACTACTGAAATATTTGCCACCGAAAGATTCTTGCGTTTTAAAGACAATTTGTCCTTTGAAGGTAAAAGCAATTTATTCGAAGATTATAAAGAAAACAGTGGCCGCGATTTCACCTACCGAGGCGGGAGCGAGGCGGGCAATGTCGGTGGCAGGGTCCGAACCCACTTCTGTCTCCATCCCGGTTTCCCACACGACTTTCCCCTTTTGGGTTTGTTAAGCCCGCCGAGCGCGGCTCCCGGCCAATTAAAAGGAAGCGGGTCTGATGACGTCATTTGTTGATGCATCATCAGCTGGTTTCCTTAAAACGACCATGCTCAAATGGATTTTGACAGATGTGCTGTTAGCATACAGCATTAAGCTGCTGCAATCATTGACAAGCACTACACAGAGGTGCTGGGCTGCACCCAGGCTCCCCCATGACTTCCTCCATATGATTATTACATTACATATTACATAAGCTTACGGAGGGAGTCACAGCACACAGGGAGGTTCTCTTTCCTTCCAATGGGTGGAAGAGACTTCTCCAAGAGGCCAACACAGCCTGGTTGCGCATGGCACAGGAGGACACAAGTCAGGAGGACCCGGCTGCAGTGGCCCAATCTCAGTAGATCATAAAATGTTACTGCAAAGCCACACCCAACCTCATAGAAACATAGAAAATAGGAGCAGTAGTAGAACATTTGGCCCTTTGAGTCTGCACCGCCATTTAATATGATCATGGCTGATCCTCTATCTCAATACCATATTGCCGCTTTCTCTCCATACACCTTGATGCCTTTTGTTTCTAGAATCTACCTATCTCAATCTTAAATATATTCAGTAACTTGGCCTCCACAATCTTCTGTGGTAGAGAATTCCACTGGTTCAACACTCTCTGAGTGAAAAAATTTCTCCTCATCTCAGTCCTAGATTTCATACTCTGTATCCTAAGACTGTGACCCATTGTTCTAGACTTCCCAGCCAGGGGAAACATCCTTCCCGCATCCAGTCTATCCAACCCAGTCAGAATTTTATACATTTCAATGAGATACGTTTCTATGGATATGTGAAGAGAAAAAGATTAGTGAAGACAAACGTAGGTCCCTTGCAGTCAGAATCAGGTGAATTTATAATGGGGAACAAAGAAATGGCAGACCAGTTGAACAAATACTTCGGTTCTGTCTTCACGAAGGAAGACACAAATAACCTTCCAGAAATACTAGGGGACCGAGGGTCTAGTGAGAAGGAGGAACTGAAGGAAATCCTTATTAGTCGGGAAATTGTGTTCGGGAAATTGATGGGATTGAAGGCCAATAAATCGCCAGGGCCTGATAGTTGTACAGGGCCTTGGTGAGGCCTCACTTAGAATATTGTGTTCAGTTTTGGTCTCCTAATCTGAGGAAGGACATTCTTGCTATTGAGGGAGTGCAGTGAAGGTTCACCAGACTGATTCCCAGGATGGCAGGACTGACATATGAGGAGAGATTGGATCGACTGGGCCTGTATTCACTGGAGTTTAGAAGGATGAGAAGGGATATCATAGAAACATATAAAATTCTGACGGGACTGGACAGGATAGATGCAGGAATAATGTTCCCAATGTTGGAGAAGTCCAGAACCAGGCAACACAGTCTAAAGATAATGGGTAAGCAATTTAGGACTGAGGTGAGGAGAAACTTCTTCACTTAGAGAGTTGTTAACCTGTGGAATTCTCTGCTGCAGAGAGTTGTTGATGTCAGTTCGTTGGATATATTCAAGAGGGAGTTAGATATGGTCCTTACAGCTAAAGGGATCAAGAGGTATGGAGAGAAAGCAGGAAAGGGGTACCGAGTGAATGATCAGCCATGATCTTATTGAATGATGGTGCAGACTCGAAGGGCTGAATGGCCTACTCCTGCACCTATTTTCTATGTTTCTATGTTTCTATGAGATCCCCTCTCATTCTTCTAAACTCTAGTGAATACAGGCCTAGTCGACCCATTCTCTTCTCATATGACAGTCCTGCCATCCCAGGAATCAGTCTGGTGAACCTTTACTGCACTCTCTCTGTTATGTCTTGAATAAAGAGTCAGCCTAGATACTGCAAGCTCAAAGTAAGGTGTAAGAAAAAGCATACAGATGTTTGGAGTCTACAGGATCTTCCGTAGGCAAAAGTTCAGCAAGAATATTATTCCTTTCTGCCCAGTCGATCTATGGAAGCTCTATGAATTGGAAGGTTCCCTCAGGTTGGTGCTCTCACAATCCTTTATTACAGATCTCCGAGTGCCTCTCCAGCCTGTGAGGCCTCCTTATATTCAGGTGCTCCCAAGGGATTGTGGGATCCCTTGAGAATCCAGAGGTTTACATACATAACAACACTCCCCCCAAGGTCAATTGTGTAACTATTTACAATGTGAGTCGATCTGGGACCTTCCTTTCCCTGCTTGATCGTCTCAGTGCAAATGCTCGTTTTGTTCAGTCATTTGTTGGGCCCTCGCTGGGCTGCTGTGCAGCTGGCCTTGCTGGGCTGCTGGGGGTGGTGAGTCTTGTTGGGCTGCTGCGGGTGATGGGTTCTGCTTCGTGGTCAACCGCTGGGTCGGTTGCCACTTGTGTGTGTGTTGGAAGGTCGAAAAAGGTGAAGTGTATTGTGGGTTGTTCTGAATAGTCCGTAAATCTGAGTTCGGTTTGGTCCAAGTGTTTCCTGTAGGTGAGTCCATTTGAGAGTTTGACCACAAATACCCTACTCCCCTCTTTGGCCAAAACAGTGCCAGGAAGCCACTTGGGACCTTGTCCATAGTTCAACACAATTACAGAGTCATTTATCTCAATTTCACATGACACATTTGCGCGATCATGATATGTATTCTATTGAAGCTGCCTGCTCTCTACCTGTTCGTGTAGATCAGGGTGTACTAAAGAAAGTCTTAAGTGCCCTTTCCATGAGCAGTTCAGCGGGAGGGACCCCAATGAGAGAGTGGTGTCTTGTGCGGTAATTAAGTAGGACTCGGGATAAGCGAGTCTGCAGTGAGCCTTAAGTTACCCTTTTCAAGCTCTGCTTGATTGTTTGAATTGCTCATTCTGCCTGACCATTGGACGCTGGTTTAAATGGGGCAGATGTGACATGTTTGATCCCATTGCGGTTCATGAACTCCTTGAACTCGGCACTGGTGAAGCACGGTCCATTGTCACTTACAAGGACATCGGGCAGGCCGCGCGTGGCATACATGGCCCGTAGGCTTTCAATGGTGACAGTGGACGTGCTTGCCGACATTATCACACATTTAATCCATTTGGAGTACGCATCTACAACCACTAAGAACATTTTTCCCAAGAATGGGCCTGCATAGTCGACATGGAACCTGGACCACGGTTTGGAGGGCCAGGTCCATAAACTTAGTGGCGCCTCCCTGGGTGCATTGCTTAACTGTGAACATGTAATACATTTGTGCACGCGGGACTCTAAGTCTGCATCGATACCGGGCTACCACACATGGGACCTGGCTATCGCTTTCATCATTACAATGCCTGGGTGGGTGCTGTGAAGATCACAATTAAAGTATCCCTGCCCTTTTTTGGTACCATTACCCTGTTACCCCATAGGAGGCAGTCTGCCTGTATAGACATTTCATCCTTGCGCTGCTGATACGGCTTTACTTCTTCCTGCATCTCTAATGGGACACTAGACCAACTCCCGTGGAGCACACAGTTTTTTTTACTAAGGACAGTAAGAGGTCCTGGCTCGTCCAGGTTCTAATCTGTCAGGTGGTAACAGGTGATTGCTCACGCTCGAATGCTTCCATTACCATAACTAAATCTGCAGGCTGTGCCATCTCCACCCCTGTGGTGGGCAATGGCAGCCTACTGAGAGCATCGGCACAGTTTTCTGTGCCTGGCCTGTGGTGGATGGCGTAGTTGTATGTGGACAACGTGAGCGCCCATCTCTGGATACGGGCCGTGCATTCGTATTTATCCCCTTTCAGAAAAGAGGGATATAAGTGGCTCATGGTCGGTTTCTAATTCAAATTTGAGCCCGAACAGATATTGATGCATTTTCTTTACCCCGTAAACACACGCTAACGCTTTTTTTTCGATCATACTGTAGGCCCTCTCAGCCTTAGACAGACTTCTGGATGCATAAGCAACCGGTTGCAATTTCCCAAATTCATTAGCTTGTTGCAATACACACCCAACCTCGTAGGACGACGCATCACATGCTAGTAACAAACGCTTACATGGAGCGTACACACAAGCAATTTGTTTGAACATAACAGCCTCCTAGCTTTTTCAAAGGCATTTTCTTGGCTTTTACCCCATACCCATTCATCTCCTTTACGCAGTAAAGAGTGCAGGGGTTTCTAACAATGTGCTAAGACCTGGTAAGTAGTTACCAAAGTAGTTCAAGAGTCCTAGAAACGACCGCAGCTCTGTCATGTTCTGTGGTCTTGGAGTGTTCTTGACTGCCTCCGTCTTCGAATCGGTGGGCCTGATGCCGTCTGCCACGATTCTTCTCCCAGGAACTCCACTTCAGGCACCAGGAAACCGCACTTCGAGCATTTTAGCCTGAGCCCCACACGATTAAGCCGACTAAGAACCTCCTCCAGGCTCTGCAGATGCTCGACTGTGTCCCAACCTGTAACCAAGATGTCGTCCTGGAAGACCACGGTACGTGGGACCGACTTCAGTAAGCTTTCCATGTTCCTCTGGAATATCGCCACGGCCGATCGAATCCCAAACGAGCATCTGTTGTAAACGAAGAGACCTTTGTGCGTGTTGATGCAGGTGAGGCCTTTCAATGATTCCTCCAGCTCCTGCGTCATGTAGGCCGAGATCAAGTCCAGCTTTGTGAACGTTTTCCCTGCCACCAGTGTCGCAAATAGGTCATCTGCCTTTGGTAGCGGGTATTGATCCTGCAGTGAGAAACGATTGATAGTTACTTTGTAATCACCACAGATTCTTACGGTGCCGTCTCCTTGAGGACTGGAACAATCGGATTGGCCCACTCATTGAATTCGATCACCGAAATGATGCCCTCTCGTTGCAGCCTGTCCAGTTCGATCTCCACCCTCTCTCTCATCAGGTAAGGTACCGCTCTCACCTTGTGATGGATGGGTCGTGCCCCCGGAATCAAATGGATCTGCACTTTTGCCCCTTAGAACTTCCCGATTCTTGGTTCGAACAGCGAGGGGAACTTGTTTAGACCCTGGGCACATGAGGTGTCGTCGACGAACGAAAGCGCTCGGATGTCGTCCCAGTTCCAGCGTATCTTTCCCAGCCAGCTCCTGCTGAACAGCATGGGGCCATCGCCCGGTAACACCCAGAGTGGTTACTCATGCACTGCTCCATCGTAGGAGACTTTTACGGTAGCACTGCCGATTACGGGAATCAGTTCCTTTGTGTACCTTCTCAGTTTAGTACGAATTGGAGTCAGGACTGGCCTTGAGGCCTTGCTGCACCACAGTTTATCGAAAGGCTTTTTGCTCATTATGAACTGGCTTGCGCCCGTGTCCAGCTCTATGGACACGGGAGATCCATTTAATTCAACCTTCAGCATTATCGAGGGACACTTTGTGGTAAATGTGTGCACTCCATATACCTCTGCCTCCTCGGTCTGAAGCTCTGGTTCGTCGTGATCCACCGTGGATCTGCCCTCCTCTGCAACATGGTGGTTTGCAGCTCACCTGCACATACGTTGGAGGTGTCCCATTGTTGCACAGCCCTTGCAAACATATCCTTTGAAGTGGCATGGATGGAAACGATGATCACCCCCGCAGTGCCAACAAGGTTTTAATGACCTTGTATTCACCACCCTTGATGGTGGACTCTGAGTCATCTGCGGATGTGCAGCTGCAGGCGTGTAAGTCCTGTCCTGTACATTTCGATTCGAAAACAATGTTACTTTGTTCACAGTACTTGCAGCAGCCTTTGTGTGCTGAGAAATTTGTTTGGTATTGTCACTGGTGGCAATAAATGCCTGGGCTATCGCTATGGCTTTACTCAAGGTTGGGGTCACTACAGTCAAAAGTTTGCGAAGTAATACTTCATGGCCAATGCCAAGTACAAAGAAGTCCCTGAGCATGTGCTCCAAGTGTCCTTCAAATTCGCAATGTCCTGCAAGGCACCTTAGCTCGGCAATGTAGCTCGCCACTTCCTGGCCTTCAGATCTCTTGTACGTGTAGAACCGATACCTCGCCATCAGAATGCTTTCCTTCGGGTTTAGATGCTCCCAGACCAGTGTGCACAACTCCTTGTATGACTTGTCTGTGGGTTTCGCTGGAGCAAGCAGATTTTTCATGAGGCCATACGTTGGTGCCCCGCAAACGGTGAGGAGGATCGCCCTTCGCTTCTCCTTCCAGCTCGTTGGCCATGAAGTATTGGTCGAGTCGCTCCACGAAGGTTTCCCAATCATCTCCCTCGGAAAATTTCTCCAGGATGCCCATGGTTCTCTGCATTGTTGCGGTGGGGTTCGTCATTTGTATCTCATCACCAGTTATTATGTCTTGAGTAAAGAGTCAGACTAGATGCTGCAAGCTCAAAGTAAGGTGTGACCGTAGTCCTTTATTACAGATCTCAGAGTGCCTCTCCAGCCTGTGAGGCCTCCTTATATACAGGTGCTCCCAAGGGATTGTGGGATCTCTTGGGACTCCAGTGGATAAGCCCTCTGGTGGTTAGACATGGTATTTACAGGTTTACATACATAACACCCTCAATGGCAAGTATATCCTTTCTTTGGTAAGGAAACCAAAACTGCACACAATACCCCAGGTGCGGTCTCACCAAGGCCCTGTATAACTGTAGTAAGACATCCTTGCTCCTGTACTCAAATCTTCTTGCAATGAAGGTCAACATACCATTTGCCTTCCTAACCACTTGCTGCACCTGCATGTTTGCTTTCAATGACTGGTGTACATGGATATCCAGATCCCACTGTACATTTGTCTTTTTAACATTATTAGACATCACCATTTAAATAATACTTTATCCTTATATTTTTCCTACCAAAGTAGATAACTTCACATTTATCTATGTAATACTACATCTGCCATGTGTTTGCCCACTCACTCAACCTATCTAAATCGCCTTGCAGCGTCTTTGCATCCTCCTCACAACTCACAATCCCACCTAGTTTTATGTCGTCAGCAAACTTGGAAATATTACATTTGGTTCCCTCATCCAAATCATTTATATATATTGTGAATAGCTGGGGCCCAAGCACTGATCCCTGTGGTACCCCATTAGTCACTGCCCGCCACCCCGAAAAAGACCCGTTAATTCCTACTCTCTGTTTCCTGTCAGTTAACCAATTTTCAATCTATGCCAATACATTACCCCCAATCCTATGTGCTTTATTTTGCACACTAACCTCTTATGTGGGACTTTATCAAAAGCCTCTGAAAATCCAAATACACTACATCCACTGGTTTTTCCTTATCTATTCTATCAGTTAAATCTTCAAAAAACTCCAGTACGTTTGTCAAACATGATTTTCCTTTCATAAATCCATGTCGACTTTGTTTAATCCCATTGATATTATCTCAGTGTGCTGTTATCACATCCTTTATAATAGACTCCAGCATTTTCCCTACTACTGATGTCAGGCTAACCGGTCTGTAGTTCCCTGTTTTCTCTCTCCCTCCTTTTTTTAAATAGTGGGGTTACATTTGCCACCCTCCAATCTGCAGGAACGGTTCCATAATCTATAGAATTTTGGAAGATGACAACCAATGCATCTACTATTTCCATGGCTACCTCTTTTAGTACTCTGGGATGCAGATCATCAGGCCCTGGAGATTTATCTGCCTTCAGTCCTATTAGTTTCCCCAGCACTATTTTCTTACTAATAATCATTTCCTTTACTTCCTCTTGCTCACTGGACCCTTGGTTCCCTAGCATTTCTGGGACATTAATTGTGTCCTCTTCCGTGAAGACAGAACCGAAATATTTATTTAATTGTGCTGCCATTTCCTTGTTCCCCATTACAAATTCTGTCTGTAAAGGACCTAAATTTGTCTTCACTAATCTTTTTCTTTTTCCGTACTTATAGAAAGTTTTGCAGTCGGTTTTTATGTTCCTTGCAAGTTTACTCTCATACTCTATTTTTCCCCTTAATCAATCTCTTGGTCCTTTTTTGCTGAATTCTAAACTGCTACTTTTTCTGGCAACTTTGTATAACTCCTCTTTGGATCTAATACTATCCTTAATTTCTTCTGTTAGCCATGGTTGGGTCACTTTTCGTTTTGTGTTTTTATGCCAGTAAGGAATGTATAACTGTTGCAATTCATGCATTCGTTCCTTAAATATTAGCCATTGCCTATCCACTGCCATGCCTAATAATGAATCTTCCCAATCTATCATAGCCAATTCATTCCTCATACCTTCGTAGTTTCCTTTGTTTAGATTTAGGACCTTAGTTTCGGATTGGACTACTTCACTTTCCATCTTAATAAAGAATTCAATTATGTTATGGTCACTCTTCCCTAAAGGACCCCGCACAACAAGACTGTTAATTAACCCCTTCTCATTACACAATACCCAATCTAGGATAGCCTGTTCACTAGTAGGTTCCTCAACATACTGGTCCATAAAACCATCTCGTACACACTCCAGGAATTAATTTGCCACAGTATTATTACTAATTTGGTTTGGCCAGTCTATATGTAGATTAAATTCACCTACGATTACTGTGTTACCCTTGCTACATGCATCTCTAATTTCCTGTTTGATGCTGTCCCCTACACTACCACTAGTTGCACCTCAACAGAGCCGGGACCAATGTCCTCGCCGGGGGATTTGCTAGTGCTGTTGGGGGGGATTTAAACTAGCTTGGCAAGGGGATGGGAACCTGAAAATAGATTCAGTAGGGAGGGGAGTAAAGCTGGAATTAGAAAGCAAAAATAAAGAAAGTGAGTTTGAAGGAGAGAGGAAACAAGCAGGAAAAAAGGGTAAAAACCAAACTTAAAGGCACTTTGTCTAAATGCACGTAGCATTTGTAACAAAATAGATGAGTTGACGGCACAAATTAAGACAAAAGGGTATGATCTGATAGTCATTACAGAGATGTGGTTGCAAGGTGACCAAGACTGGGAATTAAATATTCAGGGGTACTTGACAATCTGGAAGGACAGGCAGAAAGAAAAAGGAGGTGGAGTAGCTCTATTGATAAAGGATGGAATCACTGCAACAGTAAGAAACGATATTGGCTCAAATAATGAGGGTGTTGAAACAGTTTGGGTGGAGATAAGGAACAATAAGGGGGAAAAGTCACTGATGGGCGTAGTCTATAGGCCCCCTAACAGTAGCAACTCTGTTGGTCAGAGCATAAACCAGGAAATAGTGGGGGCTTGTAAAAAGGGAACAGCAATAATCGTGGGTGATTTTAACCTCCATATTGATTGGACAAATCAAATTGGTCAGGGTAGCCTTGAAGAGGAGTTCATAGAATACATAAGGGATGGGTTCCTTGAGCAGTATGTAATGGAACCAACCAGGGGGCAGGCTATCTTAGATCTGGCCCTGTGTAATGAGACAGGATTAATAAACAATCTCCTAGTAAAGGATCCCCTTAGAATGAGTGACCATAGCATGATTGAATTTCAAATCCAGATGGAGGGTGAGCAAGTCGGATCTCTAACCAGAGTACTAAGCTTAAATAAAGGAGACTATGAAGGTATGAGGGCAGAGTTGGGTAAAAGTGGACTGGGAAAATAGATTAAAGTGTTAGACGGTTGATGAACAGTGGTGTACATTCAAGGAGATATTTCACAACTCTCAAGAAAAATATATTCCAGTGAAGAGGAAAGGGTGTAAGAGAAAAGATAGCCATCCGTGGCTAACTAAGGAAATTAAGGACAGTATCCAATTAAAAACAGGGGCATACAAAGTGGCCAAAACTAGTGGGAGGACAGAAGACTGGGAAGATAGACTAAGAAAGTAAACTAGCACAAAATATAAAAACAGATAGCAAGAATTTCTATAGGTATACAAAAAGGAAAAGAGTGGCTAAAGTAAATGTTGGTCCCTTAGAGGACGAGACCGTGGAATTAGTAATGGGGAATATGGAGATGGCAGAAACTCTGAACAAATATTTTGTATCAGTCTTTACTGATACTTTAGAGGATACTAACAATATTCCAACAGTGGATAGCCCAGGGGCTATAGGGGGGAAGGAACTTAACTCAATCACAATCACTAAGGAGGTAGAACTCAGTAAGATAATGGGCCTAAAGGCAGATAAATCCTCTGGACATGATGGCTTGCATCCACGGGTCTTAAGAGAAGTAACGGCAGGGATTGTGGATGCATTGGTTGTAATTTACCAAAATTCCCTGGATTCTGAGGAGGTTCATTGGAAAACTTCAAATGTAACACCCGTATTTAAAAAAGGAGGCAGACAAAAAGCAGGAAACTATAGATCAGTTAGCCTAACATCTGTGGTTGGGAAAATGTTGGAGTCCATTATTAAAGAAGCAGAAGCAGGACATTTGGAAAAGCAAAATTCGTTCAGGCAGAGTCAGCATGGATTTATGAAGGGGATGTCATGTTTGACAAATTTGCTGGAGTTTTTCGAGGATGTAACGAATAAGGTGGATAAAGGGGAACCAGTGGATGTGGTATATTTGGACTTCCAGAAGGCATTTGACAAGGTGTCACATAAAAGATTACTGCACAAGATAAAAGTTCACGGGTTTGGAGGTAATATATTAGCATGGATAGAGGATTGGCTAACTAACAGAGAACAGAGAATCGGGATAAATGGTTCATTCTCGGGTTGGCAACCAGTAACTAGTGGGATGCCGCAGGAATCAGTGCTGGGACCCCAACTATTTACAATCTATATTAACGACTTGGAAGAAGGGACTGAGTGTGACGTAGCCAAGTTTGCTGATGATACAAAGATGGGAGGAAAAGCAATGTGTGAGGAGGACACAAAAAATCTGCAAAAGGACATAGACAGGCTAAGTGAGTGGGCAAAAATTTGGCAGATGGAGTATAATGTTGGAAAGCGTGAGGTCGTGCACTTTGGTAGAAAAAAAATCAAAGAGCAAGTTATTATTTAAATGGAGAAAGATTGCAAAGTGCCGCAGTACAGCGGGACCTGGGGGTATTTGTGCATGAAATTCAAAAGGCTAGTATGCAGGTACAGCAAGTGATCAGGAAGGTCAATGGTATCTTGGCCTTTATTACAAAGGGGATGGAGTATAAAAGCAGGGAAGTCTTGTTGCAGCTATATAAGGTATTGGTGAGGCCATACCTGGAATACTGCGTGCAGTTTTGGTTTCCATATTTACGAAAGAATATACTTGCTTTGGAGGCAGTTCAGAGAAGGTTCACTAGGTTGATTCCGGGGATGAGAGGGTTGACTTATGAGGAAAGGTTGAGTAGGTTGGGCCTCTACTCATTGGAATTCAGAAGAATGAGAAGTGATCTTATCGAAACGTATAAGATTATGAGGGGGCTTGACTGGGTGGATGCAGAGAGGATGTTTCCACTGATGGGGGAGACTAGAACTAGAGGGCATGATCTTAGAATAAGGGGCCACCCATTTAAAACAGAGATGAGGAGAAATTTCTTCTCTCAGAGGGTTGTAAATCTGTGGAATTTGCTGCCTCGGAGAGCTGTGAAAGCTGGGACATTGAATAAATTTAAGACAGAAATAGACAGTTTCTTAAATGATAAGGGGATAAGGGATTATGGGGAGCGGGTGGGGAAGTGGAGCTGAGTCCATGATCAGATCAGCCATGATCTTATTGAATGGCGGAGCAGACTCGAGGGGCCTGTTCCTATTTCTTATGTTCTTATGTTCTGATGTACTGTTTGGATGCCTATAGACAACTCCCACCAATGTTTTCTGACTCTTGGTGCTCCCTAGCTCCACCCAGACTGATTCTACATCTTGATTTTCTGAGTCAATATCCTTTCTCATTATTGCTGTGATTTCATCCTTTACTAACAATGCCGCACCACCCCCTCTTCCTTTTTGGCTGTCCTTCCTAAATATCAAATATCCTTGTCACCCTGCAACCATGCCTCCGCAATTGCAACTATATCGTATCCGTTTACATCTATTTGCGCTGTTAATTCGTCTACCTTATTGCAAATGCTTCGTGCATTCAAATACAATGCTTTTAAATTTGTCTTTTCAACAGTATTAGACATCTTAACATTATTTTATACTATAGCCCCATTTGTCTTATCGCTATTTTTTCTTATCTGGACCCTATTTGTTCGTGCACTCTTTTGTTTGTATGCTCTGTCCCTTCCTGACATAATCTGGTTAACCTTACCACAATCACTTTCCTGCATTGCTTCCTTTTCTTTTCTCTTTAGCATTCTAGATGCTCCCTACTGCGACCGTCCTCCCCCTCCCCCTTATTTAGTTTAAAGCCCTGTCTACCTCCCTAGTTATTCGGTTCATTCTGCTGTGCCACTCATCACATCCCCATCACTCTGCCTTCCCTACCCTACTCCCGCACATCCTTACTCACACCAACTTACCTTGTACCTCACCCATCCCTCTCTCTCTATTTACAATATCACATCCCCATCTCACTAGCCATCCCTCATACTCACCCTTATCCAAGCATTCCAACTAACAACACACAAGGGTAGGTACTTGGGTGTTTTCACCAATATTCATGTAAGGTTTCTATTAATGTGCTGTCACTTTGCCTTCTTGGACAAATTTGTCTGCACCTTTGGAAAGTAGCTTAGTGAGTTGCAGTGAATGGTGAGGCATAAGGCTACCCGCCACAATGTTCATGAGTGTGAAAGGAATGGCTTGGGCATTGTAGGGATGCTTTGTGGTGTTGGTGTGGGGTGGTGTCAACCTGGTGCATCTTGTGGCAGACAGGGTGCATAGCATCAAGTGAAGTAAATCTGGCCATACTGAGGCCATCCCTGGTGTCCTGGGCAGCAATGTGGTCGGATGCTCTTGCCTTGTGCCTTGTGTAGCATCAGTTGATTGTGGAGAAGGCTGATGTTGTTCTTGGTGCTGCTGGTGTGCCTGGAGCTGCTGGTGTTGGGGCTGATCGTGGTGGGATTCTGAGGACCAAGGTGAGATAGTTTCAAGGGCACCGATGCTAATGTAATATATGGCAGGTGAACTGGAGATGACAGAAGCAATATGTCAATGGTGAGAGAGGTTGTTCCAATGAGGTGACACTGGATGGAGAGATTACTCGAAAGACCTGTAACCTGCACAAAGTTCTGTGTCTTCTAAATGCAGTAAGTAAGAGCTTCTGATCATGGAAAGTGAACAGCTGTGAGATGGGAGCTTTTATAGCACATTTACAGCTGTCAGGTAAAGAAATGAATTCATGGTCACATAACTCCTGACCTCCTTTCCTGAGGTGATCCCTGAGCAGCGGGAACCTCGTGGACAACCTGGTAAAATGGTAAGTTTAGCTCAAAATTCCTTTTAATTGGCTCTTAACAGAGGCATAATGACCTAAGTTGCCTCTCCCTTCGCTGTGTGTCGGGTCTGTTCAGCGTTGACAGACCCGACACCTGGGAAAGTAGTGTGGTGGCGGGTTGACAGCGGGGTCCTGATCCGCTGTCAATTGTTGAAAATTTAACAGCTGACCCACCACCCATCCCGTCCTCTGAGCGCCGGCAGAATTCCCAGCAGATGTTATAACATTCCACACTGTGGCAATGATATATGATCCTGCTTCCCAGGCTAGCTGTCTGCTTTTTTATTACTAAGTTTGCTGAGAAGCACTTTCATAATGTTGGTACAGAGAGGCCCAACGCCATTTTAGAATCTAACTGCCAGAATCTTCACAGTCTAAGCATCATCATCATCATAGATAGTCCCTCGGAATCGAGGAAGACTCTAAAAATGAGTTCTTAGGTGACTGAACAGTCCAATACGAGAACCACAGTCCCTCCCATAGGTGGGACATATAGTCGTTGAGGGTAAGGGAGGGTGGGACAGGTTTGCCGCACGCTCTTTCCGCTCCCTGCACTTGATTTCTGCATGCTCTCGGCAATGAGACTCGAGGTGCTCAGCGCCCTCCCGGATGCACTTCCTCCACTTAGGGCGGTCTTTGGCCAGGGATTCCCAGGTGTCAGTGGGGATGTTGCATTTTATCAGGGAGGCTTTGAGGGTGCCCTTGAAACGTTTCCTCTGCCTACCAGTGGCTTGTTTGCCATGAAGGAGGTTTGAGTAGAGTGCTTGCTTTGGGAGTCTCGTGTCTGGCATGCGAACAATGTGGCCTGCCCAGCGGAGCTGATCGAGTGTGGTCAGTTCTTCAATACTGGGGATGTTGGCCTGGTCTAAGCATGTAGTTAACAGTGGGATGATGGCTTGGGTTAGTCATATCTGCCACCTGCTGTTTTGATGCATCTCAATCAAACCATTTAATACATGACAATTACACAGACTTTCACAAAGCTTTGCTGTCATTTAATATGCAATATTATATGGACTAACACTTATGATAAACTAACACAAATTCCAGTAGAGCTATCAAAATCCCATTGGGCTGCTATCACCTGGCAGATTCTTGTTGGTAATTTAAATATACTCCACACATCAAAGAGTAGGGTGATTGTTTGTTTGCACTTTACAATCATTGTATTGAAATAGACTGTTCACTGACATGACGCTTTGTTATTCATGGAGGTTTACAGTCATACAGGAAAAGGAGCTTTCATTTGGTGCTGATTCATTCACTCAGTTGATGATTACTAGCACAGTCATGTCAGGAAAAAGAGAATTGATGCTTTGCCATATTGTAGGTATGGTTAGTGAATTCAGGAAAAGTCTTTTTATTTGCAAGTGGGTGAGAGGGAAGTCACACTGTGGTGTCCAGGTAGACTGCGTTACACAGAGGAGAAGACTTCTGGGATGATCTGTCCTTTGATATTCCTTGCAGCACATTATAACTATTCTGGACACCCAATCTGGGGCATGCTGTGGAACCCCTCCCAACCTATGGAGGCAGCAAAAGTGCACCTTCAACTTTCCAATGGTTCTCCCGATGGCCAGCCTGGCAGTTCCACGTGCCTCATTGTACTACTTCTCTGCTGCTGTTCGGGCCATTCTGATTAGGGTCACCAGCCATGTGAGCAGAGGATATGCTTTGTAGCCCAGAAGCAATCTGTGGATCTGATTCTCTTCCTAAAGAGGTCCGGGAGGACCGAATGACAAAGGATGAAGGCATCATTGCAACTTGCTGCGTATCCGGCATCGACTGCTGCCACACACTATCACTATTGAGGGCATGGAATCCCTTCATGTATTTGAGTGGGTGTTCTGCGGACAGTCTCAATGCAATGTGTGTGCCATCGATTGCACTCTAGACTTTGGGGAAGCCAGTAACCCCATAAAACTGTATGGTCCCTATCTCTCTGCTAGCTTGCTGTGATGCCAAAGCTGATGAATTAGACAGCTCTGGTGTAAAGGGTATCAGTGACCTGACAAATGCATGCCCGTTCTGCTCCTTGGCTGATGTTGTAGAGATGCCCATGACTGCTTGAAATGAACTAGTGCCATAAAAGCTGAGTTGTCACCGTCATAGCCACTGAGGGAGCAGTGTGGGCAGATGAAACATAGAAACATCGAAAATAGGTGCAGGAGCAGGCCATTCGGCCCTTCGAGCCTGCACCGCCATTCAATATGATCATGGCTGATCATGCAACTTCAGTACCCCACTCCCGCCTTCTCTCCATACCCTCTGATCCCCTTAGCTGTAAAAGCCACATCTAACTCCCTCTTGAATATATCCAACGAACTGGACTCAACAACTTTTTGTGGTAGAGAATTCCACAGGTTCACCACTCTGTGGATGAAAAGGTTTTTCCTCATCTCGGTCCTATATGGCTTACCCCTTATCCTTAGACTGTGACCCCTGGTTCTGGACTTCCCCAACATCAGGAACATTCTTCCTGCATCTTATCTGTCCAGTCCCGTCAGAATTTTATATGTTTCTATGAGATCCCCTCTCATTCTTCTAAATTCCAGTGAGTATAAGCCTAGTCGATCCAGTCTTTCTTCATATATCAGTCCTACCATCCTGGGAATTAGTCTGGTGAACCTTCGCTGCACTCCCTCAATGGCAAGCACGTCCTTCCTCAGATTAGGAGACCAAAACTGAACACAATACTCAAGGTGTGGTCTCACCACGGCCCTGTACAACTGCAGCAAGACCTCCCTGCTCCTATACTCAAATTCTCTCGCTATAAAGGCCAACATGCCATCTGCTTTCTTTACTACCAGTTGTACCTGCATACCTACCTTCAGTGACTGATGTACCATGACACCCAGGTCTCATTGCACCTCCCCTTTTACTAATCTGTCACCATTCAGATAATAATCTGTCTTCCTGTTTTTGCCACCAAAGTGGATAACCTCACATTTATCCACATTATACTGCATCTGCCATGCATTTGCCCACTCACCTAACCTGTCCAAGTCACCCTGCAGCCTCTTGGCATCCTCCTCGCAGCTCACACCACCACCCAGCTTAGTGTCATCTGCAAACTTGGGATATTACATTCAATTCCTTCGTCCAAATCATTAATGTATATTGTAAATAGCTGGGGTCCCAGCACTGAACCTTGCGGTACCCCACTAGTCACTGCCTGCCATTCTGAAAAGGACCCATTTATTCCCACTCTTTGCTTCCTGTCTGCCAACCAGTTCTCTATCCACGTCAATAAATTACCCCCAATACCATGTGCCTTAATTTTGCACAATAATCTCTTATGTAGGACCTTGTCAAAAGCCTTTTGAAAGTCCAAATACACCACATCCACTGGTTCTCCCTTATCCACTCTACTAGTTACATCCTCAAAAAATTCTAGATTTGTCAAGCATGATTTCCCTTTCGTAAATCCATGCTGACTTGGACCGATCCTGTCACTGCTTTCCAAATGCGCTGCTATTACATCTTTAATAATTGATTCCAGCACTTTCCCTACCACCGATGTCAGGTTAACCAGTCCATAATTCCCTGTTTTCTCTCTCCCTCCTTTTTTAAAAAGTGGGTTTACATTAACTACCCTCCAATCCATAGGTACTGATCCAGAGTCCATGGAATTTTGGAAAATGACCACCAATGCATCTACTATTTCTAGGACCACTTCCTTATGTACTCTGGGATGCAGACTATCAGGCCCCTGGGATTTATTGGCCTTCAGTCCCATCAGTTTCCCTAACACCATTTCCTGGCTAATAAGGATTTCCCTCAGTTCCTCCTTCTCACTGGACTCTTGGTCCCCTAATATTTTCATGTCTTCCTTAGTGAAGACAGAACCAAAGTATTTGTTCAATTGGTCTGCCATTTCCTTGTTCCCCATTATAAATTCACCTGATTCTGACTGCAAGGGACCTACATTAATCTTCACTAATCTTTTTCTCCTCACATATCTATAGAAGCTTTTGCAGTCAGTTTTTATGTTCCCTGCAAGCTTACTCTCATACTCTATTTTCCCCCTCCGAATTAAACGCTTAGTCCTCCTCTGCTGAATTCTAAATTTCTCCCAGTCCTCAGGTTTGCTGCTTTTTCTGTCCAATTTATATGCCTCTTCCTTGGATTTAACACTATCCCTAATTTCCCTTGTTAGCCACGGTTGAGCCACCTTTCCTGTTTTATTTTTACACCAGACAGGGATGTACAATAGTTGTAATTCCTCCATGTGATCTTTAAATGTTTGCCATTGCTTATCCGCCGTCAACCCTTTAAGTATCATTCGCCAGTCTATCCTAGCCAAATCACGCCTCATACCATCGAAGTTTCCTTTCCTTAAGTTCAGGACCCTAGTCTCTGAATTAACTGTGTCACTCTCTAGCTTAGTGAAGAATTCTACCATATTATGGTCACTCTTCCCCAAGGAGCCATGCACGACCAGATTGCTAATTAATCCTCTCTCGTTACACAAGACCCAGTCTAGGATGGCCTGCTCTCTAGTTGGTTCCTCGACATGTTGGTCTAGAAAACCATCCCTGATACACTCCAAGAAATCCTCCTCCACAGTATTGCAACCAGTTTGGTTAGCCCAATCAATATGCAGGTTAAAGTCACCCATGATAACTGCTGTACCCTTATTGCACTTGTCCTTAATTTCCTGTTTGATGCCATCCCCAACCTCACTACTACTGTTTGGTAGCTTGTATACAACTCCCACTAACGTTTTCTGCCCTATGGTGTTTCGCAGCTCTACCCATATAGATTCTACATCATCCAAGCTAATGTCCTTTCTTACTATTGCGTTAACCTCTACTTTAACCATTAACGCTACCACACCTCCTTTTCCTTCCTGTCTATCCTTCCTGAAAATTGAATACCCCTGGATGTTGAATTCCCAGCCTTGGTTACCCTGGAGCCATGTCTCCATAATCTCAATTACATCATATCCGTTAACAGCTATCTGCGCAGTCAATTCATCCACCTTATTACGAATGCATTGAGACTCAGAGCCTTCAGGCTTTTTTTTTAACACTCTTTGTCCTTTTAGAATTATGTTGTAATGTGGCCCTTTTTGACTTTTGCCCTTGATTTCTGTGCCCTCCACTCTTGCTTTTCTTCTTCCTACCTTTTGCTTCTGCCCCCTTTTTACTTCCCTCTGCCTCCCTGTATAGGTTCCCATCCCCCTGCCATATTAGTTTAACCCCTCCCCAACAGCACTAGCAAACACTCCATCGGGCTGCAGATCCACATGCAGTAGGGCCTCTTTGGAAAGGCACATTCTTCTTATGCAGTGCTCCTCAGAGATAGTTCTGATATTACCTGCGCTGCTTGTATATTCTTGATAATACCTGGCAGGTTGCATCCTACTTGAAAGGTGCCTGACTCTCCTTAGTTCTATCCTGTGCTGCACCTCCTCCTCCGCCTCTTCCGAGATAACAACATAGAGAGGTATACCCATCGGGAAATCCACACCTGCTCCTAAGATGTCGACTGTGGGTAGGGAGAGGTCCAAAAAATCTTCTGTTGGGCTGACCCTGTGAGAGCCAGTCAGAATCAAGTGCAGGTCTTTGTAGGAAAAAAATGCAGAAAAAGTTAAAGTTTCTAGACTTTTCAAGCTCACAACATCCTTGCTTCCACCTTGATCGTGTGATCCTGATAAGTACTGCACCTCATATATCTCAATCTAACCTACCCAGAGTGCAGTAGCAGTGCAAACCCAAGAAACATGTAGTAGATGCTATTCCATTGGCTCTCACTGCACATGAGGGCAGTGGTGACATGAGGTGCTTTCGAAGGTGCCTTGGCGGGTGCAAAATGAGAAGACTCAAAAAACGCAAAAAAACTCGGGGAAAGCGTTTTAAAGTTTCAAGCAGAAATGGCTTCCACCCAAGATTTCCTGCTAAAAATATTTCCTGTGCTGTCCTGTTGAAAAAGGCGAGGAAATTCGCCCCTTCTCGCCGCAAGGTTACACTCAGAGCATTACTTCAGTAGAACTGGAAAACATTACTTTAAATGAGTGAAATGCAATTTCAAAACAGATATTAAGAATTTCTACCAGCCAAAGTAGATGCAAAAATATTAAGGGAATTTGAAGTCATAAGCAGTCAGGTAGATGTTATGGGCTCAATTATCTCCAGTATTTGTGCCATTTTTTTTTAAGAGTAGGCTGTTTTTTCTGGCCTAACTTAAAAATCCCCAGTTTCCCCAATCAATTTGCACCAGCGTAACTCAGTTAGTTCCGTTTTTTTTAGGTACTTTTTTTTTTCCTCAAAAGAGGTCATTACCAGCCACCTATGCCAATTCTGGCCATTTAGACAACTTTGGCCAGCTAATAGTTACTACATTTCTACTTAGGTCAGTGTATGTGGCCTCTCGAGAAAACCCTTGCAGAGTTAAAGAAATCAGCGCAGGTAGGTACATTGGAGGCCATTGGGCCTGGGATAGGGCGGGAAGCAGAGCGGACCTGGACTGGCACGAAATTGGGGGCCACAGAGCGGCGAGAAGGCACCGTAGAGGCTTGGTGGGGGGAGGGAGCGAACTGGCCAGCATGAAATCGGGGTCACAGAGCGGCGGGAAGACACCGGAGAGGCTCAATGGGGGAGGGTACTCACCACAGCTGACCAGGAAGGCACATCACTCGGAGCTCTACTGCGCATGCGCGGCCATTTCAGCGATGTCAAGAATGTCAGTTTTTTCCCCTGCGCATGCACAGAAGGCCCAGTTCCTTTTTCCAGCACAGACTGCAGGTTCTGTCTTCACTAAGGAAGACACAAATAACCTTCGGGAAATACTAGGGGAACGAAGGTCTAGCGAGAAGGAGGAACTATAGGAAATCCTTATTAGTCAGCAAATTGTGTTAGGGAAATTGATGGGATTGAAGACCGATAATCCTCAGGGCCTGATAGTCTGCATCCCAGAGTATTTAAGGAAGTGGCCCTAGAAATAGTGGATGCATTGGTGGTCATTTTCCAACATTCTATAGACTCTGGATCAGTTCCTATGGACTGGAGGGTAGCTAATGTAACCCCACTTTTTAAAAAAGGAGGGAGAGAAAAAACGGGGAATTATAGACTGGTCAGCCTGACATCGGTGGTGGAGAAAATGTTGGAATCAATTATTAAAGATGTAACAGCAGCACATTTGGAAAGCAGTGAAAGGATTGCTCCAAGTCAGCATGGATTTATGAAAGGGAAATCATGCTTGACAAATCTTCTGGAATTTTTTGAGGATGTAACTAATAGAGTGGACAAGGGGGAGCCAGTGGATGTGGTGTATTTAGACTTTCAAAAGGTTTTTAACAAGGTCCCACATAAGAGATTACTATGCAAAATTAAAGCACATGGTATTGGGGGTAATTTACTGATGTGGATAGAGAACTGGTTGGCAGACAGGAAGCAAAGAGTCGGGATAAACGGGTCTTTTTCAGAATGGCAGGCAGTGACTAGTGGGGTACTGCAAGGTTCAGTGCTGGGACCCCAGCTATTTACAATATACATTAATGATTTAGACAAAGGAATTGAATGTGATATCTCCAAGTTTGCAGATGACACTAAGCTGGGTGTCAGTTTGAGCTGTAAGGAGGATGCTAAGAGGCTGCAGGGTGACTTGGACAGGTTAGGTGAGTGCGCAAATACATGGCAGATGCGGTATAATGTGGATAAATGTGAGGCTATCCATTTTGGTGGTAAAAACAGGAGGGCTGATTATTATCTGAATGGTGACAGATTGGTAAAGGGGGAGGTGCAACGAGACCTGGGTGTCATGGTACATCAGTCATTGAAGGTTGGTATACAGGTACAGCAGGCGGTGAAGAAGGCAAAAGGCATGTTGGCCTTCATAGCGAGAGGATTTGAGTATAGGAGCAGGGAAGTCTTACTACAGTTGTACAGGGCCTTGGTAAGGCTACACCTTGAATATTGTGTATAGTTTTGGTCTCCTAACCTGAGGAAAGACATTCTTGCTATTGAGGGAGTGCAGCGAAGATTCACCAGACTGATTCCCGGGATGGCAGGACTGACATATGAAGAAAGACTGGATCGACTAGGCTTGTACTCAATGGAATTTAGAAGAATGAGAGGGGATCACATAGAAACATATAAAATTGTGACGGGATTGGACAGGTTAGATGCAGGAAGAATATTCCCGATGTTGGGGAAGTCCAGAACCAGGAATCATAGTCTAAGGATTAGGGGTAAGCCATTTAGGACTGAGATGAGGAGAAACTTCTTCACTTAGAGAGTTGTGGGCATGTGGAATTCTCCAGCACAGAAAGTTGTTGGGGCCCGTTCGTTAGATATATTCAAAAGGGAGTTAGATGTGGCCCTCACGGCTAAATGGATCAAGGGGTATGGCGAGAAAGCAGGAATGGGGTACTGAAATGCATGATCAGTCATGATCATATTGAATGGTGGTGCAGGCTCGAAGGGCCGAATGGCCTACTCCTGCACCTATTTTCTATGTTCTATTTTCTATGTTTCCAGCCCCCGAGATGACTGGCCACGCTGTGCAGCTGTAGATTAGAGGCCAAACATCGGGGAAACTTCAGAGATTTTTTTCTGGAGCATCTATTTACCTAATTAAATGCCGCAACTCAGGCAATACACCAGAGAACGGACTCGGGGAAAATTGAGCCCTATAATTGGAGAGTTAAAATACTAGAGGGATAGGCTTTGATAGACAAATGGCCTTTTCTCCACACCTCTGAAATCTCATCCAAGTAACAAGTCTTCCTGTGTGAATGTAGACAATGACTGTCAGTGTTGTGGGGAAAAGCATGAAACCTGAGGCTGATCCAAATTTTTTTTTAATTCATTCACGGGATGTGGGCAGCAGTAACAGGTCCAGCATTTATTGCCCATCCCTAATTGCCCTTGTGAAGGTGGTGGTGAGCAGCCTTATAGAACTGCTGCAGTCAGTGTGGTGAAGCTATCCAACAGTGCTGTGAGGGAGGGAGTTCCAGGATTTTGACCCACCAACGATGAAGGAACGGCGATATTTTTCCAAATCAGGGTGGTGTGTAACTTGGAAGGGAACGTGGAGGTAGTGGTGCTCCCATGCACCTGCTGCCCTTGTCCTTCTCGGTGTTAGAGGTTGCGGTTTTGGAAGGTGCTATTGAAGACGCCTTGGCAAGTTGCTGCAGTGCATCGTGTCGATAGTATGGTGGTCTGTTCAGCAGTCGTCGGCTCCTGTCATGGCGCGGGTGATGTGCACGTCCTTGCGATCCCTTGCTCAAACAATGACATAGTTTGAAGCAGGGCTGTTGCCACAACGCCTTGTAGTTGTCACTCTGGCGGAACAAGGCGTTGGTGATGACAAGGTTGTGCTCTAGGCATTTTGTCAGGAGCAGGGTACCGCTGGAGTTGGTTTTCCCTACCCCTTCTCTGCTGATCACGCCTCCCCAGAGGTCTGTGTCCTTACCGACTCTGGCGTTGAAGTCGCCAAAGAGTATCAGTTTGCCGTCCATAGGGATGCAGGACAGGGATTGTTCGAGGTCCACACTGCAGCCACAGAGTGCCCGTGGTGGAGGGAGTGAATGTTTAAGTTGGTGGATGGGGTGCCGATCAAGCGGGCTGCTTTGTCCTGGAAGACGTCGAGCTTCTTAAGTTTTGTTGGAGCCGTACTCATCCAGGCAAGTGGAGAGCTGACTTGCGCTTTTCAGGAAGAGTCACTGGGCAGTCATTGGCATCGGGAAACTGGACTGATTCTTCCTCTCCCTATCCCAGATATGTTGCTGTCAATTGTACTCAATGCAGATCAGAGATCAAAACTAGGATCTTCCTGTGTCGCTCGGTAGTACATAACATGTACCCACTGAGCCATCAATGAGGCCCTAAGTGAGAATTATTAGGTACCAATTGAAAAAGGTAAGCATGTTATAGACCAAAGTGGGGCCAAAATCAATGGCTGATATAGGACGCTCTCTCAAGGCCAGAATTTCTGAATGTCAGTGCATCTCACTGTAAAAGTCATGCTCTGGATTTCAGTGAGTGTAACAAAAATCATTGAGACTTCACTTTCTCTTCATTTTAATAACAGCAAACTCCCCTTCTTCAGACAACTGTTCAATGTTACTATAACAATGGAATAATGTTGTAATATTAATGTGCAGAGATCACATTTTTGCAGGTACGGTAGCATAGTGGTTATGTTACTGGACTAGTAATTCAGAGGCTTGGACTAATGATCCAAAGACATGAGTTCAAATCCCACCATGGCAGCTGGGGAATTTACATTCAATTAAATACAAATCTGGAATATAAAGCTAGTATCAATAATGGTGAAAAAGAAACTACTGCATTGTCATAAAAACCCATCTGGTTCACAAATGTCCTTTAGGGAAGGAAATCTGCTGTCCTTACCCTTATGTCTGGCCTATATGTGATTCCAGACCCATAGCAAGGTTGACTATTAACTGCCTTCTGAAATGGCCTAGTAAGCCACCCAGTTGTATTCAAGAAGGCAACTCACCACCATCTTCTCAAGGACAATTTGGGATAGGCGATAAATGCTGTCCATGCCAGCAAGGCCCACATCCCGTGAATGAATAGAAAAAAGCCTGTCTCGTTGGCATCATTTAAAGCTGCAGTTGAAGCTAATTTTATTCACCACCACTACTCATTGTCATTAAGGTATTAGCTCATTGTCATTTAGAGAGAATTAAGCTCTAATTGCTTAGTTCAACAATCCACTGTAGTGAGGGTTTCCAAAAATAAAATCTCTATGATTCTACAATTTAAATACCCTTTTCTAATTTACTTTATCCCTGTGTTCAGCACAGAGCTATCTTTAGCTTTCTATAAGTCTGTGTTTGAATTCCAATTGTATTTTGTCTAAATGATTTAGCGCTTTATTTGTTTGTTCACATAAAAACATAAGAAATAGGAACAGGAGTAGGCCATACGGCCCCTCGAGCCTGCTCCGCCCATTCAATAAGATCATGGCTGATCTGATCATGGACTCAGCTTCACTTCCCCGCCCGCTCCCCATAACCCCTTATCTCCTTATCATTTAAGAAACTGTCTATTTCTGTCTTAAATTTATTCAATGTCCCAGCTTTCACAGCTCTCCGAGGCAGCAAATTCCACAGATTTACAACCTGAGAGAAGAAATTCCTCCTCATCTCGGTTTTAAATGGGCGGCCCCTTATTCTAAGATCATGCCATCTAGTTCTAGTTTCCCCCATCAGTGGAAACATCCCCTCAGCATCCACCTTGTCAAGCCCCCTCATAATTTTATACGTTTCAATAAGATCACCTCTCATTCTTCTGAACTCCAATGAGTAGAGAGGCCCAACCTACTCAACCTTTCCTCATAAGTCAATCCCCTCATCCCCGGAATCAACCTAGTGAACCTTCTCTGAACTGCCTCCAAAGCAAGTATATCCTTTCGTAAATATGGAAGCCAAAACTGCATGCAGTATTCCAGATATGGCCTCACCAATACCATGTATAGCTGCAGCAAGACTTCTCTGCTTTTATACTCCATCCCCTTTGCAATAAAGGCCAAGATTCCATTGGCCTTCCTGATCACTTGCTGTACCTGCATACTATCCTTTTGTGGTTCATGCACAAGTACCCCCAGGTCCCGCTGTACTATGGCATTTTGCAATCTTTCTCCATTTAAATAATAACTTGCTCTTTGATTTTTTTTCTGCCAAAGTGCATGACCTTACACTTTCCAACATTATACTCCATCTGCCAAATTTGTGTCCACTCACTTAGCCTGTCTATGTCCTTTTGCAGATTTTTTGTGTTCTCCTCACACATTGCTTTTCCTCCCATCTTTCTATCATCAGCAAACTTGACTACGTTACACTCAGTCCCTTCTTCCAAGTCGTTAAAATAGATTGTAAATAGTTGGGGTCCCAGCACTGATCCCTGCGGCATCCCACTAGTTACTGGTTGCCAACCAGAGAATGAACCATTTATCCTGACTCTGTTTTCTGTTAGTTAGTAAATCCTCTATCCATGCTAATATATTACCTCCAAACCCGTGAACTTTTATCTTGTGCAGTAACCTTTTATGTGGCACCTTGTCAAATGCCTTCTGGAAGTCCAAATACACCACATCCACTGGTTCCCCTTTATCCACCCTGTTCGTTACATCCTCAAAGAACTCCAGCAAATTTGTCAAACATGATTTCCCCTTCATAAATCCATGCTGACTCTGCCTGACCGAATTTTGCTTTTCTAAATGTCCTGCTACTGCTTCTTTAATAAGGGACTCCAACATTTTCCCAACCACAGATGTTAGGCTAACTGACAAATGAACATTTCATGAAACTTCTTTTTTACTTCAGTCAGTTATTTCCATTTCCCGTTTCGGTCATTCCTGCGGTGATGTGCAGCTTTTGTTTTGTTGTGAATTTTTGTGCTTATAAAAATCGAGGGTATCATCAGGAGACAGATTTTTAAATCTTTTTTGTACAGTGTAAAAAGCATTCCTACCCTAACCCTACATTAAATATAGCACGGGTTAGAATCACAGTGAAACTTTCTCTACTCTGCCAAAATGCATTTGCAACCATAACTTCAAATGACCAGTCCTTAGCTACAATGTGACATTTCCTATGACTGAGATGGCTATTTGCTCTAAGTGTTGAACTGCCAGAGCTAAGATTTCAATCTAGCCAAGACTGATGGGTTGTAAGTTTCCTCACTCTATCGGAAGAAGATCCTAAGTAAAGTGAATGATGGTGCTTTAACCCAGTGATTTATGTCCACAGATCTGCCCATAAATTGGCACAGGTTGACATTAAATTGGGAAACTCACTCAAAAAGTCCTTACAAATGACTCTTGTGGGAAAATAACTTTTTTTCAATAGTGCAATAGTCAGTGCTTTACCACGGTCACAGTTAGCTCCTCCAAAAGAGTAAACAAAAAATACCTGGTTAGAAGCAGAATGAAAGGTTACAGGGATATGTATAGACTGTGATGATCACATTCTGCACCAAGCACAATGATTTCTGTGATGCCGAGCTGGGGAGGTTGAAGGCAGCCAGGGTTGTGTAATAAATGTAAATAGATGTTCTCAAGTTTCACTTGACTGCCTTAGGAATTGATTGTATGTAGTCTTTGAAAGGCACAAGCTTAATGGGTTGAATGGCCTTTTCTTGTCTGTTGCTCTGCAAGGCATCTTGTAAGGTGTAGGAAAGTAAATATGCAAGAACAGTACAGTAAGGTTCTAGACTGCTGATTACCACCTACTGCACTCCCTCAGCTGATGAATCAGTACCCCTCCATGTTGAACACCACTTGGAAGAAGCACTGAGAGTAGCAAGGGCAAAAAATGGACGGGGGACTTCAATATCCATTACCAAGACTGGCTCGGTAGCGCCACTACTGACCAAACTGGCCGAGTCCTGAAGACACAACTGCCAGACTGGGTCGGCGACAGTTGGTGAGAGAAACAACACGAAGGAAAAACCTACTTAACCTCATCCTCACCAATCTACCTGCCACAAATACATCTGTCCATGACAGCATTGGTAGCAGTGATCACCGCACAGTCATTGTGGCTACAAAGTCCTGTCTTCATACTGAGGACACACTGCATTGTGCTGTGTGGCACTACCACCGTGCGAAATGGGATAGATTCAGAACAGATCTAGCAGCTCAAAACTAGACATCCATGAGGCGCTGTGGGCCATCAGCAGCAGCAGAATTATATTCCACCTCAATCTGTAACCACATGGCCCGGCATATCCCTCATTCTACCATTACCATTAAGCCAGGGGACCAACCCTGGTTCAATAAGGAGTGTAGAAAAGCATGCTAGGAGCAGCACCAGGCATACCTAAAAATGAGGTGTCAACCTGGGGAAGTTGCAACACAGGACTACATACATGCTAAAAAGCAAAAGCAGCATGATATAGACAGGGTTAAGCGATCCCACAATCAACAGATCGGATCAAATCTCTGCAGTCATGCCACATCCAGTTGTGAATGGTGGTGGATCATTAAACAATTAACGGGAGGAGTAGGTTCCATGAATATACCCATCCTCAATGATGGGGGAGCCCAGCACGTGAGTACAAAAGACAAGGCTGAAGCGTTTGCAACCATCTTCAACCAGAAGTGCCGAATGGATGATGCATATCGGCCTCCTCCTGAGGTCCCCACCATCACAGAAGCCAGTCTTTAGCCAATTCGGTTCACTCCACGTGATATCAAGAAAACACAGAACATAGAAAATAGGCACACATGTAGGCCATTCGGCTCTTCAAGCCTGCACCACCATTCAATAAGATCATGGCTGATCATTCAACTCAGTACCCCTTTCCTGCTTTCTCTCCATACCCCTTGATCCCTTTAGCTGTAAGGGCCATATCTAACTCCCTCTTGAATATATCCAATGAACTGGCATCAACAACTCACTGCGGTAGAGAATTCCACAGGTTAACAACTCTCTGAGTGAAGAAGTTTCTCCTTATCTCAGTCCTCAATGGTTTACCTCTTATCCTTAGACTGTGTACCCTGGTTTTGGACTTTCCCAACATCGGGAACATTCTTCCTGCATCTAACCTGTCCAGTCCCGTCAGAATTTTATATGTTTCTATGAGATCCCCTCTCATCCTTCTAAACTCCAGTGAATACAGGCCCAGTCGATCCAGTCTCTCCTCATATGTCAGTCCTGCCATCCTGGGAATCAGTCTGATGAACCTTCGCTGCACTCCCTCAATAGCAAGAATGTCCTTCCTCAGATTAGGAGACCAAAACGGAACACAATATTCCAGGTGAGGCCTCACCAAGGCCCTGTACAACTGCAATAAGACTCCCTGCTCCTATACTCAAATCCCCTAGCTATGAAGGCCAACTTTTGCCTTCTTCACTGCCTGCTGTACCTGCATGCCAACTTTCAATGACTGATGTACCATGACACCCAGATCTCGTTGCACCTCCCCTTTTCCTAATCTGCCACCATTCAGATAATATTCTGCCTTTGTGTTTTTGCCACCAAAGTGGATAACCTCACATTTATCCACATTATACTGCATCTGCCATACATTTGCCCACTCACCTAACCTGTCCAAGTCACCCTGCAGCCTCTTAGCGTCCTCCGCACAGCTCACACCGCCACCCAGCTTAGTGTCATCTGCAAACTTGGAGATATTACACTCAATTCCTTCATCTAAATCATTGATGTATATTGTGAATAGCTGGGGTCCCAGCACTGAGCCCTGCGGCACCCCATTAGTCACTGCCTCCAATTTTTGAAAAGGACCCCATTAAAGCCGACACTCGGCTTCCTGTCTGCCAACCAGTTCTCTATCCACGTCAGTACATTACCCCCAATACCATGTGCTTTAATTTTTCACACCAATCTCTTGTGTGGGACCTTGCCAAAGCCTTTTGAATGTCCAAATACACCACATCCACTGGTTCTCCCTTGTCCACTCTATTAGTTACATCCTCAAAAAATTCTAGAAGATTTGTCAAGCATGATTTCCCTTTCATAAATCCACGCTGACTTGGACCGATCCCGTCACTGACTTCCAAATGCACTGCTATTTCATCTTTAATAATTTATTCCAACATTTTCCCCACTACTGATGTCAGACTAACCGGTCTATAATTACCCCTTTTTTAAAAAGTGGGGTTACATTAGCTACCCTCCAGTCCAGGGGAACTGATCCAGAGTCGATAGACTGTTGGAAAATGATCACCAATGCATCTACTATTTCTAGGGTCACGTCCTTAAGAACTCTGGGATGCAGACTATCAGTCCCCGGGGATTTATCGGCCTTCAATTCCATCAATTTCCCTAACACAATTTCCCGCCTAATAGGATTTCCTTCAGGTCCTCCTTCTCACTAGACGCTCGGTCCCCTAGTATTTACAGAAGGGTATTTGTGTCTTCCTTCATGAAGACAGAACCAAAGTATTTGTTCAACTGGTCTGCCATTTCTTTGTTCCCCATTATAAATTCACCTGAATCTGACTGCAAGGGACCTACGTTTGTCTTCACTAATCTTTTTCTCTTCACATATCTATAGAAGCTTTTGCAGTCAGTTTTTATGTTCCCAGCAAGCTTCCTCTCATATTCTATTTTTCCCCTCCTAATTAAACACTTTGTCCTCCTCTGCTGGATTCTAAATTTCTCCTAGTCCTCAGGTTTGCTGCTTTTTCTGGCCAATTTATATGCCTCTTCCTTGGATTTAACACTATCCTTAATTTCCCTTGTTATCCATGGTTGAGCCACCTTCCCCATTTTATTTTTACTCCAGACAGGGATGTACAATTGCTGAAGTTCATCCATGTGATCTTTAAATGTTTGCCATTGTCTATCCACCGTCAACCCTTTAAGTATCATTTGCCAGTCTATTCTTGGCAATTCATGTCTCATACCATTGAAGTTATCTTTCCTTAAGTTCAGGACCCTAGTCTCTGAATTAACTGTGTCACTCTCCATCTTAATAAAGAATTCTACCATATTATGGTCACTCTTCCCCAAGGGGCCTCGCATAACAAGATTGCTAATTAGTCCTTTCTCATTTCACATCACCCAGCCTAGAACGGCCAGCTCTCTAGTTGGTTCCTCGACATATTGGTCTAGAAAACCATCCCTTATACACTCCAGGAAATCCTCCTCCACCGTATTGCTACCAGTTTGGTTAGCCCAATCTATATATAGATTAAAGTCGCCCATGATAACTGCTGTACCTTTATTGCATGCATCCCTAATTTCTTGTTTGATGCTGTTCCCAACCTCACTACTACTGTTTGGTGGTCTGTACACAACTCCCACTAGCGTTTTCTGCCCTTTTCCACCCATACAGATTCCAAGCTAATATCCTTCCTTACTATTGTGTTAATTTCCTCTTTAATCAGCAAAGCTACCCCACCTCCTTTTCCTTTCTGTCTCTCCTTCCTAAATGTTGAATACCCCTGGATGTTGAGTTCCCAGCCTTGGTCACCCTGGAGCCATGTCTCCATGATGCCAATTATATCATATTCGTTAATTGCTCCCTGCGCAGTTATTTCTTCCACCTTATTATGAATACTCCTCGCATTGATGCACAGAGCCTTCAGGCTTGCCTTTTGAACACTCTTTGCCCCTTTAGAATTTTACTGTAATGTGGCCCTTTTTGTTTTTTGCCTTGGGTTGCTCTGCCTTCCACTTTTGCTTTTCTTCTTTCTATCTTTTGCTTCTGCCCCCATTCTACTTCCCTCTGTCTCCCTACACAGGTTCCTATCCCCCTGCCATATTAGTTTAACCCCTCCCCAACAGCACTAGCAAACACTCCCCCTAGGACATTGGTTCCGGTCCTGTCCAGGTGCAAACCGTCCGGTTTGTACTGGTCCCACCTCCTCCAGAACCGGTTCCAATGTCCCAGGAATTTGAATCCCTCACTTCTGCACCACTCCTCAAGCCATCTTAGCTCTCCTGCAATTGCTATTCTGACTAGCACATGATACTGGTAGCAATCCTGAGATTACTACCTTTGAGGTCCTACTTTTTAATTTAACTCCTAGCTCCCTAAATTCAGCTTTTAAGACCTCATCCCATTTTTTTACCTATATCGTTGGTACCTATATGCACCACGACAACTGGCTGTTCACCCTCCCCCTCCAAGATGTCCTGCAGCCGCTCCAAGACATCCTTGACCCTTGCACCAGGGAGGCAACATACCATCCTGGAGTCTCGATTGTAGCCGCAGAAACGTTTATCTATTCCCGTTACAATAGAATCCCCTACCACTATAGCTCTCCCACTCTTTTTCCTGCCCTCCTGTGCAGCATAGCCACCCACTGTGCCATGAATTTGGCTGCTGCTGCCCTCCCCTGATGAGTCATCCCCTCCAACAGTACCCAAAAAGGCTGAGCGCACTGGATATAGCAAAGGCTATGGGCCCCGACAACATCCTGGCTGTCGTGCTGAAGACTTGTGCTCCAGAACTAGCCACACCTCTAGCCAAACTGTTCCAGTACAGTTACAACATTGGCATCAATAAGACAATGTGGAAAACTGCCCAGGTATGTCCTGTCCACAAAAAGCAGGACAAATCCAATCCAGCCAATTACCGCCCCATCGGTCCAATCTCAATCATCAGCAAAGTGATGGAAGGTGTCATCAATAGTGCTATCAAGTGGCACTTACTCACCAATAACCTGCTCACCGATGCTCAGTTTGGGTTCCGCCAGGATCACTTGGCTCCAGACCTCATTACAGCCTTGGTCCAAACATGGACAATAGAGCTGAATTCCAGAGGTGAGGTGAGAGTGACTGCCTTTGACATCAAGGCAGCATTTGACCGAGTGTGGTATCAAGGAGATCTAGTAAAATTGAGTCAATGGCAATAAGGGGGAAAACTCTCCACTGGTTGGGGTCATACCTAGCACAAAGGAAGATGATTGTGGTGGTTGGAGGTTAATCATCCCAGTCCCAGGACATCACTGCAGGAGTTCCTCAGGGCAGTGTCCTAGGCCCAACCATCTTCAGTTGCTTCATCAATGACCTTCCCTCCAACATGAGTTCAGAAGCGGGGATGTTCACTGATAACTGCACAGTGTTTAGTGCCATTTGCAACTCCTCAGATAATGAAGCAGTCCATGCCTGCATGCAGGAAGACCTGGATGACATACAGGTTTGGGCTGATACGTGACAAGTAACATTCGTGCCAGGCAATGATTATCTCCAACAAGCGAGCGTCTAACCACCGTCCCTTGATATTCAACAGCATTACCATCACTGAATCCCCCACCATCAACATCCTGGGGGTCACCATTGACCAGAAACTTAACTGGACCAGCCACATAAATACTTTGGTAACAAGAGCAGGTTAGAGGCTGGTTATTCTGCGGCGTGTGTCTCACCTCCTGACTCCCCAAAGCCTTTCCACCATCTACAAGGTACAAGTCAGGAATGTGATGGAATACTCTCCATTTGCCTGGATGAGTGCAGCTCCAACAACACTCAAAAGGCTCGACACCCTCCAGGACATAAGAACATAAGAACATAAGAATTAGGAACTGGAGTAGGCCATCTAGCCCCTCGAGCCTGCTCCGCCATTCAACAAGATCATGGCTGATCTGGCCGTGGACTCAGCTCCACTTACCCGCCCGCTCCCCATAACCCTTAATTCCCTTATTGGTTAAAAATCTATCTATCTGTGATTTGAATACATTCAATGAGCTAGCCTCAACTGCTTCCCTGGGCAGTGAATTCCACAGATTCACAACCCTCTGGGGGAAGAAATTCCTTCTCAACTCGGTTTTAAATTGGCTCCCCCGTATTTTGTGTCCCCTAGTTCTAGTCTTCCCGACCAGTGGAAACAACCTCTCTGCCTCTATCTTGTCTATCCCTTTCATTATTTTAAATGTTTCGATAAGATCACCCCTCGTCCTTCTGAACTCCAACGAGTAAAGACCCAGTCTACTCAATCTATCATCATAAGATAACCCCCTCATCTCCGGAATCAGCCTAGTGAATCGTCTCTGTACCCCCTCCAAAGCTAGTATATCCTTCCTTAAGTAAGGTGACCAAAACTGCACGTAGTACTCCAGTTGCGATCTCACCAATACCCTGTACAGTTTCAGCAGGACCTCCCTGCTTTTGTACTCCATCCCTCTCGCAAGAAGGCCAACATTCCATTCGCCTTCCTGATTACCTGCTGCACCTGCAAACTAACTTTTTGGGATTCATGCACAAGGACCACAGGGCGTTCTGGGACGTCCTGGGGGGCGACTACGCGCGGGTCCTGGGGGAAAGTCTGGCGACCGGGGAGATGCCCCTCTCTTGGCGCAGGGCAGTCATCGTCCTGCTGCCTAAGAAGGGCGATCTCCGCCTCCTTAAGAACTGGCGCCCGGTCTCCCTCCTCAGCACGGACTACAAAATCTTCACCAGGGCGATGCCTGCTCGCCTTGGTGCCGTGCTGGACCACATGATCCACCCCGACCAGTCCTACACGGTCCCGGGCCGGACAATCCACGATAACATCCATCTGGTCCGGGACCTCATCCATTGTTCCCAGGAGGCTGGTCTGTCGGTCGCCTTCCTATCCCTCGACCAAGAGAAGGCGTTCGACAGGGTGGATCACGACTATCTGCTCGGAACTCTGCGCGCTTTCGGGTTCGGGACGCATTTCGTCGCCCGGACCCGACTTTTGTACGCCGCCGCGGAGTGTCTGATTAAGGTTAACGGGTCCTTGACGGCGCCCCTTCGCTTTAGGAGAGGGGTGCGCCAGGGATGCCCCATGTCCGGCCAGTTATACGCCGTTTGCGTGGAGCCTTTCCTGCGCCTCTTGCGGACGAGGTTGACGGGACTGGCTCTGCAAGGGCCGGGCGTGGGGGTCGTCCTCTCGGCTTACACCGATGACGTGCTCCTCACGGTAGAGGATCCCGCTGACCTGCGGAGGATGCGTGAGTGCCAGGAGATTTACTCGGCCGCGTCCTCCGCCAGGATCAACTGGGAGAAATGTTCCGGACTCCTGGTGGGTCAGTGGCGGGTGGACTCCCTGCCGGAGGAGCTCAGGCCTTTTGCCTGGAGCACGACCCATCTCCTCTATCTGGGAGTCTACCTTAGCCCCGACGAGGGAGCCTGGCCAGCGAACTGGCAGGAGCTGGAGGCCAAGGTCGCCGCTCGCCTAGGGCGCTGGACAGGACTGCTCCGAGTGCTGTCCTACAGGGGTCGAGCACTAGTCATAAACCAGCTGGTGGCCGCAATGTTGTGGTACCGGCTGGTCACTTTGACCCCTCCCCCTGCGTTTGTCGCCAAGATACAGAAGAAGCTGGTGGACTTCTTCTGGAACAACAGGAAGCACTGGGTCTCTGCTGCGGTCTTGAGTCTCCCGCTTGAGGAGGGCGGTCAGTCGTTGGTGTGCGTCAGCGCCCAGCTCGCGACTTTCCGTCTTCCAACCCTGCAGAGATACCTTTACGTCGAGCACCCTCCTAGGTGGTGTGCTCTGGCGACGTATTTCTTCCGCCAGCAGCGCGACCTCAATTATGACACGCAGCTCCTGTTTGTGAACTTGGGGGGTGTCAGGACCGCCCTCCGGGAGCTGCCTGTCTTTTACAAGGAACTCATCAGGGTCTGGAACAAAGTCTCCACCAAGCGCAGCTCTCCGCCGGCTGGAGTGGCGGCAGTCCTGCAGGAGCCGTTGCTCGGGAATCCGTACCTCCACGACCGAGGTTTTATGTGGCGGTCGGAAGAGAGGGCTGTGGCTGGTGAGGTGACCAGGGTCAGGGACCTGCTCGATGGCGGAGGAGCGGGCTGGATGGCGCCAGACACGCTGGCGCGGCGCCTAAACTCTGCCAACGTCCGCCACGCGGCCGATGCCATCTGGGCCCTGACTCCGTTAGGTGCATCGAGGAGGCTCAAGCACGTGGGGAGATCCTGTCCGAACTGACCCCCGTCCGGACGGAATTCCTCATCGGCGCCAAACCCCGGAACCTCCCTCGGGGGCCGGCGCCCCACAACTTGAGCCGCCTCGGGGAAATCCCCTCCGTGCCTTTCAGTTCCGCGCGGAGGGGTTTCCTGTACGGGCTGCTCCTGCACACTCTCAACTTTGCCATCCTCGCCGGCCGTCCGGACACGCCATGGCGTACCATCTTGCCGTCCGGAGGAGGCGGGGGTCCCCGATGGAGGGCACTCTACGCAGGGGTCCTCCCACTATTCATCGGGGACTTGGCCTGGAGGGTGGTGCACGGAGCAGTGCCGTGCAACAAATTTTTAAGCCGGTTCACGGACTCCCAGGCCGCCTGCAATTTCTGCGGTCTGGAAGAGTCCATGTTCCATGTTTTTATGGAATGCATAAGGTTGCAGCCCCTGTTTTATTATTTGAAGGGGCTGCTCCTGAAATTCTGGCTGCACTTCAGTCCCACTCTCCTGATCTTTGGGCACCCTGTGCGGAGGGGAGCGGGTAGGTCCGAAGGCCTCCTCGTAGGACTGCTCCTGGGCACGGCCAAGGGTGCCATCAGCCGGTCCAGGCAGCGGGCGGTCGAGGGGGTCGTTCAACCTGACTGCCTGCCTCTCTTCCGCTCTTACATCCGGTCCAGGGTGTCCTTGGAGATGGAGCACGCGGTGTCCACCGGTACGCTCGCGGCCTTCCGCGAGAGGTGGGCACCGGAGGGACTGGAGTGCATCATCACGCCCGGCAACCAAATTTTAATTTGATTTTACGTTTTAAAGTTTAATTTGTTTTAATTTCCAGTGCTTTTAGTGTCCCCCTTCCCTTTTATAGGGGGCACTGGGGAAAAATTGTGATTTTAGTGCCCAAAAAAAAAACCAAAAAAAAAGAAAAACACAAAAAAAAAAAAAAAGGAAAAAAAGGGCCTTGTAAAAGTCTGGTGTGTCACCCAGTTCGGGTGGCACAGTTTAATGTTTTGTTTTACAGATAAACTCTAAAAGAGTTTCATGCACAAGGATCCCCAGGTCCCTCTGCACCGCAGCATGTTGTAATTTCTCCCCATTCAAATAATATTCCCTTTTACTGGCAGTCCACTTGATCGGCACCCCATCCACCACCTTCAATATTCACTCCCTCCACCACCGGCTCACTGTGCTGCAGTGTGTACCATTTACACGATGCACTGCAGCAACTCGCCAAGCCTTCTTCAACATCACCTCCTAAACCCGCAACCTCTACCACCTAGAAGGACATGGACAGCAGGTGCATGGGAACACCGTCACTTGCAAGTTCCCCTACAAGTTACACACAACCTTCATCGCACAGACTGAATTGGTTCAAGAAGGCGGTTCACCACCACCTTCTCAAGGGCAATTAGGGATGGGCAATAAATGCTGACCTTGGCAGTGACACCGATATCCCATGAACGAATAAAAAAAAGACCAGGTGTGTCTTGAGAACAAAGATATTCAGGAATGAAAACAAGATAGAGAAAATGTAGCTGCGTTTTTGAAAATAATGGGGTAGAGTTTCCGCTTTGGGCACAATTGACAATCGGGATGCAAATTGCGCTTGAAATTGCACTGATTTTCCAAAATAAAGTTATGGTTCAAGTTTCTGGCCAAATATTTGCATAATCACAAACTTGATCTTCCATGAACCAACGCAATCGGTCGGCTTAATGGAACTTAATTGGATTTTTTTCATTGTATTAAAAAAAATTAATTGATGGATTTAAGAATGGTAACCTGGTGCAGTTTTAGTAATACAGCTAAAAATGGGTTTATCACAAAAAGGGAGCATCTTTAATAAGAGTGTCTAGTCCTCCACCCGTGAGTAAATCACTGAACTATTTACTAGTTTCATTGGTATACACTTGTCATGTTCTTAGTAAAGTAAATATTTTTTAATATTTAAAACCTTTTAAAATGTGCCTGTGCCCCTAAAAAAACAAGCCTCCTCGAATGTGTGTAATCAGGCGCAATCGGTGGAAACTTGCCATATTCATTACTTTGATCTGGGGTATGGCCAGTTTTGTGGGCAGGGCTGGCCTCCAATGCGATGGTTTCAAACCAGCATTAGAGATCACAGAAACTCGATTTATGCTTGACGTAACTTGCGTTTAAAAGTCTGCGATCCTTTGCGCTGATTTGGCCGATAAAGCCAGTTCAAACGAGCAGAAACTCTAGACCATTGTATAAAGAGATGGAATTGCCACCTTTCACGATGTCCAGTACTAAAAAGAAGGCATGATAGAAACAGAGCAGAAGTGGGCTCACTGTACCATAGTAACAATCTTCAGGCAGAAGTGGGCTATCAGTCCATCTAGTTGCCCCATCCAACCACTCACAAGATCACTGTGGCTTGAGTTCTGATGGTCTCTTTCTCTCTTTGTGAAAAGTTTAATAACTAATACATCCACAGCATTGAGAACAGAAATATTCTGGACAAAAAACTTGTATCTAGAAAACCAGGCAAGATTTAGATTTTAAAAATTTCCTGCTGGTAGACCCAAAATTGGATAGGTAATAATCTTAATGGAAGAGAAAGAGGTTAAGCACTAAACATTAATCACCACCGATTGAATATTCATTCTGATTATAACGTGTTATGGTATCTATTCTTCATATATGAGAAAAGATAATGTCTGTCAGGACTCTATTCAACTGTGGAAGGCTTCATAGCCTGGATATAATCGGGTCCTTACCAGACATCCACATGTAAAGTTTCCAGCACTAATTATTGATCAAGAGCCAGAACTCTCTCCCACTCTCTAGCCCAGGACACAAATACCCATTGTAGTAATCTAACCACTACCTTGGCTGAGACCTGCTAACTTTTCACAGATCAGAAATAAATCTGGGACCTTTCTGATTTCAGCTCAATGTAAAAAAAATATGAAGAACTATATTTTGGAAGTAAAATAGGGAAAGGAGACACAACTTATATGGTAAGATTTTAAATAGAGTAGAGGTGCAGAAGGTCCTTTGTGTATGCAGAGGCCATTAAGAACATAAGAAATAGGAGCAGGATTGGACCATTTGGCCTCTCGGGCCTGCTCTGCCATTTAATAAAATCATGGCTGATCTGGTCTTGGCCCCAACTCCACTTCCCCGCCCGCTCCCCATAACGCTTAACTCCCATTTTAGGTGGCAAAGCAAGTATATAAGGCTACAAAAAGTCAAATGAAATCCGTGACTTTGTATCTAGAGACATGGCGAAGAAATTCAACTCACCTGAGTGATCTGAACACAAGCCTGAAGACATCAGCCCGTTCGAAATGGAGCCTCGAGTCTTATTTGCAGTAAAGCGGCGAGCTGCGGATGCCATTTGGTACCCTGATGCAGCTCGTTGGTCGTGACCTGGCCAATTATGGTTGGCTCTGATGCCAAGCCGGTCCGTTGGTGTTGTCCTGGGAGGAGGAAGAAGTTAAGTGGGGGTTGGTGGAGTGGGGGGGTGGTGACAGGCCCTGGGGTGATAGTTGCTCCACAGTTAGGCCACGCACAATCCAGAACAACTGGGCATGGCATGGGCAGTGCTAGCTCCATCCATTGGCACACTGATTCCAATCAGGAACCGACAATCAACGTGAAGAACCCCGATTTGCGCATTCAGGGTGCATAGAACCTCTTTCAGGCTGGTGACCTGCACACCTAGAAATCGTGAGCTCCCAATTTAGCAGTTGCCATACTTCCCAGGGAGATGAGACGCAGAAGATTGAAACCCAAAATTTCCAATGTTATGCCAAAACAACGAGGGCAATGATGTTGAATTTCTCCACCATAGAATACAAAAAGCAAGATGGTCAAGTTGGAATTGTCACATTAGAATACTGTGTGCAGTTAAGGGGAACTCCATTAGAAGAAGGATATAAAAGCAATGGAGAAGGTGCAGCATTGATTCACTATGATGTTACCAGGGATGAGGGATTGCAGTTGCTACAATACAACAGCAATAACAAATTGCATTTATGTAGCATCTTTAATGTAGTAAACCATCCCAAGGCACTTCACAGAAGCAATTATCAAACATAATTTCATGCCGAGCCACGTAAGGAAATATTAGGACAAGTAAAGAGGTAGCTTTTGAGGACTTAAAGGAGGAGAGGGAGGTAGAGAGGCTTAGAGGTTTAGTGAGGGAATTCCTGAGCTTAGGGCCTGGACAGCTGAAGCCAATGGTGGGGCGAAGGAAATTGTGGTGTAGGCCAGGTAGATAAAGTAGTTAAGAAGGCATACGGAAATTTGCCTTTATTAGCCAAGGCATAGAATACAAGAGCAGGGGAATTATGCTTGAACTGTATAAAACATTGGTTAGGCCACAGCTGGAGTACTGCATGCAGCTCTGGTCACTGCATTACAGGAAGGACGTGATTGCACTGGAGATGGATAGAAGAGATTTACAAGGATGTTGCCGGGAATGGAGAATCTTAGCTATGAGGTGGATTGGATAGGCTGGGTTTGTTTTCCTTGGAACAGAGGAGGCTGAGGGAAGACCTCATTGAGGTGTACAAAATTATGAAGGGGTCTAGATATAATGGTTAGAAAGGGCCTATTTCCCTTAGCAGAGGGGGCATAAATTTAAAGTAATTGATAGAAGGTTTAGAAGGGAGTTGAGGGGAAATTTCTTCACGCAGAGGATTGTGGGAGTCTGGAACTCACTGCATGAAAGGGTGGTAGAGGCAGAAACCCTCACCACATTTAAAAAGTACTTGGATGTGCACTTGAAGTGCCATAACCTGCAGGGTTATGGATCTAGAGCTGGAAAGTGGGATTAGGCTGGATTGCCTCTTGTTGTCCGGCATGGTCAGGATGGGCCGAAATGGCCTCCTTCCATGCTGTAAACTTCTATGATTCTATGATTCTATGAAAAGGCCAGAATTGGAGGAACACAGAGTTCTCAGAGGGTTGTAGGGCTGGAGGAGGTACAGAGATAGGGAAGGGCGAAGCCATGGAAGGCTTTCAACACAAGGATGAGAATTTTAAATTTGAGAACTGGGAGCCAACGCAGATCAGCGAGCACAGGGGTGTTGGTAAACAGCATTTAGTGCGAGTTAGGATATGGGCTTTGGATGAGTTCCGATTTAAGGAAGTTGGAAGATGGGAGGCCGTCCAGGAGAGTATTGGAATAATCGAGTATGGAAGTAACAAAGGCATGAATGAGGATTTTACCAGCAGATGTGCTGAGGTAGGGACAGAGACGAATGAATTTAATGAAGGTGAAAGTAGGTAGTTCCTGCTGATGAAAAGGATGATGGGGTCAAACAGAGATGAGACTTAATGGCTTTTGTCATTAGAGCTTGAGAAAGCTAAGGGGTGCCCTGATAGAGGTTTTCAAAATTATGAAAGATTACAATATTCTGAACAATGCTTGATAGTTTCCACTGGCCTGGGGGACAAAAATAAATTTAAGATAATTAAAAAAATTAAATAGGAGCTTACAAATGTAATTAGATAGGGATGGTCTGCAACTGTTCAAAGAGATTCATAAAGTCTTTTAAAAGGGAAGTGAATAGTTGCTTGAAAAGAAGAATATTAAATGGTATGGGGAGTGAGCAGGTGAGTGCAATTAAATTAGGTTCTGATGTGGAGAGAAACACCGGCAAAGACCGAATGGGCCAAACTGTCTGATTTCATGCAGTAATCTATGATTCTATGGTTCAATGGCTCATACAAGGAGGTGGTGCATGTGTCAACAAAGCCATCAAAGGAATGCTTAAGTTTTTCTCTACACGCCTCTGGATTTGGATCTTTTATGCAGATTGACAACTCTAACTGGACGAAATCCAAGACTTGCTGCCAAATAATTGTAGATAATTATCAGTTAAGCTAAAGGGAGCGCGAGACAGAGAAGTGCTATTCACAGGAGGCAAGACCGAACAATTGGGCCCTGAATAACTTTAGCAATCTCAATTTAAGATCAATTAGAAAATCTCTCCTCGCAGATGAATTCATCTTGTGTAGCTGTTCTGTGCTGTTTGTTTACCTTCTATAGCTTAGCAGTGGCAATTAACTGAGATTACTAGAACAAAGCACAAAACTGCAGTTCTATTGATCTGTCATTTTTAACATTTTCCATCTCTTTCATTCTAGAGGCTGGCTTTATCATCTTCCAAATTGATTTATACTGTATGAATTGATTATGAGCTGAAGCGAGAGCTTCTCAGCCAGAGGCAAAGTTCATGCCTTTCTGCTTCTTGGCACAGGAGATTGATGTGTTCCATAGTGAGAAGTTGTGCAGCAGAATTCATTCCGCACGGTGGATCTCCTTTGGTAGTGCTCATGGTGAGTCAGAGACTATACTCTAGAGCGTTGCATCATGAACACACATCGTATTATTATATAAGAGATGAAACACACCACGTCCCCTATACACTCGGGATCTTTTAGAATCCAGTAAAGCAGCCACGCAAAAATACTAATGCAGAAATGCCCTCATCTTACAGACATCATTTACCCCTTTCACCCTCTGACTGAATAGGACGGAAGGGCAAAGAATTATTCTGGTCACTGTGTGCACATTGTAAACATGTTCTTTTTGATTAATTTACAATATCACCAAACCTGAGCAAATCCTCCCAAAAGAAGACTTTTTTTTCTCCCACTCTGGAAACATTCCTCCAGCTGCAATAAAATGAAATTTAAATCAATTGTAAAAAATCTATTGTAAAAAAAAAATCACAAGCCTTACAACAAAATCCCTTTCTATCCTTTTGCATTGCACTGTGTGTCCCCACCACACAGTCCAGCCTCCATTATAATGCATATACAAAGGGAGCAATTGTACTGTGTAGCTGATGTGACAAAACTCAGCAATCAGATCACGACTTTCAGAAATCATTGCGCTACCTTACACCCTGTCCTTCCCAGCTTGTTCGCCCCTTCCCAGCCTGAAATTGGCAGAATCCCACGTTTCATGACTTAATCCCAGCCATAGCCAATATCTCAATCCTAACCTGGTTGTTTCCTGTTCCCCCCCCCTCCCAAGCCTGCTCTCCCAGTTTAAAGACTCCTCATCTCTTCCTTCCTGTTCAAATCTCCTCCTGCCATTATCCTTAACTCCAGGCCTCCCACTATCCTTGCCTCAGCACCATTCCTGGGCTACACCCTAGCTCTGGCCTTTGCTGCTTCCCACCTCCCTCCTGGCCTCATGAATGCTGTGGAGTTTGTTGTTTGCTCTCATCCCTCCCTTCTTTGTAAAAACAAAAGTACAGTGGACATATTGATGGTTTTAATAAAAAGAGAATTGGGGTTTATTACCATTTATCTTGTTAAGAGGTAAGTACAATTTAAATGTGTCCAAATTGAAAACACCGAGATGAATGTACTTTTGCATAAGTAACAATATTTTAAAGTATATGAATACTGGCTTAAGGCAGATTTGTCACTCACTACAGCATCCTCATGAGGAAATTCTCATTCTATTGTAAGTTGTAAGTTAATAACATTCCATCATATCAGTCCAACAAATAAGCCATCAATTCAAACTGCACCACCAACAATTTCATAGGTTCCTGCACATCAGAAGGAATTAAAGGGCCAAGTCCAATATAGGGGAAATTATTCCAGTCACTCTGTGTAGTGACATTAAAATTAAAAAATGGAAGATTACAGGACAGAAGAGTGCAATTTTGTGATTAGACATGATTTTTTACCCCATTATAAATGTATTTCAGAAGCTCATGTTTCTGATTTTGCTGCACAGAGCATCAAGAGCAGTTCACACCCTGTGGTTGGCCACCCTCTTGGAGCTTGAGAGTTTTAATTAACAAGAAACATATACATTTCACTTCATGGCCCAAGCTGAAAAGATGTTCAACAAAATGGGAAATGGTTTAATAAACAAAAACTCTGGGAGACAGACCTTGGAGTTGAACTCACATCCATCCTCTGGGCATATCTTTGGTCTCTCTATTTTCTTTGAGTAACACCTCTGTTTGCCTTGCACCATCAGTACTTTTGTCATTTAATCATTCCAGCCCTCCACCCAATCACAGACCTCTCCTTTTTCATTTGTGTGCCTCCTCTTTCCCTGGTTCTGTTCCTGTTTAAGAGCTATTCATTTGTAACATCTTACAGTTCTGACCTAAAACGTTAACCCTATAATTTCTCTCTCCACTGATGCTGCCTGACCTGCTGAGTGTTTCCAGCATTTTTGTTTTGTTTTATTTGCAGTATTTTGCTTATTTCTGAGCATGCTGGTTAGCAGTCAATTAGAGTCCTACAGATTACACTTGCCCCCATTAGAACAGCCTCAGTTACAGCATTCTCTCATAGGACCAGGAGGAGGCCATTCAGCCCCTCGAGCCTGTTCCGCCATTCAATTAGATCATGGCTGATCTGTATTTAATGCCTCCTTGATTGGATAACCCTTAATATCCTTGCCTAACAAAAATCTATCAATTTCAATTTTGACATTTTCAATTGACTAAGCCTCAACAGCTTTTGGGGAAGAGGGTTCATGATTTCCACTACCCTTTGTGCGAAGAAGTGCTTTCTGACATCACCCCTGAAAAGCCTAGTTCTAATTTTAAGATTATGCCCCCTTGTTCTGGACTCTCCCACCAAAGGAAATAATTTCTCTCCATCGACCCTATCAACTCCTTTAATCATCTTAAACACGCCAATTAGATCATGCCTTATTCCTTTATATTCAAGGGAATACAAGCCTAGTCTATGCAACCTGTCCGCATAACCTAACTCAGTTATAAAGTTTTATTTTTATGGCTTGTCATTTGCTGTTTGGAAATTACACATCGATGTTGTGTTTAAATACCAGTTGCGCAAATTACATCCAAACAGTTATCTAATAGTGTCTCATCCCCTGACTCCCCAAAGCCTTTCCACCATCTTCAAGGCACAAGTCAGGAGTGTGATGGAATACTCTCCACTTGCCTGGATGAGTGCAGTTCCAACAACACTCAAGAAGCTTGACACCATCCAGGACAAAGCAGCCCACTTGATTGGCACCCCATCCACCAGCTTCAACATTCACTCCCTCCACCACCAGCGCTCCGTGGCTGCAGTGTGTACCATCTACAAGATGCACTGCTGCAACTCGTCATGGCTGCTTCGGCAGCACCTCCCCAACCCGCAACATCTATCACCTAGAAAGACAAGGGAACACGCGCATGGGAGCACCATCACCTGCAAGTTTCCCTCCAAATTACACACCATCCTGACTTGGAAATATATCTCCTTTCCTTCATCGTTGCTGGGTGAAAATCCTGGAACTCACCTCCCTAACAGCAGCGTGGGAGTACCTTCAACACAAGGACTGCAGAGGTTCAAGAAGGCAGCTCAGAACCACCTACTCATGGATAATTAGGGATGGACAATAAACTTGCCAGCGATGCCCACATCCCGTGAACAAATTTTTAAAGACTTTCCATTGTGTTTCTGCATCTTCTGATTATTTACTTTTGTTCCTTGTTTAACTCTATTTTCTGGTCTGTTTCAATCCCGTTTTCCAAGTATCTGGGAAGGAAGAATTAGAGAGAATTTCAGCAAATAGGAAAGTGGTGTCCTTGGCTCAGCCATCACAAGTTGACATGAGACATTCCAGCCACCACCATGAGGAAGTGAACTTGTGGCTATCATTCCCATTACTCTGAAGTGATGTGACAACACTCAAGTATGTTGGAAATACAAATAAGAGTAGCAACACTGCACATATACTGAGAGGATCACAAAGCAAATAAATGGAATGGATTATTGGTAAGACCTGAGCAATTAAACCAAATGTGTTGCTAAATGGATCAGTGATGGATAAATAGGGGCGTTACATTTGCAGTTTTCCAATCTGCTGGGACCTCCCCAGAATACAGGGAATTTTGGTAAATCACAACCAATGCATCCACTATTCCTGCCGCTACTTCACTTAAGACCCTAGGATGCAAGCCATCAGGTCCAGGGGATTTATCTGCCTTTAGTCCCATTATCTTACTGAGTACCACCTCCTTAGTGATTGTGTTAAGTTCCTCCCCCCATATAGCCCCTTGACTATCTAATGTTGGAATATTGTTAGTGTCCTCTACCATAAAGGCTGATACAAAATATTTGTTCAAAATTTCTGCCATCTCGATGTTCCCCATTACTAATTCCCCGGTCTCGTCCTCTAAGGGACCAACATTTAGTTTAGCCACTCTTTTCCTCTTTATATACCGATAGAAACTCTTACCATCTGTTTTTATATTTTGTACTAGTTTACTTTCAAAGTCTATCTTCCCTTTCTTAATAATTTTTTTGATCATTCTTTGCTGGCTTTTAAAAGCTTCCCAGTTCTCTGTCCTACTACTTGTTTTTGGCCACTTTGTATGCCCTTGTTCTTAATTGGATACTGTTCTTTATTTCCTTAGTTAGCCATGGATGGCTATCTTTTCTGTTACACCCTGCCGTATCGCAATCGCCAGATGACAAGATCCATTAATCATTCGCATCATATGTGGAGGGCAAGCGATTCCTCAGACAGCAGTATGCCTGAACGAGATTTGTCTTTTTCTCGAGACGCACTCCAGATAATGTAAAAATGAGACACTCACCAAGAATGGGTGAATAATGTGACTGTATTGAATAGTGCAGCATGCCAAAGTGACAGACGATGCAAACAATTGAATCCAACATATATACAGTTGTTCCAAGATCAGTCAAGTGACATTGACAACGACCCATGTGAAACAACAGCCACAACTTAATGAGGAGTAAAGAACATATCCACCACCAACACCCAACCGTCTACTCACTACCACCAACTCTCTTCCCCCCCTCGATGTGAGGCCCATCATCCTCTTCATGGGTCCGCCATCACCACGACGAGCTACACCCCTGTCCCTCCCCGCCTCTGCTCCATCACGTTGTGTAGGAGGGCAGCTGGAGCGCTGCTGCCGTGTTCGTCTTGGACAGGCGCGATTAAAGGCACCGGCATCTCCAGCTCCTCGGGGTCTGTCAGCCTCGATGGTGTGGGCTCGGGAGGTTGCATGACATAGCCAGAAGCCATCGCTTGCCTCATCGCGTCAACAGATTAGGTGTTGCACACACCACCGCACTAATGAGCTGCTCCATACAGGCAGTATGGTGCTGAGCAAAGGTGACGATGCTGACAGCTATCCCAGCCCTGGTCTGCAGCACATCTCGACCTAGTTCCACGCTCGTTCTCGGCAGCTGGACCATTTCCTGAATTTCAGCGAGCCATTCTCCATCCTCATCAGATTGTTGCATTGTCCTGGGTGCTTGCGGCTTGGTGGATTTTCCGGCACGGCCTCTCTGCCTCCCAGCACTGGTTCCTGCTTCGTCTGACTTGAATCCTAAGAAGGCGGACCCCGACACCAATGTTGGCCGGACAGGTGGCACACATGTCAGGAGGCTGGAGTCCTCCTCTTCCACCTGCTCGACCTCAAGTGGTTCAAACACTGGCACTTCTCCCTCCACTCCCTCCTGGTCTTCATGACTCTGGATGGCGGAGGTGGATGCTGTGGATATGAGCGATCTGTGAGGGGAGTGTGGGGTTGGGGGGGATGGGTGGGGGGGTGGAGGAAGGAGCTGGTGTGTTGGGCTGGTGACAACGTCGGGGTGGGAGACGTTGGTGTCACACTCGGTCTTTGTGTGCCGGAGGTGGATGGGGTGCATTGCTCGGTGTTGTCCGAATCAACAGCTGCAAGTAGAGGACAACATTTCAGTGTATAGCTGGGGTGGGGATGGTCAAGCTGACGTGCGAGCCGTCACATTTAACATTCTTACTTCAAGGAGTTCCATTACTACATGAGCACACCATTAATAGCCGACACACAGTGCGTTAAAAGGCATTTGACTTAACATTGCATGACCTTTCATGACATGAGCGTGACGCAGACCGGAGTTTAGTATCAACTTACCATGCTCCAGCACGGGATCTGCAGCACCCTTTGTGGTGGCATGGCGGTGGACACCCACCACTGCCAAGGCACGCTCCTCTAGGCTGCTCAACTCGATGACATCTGCTGGGCCCCTCGCGTGCCACTTAGGCTTGCTGCTTTGGATGCTCTTTTCTTCTGCAGAAAGAAATGTTGCAGCCTTTGCTCCTTTTGCTCATGCAGTGCACACACACACACACACACACTGACTCACACACACACAGACTCACTCACACACACACATGACACACACTCACAACACAGACTCACTCACACACTCATATACACACACACACACACACACACTCACACACACACTCACACACACACAGACTCACTCACACACACACACTCACAACACAGACTCACTCACACACTCATACACACACACACACTCACATACACACACACACACATTCACATACACACACACTGACTCACACACACTCACACACACAGAGACTCACTCACACACACACATAACACACACTCACAACAAAGACTCACTCACACATTTACATACACATACACACACACACACATTCACATACACACACACTGACTCACACACACTCACACACACAGAGACTCACTCACACACACACATAACACACACTCACAACAAAGACTCACTCACACATTTACATAC